>NW_022985551.1:1103310-1741078 GCF_010093815.1 Pseudovirgaria hyperparasitica
AATAAGTCTTATATAGTTTACCTTATTAAACGCTCCGGCTATATTAAGGGAGAGGAGCGATACTACCCGTCCCTACTTCTATACGGCCTAGACGACTTCGATAATATATTAGATAGCTATTATTAGGGAGCTACCTATCTTTACCTTCTAGTTCGGAGGGAGGAGATTATGTTCCTATGCCGCGGTGCTTATCTTCTTCGCTATCATAGCCTCTAGTATCTTGCCTAGGCAGGAGAGAAGGGCGATTGGTCTCCATCCCTTTAGGGAGTTAGGGCTCTTTCCTGGTTTCGGGAGCATGATGGTATAGGCGACTCGGAAGCACTGGGGGTGGTACCCCTGCGTGACGCATACTTGGATATATATATAAATATTCCCCTACTACGCCCTTCGCGATCTTAATCCCGGGGGTATTTCTATTTACTTAATATTCAACCCGCCTGATAATTTACCCCCCTAACTGGCACGGTATATATATATCTAGATCGGGTATATGAGTACGTGGACGGGATATGAAGCCAGTCAGGAAAACAGCATCTTTCGCGCGCGCGGGTGGTTGAAATGGAAGGTCTTGTTTTCATCACTGCGGGGGGGGGGGGTTGTTCATCTGTCTATCTGTACTTGACGTATTCACTAGGTTACACAAACACACATGCAGAAACAAGACAAAACGCCCTATAGCGCCCTGAAACAATTACAAAGTCCCATCTCTACGCTCTCAGCCGTCATCCAACCTTAACCCATGATGATGATGCCATCTCTCTCTCTCTCACTCACTCACTCTCTCTCTCTCTCTCTCTCACACTCACTCTCTCTCTCTCTCTTCCCCTCTCTCTCTCTCTTCCCCTCTCTCACCCTCTCGGAGATGCAGATGGGAAACTCGATGATGATATGCAAGAAGGAAGTGAGGAAGAAGCCAAAAAAAAAAAACGCACTTCGCAAGACTTGTTTACCAAGCAGAAACCTTTCCCGCTTGTAGAACAGAAAATTTTTCCATAATTTTAAGGTCTCGTGTCCATGGTCTGCGCGATTTTGCATTGGTGACTGGGTGGGGAGTGCTGGTATTATGGACTTTCAGGGGAAGGAGAGGAGAGAAGTACAAATGGTTTGGGTAACGGGACTAACGTAGCAATTTTGCACAGGAGCGAGTTTTTGATTTA
The DNA here is from genome assembly GCF_010093815.1 of Pseudovirgaria hyperparasitica. Classification (NCBI taxonomy): domain Eukaryota; kingdom Fungi; phylum Ascomycota; class Dothideomycetes; order Acrospermales; family Acrospermaceae; genus Pseudovirgaria; species Pseudovirgaria hyperparasitica. The sequence continues at coordinate 1,104,468 of NW_022985551.1, forward strand.
TTTGCTGCGGGACTGAGTATGTCACTTTTTTTTTGGGTGGAAAGGGGATGTTGTTGGTGAATGTCAGGAATCTGGAGAGAAATGATGTGAATGCTTTTGGTAGATGGGTCTACGGCAGCTGGGTCTACGGCAGATGGGAGTTATGTACATATGTTATAAGACTCCTTCGCTTCTTATATGGGAAGCGAATGATACAAAAGCCTCCTCATCTCACGCCGTAGACACGGTCTCCTCCACAGCACTCACTTCTTCCCCTGATACCCCGGTGGGTAAGGGGTCCTTGTCCTTCGCCTCCATCTCCTCCTTCTCGCCCTCCTCCCTAAGTCTCCTCCGCACTTCCATCAGCGCCTTGCCCAACAGGTTCTCGCCCCACGCTGACCGATTCTGATCTGCGTGCTCAGCCTTGAAACCGATCCCCCATACGCGATCGAACGGACTGGCCTCCACGAGCTCGCGGTCGCCCGTCTCCAAAAGTCGTCTGCGAAGCTCGGGCCTTTCCTTGCCGCTCGTGAATTTGAGCATGTTTCCTTGAACGACGATATCAAAGCGCTCTAGACAATATCAGAAAAAATCGTCTTTCAATTTGTGTAGGCACAAAGGCACATGCCCCTTTCCCAAACATCCTGATCCCACGGCTGAACTTTCTGCCCTAGACCCTTGTGTTTGCGCGGCCGTTTCTCTTTCATGATTTGTTCTAGAATGGCCTTGGAAATAGTATCATGTTAGGTCTATTCCAGGGCAGTTATGTATACTTGTCCCATATGTACCTTGTCGTCAAAAAGTCGCGCTTTGCCTGCCATCATCCACATCTCGGCAGAGACGTATGTGTCGCACTTGTGCACGAACATCGACATGTACCATTGTGAGAGATAGCCGCCATCGGGCTCAGTCTCGCGCCAGAAGTACAGTGGTGTGGAGGAGTCTGAGGACATGGATGCTTCTTTTCTGACTGTTTGACGGCGCGCCTCGGAGAATAATGGTACAGTGTTCTGTGTGTAAAGTATTTTATAGTGTTGAAGTCGGGCGAAAACGTTGGTACGTGTCCGAGAAAAAGGGTTTGCCCTTTCCAAAATAATTCGAGAAATGATTTTATAGGAAGGATGCCCCAAATTAAACAATGAATGACCAATGCGAGTAGATATATATGCCCCGGCAGCCGCAGTCAAGAAGTGTGCCTTGGACTCAGAACAGTAAGACTTAGCGGGCGAGTGTCGGCTACCCTAAGCTGAGGCGCAGTCTGAGTCATATACTTGAGAGGGGCACATTCCCCCAACCAATAAGCCAGACTTTCAGTTCGACTGATGCTTCTCTAGATCTTGAGTCACTCATCGCGAGAATTGCGATGTCTTGAGTAGGCATCTCGGTAATTCGGTGTTGGGCGTGGGTGTGAGTGTGGGTGTTGGTAACTATGGTAGGCCGGACACTTGTTCGGGCCTTGACTTATTCCAAGAGAGTGTGGATGGGTAGAGAGTGTTAGCATTCTGAAGCGCGAAAGCTACATCATCATTGCTCGTGTGTTGCATCGTTTTGTCCCAATGCACTAGGGTCCGTCCTCGAGGACTTGAGCGTACCGGCATAGTACCTGCATAACAGGTTCTTTTTCAACTCAAACTCGACAGATCGATTTTGTTTTTCCATCATCAGTGTCTCTAGGCTTGCATCGTGACGTTTCGCTTCCTTTGTTTCAGCCGCGTGCTGGACCCTGTCCCAGAGAGCATATATATCCTCAATGGAATGTATGCTATGATCATAGGGAGCATACAGTGAGTGTATCGCTCTATGAGTGTCTTTTGCGAATATCATCGCACATCACTCTCGAACGTCTGCGATCGAGTCTTCACCAGTCTCGTACGCGCTGACAGCCGCACATCTATACAGCCGTACCTCGAGTCGCTATCATGTCGATATCGGTATCCAGCCTAGCTGCTCAATCGGCCACTGCACCCAAGCGCGATGCTCTTTATCAAGATTGCGATATATGACCTCGATGAGATGCATGCTCCAGCCCTTCATAAGCCACATCCACTCCAATAGCTTGAGTACTGGACAATAAAAGGCAAAAACGGCCAGCGCCTCCGGGGTCTTATCACCAAGGAGTTCCAGAAATGCTTCCGAGAGCTCGAAGATCCACATGAAGACATCGCTAGTTTCGCTACTCTCGGAATCGGAACCCAGCGTCACAGCGTACGTCTTTTTTAGCTCATCAATGGCCTCCGCTAGAATTTGCTTGGTACGATCGCTCACCATGGAATCGCTAATGAAACTTTCGAGTTCTAGGAGGGGTTGCTGGCTTTTCAACGGATCGGCTGTATCGCGGCGTAGTTTGCGCCTGTGTCCGATGCTGAACATGGGCGATAATAGACCCGACATGAGCACCTCCTCGTTCTGGTTAATGATGAAGCGAGTCCCGCGGAACAGAACAAGCCATTCCGAGATGCCGTTCTCGCTAATGAGAAGAAAGTCATCTGCGTTGCGGGGACGAGCACATGCAATTAGAGAAGTCAAGGCGCTGAAAGCGTACAGCTCGTTGCTATTCCCGGCTGTGACGTTACTGAGGTCCGACAGAAGCGGCATGACTTCCCGGAGAGCGAGATCGTGCTGTCGAGATGCTTCTTCAATGTAGTAGCTGGCCTGCTCGGTGCGGCAATGGGCAATGTGATAGGCAGAAAGAGCGAGAATTCCACGGAGGCAGTACACGGCGCCGAATGCAACCTGAGGAACCTGTTTTCGCCAGATGTTCTGGAGGACTGGGTTACGAGAGAGCGTGTATGCCGTAGCTGTAGAATAGTTGTGCAAAAGTTCCATCTCGAGAAGATTGAGATCTGGCGGTGCTGCAGTTGGCCCATGGTGATGCTCTCGATGAATTTGACCTGGCGTCCTGTCGGGAAGTGCACCCTGTGGTGAGGCATTCGTGTTGCTTCCAGACGGCGTGGTGACTTGTGGTGACGATGCTGAAGCTACTTTGTACATACAATCAATGCCATGCTTTGTACAGTTGTTACATATTGGTTTCGATTCGTCACACTACCCGAGGCTGGTTAGCAGCTGGAATGTTCGGAAGGCATGTGCTCCGGATCCCGAACGGCTGAATGGGCATTGGGGATACAATCATCAGAGGCCAGAGAACTCTCTTCTTGTCTAAGAGAGCAGAGGTATATGTATATAAATGCCTTGCGCATTCGGTCGCGATATAGATTTGAGCAAGGAGAGTTGAAGAGCTGGCGCGCTGACTCAGGAGACAGGGTATAGGGTGTAGGGTGTAGGTATCTGCACGCACCTTTACTTTGCGCGTCTTACACTGAAGACAGCCTGTCTTGCTCTTCCGATGGCTACGACGAGCCTTTTTCATCGCGTCGCGCAGCTGGTGTTCCATCGTCCTAGCAGTCTGCCGCAGTAAATCGCATACACTGCTGATGTGGGGTTGTTGGGAGAGAGAGTGAAAACAAGCAAGCAGCAAGACAAGGCCAGTCTCTAGGACCTGGGTGAGGACGGCAAAGAAAGTTTAAACGCGGCTAGGCAGGTCACGTGTCAGGTCTGGGAACGACTGTCTCATTGATCCAAAGCCGGGGTTCCTTCGGCGGGTTCCGTACAGCTGGAGGCTCCGACAGCTTGGAGATTGCCCAGGAGCTTGCTTGGATGGTGGAGGCTTGGAAGCTTAATTATGATCCGGTACAAGATACACGTTCTGGCAGAGGCGGTATGGGATGGACAATGATGGGTGTTATTACAGAGACAGCCTGCGCAGATGATGGGGACATCTGAATCCATGATCATAACTTAGGTACCTGCACAGTCACCCATCCATGTCCCTTATTGCCGTATTATGTACTGCTTACTGTATCCACAGAGTACTATATGCACAGCTAAGCTCCACCCGTTCTCGACGCCATCACGCTTCTGGTGTGCATGCCAAGACACCGGACGCGTCTCAACCTCGGGACATCGGAACACGGGCCTCAGGTTTCTCACGCACCACCGGCACCAGTCAACAAGCTTGGAAGTCCCGGACTTGTGTATTTATTAGCTGCACTTCAATCTCACCCACTTACGTTCACTGCAAAGTGTCCTGTCGTCACAACTGCGCAATGCTGTCATGTGGCGTTGGATGCACTCGTCGTGCAGCGCACTGCAGCCGCCATGCCCTTGCTCTTGGATACTTGGATCTTCTTGATCAACACGATACGATGACATGCAGCTCATTTATATCACGTGATGTTTTCCAATCGCGACCGGAGTCAACACCCTGTCAGTCGTCGTGTCTGGTATGATGGTACGACTCGTGTGAGCCTGAAGCATGCATCGCCATCACAGCATGTAGCAATATCGTCTCCTCACAGGCCTTGCCTCCTCCATCGCCTCGTCTTCGATCGCTGCCCTTCCTTTCAGCGCCGGTCTCTCTGTCCCACTACGCTGCCTGCTCTCGTTCTCCAACTGTTCCGGCTCCCAGTTTTGGCTCTGCAGCAGTCGGTGAAGGACAAGCACACAGCCAACAGTGAAGATTTCCAATGCAATGGTACGGTGTGTCATTCGGCATGGAACACAACAATCATACCGACGACACCCAGTATCAGTCGGCACGCGATAATTTCGCCATAATTGTGAACCTGGGTCGTCAAAGCAGACACTAGTCTCCATGCTACGACACAAGATCCCACGTGTATGGACGGCCGACCAGCGTAATTGACGAGTGCGTTGGACGGTACCTGCATCGTAACGTACCCCACGAAAAGGATAGACAGGCGCACTCGTGGCCCTTGGGGTTTAGATCATCCTGCAAGCCTTGCAGTCTGGCAGCAGCATCACCACCCATAAAGAGAAAAGTAAATCGCCAAGCAACATACTGGTCAATATAGGTCATCAGATACACCAGGATCACCCACGGCATGATTCTGAAGTCGATCATTCTTTTCGAACTTCTCAGTGACTAGCTCATCCTCTGACAATTCTATCTGGTGCGGCGACTCATTGTAACCAATATGAGATTTGGGATCCGGCAATGCTCTCAGCGCGCAATATCGAAGATAAAATGCCATAACACTAGCCATGATTCCCAGCGCTCAGCACACGTAGAATGAAGAGTCGCGAGATCAGTTGGAGGTCAGATCTTTTGATTACAGGATACGGTCACTAGCCTTACGTTGTGTACCGAACAACCCTTGCTCATCGATCTGTCTTTGAACATGCCAATGATTGCTGTGTCTCATTGACGGTAACCCACCTAAGGACAGCGTACACAACTTTCTTTGAGATGTGAATGGAAAGAATGCTAACCCTGCAGAATTCGGGGATGGATGCGAACGAGTTGCACCTCCCGTTCAGACACCCGCTAGGATGCCGTTGTTGCAGTTAGTAGGTGGAGTGTTACAGGGGCGTACATACCCTTTCAGAACCCGTGGTCTTCATTCCCTATTATGTATAGGTAACTTGTGGACGTTTTAGTGCTCTACAACGCTACAATAATTATGCACCTAGTGCATGTCGAGGCAGTCTCGCGAACTAGCACATCGATGTAGGCATAGTAAGGCAAACAGTCACTTGAGTGTCGTTGGCCTAGCTGCATATGGCGCATTATATGATAAGGTTTTCAGTTTTAAACACTCGAACTGCCACATAAATCACTTCGTAGAGCTCTTAATGGAATGTAAAGCGTAATGTGTAGGTTTTGGTGCATGGCACCTGTAGCTGAATAATTTGTACAAACATCTGAAAAGATTCACATGCTATCTTCGATATATCTCCACAAAAGAACCAATACAGATGCCGGACAAGGCACGATACGCAGAAAAGACAGCGATATATCCTAATAGGGAAGATATCAGCATGAACCGAAGTGCAGTAGTGGCAGAAAAAGCTTGTGAAGCCATCCGCCAACGCCGTGCAAACCAGAAGGTATAAGAAATCACACGGAGGGTGAACAAATCTATCTGAAGCGGCGCGTGTGCAGCAGACTTTTGGAAACTAATCAAGGTTTGTGTGAACAAGCCCAGGTATGAAATAAAGAATAAAGGAATTGCCCGAACAAAGTAGACTTTGTGCGTTCAAGGTTGCGGCTTGAACACACGTAACGTAACGGCCGTCATTTGGGTTGCCCCGTATTTTTCTCTACAGCAGGGCTAAATGCTGGATACGCATAAACGTCATAACGTCGTCGCGGTGATTCCACAATCCGGTCTTCGAGATATGGTCTATCGCATCTGTGCGAACGCGCCCATTCGTGAACCGCGTAGCGGTGCACGCTTGGAAATGGCAGCACCTGGGCGATCAAGAAGAGGACTACTATCCAGTGTTGGTCGCGCCCGTGGATTCATAGAGCTTCTTCTTCTGCGAGCCGGTGTAATCGGAGTTTCCGCCGATTTGCCAGACCTGATCGGCTTAGCAGTCGAGGCTCGAAGGTCAGGGTCAGCGGGAAGCTGAGCAAGGTCGCGGGATCTGTGCTGGTTGTTGCGAAATGCGCCAATGGATCCGCCGAGATTACCAAGGTGATCCCAAATCTTTTCCTCTTGCCCTTTTTCAGCGACAGGTGTGTCCAAGGACGACTCATTGCGGCCCAGAGGTGCTGGAGTAGAGCTGAAGTGGGGAATGTCAGATTCGTCATCTGAGTCCCCTCCAAGATTGAAGAACTTATTCATGGTCCCCTCATCGTCGTCCTCATGGTTCAATCCAGCTTGTATGAGCATGTCTGTCTGCTCGTCGGAGAACTCGCCATTGGGTCCAGGCATGAAAGCACCAAGCGGACCAAAAGCACCGTTGTTGAGGTTGGGGACGTCCTGTAGCGGATTCGGGATAAATATATCAGCGCCTATTTGAGACTCGCTGAAGTCACTCTCGTCTAATGGTGGTGGCAGCATGGAGGTTCGAGGACTGCTGTTTACCATGCTGCTTGAGCTACTTCCCGCCAGCATAAGAAAGCTAGCTTTGTTTGGCAATTGCGGTGCCTCGAACGCGAGACGTTGTCCCGTGGCATCGGCGTATGCGGCTACTTTACAAGGATCCACTTCAAACTTTCCAACTCTGGGACCTTTCCTTGCAGAATGAGAAGGCGTGCGACGGAATGGAGATGGACTCGCCACCTGGCTACCGGCAGCCGAAGTTGGTCGCGAGAGTATTGGATTTTGAGATAGAGTCATGCTTGGAGGTGGCATGATCGGTTCTTCCTCATCGGTTGTATCTCCATCAGCTATGGTTTTCTATATTAGCAGTGTGAAAAATGGGTGTTGAGGTTGGTCCATACTTTCGTATCCACTGGACCCAGCTTCAGAATCTTCCTCATCTGCTGGACTATACTGAAGATGGCTCAAAGATCGGTCATCTTCGTTAAAGTCCCAATAAGAATTGTCACTATCACTAGCTGGATCATCCAGATACTTTTCTGGAATAGCTGATTGATCGACAAAAAGATCGGGGAAGACGCTATCGAAATCGTCTGTAGCAGATGAGGACGAGGAGGAATCATCGAAGTCTTCTACTTTTACCTCATCCAGGAATCGAACACGTTTGGCGGAGCTGTCAGAATACTTCCTGCGATCTGCAGCAGCAGAAATGGCAGCGTCAGCGAAGGACATATTTCCTCGCTCGATGAATTCCTGCATCAAGCTCTGGTTGAAAGCAGTATTGAAGACGTCGTCGTTGGCACTGTCAATACTAGAACGATGAAACAGATTTGTGTCCATCATTGCTTCTTCTTCGGCCAGCTCGATTTCTTTGTCGTTTTCGTCACTATCGCTGATGTCGTCGACACCATTGTAGTCGTCATCAGAAAGATTCGCCGCATCGTCGGAATCATCCATTATGGTGTCTGTCTCTTGATATGCGAGGAGGCCTTCGTGAGTGTGATTCAGTTTTTTCATGATCTTTCTCCTTGGGTATTCAGATGGCTCACTACCATCCTCTAATACAGAGCTGATGCTAACGTTGCTTTCCCTACGCTTTCTTTTTAAGGGACTCGACAATTCTGAATCAACCGATGACCCTGCCAGAGTTGTAGCACGGATACCCGGGCCTTTCCCTAGGCCCTTCCCTTTACCCCTACCAAATCCCTTGGACATACGCGATAAAGCATTAATTCTTAATTCTTCGTCTTCTAGCCCATTATGATCATCATCATTATCGTCGTCATCGGTGTCATCGGTGTCATCTTTAATGGTCGAACTATTGTCGTCATCGGTAGCTTCGTCGTTTTCAGCTGTGTCGTCACTCTCGGTGCTGCTGCTGCCGCTGCTGAGTAGCGCAGCAGGTAATGAGGCGCTCACGGAACGTGACTCTGCTACTCGTTGCGAGCTTCTTTGCGGGATGAGACCCTTTCTTTGCCTTCTTTTATGGCCGTTTTCGGCGCGGGCGAGCCGGTCGGGATGGACTGATACCATTGTGTATTACTCTCTTTGTAATCACCAATTCGGAGTATTTCAATGACAAGCCCTTCGGGCTATTTATTCGCTGCAGCAAAGCTAAAGCGACCCAGGATGGTATGATGTGAGTCGTATTGAGTGTTCTAGTGTGAAGGAGGGCGTGTTGGGGCGAGGGAAAGGGGAGAATTACACAACGATGGCGTTGGGAACGAGATGAGAGCGAAGCTGAGCGTCGGTGGACGGTCGGAGGTGTACTGGGTCGTATTCTCTAAGACTCGAGCAGCGATTAGGATACTTCGAGTCAATTTCTCCGTCAAATGTTCAGGGCAAAAGTGAACGGTGAACAGTCTGCACTCGATAATGGAGAGTGCTATTCTTCGTGCATGCAGATTCGACAATAAAGTCGGAACACTTTCGATTGAGATTGAACTGCTAGGCGTCGGCCTTTGGGCAATCTTGCGAAAGTTCGTCGAGATTTCAGTCAGCTGGCGAGGCACCGGAGGGACACTTTCGGATGCCCCTCCAGTGTTGATTTAGTGCCCAGCGATAGTCTGCATTGTTCACGACGAAGAAGAGTATGATATCTTTACTTTTTATAGTGAATTGTTCGAAAAATGACGGTGACTTCGTTGTCTGGAGGGTGTATGCAAAGAGGAGAAAGAGACGTAGTGGGCTGGTGAGTGACTACTTTTTCAAAATCTAGTGCACGGACTCACGGGAGAGCGCGGCGCTGCTGATTAGATCGGTTCAGGCTAGAGCATCTCGAAATAACATGGCGGTGAACAGAATAACTATTTGCGCCCCGCTTCACTCGCATGCCCCATTTCCATTTACACCCAGACACAAAACACACGCATTCCACGGCGGCAAGAGGGTCGTCTAAAGCGCGCTGTAGCTATGATGCTGTTCCAAGCATTTTGTCCAGCTGTCCGAGGTAGCCTTGGTCACAGAACAGCCCACAGTCGCTCAGATATCAGGCCGGGTTTGTCGGAATGTTCTCTATCAAAATGGTGGGACGTTAGCAGGGCCTAAGAAGAGACCACACTGCTTATTACATAAGAACGGTGTCCCTAGACGGCTATGCAGCTAGGTGGATGCGCAATGACTTTTTCACGCGCCGACGAGTCTATACAGTGACTCCACCTAGGCAGAAGTCGGTTGCTAGATATGAGTGCCACTATAGATCTAATTGGCTACTCTATCCTGACACACGGCCTTGCCAGTAACTGTAGCAGCATCCTTGTTATTTTTAGGGGGCCCAGGCTCCGTGAGAGTACTTTGAAAATGCCATTTGTGCCAGAAGCCCTCTGTACAGCTACCTAGGCTACTACAATGAAGCACTTTACTCTTGGGATGCTGCACTGCTTGTTTGCAGTTCCTGTCGTAAATCCTCAATGTGAAATGTGAGGGCGCACTTACCGCCATTTGTAGAAAGTAGAATCATATTGCGAACATACCACAACGTCGATCTATCCTCGTTTGCTTGCAGACTGCCCCACCACAGCACTGAGCAGTAATGTGCGTAAGTAACCGACCGAGCAGCTCAAACTCGCCCTACTCTACTTGCATCTCTAGGCATTCAAGCAGTGCTGCTGGTAATCGGCGGTGTGACGAGCGTTTATATTGACCATCTTATCGCTATCATAGGATATGGTCAGTCCCGGGTATGGGTGAGCTGGCGCAAAGGATCACGCCGCAGTGAATCAAGCACTTGCTACCAAAAGCACAGTGCAGCTGCAGGGATCGATATATGTAACTAATTTGCGTACACGTTGCGACCTTTGTTGACCGTCGATATGCCCACATGCACACCATCCCACGCAGACTCAATTCGGATGCCACTTGAGCCCAATTGCATCTCTCGGGTCATATGCTCGGGATCAAGCCCAAGTTTATAAAGGGCTTCTCGACACCAATCGAGGATGTTTTGCTTGTCTTCTGGTGGTACGACAAAAGTCGATTGCGTATCTATTGCGTGGTCATGTACCGCGCGCCAGAGAATTCGAATCGTTTGAACATTCGGTCTCCATCTGTCGCGTATTCTTTGGATAGGCAACTGATGTTCCTCCAAGTATACCGGTGTTCGTGGAGGTATGATCAGTTTTGGTGCATTGGATTCAAGGGGTCGATCAGGTAGCGGCTGAGTGGATTTGTCCAACCATGACTCTTTAATTCCGAGGCACCATCGGTTGATGAGCTCTTGTCCTTCGATAACGCCATACGACTGGATAACACCATCAAGGATCGAATTGAAGCATTTAATGTCAGTCTCCAGAAATCGATGTGGCGTGGGCCTCCAAAGAGCATTCGCGAGAGAATTCCACTGTGGATCAACAGTCGCTAAGATCGCCAACAGAACGTTTCCACTATGCCTTGAAGCATTGTCTAAAGTACCATAGGAATCTAGACAGTACTTCAGCAGTATGTCCTTCAGTTCGCGTAATGAGGTCATCTCTTGATTGGACGTTCCATGAAGGATCAGCTCCTTCACCATTGAAGCCATGAAATCAGGATTGCCGACTGAGTGTGAAGCCCCTAGTACCTGCAGGATGTTTCTGACCGATGCCCATCGACGTTGCGATACCTGACCTATGAGCAATGCAGAAAGTACAGGCTTTGACAGTGGCCTTTTCTTTTCACCCCAGACGACTGATTGGACTTGGAGTAATTCTTGTAAAAGCGTCCGGTCTTGAGCGGCAGCACCAAATCGCACGATGGCGGCTGCCAATTCCTTACTAACGTACGCACGCCTTCCAATGACTGGGCCATCAACGTCCATCGAAGTTAAGAGCCATCTGCCGAAGTCTAGATACCCTGCCTGTGTAGCAATATCAAGTAATGGTCTGAGCACATAGTACGGAATGTATTCGAAGCGTGTAGCGAGCGGATCAGCTACAGCACTCGCAAACTTATTTCCGATGTGATAGTCATTCGACGTGTCATATGTCTTCAGAGAACGAAAGAATGCTTCCACAGTGCGTTTCTTGTTCACATCCATATACCGTACGAGTTCTATGAACGCTTTGCTAGCCCAAGCCGCATTGGTGGCCGCAGCGAAACTTCGTATGGCGCTATGATAAATTCCTAGCGTAATGCCTGATGGTTCTGAGATATAATGTGAAGAGTCGTCTATTTTGGCTTGAGGGATAGATGAGTCGAGGCAGTCATCGATCGTTTGTGTTTGGCTCAATGTCGCTATATCCAGGGCCAGACGGGGGTTTTTCTTTATCAAATCTCTCTCAGTTTCTAGTATGCGCGCGATAATTGTGTCCCAAGTTATATCATCCATTCCCTGACTATCTTCGTCCAGTGCTCGCTTCAATGCACGTATGTGTCTGGTCACCGAACCAACTGTACGCTTCCCAGCGACAGTATCACATTCAATAGTATCGAGAAGTCCATGAATGAGATTGGCAACAACCTCGCTGCTTATTGTTCTGCCCGCAGAAAAATTATTCTTGATGTTGTCGTGGGACGAACCATTGACCAACTGCCGCGACGACGGTTGCTGCGCGGATTCTAGGATGGTGTGCCAGCGAGCGAGTGTCCATCTCTTTGGCGCATTCGTTGATGTAGCTTCGATAACGATTTCCGTAGCTTCATGTATCCAACCACCATAAACGCAAGACCAAAGCACCAGCTCTAACCAGACTCCCGCAGACAAACCCTCGACCTTTGCCTTGTACCTCGTTCCTGGTATTGGGACACCGAGGATATATTTTGGTGGTCCAACACTCATTGCGCCATTGTCCAAAGCAAGATATTCCCACTTGGCATTGGAGAGCGATATCAGTATTGTCGACGAGAAGAGATGGAGTAGTGGTGATTGTGTAAGTCCGCTCTGGAATTCGTTCTCATGGGATTTGTGCACTTGTTCTGGAATATAATCCATGTGATAAAGATCTGCCAGAAGTTGCCGTACAGTGACCATCATCTTCGGATCAGATCCATCTTCTGCAGTCCTTAGTATCCATTTACCAAGGCTCTTCCACAGTAGCCCCATGAAGCGATGGCGAATGTGGCAATCGTCAACCCCCTGGGTCAAAGAATCGGTGAAATCATCCAGGCTTTGAATTTCTTGACCCGGCCGACGGATCTTTGCGTTCAATCCACCTGTTTTGGTTCCGAGGAAAAGGCCCGTCGCCTTATCTAATGAATACAAAGGCCATGCAATGTTCCCCAAAGGGTCATGCTGAGGAACCGTGTGTCCATCGGCGGGTAATTGTCTGAGCAAGCTCTTTACTATACGCGATACCGACGTCCAACGGTGTTGTTCCACGCCAAGATATGATAGGATATTAATGTGATGTTCTTCTTCCGCCTCAATCAAGAATCTTGCCAAGTCGAGCATATGTACCTGTGAAGCTTCATCTGATGGGTCGATCGAAGAGGGTACATGTAGTAGAGAAGGGACGAAGAGCTCCAATTGGGAGACCCAAGCAGCCACATCGCCAATGGACTCATGGGGGGGTTTTGATATTTTTGACCTGGAGGTATTCGTCGCATCGCCGTGTGAACGTTGTTGCGCCACGCGCATAGTAGATGGGGAAGTCCATGTTTGACTCTTGGGGGTCGATGCAAATCGCCGCAAGTGTTGCCATGAAGTTGGCGCGAGAAAGTCGAGAACTACGGTTCTATTACCAGGCGAGATCTTGAGTGCCCGCGTTAGAACAGAAGCAAAGCACGTATGCATGGGTGTATAGCATGAGGAAGCGTGAAACAAGATGTCTCTACAAGGGAAAATGTTTGCGGCGGCTCGGAAGTCGGCCAGATCTTGATCCATCCCGGATCCATCATACGGATGACGTGCTGCATTCTTCAAGCCGCAGCTGCCTCCAGAACGCGCTCTTACGCGTCCGGATACCGCAGCTCCATCGTGATCCAGCGACGCAATCTTTCGCAACGTTGTTGACACAGCTGCTTCTACTCGAAAGAACTATCCTCACGACAAACCCTTTTCCCTCTGCTACTGCAATCGTTTCAGTTACTCCAGGACTCTGATCAATCTACAACTTACGAGGTCAGCATTTGGTCATCCTGCTGAGTTCTCTCTTTTTGAGCTCTTCTTTTGTGTTTCCATTCACTCAAGTTGCCACGACTTCCATAAGCTAAATTCATGTACAGCTACGGCTCGTAGAATTGCCACCATGCCGACGTATCGCATCGGTGAGTTCACTAGCCTTTCTTTTATGTGGACATCAATCGCTTAGGGCATGGTCGAGAGATGTTGAAGAAATCGCTGCACGACCAATGTTGCATATATCTGTATGACGGTGACAAGACTAATGCCTTACGATAGAAATTTCCCCAAACAATCGCGCTGCTTGTAAAGGCAGCCCAGACTGTAAAGAAAATAAAACCAAGTTATTGAAGGGCGAGATTCGCTTCGGAACATGGGTTGAGATCAATGAGCATGGCAGCTGGGCATGGCGCCATTGGGGTTGTGTCACGCCGCAAGTCCTGGTAGGACTTAAAGAAACCTGCGAGGGCGACATGAACCTTGTAGATGGCCATGAGGAACTAGACAGTGAAATGCAACAAAAAGTCGAGCGCGCTATAAAGCAAGGCCACGTTGATGATGAGGACTGGAAGGGCGTATGTTCTCACTCCCTCTAGTAACAAGCGAAATACTGACTGTAGTCCAGGATCCCGAGTTCAATCGTCAGGGCATGAAGGGTTACGCATCCCGTAAAAAGAAGGCTTCCAAGAACACCGAGGATGACGACAAGTCTGGAGAACCTGAGAAGCCTGCCACGAGAACGACATCCAAGAAGCGCCGCAAGGCTGATGAAGAGGAACCCGAAGAGGAGAAAGCATCGACTGCAAAGAAGTCTCGTACGAAGACGACCGTCAAAGCGGAGGGTGGAGGTGAGGATGCAAAGAGGTCACGCTCCTATAAAGCTGGCAAAGCAAAGGAAGAAGAAGACGCTAGAGAGGTTTCTGCGGACGGTTTTAAGAAAACACTGAAGTCAAAGATTGCCAATGGGACCGGCTCACTTTCTTCGCCTCCCAAGAAGTCCATGGGTGTCAAGAAGACTATCAAAAAAGCACCCAAGACAGAGGCTGGTGAAGACGTGGAATCAATCTCGCCCTCTGCGAAGAAGTCCAAGGTTGTCAAGAAGACTTCCAAGAGGGTCCTGAGAGATGGGCCTGATTCTGAAGCTGAAGTGGACCCACCACAAAAGAAGTATTAATCACTCTGTTTCGTCACCTCTTTTTCTAACATCACGTATAGGAGAAGAGCAAAGAGAGGCTGAACACGACTTGAGTCATGCAGGAAGCATCGGCGGATTAGAATTATTCAACACGCTGCCCCATGTGTTTGTCAATTTGTAAGTTTACAGTGACAACTTACACGAGATTACACGAGAGGCGTGAAAGAACCATGGTTTATGCGGGAATTTACGTCTACCCTATAGAAAAGGACAGGCGCCTACGGATCGAAGAAAACTGCTCCTATGATCTATCTCCACGAAGGGAACGAATAAAGTATATGATTTGTCAACCGGTGTTAGCAGGATACCCAACTGTAGTATTAGGATTGGACATGGTTTGACATTGCGTTAGCACCGCGCCTACACGTAGACGATATACCCGAATCGTAAAAGGCCCTGTCTAAGCCCGATCTCAGATCTTCATTCATCCCCGCTCTGCTTGGCCCACCTTCATCTGGCCCAGTGTCCGTCTCGGAGTGGATCAATTGCGCCTATGAAAGACGTCACCATTCAGATAGCGCGCTCTCACGTGAGACCGCGCCATCATTTCATCATGAAATGTGTACGGAAACTCAGCATTGTCACAGTTTTGAAAACGCCAACGCAAGGTATTGACCATGATCCTCGTCATCATCGAGTTTTCACGTCGTCATAACCACGATCGGAGTCAAGGTGCCAACGCATGGTGACATTGTAAGATCTGTGCTAAAAACTATCGACCTGTCAATTGTACAACAAGTACATATATAGAAAGAAAGCCTGACATGAAATAAAATTTCCAACAAATCATTTCGTGTATTTTCCCCATCTTCGCCAACATTCAAAGATCCAAACATGTCATCCAACTCCGAGATTCCCACAGGCAATTTCCAAGACAACGACTACAAATCGCGTCCCGGCCAGAGCGAGATTCCTGTCACCAGTGATGATGCTCCCATCGAAGACCCTATCGATGCGGCAACTGCTGATTCTGATGAACAGCTGGGTAAATAGTCTCTAAAGGCATACGGTCTCGTATCTAACATTTCAAAGAACGCGATGACCGCGATGCTATAAATAAGGAGAACATTATTGGTGACCGTACGCGGGGCGCCACCAAGAAGTCGGGTACTTATACCGAGCCTGGTGATGAAGAGGTATTCACACGTCTGCCCGCGATTGATCTTTGTTCTGACTTATCACGCAGGGACTTCCAGGACCGGAAGATGGTACTTCTAGTGGTAGTCAATGATTTTTAGTCCGTCGATTTATATGTGCTTGTTGTGGTATAAACCGCATATTATCGTTGGAGTCATTACGTTGAAATTTTTTAATCAATATCGATTAAGAATAAGCGCTTCACCTTTCGAATAATCGAGTTTGCTAGTACATATTGCATGACTGATTGATCGATCTGCCAGTTCTGTCAAGATATGAATCAACAAAACCTGCTACATCCCATCAGTACACTGCACGCAAGTAAGATGGTGTACTTTCTGAAGAAACATCTGTTCCCTCGTTAGTTGGTATATGCAAAACAGCAATGCGAACAGTTTGTGGTCTATAGCTCCTTATCAGAATTAGATGGTACATATATTACAGGAGGGTTTGACAGCATAAGGAAATTCTAATATCAAGCTTGTAGGTCCAGCTGAACTACGAAGTATGTCTGCACGGCGAGCAGGCCTGTGACCGTTAACCGCCCTACTATCGTCTAGACTCCCGGGTATGTGGCCATAGAACGTGAATGGCGTTACTAAGTAGGCGTGGTTACAGTTAGTACCGCCAAATTCTACCTAGTAAAGACCCTGGACTACCGGTGAATATATTCTTAGTACTACTAGGGCCTTAGAAGGGTTCCTAGCAGGTAATACCGCCCGTATAGCTATCCTATAATGGAAGATTCTTACGTGATGTCGGAGTCTAGACGACAAGGGTGCGAAGTACATCGCATCGTAAGTAGATCCACGCCATCCAATCATGTTCAAACCATACGTGACGTTAGAAGGAATAAGGAGGGAGGGGGTGGCCTAGAGGTCTGTGAAATAGGTGTAAATATATCTGGCGCACGTAAAGGCGTCTAAGTCTCTAAAAACGGGACTAATTACTCGACCGCGCAGTTACTCAGACTCGAGTGGGATGCAGACTATGCTTTTACATCATCATATTTTTTATCTCCTGGGTCGTACCTCCATGTGGACCAGAAACTCACCATACTGCAGGTAATTGCCAATCAAGTGCCTTCCTGTCAGGGAGATATCACCATATGAATTATACCATGCGCATTGAATCAGTCTGCGATGGCGAGGCTCGATCCAATCAGCTCGTAGCCACACACAACTGGCATTTGCAGACGATGCTTCTCATGCAGGACTAAAGCCTAGGGCTAAGCTAGAGATTGTAAATCTGTGTGCCAGTCTATCCTCTCGGTACATCGTGCTCTGGAAGCTTTGTTCTCTACACGAGTTCGATGATGTACTTTCTCGGCTAAGACTTATTTCTCTTTTCATACTTGATCAGGTACAATGATAATGACACGTAATTTGCGTGGAATCAACAGCGATTGAACACGAAAAGGGTCAATCGCCGACATGTGACTTAAATGCCAACTTAGTGAAGCAAATTGAAGACCTCCCGGTTGATCGGATCTATACAATTCCCAAACATCCTGATATATTGGACTTATTCGGTCTTTACGGAGCTGGGAAGTCGACTGGTACAGCATTCATCAGTGGTAATTAAAGCCAGCAAGCGCAACGTCCGATATCAATTCGCTGGACTTACTTTGCTTTTCCAAGCTGTCTTGAACAATCCCGGCTTGGTGTCTGTCCACAATGTAATAAATGCTGCTGACGACCTCACTGCGAGGCAAACTCTGTTCTTTGTTGCCCGTATCGGGGGTGTCTCCGACCTGGTTGACGCTGTACCTGCTGGTAATTACAAAGGCTTGCGGTAGTGTAGATTGGTCCAAGTAGCTTAGCAACAAGCCTATAGGACTCACAAAGTGCAGGCTTCCCTTACCACTGTCGTATCGGCAACATGGATATACCTTTGTTTGAAGAGCTATTATCAGTAGTCGATGTGAGACCAACATATGTGATGTGAAAGCGGTCGGGAGAATTTGGTGATATTCAAGAAATCACATTGACAACACGTAGCACATAGGAAGCCGCCGCACTGACTAATAAAGTCGGTATCGTGGAGTCGCGTATGCCTACTATAAGCGGTGAAACCAAGCTTGAGGTTCAAGCAGGTAGCGAGTATTCTGTTCATACTTTCATCCTCGATCCGCTTGAGTCGAAATCATGACGCGTCGGAGAGCCTGGATAATCAGTTCAACAAAGATGTACCTAGCATCAAGAAGTCCAGGTGCGTAATGATGTATGGGTGGTTGGACTCTGGGAGTGTTAGCGAGGTCTCTGATGTCATCTTGAAAAGAAGGGTGAGCGAGCTCTTGTCTTATATCATGTCAGAGGGTAGGTTCAAATCAAACATCTGACAGTCTGTCTTTCTCATTGCTCGGTGGGAAATTCATAGCAATATAGTCGACCAAGCTTCCTGCCCAGGAAGCAAGGCTTTGATGTTTACCTGGTCAGCTACTATTTCGGTTCCTCGTATTTTCGTCAGCGTATCTCCACTAATTAATTCGAATTCGTGACCTGATATGTATAGAATGATATTTAGATGGAATGCGCAGCCCTGTTCAACAAAGTGCGGGCTTAGCGTGTCTCGTATATTCGAATTCGCGTTCGTGTTCGTGCTCGTGAGTGGCTACCGAAACTTCGTACAAGCTACACCACGGCTAGGCTAGTTACGGATGAGATGAAGAGTCTCCGATTGGTCGGAGTTGGTGGCAGCATAGCCTCAGGTTGGTAAATCGTAGCCTGAGGCCGACAGAGTACTAGATCTAAGAACCTCCTTCTTACCTCTTTGAGCTTAGGAATGCATGTCCACATGGTACCATGTTTAGTGGATTGTGTATTGTGCAGTCTAAAAGCACAAACGTGGTCAAAGTACGGGAGGGCTAATTTCCCGAGCCTCGCCTCCGTAAATAGTAGATATAACCACCCTCGTATTGATACGGATTCGCACGGATACAATGGCCTTTACGAGTTTATACATATAATAGCTTCCGCCACACGACTTTCAAGCCATACGAGCAATACAAATACACGGCACAATATCTATGGCGTCATAAACTGTACTCATATATTTCTTCAGCAAAACAATCGAAAATTCCTCAAAGCTCTGTGAGAGCAGCATGGCCGCCAGTATACCCGAGAAATCGTCAGTCAACGAGGAGACTCAAATGCAAGATGTCGAAAAGCAGTCAGACATCTCCACCGAACCTACGACAGCCTTAGATCCCAATCTAATTGGATGGGATGAGCCAGAAGATAAGGACCCAGCGAATCCGCAGAACTGGTCATCGGGAAAGAAATGGCTGAATGTTGGAATCCTCTCATTCATCACTTTCTTGACGTAAGCACTTTCTGAGATTGGCGGGTACTATATATCTGTATATATCTATATAGCTAATTACGTGTAGACCTCTCGCCTCGTCGATGTTCGCTCCTGGTGTGCCTATAGTCCTCGAAGAATTCGGGAGCACGTCTTCGACTGACGCAACTTTTGTCGTTTCGATCTTCGTGCTAGGATTTGGGATCGGCCCTCTGATCTTCGGCCCACTTAGTGAGATATATGGTCGACTGCCTGTGTATCACATATGCAATCTTTTCTTCATTCTTTTCACGGTCCTATGCGGTGTTGCACAGAACATGGACACGCTCTTGGCCGTGCGCTTCTTCGCCGGCTGTTTTGGAGTCGCTGTTATCACATGTGGCGGAGGATCAGTGAGTCCATCTCCGACGCTAGCAAAATGTCAGACTGACTTGGTACCAGATTGCAGATATGATGCCTCCCCAAGAACGCGGCGGAGCAATGGCGATCTGGAGTGTCGGGCCTATTCTAGGACCTGTAATTGGACCAGTCACTGGAGGATTTCTCATTGACGCGTTGGGTTGGAGATGGGTCTTTTGGCTTCTCACAATCCTGGTTAGTGCATCTGGCCCGACGTACTGATACTGACACCTGCTAATGCTAATATTTCAAGTCTGGAACGATAACAGTTATCGCGTTCGTAGGATTGAGCGAAACATACGCCCCTGTCCTCCTCGCTCGAAAAGCTGCCCGTTTACGCAAAGAAACTGGCAATACGGAACTGCAATCGAATCTCGCAACCGATCAAAGTAAGAAAGCTGTGTTTGCAACCGCGATTGTCCGGCCTATGAAGCTGCTTGTCTGCTGTCCCATTGTCACGCTCATGGCGGTCTACATTTCGATCGCATATGGCTTACTATATATCTTGTTCACGACCTTCACGTTCGTGTTTGACGACGTATACAACTTTGGCCCCTCGACCGCAGGGTTATCTTTCTTGGGTGCCGGTATCGGATCGTTGGCTGGCATGTTTTATGTTGGTGTCTTATCCGACAGACACCTCAAGAAGATCATCGCATCAGGCCGGAAACCAACCCCTGAGGACCGCCTACCATTGTTCCTGACAGTTCCTGGCTCTCTCTCACTTCCGGCTGGCTTATTCATATATGGTTGGTCGACGAACTATGCAGTACATTGGATCGTACCTGAGATTGGTACTGCGGTAACGGGGTATGGTATGATGGTCTTGGTCATGTGCATTCAGGTCTACCTTGTTGATGCCTTCAGCATCCATGCGGCAAGTGTTATTGCGGCGAATGCGGTATTGAGGAGTGTGCTTGGCGCACTGTTACCGCTGTGTGCATTGGATATGTATGAAAAGCTGGGATTAGGTTGGGGTAACAGTTTATTGGCGTTCATTGCGGTAGCTCTGGCTCCTGTGCCCTGGATATTTGGATGGTGGGGTGAGAGATTGCGGACAAATCCAAAATACCAGTTGAATCTATAGATAGATTTATGGATGACTGATCCCGAAATAGTAATATCTTGACTTTGAGACGCTGGGAATAGCACTCACCTACTCCATTTCTCTTGTGTTTTACGCCAATGGAAAGTTTCCGAAGACGAAAACAGGTTACTCTTCTTGAGTCGATTTTGGGGCCGTAATTACTGATACCTAAAGTCGGGGCAGCTCTTTCAGGCTCCACCATCGTAACTTAACCGCATATCTTAGCTTCAAGTTTTGGCCCGAAGCTAGCACCTATCTTTCTGCCTAGTTAGCTAGCGATTCAAACAGTGTCGAATTATCTCTTGTCACGGTGGATTGCTATCACTTGCTTGAGTAATAGAGAGCTAGTAAATCCTCCGAAGAATTTGAGGGGAAAGAATATAGGGAAAGAATATGGGAAAAGAGGGCTGGTAAACACCATGTTCAGCCGGTAACTACAACTTGATGGTCATAAAAGCGCCATTTTCCTGTTTGACATCTGTTCACATGAACTTGCATGCAAGAGCTTGAAGCACGTTTACTGTACCATACTCTTGATTGATTTTGCTATCCCAATGATATTTCTTCAAACATACATTTTCTAAGCTTGCCTGTCAAGACAACCACTAGTCTATGTTAGAGGCTCAAATCATTGTGCCACAGAACCGAGACGACCAAAGCCAGAAGTAATAGCAATAGCCGCCGAAAGGTATATCTGTATTTGACACATCATCTGAGATTCGATCGAATCAAGGTTTGGGACAGTGACAAAATGAACTGAACTCTACTCTGAATTCGCATGAGACATGTCTGCAATTAGGTTCAGAAACACATTACGTCACACAACGGTTTGGGCTTCAATGTTCTCGTGTATGGAAATGAAGTTATCATTCTATACAGACTCCTTAGTACTTTCCCTTGCTTCTTCGTCCTTGTTCTCCGCTTTTTGTATCTGCTCTTCTTCCCAAGTTTTGATGCATGGCGCCTTGAAAATTTCTCCGGACCAACTTCTCTCGATTGTCCTCGAAGCAACTATGATCCATAACACAACCACGGTCAGAGAAAAGATCGTCCCAAGAACCTTGAAGAATAGACTCGGTAGCTCTTGTGCGAGGGTCGTCGTAGCAACAGTATACACACCCAACGGGAATGTGAAGCCCCACCATCCAATGTTGAAAGGGAATTTCGATCTTGAAATGGATGCGACTGCAAAGAAGAGCCAGGCGAGTCCAGCGCCCCACATCAACAATGCAATCATGATACCAACCGTATACAGGATCTGTCCTGCAAAAGGAGCCGCTGGTATAGAGTTTGTCTTTGGAAACAGATCCATCGAAACTTTGCCAAGCTGCATGATTCCAAAGGCCCCCTGACCAAATGGGCCAAGAGGCAAGAAGACGGAGACAATGACCTCGCGAGGTGGCAAGTCGTGGAGAGTCAAGCGCGTGAAGTATACAACGAGGACGATCATCGCTAGCGACACGCCGCAGCCCCACATTACATAGCTGAAGACAACTGTCCACCACGCATGCTGAACGTTTTCGAGAACTGAGGCAACGATACCGCCTGAAGCAGCTGCAACAATTGTAGCCACGATAGGAAGTAGCCAGGCCGCGGTTATGCTCCCAAGCTTATTCTACATCTTATAAGCCGACAAAACTTTCCCCTCGTATGGTATACACTCACCTCGTGGACTCTCATAATCAAGAACGGCAACCATAAATTCGTTGCCAGTGACACCGCTGCATCAAGCCACCATAAAGCCCATGCCAACTTGGCAACCCACTGACCCCATGCCGGGACACAGACGAAACAGATCATGTTAATGATAGTCGAAAGACCCATTGGAAATGTGCCCAAAAACAGACTCTGTACCGGATGGCTGGTCATGCAACTCCACACGCCCCTGAAGACCGCATATCGAACCAAGCTCACTAGCGTGAAGAGCACGAACAGGAAGACGTTTAACGCGAAGATCACGACGGAAATCCAATAGATCCAGTTCGAGTTGTAGGGAAGATTGTGCAGTAGTATTGAGACGATGCCGGTGCCCATTGTGACGGCGAACCAGCTCGGGGTGAAGTTGAGTACAACACGCCGCCATCCTTTTTTGTTGCGACATTGTGCAGAGTGTTCGAGTGCCGCGTGGTTATTTAGTGAGTGGTGAGAATCAAATGTGCTGCCTGTGACGGATTCAAATGCAGAGGGATCCATGGCGAGTCGTTTCAAGTATTCAGCAATGGCGATAAAAGGTCTGCTGGTGATGCTGACAACGCCGAGATTCGATGAAGACGAAGGTCAGAGAGGAGGTTCCAGAAATGCCTGCTCTGAATTTGATTTGTGAAGTTGGTCGCCACGAACAGAGTGAACACAGAAAAAGCGGGGACTTGGCGCAAAGACGGAGAGTTCGGCTGCGCTAGTATGACGTAGAAAGTTTTTGATATACACTCTAGCTGGATGCGGTAATCTAAGAAGTTGAGTTTCTGGCGTAAGAAAACTCGTAACTTCACGCATTGGAAGCCATTCCAACCTCATATTTCCTAACAGATCAACGTTGAAGGCTAAAGGACTTGGGTTCAATGAGTATATACGTCGCACTGTGTAGATGACCACGCTGTGTGCCTAGCCCGCTTATTTCTGTATTTCTGTAACCTACGTCGACACCGCCGTTAAATGCCCACAAACCTATCAATTACTCTAGGATGACTTCGTAGTCAGCTGATGGAGCTACCAAGACGTCCCATTGCGCTTAGGTATACCATCCGGACCAAAGCACAATCCCGAGGCATTCTCCCTGGTATATCTGCAGTGAACGTACCGAGCAGAAACTTAAACACTCGTACATCATACTGAAATCCAATACAAAGCATATCAAATTAAAAGGGGTACGAACGTGGGCCCGAACAACACCTCAGCGTGGTTCATATGACAATCGCAAGGCGCACCGCTCGGACCAGCACTCGGATCCCAGACACATCATCGCAGGAGCGGGGAAGTACACCAAAGCAAGCATCGATCTCAGTGAGAGCCGTGAAAATAATTCCGATGCCCCAGTCAATGTGACGAAGAGCTGCTGAGAGACACGGTGAGACCAGGCCCTTTGAGAGAGCAATGAATGTGATGCGGGTGAATGTCGATAGTTAGACAGAGCGGTCGCAGGAGCCGCATTTGGGACTGATGTACAGGGTTAGTGTCTCTCATTAGCTCCTTCTGTGGGAGAGTTGCTTTGTACTTGCTCGCATTCGTGATATCGAGCGTCGTTGCGACCTCTAGGACCAAATCGTTCATAAGGCTTGAAGGAGCGTGTTCTCCTAATCGACACGGGAAGAGCGCCTTGCCCCTACAGAACAGTCTCCTGGCAAGGTTCAATGCCACATTTGCCCAGAGTCTGTCTCTGGTGGCTGGTGTATTGGGTGTAGTGAGATATATCCCTGGTTTTCATATTTTGAACGGGGTTCTCATGAAAAGAAATCAGTACGATGTTCACCACCCACTGGGGTAAGTTTTTGCATTTATATCAAGGTTTTTTATAATAGGCCCGTTGCTAGTCTGGGTATCTTTGTATTCAGTCTTGTTGTTCGCTTGTCAAGGCTACCGCGATCATATTATCTTAGATATCTTTGATCAGGGGCAATGCTGTCAATTCGTCTACACCGCGGTTATCTGATCGCAGATTAACTCAACCAAGTCAAATTCCTGTCTTCAAAGTATTAGTCCTTGTGGACGTGGTGCTATGATTACCACAATAATAGTGACTGTATCGAAATTTGAATGAGATACTGTATTGATCGATGTACGACCCCGGGCATGGCATAAACTTCTCCTGGTGGGACTTGTTGAAGCCGAGCAAATACGCGAGAAATAGACCCGGAATAATAATATACCCAGTAAAATACTTTCCTTCAGGCATGGACACGTGATTGAGCTGTATCGATCCGAGAATGTGGTGTCGTGTGACGAATACCTAGATAGATCAGGGAGAAAAAGTCTATCAGTGGGCAACCCTCTTCGCATGATTTGCGCGAGCTGCACAATACGTTACGATTGCTGGAGGAGAGACATGTAGAGCTAATTGACAGCCGTGATATCCACAATCTCATAGGCTATTGATTAATCGTAGAGATGGGCCCTCTTGACTGATATCTGTATCGTGTTTGATTCACGAAACGTCCATGGTTGTTCACTATTGAGGCGCGAGGGGGTCATATTCGTCCAGAGCTGCTTTGACTGCCTCCATCATGGCTAGAACTTTCTCCTCTTGGAGTCTTTGGCCCATTACCTGTATGCCGACGGGCGAACCAGCAGAGGTGTTGTTTTGATCTGTTGAGTCTGTTAGCTGCATCTCGGTGTTGCGCGATGGCACCTACACAGCTCATAATTTATTTCATCCTTAGGGGATCGAAAAGGCCGGGGGGGATCATCCATGAACATACGATCGAGTTCTGGGTCTGCAAAAGTCACAGGCACAGTGCCGGTTGTAAAGTCGAGCATACTTGGAACGGCAGAATATGCTATCACCTACAAGTCAGTTGGTAGAGGACTAAGTCTTGGACTTCTCACCAAAATATGTGAAGGATTGCTCTGGTGCAGCTGCATGCGCTGCCGTTGGCAAAATCACTCCGTCGACAGGCCTCCGCGACGCAGTGAGATTCTGAGTAGACTTCCAGTACCGGTGGTAAGCTGTGCGGAAACGCTCCCGCTGTTCGCAAAGCTCCCAGAAGTCTGAGGTTGGCGATGGGTCCGAGGCTGTGTTGAAAAGATCTTCGATCTGTGGTATAGGTGTTTCCCCACTGGCGTTCACAGCTTCGCGTATAGCATGTCCAGCTGTAGACCCTAGAATTCGGAACTAGGAATGGGTAAGGATTGTTACATAGTAACTAGACGACTGGACGCTTTGAGAGACGACCTCGTCTCAAGAGACTTACAAAGATGTCTGCAGCCTCTGAATGAGGTGGAGGATTCCAAGTGATTACCTGCACGTGTGAACTCAATGAAACTTCAGTAGGCTGTTCCAACTCACCTCATAGCCTCGTTGCTTCAAAGCTCCAATCAAGGTTACTAGAGCTCTACGAACCGAAGGATGCGGCCACACAGCTTCATCACCCATCATGACTGCGAATACAAGACTTCCATTGCTCTGACCTTCTTGGCATATCCTACTGCGTGTGTTTGTCCACCTTTCTTCGTTCCAAGGCATATCGATGACTTCGTAGTCATCTTGCCAAGTCTTCGCATTGATGAACCATTTTGTCATCATTGTCAGCGATGGTAAATCTCCACACATAGGTCCAATCACAGTCCCACCAGTTGGAAGGCCTGGAAGAGTGGTAGCTAGTCCACTTGCTGACATCCGGCCGTAGGAAGGGCGCAGACCAAATAGGTTGTTGAACGAAGATGGAATGCGTATGGATCCTGCAATATCCGTCCCCCAGCCGATAGGAGACCCTCCCATGGCGATCAAAGCTCCCTCGCCACCACAAGCACCTCCTGCGGACAAATTCCTGTTGAACGGGTTTATTGTGGAGCCAATAATGTTGTTAGTGGTTTCGCCTATCAGCATGCTCATTGGAATATTCGTCTTGGCGTATAGTATCGCACCAGCATGTCGTAAGCGATGGACCAGGACGCCTTCGTCATTTTCAGTCTTGTGATCACCAAGCCAACTGACATAGCCACAGCAGCTCTCGAGGCCTCGAATATGAAAACGGTCTTTGAGGCTTACTGGTAGACCATGCAGAGGACCTGCAGGTCTTCCCGACTCTCTGATATACGCATCTAGATCCTCGGCCTGCTGGCGAGCTTCATCAAAACGGATCTCCACTAGACATTTGGTCTTCGTAGACGTTAGGGTCGTCGGCATAAACCATCGAATGAATCTGAGTGGAGAACGAGAGACATTGAACGGTGGAAATTGTAAACTGGCAGCTCAACTTTCAATTACTCACCAATTGATGTGCAAGTGCAGCCCGATGGCAAAATGCGGCCGTTACCTCTACCGAAGACCAATTTAAGCTATGCACATTTTCGAGTATCTTGCGTGGCGTTGCATTCGTAATTTGTAGTTCATGTGGAGTGAGGAATTGAGTGATATGCTCGATGACATTCGGAAGTGTGGATGGTGAAGGCCGGTCTGCCTCAGATAGTCTCCACGACGCCGGAATCTTGTCTACGACTGATTGCCGTTTGGCTTGAGCAATGCGTTGCCAATCCGGTTTTGGAGGTTCGCCTTGCATCGCCATAACTAAGCAAGATTTTCATGTAGCGACTATAGCCGCTCTGTGTCAGATGCGTGTACAATGTGTGATGTAAAAGACACCCATTGATGCACAATGTGACCGGAGGTAAGAACGGTTGCGCTACACTGTTGCACAACTTACTAGTCGCGTGTTGATAGGTCGCTCGATCATATAGCTTCGTGATTTAGTTGCACAAGGCCAGCCGTTGAGATGATGTGATATATGTACCTTCTGTGAGATATCCTTGCTGCAAGAAATTGAACCCTAGTTTACATCAAAATTTAGAAAATATGCTGGATCAATCTCGGTTGGAATTCTGTTCCACTATGAATCTATAACATTTCTATTAGCTTGTCTTGGCATCCGCCACTGAACCTTACCTCTCAGAGACTAGTACCTTTTTGTCTCGTCAGGTCCGGGAGAAGAATGATTTGACGACCATCGACAACTACAGAAGCTCTAAAATGTTTCCGCATCGCACATATATTTGTATGCCGATCGTCTGATTGCGACATATATCATGTTCTTGAAACCGCCGCCAGCTAAACTCTCAGCTCCTGCTCCAGCGCCGCATGCGCAAGCTACCTCTGCTAATGACCACCACGACGAATACAGTGACCCTATACGCGTCAAGAAGGCATGCAACCGCTGTCGAATAAGAAAAGTAAAATGCGATGGGAAATATCCGTGTGGTAGGTGTCGGCATGATGATGTGCCTTGTCTCCTTGGCCGTAAAGATCGAGGCGACGTGAAAGAGCTATCTCGCGGATATATTCGAACGCTTGAGACGCAGCAGACATATCTTCTAGATGCCCTGAAAGCTCTCAGTCAGCGCGGACCCAATGATCATGGGCTGAAAAATATCATTGCAAGGCTAGAGGCGAGCGGGCTTGATGTAAGCGCAATAAGAAACGCTCAAAAAGAGCATCAGGAGACTCCGCAACGGTCAAAAGTTGAAGACAGAGCTTCACCTGTTCAGCAGCAAAGCTCGGTTTCTTCATTAAATCACGATAATCCTGTCTTATCCCGGGTGATAAATTTGCCTTCCATTCTGGAACCCGCTGAACCCGCCGCTGTACAAAATGGAAATACTACCGCAAACTTGCTTGAATCTTCTAACCATGTCAATGTGGATACTGAAGTTGACATGGTATGGGCTGACTTGTCTATGTCCAACGATGTTACAATGCCAGCCCTTGATGATCCAACATTTGCAGAGCAGTGGTGGGAAAATTGGATCAATGTTTCAAATGCAATGGATATGGCTCCGCAGCCCACCGACCTCCAGAACTTACAGCAGGAGTGATCTCCAAGAACCCGGGATATGAAAAATCTGGACAACCACTTTCCGAGTATTCATCAGTGCGGCCATCGAAGCTCATTAGCGGACCCTTCAGTGCGCGTACTATCACATGAAATACTATATTGCATACTATTGAATGGGATAAGATACCTCATAGTACCTCCGATGGCAATTGGCAAGCCATCTAGTTCCGAACTGGCCTCAAGCCTTCGCGATATTTACAGATGATTCGACTACAGGTGTTATTTCCTCGTGTGTGGAAATATTCGCCGTCACAACAGTTGCTGGTGTCTTCGTACTCGAAGGCGCCAAACCGTACTTCCTCATCCCGTTGAGCTCAGTGGCTATGACTCCTTTGACTTTGTCTATCACTGAGACGGGAACATCCTCCTCTCTCCAGTACCTGGACTGCCGGCAGGTGAGCATGTTGTCATCATACAAAAGTTTGTAGCTAACCTGTTCTAGTCCTTGCCAGATCATGGCTTCAGTCCCAAGTATGACTTGCCATCCCTCTTTATCTGCAATGCCTGCAATTTCAGTCCAAGGCTTTGGATGGTAGCACATCTCTAAGATGGCACCCTTATGTTCTTTCTCCAGCATCAGCTCAATAACCTTCCGCGCTGTTTTCTCCTCCCGCGTCTTTGGCGGAAAGTCTGGCACACATGAGACGATAGCGCCTGGGCCTTTCAGAGTATGGGCCCGTTCGACTGTGTCGACATGCACTAAATTCTCACCATAGCCTCGCTCAGTGCACCACTGTATAACAGCATCAACTTCGCTCTTATCCCTGTTGACGATGTATATGTCGGTCGTTTGCATAAATTTTCGTAGTGCATAGACAGCACTTCTAGCCGCTCCTCCGCCCCCAACGACCAGGCCGGGACGATTGTGAAAAGTATCATCCGGCGAAGAAACATTCTCGTAAAACGCAAGCTTAATGCCAACGACATCGGTGTTCGTGCCAAGATAGATACGTTTGCCATTTCGTTCGCGAACGAACAGTGTATTACACGCGCCTACATCGCGAGCTTCAGGTGTAAGCTCGTCAAGGTGTGGAAGGATTGCTAATTTATGGGGCATTGTGACCGAAGCTCCTGCAATTTGTTAGGCTATTGCATACAAGGACGAGATGAGTCCTTCCAGACCAAAAAAAAGGGGTTCTCTTGTTAGCTTCAGGAATTGCTGCATATCCAGCGACTCCAAATACTTCTGTGACCATTTCAAATCCAGTGCATCGAATATCGTGCGATGGAATATTGGTGATAGAGAGTGGGAGATGGGATGTCCAAACAAATAACCTACACGATCAAGCCCCGCTATATCATTGATATCAAATAGAGATGAGGCCATACTGGAGGTTGAGAGATGCAATTTTGGCTTGATAGGACATTGACAAGTGAAGGACGACCAGCCACTATAGGATCTCCAACTTTCGAGACCCCGATACGCGACGGTTGCCACAGCTTTCTACGGAAAGACCCCGTTTGTATCCGACTCTTGATCAGTCTGCGGATAAAGCCGTCAACATTCGGAAAACAAAACAAGCATCTAATCCAGCGCGAATTCAGCCAAACATAAGGTTCATTTGGCCAGTCTCTCCACAACACTTGAGGCGCCGCAGATGAGTAGAATCAGAAATCATGGATGTTCTGATTGGGCATTCCGATGTCGGCAGATACGTCGGTATTTTCTCGCGTCGGTAGATCCACGGCAGGGCAAAAGCAGCCAGTCACATCAGGGCTAAAGCCAACGTCATGCCAGCCCCAGACTCCAGCTTTTGGCATGCGAGCAAGTGGCCGAAGCTTCTGGCTTGCGGAGAAGAAGCCTAATGTGCGGGGAGAACACCTGGGGTTACAAGCCATCTAATACGTCTGCGGCACGTTCCCCGTCTATAAGCTGGACTTTCCGCCGTCTACACAGTGAATAGACTGCCTCTGTGATGCCGACACGATGTCCATGGGTGTTCTGGGCCTGTCTCCACACATGACATACGCTACACGGAAGCTCTCTGACTACCCTTGACCACGAGTTTACGGCCCTGGTGCCGTTGTGGGGTAATTAGACCAGGCGATTGGCCTTGCAAAGTCTTTATAAAGAAATGGGCGCAACGAATTGTCTGTCTGACAGGTTCCCCGACTTTACCATCGCCATCAATATTGTCTCCCTACCTCGTCATCATGGGTCTTCTAACACTGGTCGAAGACAGGCCTACACCCAAAAATGTCTACAACTGGCGTGTATACACAGCCGCAACAGTCGCCAGTTTCGCATCTTGTATGATAGGATACGACTCCGCTTTCATTGGTACCACTCTGGCATTACAGAGCTTTGTCGATGAGTTTGGGTTCGCAGAGATGTCCGCATCTCATCTCGCTCTCGTCAAAGCCAACATCGTCTCTGTCTACCAAGCCGGTGCTTTCTTCGGCTCTCTCTTCGCATATGTTATGAGTTATTTTCTCGGCCGCCGAAAGACTCTCTTCGCCTTCGTTATGGTATTCATAGTTGGAGCAGGTATGATGCTTGGTGCCAACGGACAAAGAGGGCTAGGACTCATAATCGGCGGCCGCGTGTTGGCTGGCATAGGGGTTGGCGGTGCCTCAAACATGGTGCCCATCTACATTTCCGAGCTCGCACCTCCGGCGGTTCGTGGACGTCTTGTTGGTATATACGAGATGGGATGGCAGATTGGTGGTCTTGTGGGATTCTGGATCAATTATGGGATCGCAGAGACACTTGCCCCGAGCCACAGCCAATGGATTATCCCGTTCGCAGTTCAACTCATTCCGGCTGGCTTGTTACTCGTTGGTGCACTTTGGCTTCGTGAATCTCCGCGCTGGTCATTCTCTATGGGACGTCGCGAGGAAGCCATCAAGAATCTGTGTTGGATCCGCAACCTACCGGCTGATCACATCTATATCATAGAGGAGATTTCCTACATCGATGCTGACCTTGAGCGCTTCCGTACCGAAGTGGGTGCTGGATTCTGGAAGCCTTTTGCTGCATGCAAGCAGCCGAAGGTTTTGTGGCGGTTCTTTCTTGGTGGTATGCTCTTCTTGCTGCAAAATGGATCAGGCATAAACGCGATCAACTATTATTGTGAGTCAACGATAGTCAATTTACTCCGAATTATCTCTGATATCATTAGCTCCCACGGTGTTCAAATCGATCGGGATTCAGGGAACAAACACGTCCTTTCTCACGACCGGAATCTTCGGCGTCGTGAAAACCGTGATAACCTTCATATGGCTTCTCTTCCTCATCGACCACCTCGGCCGCCGTCGCCTCCTAATGATCGGCGCAACCGGTGGCTCGCTTTGCATGTGGTTCATTGGCGCCTACATCAAGCTTGCAAACGTATCGGCAAATACTAAGAACACGCAACTGTCATCTGGCGGGATCGCAGCTATGTTCTTCTTCTACCTATGGACTGCATTTTACACTCCAAGCTGGAATGGTGTGCCATGGGTCATCAATTCGGAAATGTTTGACCAAAACACTCGGTACGCAGCATTCAAACCCCTTGTTCTCTTAACTTCCCTCTCATCTCGTACTAATGTAAGAATAGATCTCTCGGCCAAGCCTCCGCCGCCGCCAACAATTGGTTCTGGAACTTCATCATCAGTCGTTTCACGCCGCAGATGTTTCTCAAGATGGAGTACGGGGTGTACTTTTTCTTTGCCTCGCTCATGATACTGTCTGTGCCGTTTGTCTTCTTCCTTATTCCGGAGACTAAGAGTGTGCCGCTTGAGTACATGGATAGATTATTTGAGATCAGGCCCGTCAGAAAAGCCAATAAGATCGTGATTAGCGAATTGGGTGAGTTGGAGGCTGAATTTAGACATGATGTAGCATTGGTTAAAGGCGAGAAGGCCGTTGAGGAGAGGTTTGAAACGGCGGAGCAGGGGCAGGAAACCAGGAGAAGTTGATACTTGGCCTGCCGATGAAGAATCACATTGCAAAATTCTATCGCGCATTTGTACAAAGATGGATCTTTTGTGTTGCATTGCCTGTGATTACACTTTCCTTCTTTACACTATGCGTATGAAATTAATGCGGAGATCGATGAAGACTTCCCTCTGCGTATGGACTTGGAAAACTGACAAAGCACAACTGATAAAGATCTTGTGCCGAATCGATGATTGTCCCAGACTATTAACGTATTTTCTCAACATGAAGCTCAAATAGAAGCAAACAAAAGATCAAAGTTTGGATAGAGAGCATGGCGTAAACCACAATAAGAGAGATAGCTAGGAGTTCTAGGGGGGGATGGTTGTTTTACCACTGAACATACGACTATATGGATTCTATTTATTTCGTGAATTCGTAGATAATATAGAAATGGCTTACTGGGTCAATAACTTCACTAGCTTCTGAGGATACCAGACCGTAGAAGTCCATATTTCAAAATGCTGCTCTCAACTGTATACACGCAATCTCTCTCATATACCGCCCATCAAGCGGCTTCAGTAGAGCCATTCGTGTTCGAGTTTTGCGTCACGCTAATCACTCACTGTACTACATTAGGAAATTTGTAGACAGGGGCCTTCGGCTGAGAGACTCACAATAAGAGTATGATATTAGTACATCACCGTCAATGACGTCCGCGTCCAAACATTGTCACATCCGTCAATGCCATTATCGCTCAAGAAGTAAGGCTCATCCATACTGTTTAGTTCTCTGGCTACGCTCTCACTGAGTACTGCAGATCAGGTGCATTCGGCACCATGTGATAGCATCGACCACTCTCAAACTACATGACACTCTCCTCGTGTGTAGCTGCTTCTGTGGTAAAATCGACTTGACGGCCCTTACGTCACTGCCAACGTCGGCGCATCATCAACGTGGCAGGGATCTCTTCATTCCGTGTCATTCTAAATGTTGAAGTATGCATACAGCTTGACTTTCAATTTTACAAAAAAGAACCAAGCGACAAGGCCAAATGTGTATAGAAATGATATCTTGTGGGCAGACATCCATGACTAAGCAAACCTCATGAATCTATTCCCGGTTAAACGCCGATACCGATCGAACCTCGGCCAGTGAATCCCTCGACTTCGAAGTCGACAGCATGTAGACTCTGCCTGGTAATCATTCTCCTTCACAGCCAAAATGCCAGAAACAAGTCTAGGCCTCGACTTGGCTTCCAAAAAGCAACGTACACGAGGCGATTACCCTTATCGTCTAGACTACCGAACGAGATGGTACACAAACGGTCGCAGATCTCGTGATAACAATTTAGATTAACTAATGATAGGGCCGATAATGACATGTTTCATCATCTGAACAATCCAATCTATGGTGTTTTGATCGACTCAATTATCAATGAATATCTCATCACAAAAATTGGATACAACACAACCACATACCCACGCACGGCTCTTGTCGCGAACACATACTGCGACTATTTCGGACAGATGCAGTACCCCGGAATGCTGGATCTAGGTCTGCGGGTTGTGAAGCTAGGCAAGAATAGCGTCATGTATGAAGTTGGATTTTTTGTTGAGGGCGACGAGAAAGTGAGGGCCGTGGGGGGGTTTGTGCAGATTTGGGTCATGAGGGAAAGTGGCAAGGCGCCGCCAGAGGGACTGGAGCCGCATGTAAGGAAATCTCTGGAGTCGTTGATGCAATCTGGTTTGAAAGAGAAATCGAAGCTGTGAGCTGGAGTATAGATACCCCATGATCGTGAGATCTTCACCGTTGTGTCTTGCTAGACTCCGCACCAACCTGAACGGATCAAGAATAAAATGTCCGTGTAATTTGAAGCTATGCTCGTGTAAGTCCATGGCCGTCTGAAGTGTTTGCTACAGCTCACGCATAGCTTCGGGTAGGATCGTGTTATACACGGAGCCCCTTTACCAACAAAAAAGCGAATAACGAGTGACTCAACGTTTCGCAGGTCAGACATAAATCCAAACTATCAATAGTCGGACCTTCGACTTTGCACTTAAGCCTCGTGCCCTGAAGCTGATACTCACTCTCAGATTTGGCTTGGTTCCATTTGAGCCCATTTGCTTCCAGTTTTTTAGATCGATCTTGTAACAGCAGTAAATGGACTTAGAGAAGGTCTCCCAGGAGCTAGCTCCTTGTTTATAAGTAACCCCTGATTGGTCTGGTGGGTGGAACCTTTTGATTCCTCTATAGCAGCGGCATGCATCGCGTGAGTAACCGCAGGAACATAACCCCCGGAAACTCCAAGGTAGACCAAATGGCAATCGAAGTCTATGCGTCAATGGCCACGAGCTTATGTATCCAAGATCCCATTCTACACCACGTACGTCCACCTAGGCAGAATCAAGAGTAATAACAAAGTCGATTATGACCGCCTTGTTCTTCAATATAGTTCAAGATCGCTCGTATATCACCCTTCATCGATATCTGGCTTTGTGAGGGATCATAAGGACCTCAGCTTCTTCAGAGTAAAGCACCGTCGCGCTCAACCTTGCTCTACATTGCGTGTACTCAGGATATAGCTTCAGCAGCCTCGTGAGTTCTGGGATGACGAAGAGGAAGGTTGAAGCTTGGCTATACAGAACATCCCTGTCTGTCAGGCATAAAGAACATGTACAACATATGGAAAGTATAGTTCAGTCGAAGACCTCGCTAAAACATATGGAAGCTACGGTTATATAGAAACCACACAGTGCACCGCACTGCAAAAGTACATTTGTGCAGGCTTTAGCACCTGGAGATTAAAATCCATAGCCCTGTGAGTGGTAAGAGGAAGCAAAGCCTATATGTATTAGTGTGAATCATGAGACCTATATAGTATAACAGTGATCACTAGTATTGCTGGTAACCTCCAGTACGCCAGTACGGAGCCTAGAAAGAAGATGCATTCGCTCTAGATCTAAGATCGGACTTTGCAGTAAATAAGCTCTTCATTTCGTTCTCATGACTCACCCACTTATGCACTCTTCAACTACTCCCTCTCACCCAAGAACAGTCAAACCAGACCTCGGTTGTCCGAAGTTCCTACCATCGATGCCGCGTCGCAGCACATTCTGAAAACAGTACCATCGCCGTGAATGCCAACATGGTGGTGGTCCAGATAGAGTTGAACGAGATTGAGCCTCGGCAGGCGCTGCATCGATCAGTCTTGGTCAAGGGTCTCGATCGCTGACTAGGAGTGTCATGTACGAAGTGTCCCGGGGACTAGGGTCGGAGCAATCCATGCGGGGACATGCGGCTGCGTTGAAGCCTCCGACGGACACTATTACTCCCAAATCTGGAGAAAAAGAGAGCTCTAAGGGTATTAATGGAGTTGACATCTCTGATAGCATTGATTGGTTTAGGCGGATGATGGGATGATGTGGCGTGCTTATATGTGGAGCTGGAAGTGGAGTCGAAAGGAAATGAGGACAGAAGAACGCACGCGAGCAGTGGAAAAAATCATTGAGCGTGAAGATATCTCTTCAACATGATCGTCATTATACGTATAGTGCGTGCAGTACGCCAAGATCTACCGTTGATGCCTGAAACTGTACAAATGCGTATCGCAGGACATGGAACATGTTCGCAAACGCTGCATGAAGCGCACAATTAGTGACGCTATGCCCCTCCTATTGACACTTTCCTCTCCTTGATTAACATCATGTGCTCATTTCCCCGTTAGCTCCTCATAGAGCGACCATCATCGCAGCCACGGCCGCCGCACCGTATCCGATCATTGCCGTCCGAGCAGGTCCTGGAGCAGCATTTGTGGGTGTGGCAAGTCCAGCAGCGGCAGTTCCAGTTGGTTGTACGCCGTAAGCATCAAGACCTCGTTTGATGTTTGAGACGATGGGCTGAGATAGAGCGATGGCGACTTCCTTAGTGTCCGCAGGCACTTTGGTTGCGACGAGGTTGGAGAATTGGACAGCGAGTTGGTATTGCGTCTGAAGACTCATTGCAATAATAGGGCTCAGGCTGCTCATATCGAAGAAGTTCTTGCGGGAAATAATGGTATCAATCGACTTTCCAACAACATCGCCCAAGTTGACAGTAGGCTCTGCTAGAGCCAACGATTCGGTGAAAGTGGTCAAAAGGCTTGTGTCCTGGCAGTTCGCAATCGAGCTGTTAACGGCATCAATCGCGTTGACAGAGGCCTGGTTGAGCGACAGGAGCTGGTCTGTTGAGTTGTACGAAATCAGAGCGTCTGTCAGCTGCTGTGTGTAGTCTGTGATATTGAGGATGCTGTTCTTGATGGTGTCGACATCGCGAGTGACCAGTGATGAAGACGCGACGCCGGCGGCGAAGAAAAGGGTAGCGAGGAACTTCATGGTTGCTGATGCCTATCGGTGATGCTGGGCACTGAAGTGATGATGGTCGCGTCGAGAGAAATGACTTCGCAAGGAGAAGACATGGTAATTAGAGCGTCGATAGTGTCTCTTAAGGGCTCCCTCGTGTCTTTCCGCCTCGGGATCACACATGCAGCACATGCCGCGGCTGGCTTATGAGTTTGTATCGACCTATACACTAGTCGACGAGAATAGTCTAGATGAGGAGTTGCACAGAACCGGATTGGCCAATTGAGACACTAGCACAGAAGTCCAAGAGTTTTCCGTCCCCATGCCATCAACACGCACGGCTGGGGTTTGACCACGGGGATCCCCGGGGTCAATAGTTTCGTCCAATCAGAGACGACTTTTATTCTAGAGCTTAAAAAAGACGGACGGCTCCAGGCTGTGGCGTTCTCCCCCACAAAGAACCACGCCCTCACGTTACCAGACAATAACCATGCTCTTTCCAAGCCTCGTTCTGTGATGCTCTTTCGAGACCTCGTTTTGAGGGAGAGCTAGACCAATTATACCTCCGACTGTGTGGAGGCGCAAACCCGATGTTGGGGTGCAGCATCGCAGGGCTCGGGCTGTGTGCGCCTCGACCCCTATCCGCCGTATAAAGAGTCAGGACGTCGTCTTGTCCTTCGGAACATGCTGCTTCCGCTCTATCTTGAGCCGAACTCTGAATCACGTATGCTGCAATCGTGAGCGCCGAGGATCATGTATACAGCATAATAAAAGAGTCGATAATAGACTGGCCTAGGTCCAGCAGTAAAAGAATGAAGAGCTCGTCCTCGTTGCAAGGTTTTGGTAAGAGTTCTGGCTAGTGAAGTCTGTAAGGCCACGTGATCATTTTTTCTTTGTCTGCCTCAGGCATACAGACTAAGTAACCGTGAGACAGAGAGCATGAATCTGCGAATACTTCATTCTTACAATATTCCTGTATGTCTTTCAGTAAAGAAAATTTGAATATTACACCAGGGTCCAGGGTGGGTGGCTCATTCTGGACCGAACACCGATCCCACATACTGATAATGCAGAGCATCCATGTCAAGGAATACGAGTCCAGTGTGATGGATTCTATCAGATGGAGATCAGTGGCAGGTGTCCGTGCTGACATGTTCTAGTATCTTGCTTCGTGTATAAGCCTCAATAACTTCCTTACCCGAACAATGCCTACAATCCTGAGCATCATATGCCAGGCTCGACCGCCACGCCTCATATGAACATCTCCAAGTTCGAGTTTTTCCCTTCTGCCTTTAGTTTGATGTCGACTTTACAACCCGCAATTACGAACACAAGCTCGTTTGATAAACGCATATCAAGTGGTCCCACCTCTTACAACATCCTTTCCTCTCCGACTCCACCCTCTTCCAACCCCCAGCTCCGCAATCTGCCTTCTCGTCCCCGAGCCGTCCAGCTCAGATATCCCGGATCCACTCCAATGATAATTGTTCCATCTCGACATGCCATTTTCCTCTCCACTGTACGCAGCTTTCTGGACAGACTTGTCCCGCACCATCTGTTTTATCCGTCCCAGGTAGAATGCAAGAACAAGGAGTGCGATAACAAGGGGTACACCCAAGCCGACGCCGATACCTATGCCGACTTTCGCTGTGGTCGTAAGGCTGTTCTCCGAAGTTGACGTGGTTGAGGGCAAAGAGGGTGAGCTTGAAGATATTGGCAAGATATCTGATGGCGCAGAGATAGTGGGTGACTCTGCCGGTGTCACCTGCGTCGAAGATGTCGTTCGAGTACTCGTTGAGAGATCAGTTGATTGAAAGCTCCCGCTCGCGGTAACAGCTACGTCTTCGAGTGATAACGTAACACTAACAGCTAGATCATCTTGTTAACGCCAAAGGCAACGTTCTTGGGACGGAGCATGTATGCATACTCGCACATATCGAATCCGCAAAACTTCTCGTCGCCTCTTGATCATCTGGACTACACGACTTGTTGATACACTCTTCGAATTCGGACCGAATGCCGCTGCTCAGGAGGCGTTGGCAGATGCATGCTACATCGAGGTTACAGCTGGAGAAAGATTGCGTTGTGCATGTTTGCTGGTCTTTGTCAGTATCGTTCCCATGTCGTTGGGTTAAAGGAGGAATGCGCGTACCCCACAAGCTGGTTGCTGAGAGACACCGAGTCTGATATATATCGCGAGACCTAGCAGTGTTGTAACCCGTAGCATGGTGCTTGGTATGTCGAAAACCGCTCGTGGCAATCAGGGAGGCAAAGGGAGTACGCGCATCGTGCATATGAAATAGATATCCAGGCCTAGACAAAACTGATCAAACTGTCAATATGCGGCGTTGTGCCGCACCCCTTTTGGTCCTGTAGTGGTTTCCGATCTGCTGGTGGCTGCATGAGCCAAGCGCTTAGAGTCGCTTTCTCGGGGCGAAACGTTAAATTTTCTTGTTATGCCGTTGGATCCACGTACATATCCAACCATCGTGGTGCGCTAGCGCTTCGATGTTTACACGCCGACCCAGCACAATTTTTGTTGTTGATTGCTACATCTGCGCATCATAGCCATTCTGGACACACCGGTGATCGAGCTTACCATGCTGTTCATTGTACTGATCTCCTTGGATTTTTAAACTTCTGTGCACTCGGTCGGCAAGTAAATAGTCTCCAGTTTGGGGAGATGTATAAACGCTCTGAGGCTTGTGTCCAACACCCAAACTAACATTTACGGTTAGCATGAATGCTTTATTTGAAAAGCTGTACGGAATTGATTTGCTTGGTGAAATCACTGGGCTCGAGGCTGCGCTTGATAGTACGCTGGAGACTAACACTCTTATGGTGAATATCCGTGAGGAGTGATGAAGATGGGCTGGATAGTATCTGCACATGAGTGTTAGGACTATCGGTCGGTATCGGGGGTGCTCATAATCACATTGAGATGGCTGATAGTTTCGAGAGGGCGCTCATCTAGGGGCGGGCATTCTGAGAGCGAGACGAATAGTGACTCTGCAGGCCACATAAAAATAGAAATGCATAAGTCCTGATAAGCTACGGCGACAGGGTTAGAAGTTCACAGAATAGAGGACGTGACCGTCGAAAAGCGGTCAGGCTGGAGCTCTCCTTGCCAAACACATGACTGCATCTGAAACGTCCAGAGATCCCGTGTCTCTTCGTAGCTACGGTCCATTCGGGTGTAAGCAAACATATATCACAATACCTGGTAGGGGTGTTAGTAGGAATAGCGTCGTGGTTGTAACACGATATCTACAACAGACAGCATAGTTCAGAACGACATGTTACTAGGACATTCAACATAGTGATCTCTTGCAAGTTGCAAACCCTCATACGCTGTATCTGACACAACCCGGAGGCTATACATAGATGGAAATTCAAGGAGGAGGAGAAGTGAATCATTACGCTAGACTGTCTTTTGAGTAGACTATTGGCACTAGGGCCGATTTAGACTAGGGGCGGCTTTGTTCACACCTCAGCCTTGCATGTGTAGTGTAGTTGCCTCAGTTTCTGGCACTCTATCACCGACAAGGTCCTCTTAAAATCCCGAAAAGTCGATCTGAGTTACATGTCGAGCCAGCGGGATCGTCTATATTTAGACGCGTCTCAAAACAACTGTCCATCGAAATCCAAGCTCAGTAGCTGATTGCGATTGAATCGTATTTTCTTTTTTTCGTGGCTAAGCTATTAGTCGAATCAGCTAATTGGGCTAATATCCGAGTGTATTGGCGAAGGCACCCATTCCATTGTGGCTGTTTTCGTATGTTACAGTCATCTCCGACTCTTCCCCGATCCATCTCCGACTTTCACGCCGCGAACACAGTGTGACCGTCTTACGGTAGTCCTGAGCATATGTTCCGGGGGTCAGTAATGCCTTTCCAATAACAACAAGGCCCCTCAAATCCTGGACAGTCAGTTGTCGAGTGCCCTGGAGTTGCATCGATCGTAGCACCCGATATCACATAGCTGCTCTCTTAGGCGACGTTAGCAACTGCCAACGGAGTCACCATCACGATCGATAGCACTGCCAAAAGGATCATGAACATTCGCACAGCGACGTTAGCTGATGTTCCAGCCCTGGCAAACATCGCCGTTACTGCGATGCCCGACGATCCGCAGGTACATGAATGCCTCATCTCGGCGTCGAGCGGACTCTAATCTAGTGCTCAGTGGGACTACCGTTTTCCCTATCGCCTGAAGTACCCCGAAGAGCATCTAGCGGCCATTCAAAACGTATATCGCTCTGCAGTGGAAGATGAAGCCTCCGCGGGGACGGTCGTGAAGGTGCTCTGCAACGACAAGGACGAGCCCATGGCACTTTCAGTGTGGGATTTGCTCTACCTTGGAAAGGCAAGCGGGGGAATGGCGAATTTTGCACCAAGTTCGTAACGGCGAGTTCGTGGTGTGCTTCTACTCACGAGGATTCCAGATCCGAATCGTCCGGACGCATCTCTCGTTCGCATGACGGCCTTCTTGAAGGCCTTTCAAGCTGCTCACGACAAGTATTTCGACTCTGTATATGGTAACAAGCAGATCAGACTACGGGTACTGTGCGTTCACCCTGACTTCCGGCGCAGAGGCGCAGGTGAGGCGCTCTGCAATTGGGGATTCGATCTCGCGAAGCAGGAAGGTGTTCCCGTAACGATTGTCGCAAGTCCGATGGGGAAAAGACTGTACGCCCGACTGGGCTGTGAAGTCCTGGGTGAGTATGAAATCAGGGCAGATGGCGAAGACGAGTCTTGCACTGAAATATGCATGATCTTGAGAAAAGAGTTGAGGGCGAAGTAAGAAACGAGCTGAACGAGCCCAACACGTTGACCCAATGTTTCACTCGATCGCGTGTACCTTTCCAGTAAATGCAATTAACAGCCTGAACAAACCCTTACTCAGAAGTTCAATGCCCAAGAGAGTTTGAGGTATCACTACAGAGAAGAGAATTCCCTAGTGACCTCAATCATCTCATGTGGCTGTAAATGGTCTGCGAATACGGTCAGGGTGCAAAACATTT
Organism: Pseudovirgaria hyperparasitica; assembly: GCF_010093815.1. NCBI lineage: Eukaryota > Fungi > Ascomycota > Dothideomycetes > Acrospermales > Acrospermaceae > Pseudovirgaria > Pseudovirgaria hyperparasitica. The sequence goes on from NW_022985551.1 coordinate 1,145,720, forward strand.
CGCCCATGTTATGCCTAATGTCAACTCCAGCTGCGTGCGTAGGCGATATCTGGACGGTCTGGTAAGCCAACCTCAATGAACTTCTCGACTTCCGCAAAGTCTTTTTCCACGAAATGCTCAACAAGGGTAAGTCATGCGAGCTATCGCCACGGACAAGGACTCCCGAGAATACCTGCAGAAGTTGGCTTATATTGTTTGGAATCCTACTTGTCGATTCACTTGAGGAAGTTTCTAGCTTGTTTCGTAGTGCGCTGAGAAGCTAATTCTCCATTGTAGAATGACCTTCCGATGGCGAGTATTGGGTAGTGCATGGTAATTGGTAAACCCGCTGAATGGCCTTTCATTTACAGATGTTAAGCGGTATATTACACTACTACGTTCCCTCTTCGCTGCTATCACTTCTACTTTTTGCAGCCCTTGGTGGGTTCACCATAGCCTGATGTACTTGCTTCAGTGGTGGCTGCTCCGTCCGTTCCGAATTTTCATCGTCGTTATCCACTTCCTCGAACGGTCGTTTACTCGTGCTTTGTCGACTCTTGGGCTGCTGCTCCTCTTCTAAAGTCGATTTGGGCTCAGTACAGTCATCCTTCTCAGCAGCCTTCTCATCTACGCTGTCTTCTTCAATTTCACCAACCTGTACGGCCTGATCGCGCTCCTCATCCTCCATCTCCTCAAGAGCCCTTTGTCCTGGGCTAGACTTCTTCGTCACGAACAAGTTCGCACTATCCTCTTCTCCCTTGCTATTCCTGCCTGTCTTCTCCACCTCCGGATCCATCGTGTTAGCATCCGGATCTCGCAGCGCCGCCACAATCTTATCCGTACCCATCGTATCCCCCTCCTCCGTCTCATTCAGATCCTTATCGACCCAGCCTTCCGTATACGAGCCCCCAAAATCGATCATCCACAACACATCATCCGCATCAACCAAAAAATTGTCGGCTTTTGCGTCGCCCCAGATCACGCCGTGCTCGTGCAATGCCTCCTTCATCGCCGCAACCTCACGCGCCCACCGTTCGCGCTTGCGCTGCGGGACGTCGGAATCAAGCTTCATCGTCAGCGGCGTAGCGCCGTGGATCTCGGACTGGAGGAAGCCGATTGCGTGTGATTGGAAGGTCGTCGACGACGACGACGACGAGACCAGGCCTTTGAGCACGGGAGCGCGTACCCGGTCGCGCAGGTCTGGCTGTGCGATGCGTTGCAGGAGCTTTAATTCGCGCTTCGTCGTCTGTGGCGCGACGCTGTCAACGGCCTTGAAGAAGTACACCTCGTCTGTCTTTGTGTCGCGCACGCGTACGGGATGGTACGGAGGCGGTGCATCGCTGGCAGCTAGCACAACCAGATTGTCTGCACTGTGCCAGGGGAGTTGATGCTTCAGTATGTATTTCGGCAGGGCGATTTCGTGCTCGAGGTTTGGGACTTTGCCCCTGAGTTCCGGCGAGTCCTCGAGCTCGATGGCCTCGAGGCGCTCCCATTCGTCGTCGACTTGGAGCTGGAAGAAGCGCAGGGGGGCGTCGAGCCAGGAGCGCAATGTCTTCTCTGGCGGAGTCGAATTTCGAGATCCTGGTTCTATGGGTACTGGAGCAAGTATCCAGTCTTGTAGTGCCTGCTCGGTAGAGTCGGTGTCGGATATGTGGATGCCGCTGTCTGCTTCGCCGGCTGAGGTGCTGCTGCCTTTGCCACTCTCGCCTGATCTTGCGGCGGTGACTAAGGCGTCGAATTCTTTGCTCGCTTTGCTATCTTTGGAGCTATCTGACGGGAGAAGCTTCTCTCTCGCGGCGATGATGTGATAGCGAATATGCGATCTGGGTTCTAGCACCGTAATTGCGCAGTCACCATCGTCGTCGATGAGGAAGTCGAGGACATGGGGACGAGCACGAGTTGATGAGACCATTTTGAAATTTCAGAGTGTGAGTGAGGATAGACGGCAGAATGTGGTATCTGTGTACCATACCATGCTCGATGGCCTAGAGATAAATCACACTGTGACAACATGACGATTGCGATGTCGATAGTGCGAGGTCGAAGCTAGAGTAAATGCACTTCGTCATGACTTTGACACAGACCCTGGACCCACCACTTCTAGGTAGTGATCGTCAGGTACGATCTGAGATCAGGACTCGATCTGGCAAAATGATCGAATACAGATGCCCAGTTACTCTCACTTCCGCATTAGCATTATTCCTAATTGTCGTCGGCAAGATTGACATGTCTTCGTATCCTAGGTGAACGATTTTATATCTGAGTCTAGGTGGCATGCTGAGTTGTACCCATACTGTGATCATAGGGCCGGACCGCTCCCCTGATTTTGGACGTCGGCATCTTGACAGCGATAACTCCAACTCAAGATTTCAACCATCTACTAGTGTAACGATATTCCGTTCGATGCGAAAAACAGGAGCCAAGGAGGCTGAGCCAGACAAATTGAAAAACAATTTTGAGCACCGATGGAAAGGAGTCCTGGGGATCAGATTCTCCACAAAGAAAGCGCCATTTACACTGAGAATATCATCTCAAAAAAGTAACACAGGTCTCTCCTGCAAAGGGCGGTCGTTGGCTTCTGAAGTGATTAAAATAGCTGGACTAAGCAGAAGGATTTTGGGTGAGCGAAAAGCGCAGAAGGATGGTGGAGGTGCCATTCGCAGGCACGGCCGGCTTGCGCAAACTTGTTGGGTCGAGGCATTATATGAGCGTCTGACGGGGGAATGCTGCTGCTGTTGCAGCTCATTAAAGACATGGCCACGAGTGACTGATACCTTGCACATCTTTTCTCTGAATTTTGCAAAGTCGAATTCAATGGAATTCACAGACGAAAGGTCTTGGGCGCACTGCTGAGGCGTGATCTCATAATCGATCTTGAAAGAGACTTTTTCAGTTTTAATCCTGTCCTGGCAAACTCTTCGATACGCGGGGTGCCGATAGGATAGCAGAGTTGAATTAAAGGTCTTTCGACTTAGATGTCACTATATGTCACGTACATGAGGTATTACTTACAGTAGTGACCAGAGCTTTGTTTCTAGAAATGTCAAGCCAAGAAGACTTTATCTGTTCACGGCTAGTATGCTAGCTAATGCACGTCATAGAGGGACAAATTTAGTCCTTATAAGCCGAGAAAGGGCCTTATAGGCCACAAAAGCTTTTGTCGAGCAGAGACACTCCGTATCAGTATTTTGGCTGACATGTTTACGCAGCGGTGTAGATACAATACAGTACATTGAACGATAGCTGGTACGTTAAGCATCCCCTTTACGACCGGGAGAATCGATATGTGGCGTGTGAGGATCCGAGTCAGGCTCTCATGGTTTCGAGGTGGAGACGATAGAGAGAGCGTGGATGGAAACTGGGAAGCGAGACAGGCATGAAGGGCAGCCCGTCTCGTTTCGGCATTAGGACGGGGCAAGTAACGGAGGAACGAGCTCGTTCGAGCGTTCGAGAAGGGCATCATAATCCATGAATCTTGACGATGGTTAGAAAATGTTTCGGAAATCAATAGAACTGTTGCAATACTTGTTGACTCGGCAGTGACGGTCGGCCGTGATTGGTTGGCCGGGCTGGGCAGTACCGCCGAAGTGTGCAGGGATTTGTTTACGTGAGATCTATATTGATAGATGCCACGCGACTCTATTTGGATGCCAACTGCCAACTCCAACTCCTATTGCAACTGTTGTACATCGTTGTTGCTATTGTCTTACTAACTTTCTGTTGCTGTTGTGCTGCCGTAGGATGTAGCTATTTGTGGTGTGTCTAGTGCTTCGGGCAGGATGAGGCAAGTTGCGGCATGTCATTGCATGACATTCTGCAAAGCAGGTCGCAGACGATTCCGCCAGATGCATGATGGATGCATCGTGGTTGGCCTGAGGAACTGTGCGATGCGAGGCTGCTGTCAAACGATAGTTGAATGCTGAAACGAAGCGTCTGTGTATGTCTGTGTGTGTTCTAAACCTGTTCCTGACGCTAAACCTGAAAAGGAGGGCCAGGGGGATGCAATTGGGGCGAGATGCCGGTGCATATCACGCTGTCAGACAGCCCAGACAGCCCAGAGAAGCCCAGACGGCGGCGGTAAGGGCCCGAGCTAGCCAGTGACATCGGGCTAAACCGCCAGTGGACTCTGCAGACACCCCCAGCTTCCAAACGACCGCCCGTGTCCTCCCACCGTCGGTCACCCGTCAGCGGCCACAAGGTCAGCTAAAGGTACCTGAGAATGGGCGGCTTTAGTGCCATTGCGGGCTGTCCCTGCCCCTGCCCCCTGCCCCTTTTAGCGTGCGCGGTTCGGCAATCCTCTCCAACCTCACCACATTAACCAACATCACCACTGACATCGCTCGTCTGCCTCAGGCGCTGATTCTTCCCATAGTTCCAACTGTCTGCTTAAAATGGCACACACACATGTACACACACATACACACACACACACACACACACACACACACACACACACACACACACACACACCCTAGGCCATGGGTCCCCTCCTGGCCGGTGCCTACAAGGGGCTCGTCTCCAGTCATGTCCTTGTCATTGATCAGTGCGCCAGCCCAAAAGGTCAATAGACTCGTGTTTCATGCTCCCCCAAGCGAGCAGTATTGAAGTAGACTCGGTCAAACCTCCACAGCCTGTAGATATATCTTGAGATGCTTCCCTTAAGCGCTCTTTTCTCCTTGTATTCCATTATCCTTCATCGGTCTTCTTCTCCTTGATCTTTCTCTGCTTTCTTGTACGCAAGTCATTCGCTTCCTTGCTGTGCGAGCTACGCGACTTTTCGCTACAGTTTTCCTTCCATTGGAACCAACACAATCATTTCTCTCCCTGTATTCACCACTCGTTATATCATTCACTCTTTTTGAGCCAGCATGAAGGTTACTACTACCGTCTTGCTTGGTGCGTTGGCCGCTCAGCAAGCCGTTGCCACTTGGGACCTGCATGCTCCTGCCTTCAGCTGCCCTTCAAAGATCCCTCATACCTGTGACGACAAGGAGAAGAGTGGCTTCAAGTGGGATGGTCTCAAGGTTGGTGCCGACGTCGGCAACTACAATGGCTACCAGTTTCCCGGCTTCAAGTGCTCCAGTAAGCTCGGAAAGCGTGATAACTTGGGCAAGCGTACGTTCCAGGACAAGTGCATTACCGGAAAGGTGACCAAGGACAAGTCCGCCGGCCCAAAGATCACTTGCCCGTCCAAGGAGTTCTCTATCAAGGAGTTTCAAGTCTCTGTTGATCATGATGTTGACGTTGAGTTCCACTATGGCATGCCCGATGGCTCCATCTGCAAGCAGCATGTCCCTTGCAAGGCTGGCGGTTCTACTGTCACCAACACCCAGTGTGGTGGTGCAAAAGAGGTCACCTTCCAGATCCCACAGAAAGGCAAGCACGATTCTTGCGAGATCGGCTTCCACGGTATTGACTTTTACTGCGAAAAACCCTCTCCTCCCCCGCAATGCGACGGCTCCAGCAACGATTGCTCGACGCCCACTCCTCCAGAGCAGCCTCCAGTACCTCAGCCGACACCGACTGGCGCAGTTACAACTCCGACTGGCGAGCTCCCGAAGCCAACTGGTGAGCTCCCGAACCCGACCGGTGAGCTCCCGAACCCAACTGGTGAACTCCCGAATCCGACCGGTGAGCTCCCGAAGCCAACTGATGAGCTCCCGAACCCGACCGGTGAGCTCCCGAAGCCAACTGGTGAACTCCCGAACCCGACCGGTGAGATCCCGACTCCAACAGGTCAGACTCCAACTGGCCAAGTTCCCAGTTCTATGGGCGATACTTCTAGCCCAGCAGACGAGACTCCCATCCAGACTGGCAATCCCCCGGCCCCTTACCCTCCAGCAGGCCCATCTGAGAATCCTCCAGAAGGTCCATCTGACACTCCTTGCAAAGACGACACCTGTGGTTCTTCTCCACCAGCTGTTTCAATGCCTCCGACGACCAACACTTCCTCTCCAGTCTTTCCGTCTGCTTACCCTCCTGTCGGATCGGACGTCGTTGTCTCGCCCAGCAGCATCAGCACTCCTAGCACTCCTAGCACTCCACTTCCGACTGCCGACTGCCCCAGCGAACTCCAAAGATGTATCAATACCTTTGCCAAGTTCAAGTGCACAGACAACACTGACTCCAAATGCTACTGCAAGGATCAAGGGCTCGTCAAGGAGATCATTGATTGCGTCGACGCCTGGACCCACGACCAGGACCTCATCTCTAAAGCCCTAAGTTTCTTCGTCGGTATCTGCGCTCCCTACGTCCCCAAGAACCCAGCCATCGTCACCGACTGCCCAACATCAATCACTCTCGGCCCAGGCTCTGGCCCAGCTCCTACTCCAGCTCCAGACGCACCCGCCTCCGACGTCCAGTACCCCGGCGCAGTCACCGAAGCTCCTCAGACCCCCGCCGTCCCCGCCGTTACAACCCCCGTCACAACCCTGACGGTTATCCAGACAAACACCCCAACCTACGACAACGAGCACCCGGAGAGCAGCGTCCTGAACACAACCACAATCACCATGACTGTCCCTCAGGTGCACTTCGTCACCGCGCCAGCTCCCGATCAGACCGGTTCACCAATTGTCGGCCTCATACCTGGTGCTCCTGCACCCGTATCTGCGAATCCCACGGAAGCGTATCCCACGGGTGCGTATCCCACGGGTGCGTATTCAACGGGACCACACACAACTGGCTTCGGGACCTCCGTTGTTGTGCCCACGCCGACGGGTACACTACCTCCTACTTTCACCGGCGCGGCTGTCAAGATGGGTACAAATGTTTACGGTCTCTTTGCAGGGGCTGTTCTCGCCGCTCTAGCCTTGTAAACTCCCCAGTAACTACACTGATCGCGAAGGTACATATCCGCGTCAAGGACATTCCGCCTGTGGAATGGGCAACATAAAAGCCGCCAAAACCCGGCATTGTTGATGTTTCATATAATCGCTCGACTCCGAGTCAGACATCTGTTGGTGTGAGCATTTGTCTTCACGTCACTCCTTTAGAACGTGCATAGATACCCGTTCATGCCCTTTTTTTGCGTAATGCCGATAAAATGAAGTTGAAGAGAGTTTAGACCAATCTGGATAGTTTGTATCAGTGTATTGTGATCTTGTTTGTCCTTGGAGTGTCATGATTGCGGACGGCCCATGAGATTCCCGGATGATGGACTGGGAGAATTATGGTCTCTGGGAAAGCAGCGCAAAGGACACGGTCATGTTCTTTATTCCACTCTACAAGTCACCTGATGAAACGCGCAAAACGACATCTTCTTGTTGGTTCTATTGCAGAGTGCTCATGGTTCCGATGGGGCAGAGAGATAAAGTATGTATGTAGCTTAGACGCAGAGTGCTTATATACCAGCGCAGTTTCGATTTTCTTTCTCTTTCGGAAACGGCCTTGTGGGGTTCTTGATAGCCAGCCGGAGAGTGACCTTCAGATTGGTGCAACTTGGAACATTGCCAAGTGGCATGCGGTGTGTGATTCATGATTCTTTTGAGCCTGCAATGCGATAATTTTTTATATTTTTGAGAGACCAATACAAGTTATCCTGAGTTATAATTAGTAATACACTCACTACCATGGACGTGCGCAGTAGTCTTGTTTAGATCCAGGGACTGTCAAACGTCAGTGCTTCAAGAAGCTATCAACCTTACCAAGTCGACGTCATTTGCAACAAACGTGCAAGTCTCTTTGCACGCGACGCGAACCTGCTAAACAAATGCGAACCCAACACAGATAGCTGCCATGTCGTTCGTGGTCGAGTAAGTCGCTGTCTGTGTACCTAAATACGCGCTATGCACTACTGACCATCCTCATAGCCAGGTGCGCCGCATCGACAGCCAGCTGGATCGCCTGCAATTGTCCACCGAATCCTCCGATGCTGAGCCCTCAATACAGCTCTTCACAATATCGGATCAAGAAGCGAACGACCCCGTCATAGCCGCTCGCGTGGTGAAGCTTCAGAGTCTCATCAAGAGTCTCTCGTCTACCACGACTGCGAAATACCCGTTAGTCCCAACAGAACGCATCGTTTCCGCCCTACGTCAGGCAGAACTATCCCCCAGGAGCTACGCGAGCATAGCTTCAGAAGAGGAGGCCACGTCGGGATACGAGCATGAGCTGGAGTGGCTACTGCTGAGCAAAGCTACGGTGCAAGCTTACGGCCAGGTGCTCGACACGATACTAGCGCAGACGATTCTTCTTTCTGATGATATATGGTACTGGGATGATGTGCTCGGCTCATACCGCTATGCTGGCCTATACTCGATACAGACATCGCCTATACGATTGTGGAATTGGGGCAAGGAAATTTATGCCGGCGTTAGAGCAAGAGACGTTGGACTGGAGCAAGGATGGCAGCGGTTCTATGGTCTTGTGAGAGATGTCGTTAGAGAGAGAAACATTGCTGGTATACAGAGGAGGGTGGTGAGTCCGATTGCGCTTGTTAGCAATGAGGCGCGGAAGAAAAGAAGTATGCTGAAGAAAATGAGGCTTGTGAATGCGAATGCGCTAGGTGTCTTGCTTGGAGAGAGTCTGAGTAACGAGAGCATACATGACGAGGGTCTCAGCAGCCCCATCGGCGGTGTTTCGATACAAGACAACCGCCACAGATGGAAGAGTGTCGTCACCAAGAGTATTGCCCTTATGGAAGCCGTGCTCACCACAGTTGGCGATGTGGAATCTACAGACAAGTTCGATGAGCTTGTTGCAGCTACCACCCAGGATGACCCTTACTATGAGATTCACGAAGCGGCGTCTGAGGCTGGTTCGCTATCACTAAAGACGTCCGAGGTGGGTGATCGACTCTATGGACTATTGACACAGAAAATGCCGCAATATACAGACAGCTTCAAGTCACTCGCTCGGACAAATGGCAGACCACCTATGCTCATACGGTATTGGCTACCTATGACCATAGGACTACTATCATCTTCGACTCTGCTGCGCATCTTTGTGAACCGCAGAGAAGAGATAATGTCATGGGTGCGTGAGTTCGGCCAAACAGTAATAGACTTTGGCGTCAACTGGGTCATTGAGCCTACGAAAAAAATCATTGGCACGATCCGTCACGATGAGGACAGTGAAATATCGATTATGAGCAAGCGAAGCTTACAGGGCGATCGCGAGAGCCTCGAGCGCATGGTCGTTGACTTTGCGGTCGATCATCCAGAAGGACCAGCTTTGAACGAGACTCAGATCTCAGACATCCGAGCACGGGTCAAGGAGGGAGACTTGACTACTGTACTGAAAGCTTATGAAAAGGACATGCAAAGACCGTTCATAGGGACCGTGAAGGGAAACCTTATCAGAGCACTATTGATACAGGTACAGAAGACTAAGGTCGATGTTGAGATTGCGATGAGTGGTATCGACTCAATGTTGAAAAGCCAGGAGCTTCTGTTTGGGGTTATAGGTCTCACGCCTGGTATACTCATCACAATTGCGGCTTGGCGATATCTGAGAAGCTTGTCGACCAGTAGACAGGGCATCCGACGGGGAACAAAGCAAGGTGAACTGATGAGGATACTCCGGTAAGTCTACCTCGTCAGCGTTACGGGGTCTCAGTCTCGTTGACCATGTGTAGGAATATCGATCGCATCCTAGTCAGTGCCACACCAACAGATTTCGGAGAACTTTCATACAAGGATCACGGTCTCCTTCTCTGCGAAGTTCACCTCCTACGCCAAACAGCATATCCAATCCTGCCTCGGAGAGAATTCCAAGACTTCCGCGAGGAGACAGACGAGCTAGTTGATATCCGTGCTGGACTGACTAGACAGCTCAAGGTTGCAGAACGGATTCGCTGGGCATACTCCAAGTACTTTTGACAATTGCATCGGTGGTTTTAGCGGCGACCCGGCCATTCGTCGCGCAGTCAACACATACGCACCTCGGAGAATATCAGGGGTAATACGTTGCGCGGTAGATAGATAAAAGCTTTTGTCGCATACGTTCATACAGAATAACGCCAGATTCATGCCATTCATCTCTGAAGTGTAGACCCAAATAAGGCGCGATTTCGAATGACAAGCTACATGTATATGGTTATCGAAGACTTCTTATGTTTGAAAACCTGAGGCAGAAATAGAAATTTGAACGTGCGTGTCCAATGTCGGCAGGTGACGAGTGCCGCTCCGCACAGGCTGCTCACTGTGGTCCTTTCTTGGCATTCGATGGATTCATGGCCCAAACCTTACGTCCCCAAAGCCCACGCTCCTCCGAACGACTGTCAACATCATCGACGCCTGCGCTTCTGTCCTACAAACCTGGACTTGGCTTACCACGGTATCACGACGCAAGACTTTGTCGACACCCTCAAGACATATTCCCAACAAACCGATATCCGAACCATACGTTTGGACGTCTCTAAGTTTCCCTCCATCTGCCTAGAACAAACTGCCCACGCCTGCGATATAGCGAACTTGGATCGAAATCACTACCCTTCTACACCGTACATACTTCCAGATCTCTAACATGGCGAATACAAGGAATTATGACTTCTTGGTACGTTGCATGCCTCCCTGCCCTTCTTCAGCTCAGTCATATCTCACCGAGATAGACTTTGGTCAGATACCTCGAACTGTGCTAAATGAATGGTGTACATACAGATCAAACTGCTACTCATCGGTGATTCAGGTGTTGGTAAATCATGCTGTTTGCTTCGGTTCAGCGAGGATAGTTTCACGCCTTCCTTCATTACCACTATCGGTATCGATTTCAAGATCCGAACGATCGAATTAGACGGCAAACGAGTCAAGCTTCAAATTTGGGATACTGCAGGTCAAGAGCGCTTCCGTACTATCACAACCGCATACTACAGAGGTGCTATGGGCATCCTTTTGGTGTATGATGTTACCGATGAGAGGAGTTTCAATAGTAAGTCACTCGTGTAGAAGACTTGACAGCATGCGTCCTTACCGCTGCGCATTCGCCGTATATGTTCAGTAGTAAAAGGATGCGGGCTGACGTGGACCTTAAAGACATCAGAACTTGGTTCTCAAACGTGGAGCAGCACGCCTCCGAAGGCGTTAACAAGATCCTCATCGGCAACAAGTGCGACTGGGAAGAGAAGCGCGTCATCTCGACGGAGCAAGGCCAAGCGCTCGCAGACGAACTCGGCATTCCATTCCTAGAAGTCTCGGCTAAGAGCAATATCAACGTCGACAAAGCTTTCTACAGCCTCGCCGCAGACATCAAGAAGCGTATCATCGACACACAGAGAACCGAGCCACAACAGGGCTCAAATGTACCCATCGGTGACTCAGGATCGGGCGGAAACCTGGGCGGAAAGTGTTGTTGATTGCAGAGACGGCGAGCAGATGGGGAGCATGAGGACACGAACATGGGTATCGACCGCACGAGACGTCACCGCACACGCTCCAATATTCACGTAGAATTAGCGTGCTCGATACTACGATATAACATGATGATGTTGGAAGGATGGGCCTGTAATAGGACGACGGAGAGATTAGCATCTACTCTGGGCGCTTTGGCTGGTCGGCTTGCTTGGTTTGGCTGCAGAACATCAGTGGTAGCGGCATCTCCTTAGAAGTTTGTTTTGGCCCGGTATCTGGCATTTTAATTCCCTGTTCATAGGTCTGGGAGTTGAATCGTGTTGCTTTACTTATCCTACCCCTTTTTATGTATAGGGTTGGGGAGACTGAAATCGTTTTTAGATGAACTGTTTTATATGATCTCGCGACTAGAACTGAATATGTAAGCGATATCGTAACGAGCTTTGCAGGAGTGCAGACATCCATTGACGCGACTGTATGCCGGCCTCATGAATGGAGTTTCCAAGTATAAATATCGCTTGCCTATAAGCTCTTGTAAAGATGGGAACTGACCCGGCGCGCTAACTCTGATAGGAAGTGGCGTGTGTGGGTGGGTGTGTTCTCTGGCAGGTTCTTTCTTGATGCCTTTCATTCATGTCTCGTCATCTCCCTACCTTCATCCTCTATACTACAAGTATGCAGCGACCTGGTGAGACGTTGACTTCTGTGGCATGAGCAGTGTTCGCTCTCCTGATCTGCTAATCTTCGCGTATTGAGCGACGCTCATCAACCACGTTGCCTTCATTTCTACAAAGTGATCATGAATAAGACAGCATTATCCAAATGTACTCCAACAGCTTCTGGAGGACGGCAGAAAGTAGTTGATCTGCATAGCTTCGTGGATGGCTTGACTTCATACCAGATTCGAGACCTCGTTGACATTTTGAAGTGCGATAGATTTCGGTTTCACCGCGACATTATCGGTGACCTTCCGGTAGAGCTTGTGATTATGATCTTTTCTTACTTGGATCCAATCGCGCCTTTCCTGTATCAACGCGTGAGTTCTACCAAAGTTCTCTGCTCATACGTTGCTGACCTTTCTTACAGGTGTCCAAACGATGGTATTGTGTGCTCTCGTCTGCGCAGGTTCTGGATGCATCTCTGTCACTATGGTATTCACCAGACGATCCTCCGCTTTTTGGTGAGACTATGGGTCTCCATGAAACTAAAAAGATGGAGCTGTATGCCAGACTTGAGCATATTCAACGCTTTCGAACTGGCTGGCATGCTTCATCGATGATTATAGACACCGTGATGCTCAATAAAGGGCAGAACAAAGAGCTATTGGCTCTTAATAGCAGGTTTTTGGCCTGGGTTGACGGCAACCACGATGTAATAATTCTCAACCTTTATACCAGGGAGCGCTACAATCATGCGACCCCTGGACGAACGCAGTCCCGCCTAACAATGTCTGAAGACTTATTGCTCATGTTACAACATGGTAGAACTCACTATGTCCTCGATCTTAATACCAGGGGAGTCTACCACTTAACGCTTCCTTCCAATAATATATCTGCTTTGAGTCTATCTGGACGAACAATTGCTTTCATGATGCACCCTGCCTATAGAGGGGGAGCGAGGACCATCATAATTTGGGAATCCAGCAATCAAAAACTGTCATCATTAACTCTTCTAAACGATCGTCCAACTACTTGTTCGTCGATTACTGATCCCATGGAGTAAGTTATTCTCTGACTAGTTAAAGATCATAGCGAGCTAAAACTACCGTAGATGTATCATGTCGCCTGCTGCGATTCATTTCATTGGCAAGACTCGAACTATACTAACAGCGTGGAAAGGTCATGATAGAAACACTGTAGTTTTGGGTGTGAAAAGATACACAATAGAAGGAGTTTTACTCGAGGAGGAAGATATCGAATACCTGAGTCTTGACGACCTGAAGTCAGGGCCCATCGAATGGCCTAAGGTCATGTCCGAACTGGAAATTGACATAACATGCATGTCTTCGTTCGCTGGCAGAGTCAATGTGAAAGTCGACTGGAAGTTTCACGATCCGTACGTTACCCGGGATTCGCCAGACTGGATCCAAATAGGACAGACGTGTACATACGAGTACGCCAACAAACATTTAACAACGCTGTCAAGGGGCTTCACGCTGCCTTCAAGTGGTCAAATCATAATGAGTCTCGGATGCAAGGGTTTCGACTTGTTTAGGACCAGCTCAGGGATAATATACTTGACGGGCAGTATAAATGGCAAAGTTAGACGCATGTGGCGAGATAGCAGTCATATTTCTACGAACATGAACGACCTGCACACTTTCAAAGACGTCAACGCGCTCCGTCCACATGAGTGGTACAGTCGCGACGAAGATCTTTGCCGTGGAACATTTCTCTGGAATGACCGCTTTCTTGTTCATGCAGACACTAGTATCTTTGTCTGGGCCTTCGATCCTCACTGTATGCTTGTGAGCGATGAGGAGGAGGAGCATACAGCGGGTTGAGTCAATCGAAGCTATTCATGCTCGAGCAGCCTGCTCGTGCTCCTATGACCGATCCCCTGTGAAACTTGGAGTGCATGTGTAAAACGAACACATAGGCTTAGCTTGGATATCTGCGATAGAAGGTCGCAATTGAAAGCCTCGAAACTCCAGATATAGGATATTCCGGCGTGATTAGGAGATCAGATCATTACAGGCAGGGCTGCAAGGAAGACCTCTGATTGGCCGTCACAACACAAATCGCAGTTCAATTCGCACGAATTATCAAATGTGTGTTCGTTTATAAGACTATCCAGTATGACAGAAAGCTTCTATGTCCTTTGAATTGCCAAGGATGGTACACCGAGCCCGCCTGGAGCTCGGATCAGTCGAAAGGAGTACAATAACTGAGATATGCAAAGCGCATGTAAGATTCATTGAATGCTATATAGATACCCGGTGCGCCATTTGAACATCAGATCGGATTCAAACTTCATCGGGCAAGGCAGGGGAGAAATTGACGACAACTTTCGCCCAAATCCAGACTAGAACCGCATGTAAGGCACATATCCCAACTCAAGTATCAAATCCCCACCCAATCTGATCACCGGACGACCCACCCGCAAACCGCATCAGGTTATTGACCTGATTCACCGCGTTGAAACCACCCCTCACGGCACCGACTGCCGCACCCACCGCTGCCTGCGCGCGAAACTGCGGCCCCAGGGGCTGATGCGTCTCCGGCCTCGCCAGCACTTGCGTGAGCAGATCATCACCCGCCATGCCTTCGTACCGATCCATACACAACTGCCGCACCGCAAGCCCGAACTTGTCCACCCACTGCTCCTCGCTGACCGTCGTGTACCGCTTGCGGCCCTGGGCGTCGAGCTGGGAGAACGGCCACTCGGCGCGGACGACGTGGTACCGCTTGGTGGTGAAGTACAGGATCGGCCACGAGAAGAGCCAGAGGAAGGAGAGGTAGAAGAGCCAGCAGATCCAGGTGGTGAGGCGCCAGGTGTTGAGCTTGGAGGATGTGTAGATGTCGACGGCGCGGTCGGAGACGGGGAATTCGATGCTGATGTGGCCTTTGTAGTTTGTGCTGCGGATGAGGCCCTCGATGCGCGTGCGCAGGTGGGTTTCGTCGAGGCCGGTGATGGTTCGGGTGAGGCGGAAGCTGTGTTTTATTGTCAGTGGTGTTGATGGTTGTGGTAAATTCTGGAGGGGTAGGGGGAGCCCCTGTCAGAACGGATGGAGCTTACATTCGTGTTCCGGCCGGACTTGCGCAGTACCGGTGGCACCACTCCTTTAATGTTGCTTTCTCCTCGCCGACTTCAATGTCGCCTTTTGCGCCTGGTGCGCGTGCTTTGAATACACCTCCACGCCACGTCTTCTCGCCATTGTCCACCGTACGCAGATCCATATCATTTGGACTGTAGCTCTTGAAGCCCGGCCATAAGTAATTCCGCATACTGACCAGGATCCGAAAGTCCGTCACATTCTCCGTAGTCTTCTTGCCATCGCTACCACGCCGCGTCTCCTTGTGGTTGCCGATGATGTGAATGTACGGCGCCGGAGCCTCGCGAGCCATTGCCTCGATCCACCGCTGAAGAAATGCGGGATCTGTGTCAGCACGGGCATCTTGGAGAGAGGCAACTTCGTTTGCGATACGAGTGCGTTTGGCAAAGATCCTCTTCGACTGGTATGTGATATGGCATTCAGGGGCTGATGTGCCGAGCGAGCGGAAGGCGTAGGCGGGGTCGTTGGGGTCGGCGTCGGTCTGAGCATTGGAAGTAGGTGTATAGACTGGTGGTGCGGAGTTGGGCATGGAGGGAAAGGAGGAGGAAGCATTGTCGCCGCCGTCGCCGCCGTCGTTGTCGTCGTAGCTATCGCCTGGGGTGGTGTGCAACGATACTGCATCGGGATCGTCGCGGTAGCTGGTACCTTTGGGAGCACCCATTGCGGCGGATTAGCGAGATCAAGTTTGCGCGATCGCCTTCAAGAGTCTAATTCATAACCCTGTGCTTTCTGCGTAAAGCGGTTATGAGAAGCCGGCAGAGAGGAGAGGGGTATATGGCGGTTGAGGAGATGCGAGGGCTCAGCCGCTTTTTGTTTTTTTGGGGACTGGGACTCTGGAACGACTGGTGTCGTGGAAGCGTCCAAGCGCGCGCGGAAATCGCGAGCCATCGTAGGCAACAATGCAGGGAGCGGGATCCTTCAACAACAGAATAGACGGACTGTTGGCGCTCTAGATTGGTATTATCGACGGTAGAGTAAGCCCTATCCTTAGCGAAGTTTTGGGAGGGGGCCAACATGCGGTAGATTTTGATATACTGTAGTAGTTAGCCTCGCAATGGCGCGAAGCGTGGCAGCCCAAACGGGTTAATCGCGTTTGTGGGGCCCCTCTTTCGGAACCAAGGTTCCATGGCATCACAACATCTATCGTGCACTCCGGCATTCATTCTTTCTAAAGAAAAAACATTTGTCACGTACGCTTCCTCAATAGTCTCTCGCGCTTTACATGCGATTAATACTCTTCGAACACCATCCAAGATATGTTCCTAGGTCTTCGCAACAGAATATGCTCCCTATGGAGAGACACAGTGTATACAAGTAGCCTGGTATAAGCATTGTAACAAGCATCGTTCTAGGACTTTATTAACGCTGCCCTTCATCCAGTTCGCTTTCTTAGGACCAATCATGCGTTACTTCCAAGCCCGCCTCCGTCGCCATCAGCTCCGATGCATAGAATCTGTTCGAGATCTTTCTCCCCGTTATGAGGCATTCTCGGACGAAGATGACGAATACGGCAATCCAATATTTCTCTATTCGTCATTTGGCTATATCAGCGATGATTACATAGCATACTTTGGCGAATCCAAGCTCAGGAAGCGCGATCTTAGTAAGAAGGATATTATGGAAAGTCTGCAACTCCTTCCAGATGAAGATGTGTACCCTTTAGCGCCTCCAAATGTCACAGTTTTCGCCACTCCAGTAAACAGTAACGTATACGTAAAAGGACCAAAGCTGCACACAGACTTCATCGGTACAGGAATGCTACCAAAACTTCTTCTACAGGAAGTCGAGGTAATGGAGCTCCTGCGGTGTAAGCCACATCCTAACATCATACATTACCATGGCTGCATAATCAAACGCGGTCGCATCGTGGGCATCGTCCTAGACCGGCATGCAGACACCCTAGGGCGGCGACTGAAGGATGGATTACGACAATTCAACGTCGAAGAGGGCATGGGCAAGATAAGATCCGCCGTCGGCCATCTCCATTCTCTAGGGCTGGCCCACAATGACCTTACGCCCATGAACATTATGGCGGATAGCTCCGATGAGCTTTTCATCATCGATTTCGGTTCCTGCCAGCCAGTCGGCTGTGAACTTATCACGGCCGGTACACCAGGATGGATTGATGAAGAATTCACCCATTCGGCACAGGTTCACGATGAGATTGCTTTGGGTAAACTCGAGACATGGCTCCAGACAAAGAAAGAAATAGATATACAGAGTTGATTTCAATGTAGAGATCGATTTAGTTCCGCCTAGGACATTTCTAAAGTATGCGAAACGTGCCCATGTTCGCAGGTAAGACGACGTATTTGGTGAGTTATTCGGTCCAATGTATCGAATCGAGGTTCTGCAAGTTGATATCTTCGCAGTCTAAAGGAAACCTTAGAATCATCATAATGTGGAGCACGGCATAGTAAGCACTGCTTTCCTGCAGCCCGGATCCATGTCAAATGGACCAGAAAGTGATATCGCATGAAGGATTTCGATGAAACCCATCTTGCGCATGCTTCGCAGTTAAACCCTACAGGAGTGGTTAGGCTAGTAAAATCGACTTTTATGGTTTGCTATATACTACAGTACGCAGCATACAGACATCCCGGCACGCTTGGCCCGGCGAAGTCAGAGGAGACGATGAGTTCCTTCAGTACATCCTCCTTACTTCATTTACACCTTGTTCATGGAGACCGTTAAGTTGTAAAGTACAGTACGGTTGTACGTGCCGGTGAATCCTACAAGTTCTCGAATAGAGACTCTGTAGCCTTCTGTTTTGATCACAATGTTCGTTTTTTGCCTGTCCATTCCTAGAACGCCTTGTTGTTGTGTAACAGTCTGTCGATGGAGACCCCAATGCCGTCAACTTCGAAGCAGTACGTGATCTATTCACAGTCAGTAAAGAGGTATCAAGTTTTAGCACGTATTCACGAGTCTGTTCCGGCGCTGTTCAAAGGTTATCATCCACTCTCCATGCACGTAATACGTTGATACCGAAGTTGCAAAAGCAATGCATCATGCTGGCACCCATCTTCAGGCCAGATACGGGATATCATACAATTTCGCCCAAAGAGACTCGTCAATGCCTGACAGAACATGCCGTATATCTAAGGTCTGATCCTTGCGCAATCTAACCCCTTTTGACGCCGGTGAATATTGGCCCGATCTCTTGCAGTCGCCTTTTCCGCCTTCCGACTATACCCCAGAACCCAACGAAGCTTTCCGCGTTGCTCGGAAATTCGAATGTCTCGTATTTATGAGCGACTCCAGATAAGTCCGAGGAAGGGTGTAGACTAAAGACGTAGTCGGGGTCGGTAGAACGCACCACTGGCAACATTGGGGGTATAGGGGGGATCGGCGAGGTGGAAGAAGGTGGCATTGCCGCCCGAATTCTTGGTTCAAAATACGTCTGGGATCGAAAGGTAACTGTCCGCTTGTAGTTTGTATGGATCTAAGACTTGTTACCCTCGATGCGGAGCAAATGTATGAAATTCCTTACAGATACCGAGACTAAGGCACGATCGAATACGGATAATATTGTATCCAACCTGATCAGCCCTTCGCCAGTCTCCAGTCTTAAGATCGAAGTTTCTCCTTCCATAGATCCGAGCGTGTACATAGCGCCTGAGCTATGAGAGAATGAAAGGCCAGCGACAGCGTCAGGAACAAGTGATACATGAATGGAGACCACTGAGCTGGGATTACCATCAGTTTCCATGGCTGTGCAGAAGATCTTTTCAGGAACAATCCAGGGGTTGATACGACAACCCACTAAATGCAGAGCCTGGTGGGCTTGGCTTTGTTGTGGGCTATATGTGACAATCGCGTGATCCCACCGTGGCATAGACGCCCAGCATATAGTATCCTAGTGAGAATCAGTGTTGATACCCTTATTTGCTTGAGAATTGGTTACCAATTTCTCGAAGGCGTTCGCGATAAACTTTAAACGAACTGCGCCCTCAGTACATTCCTGACCGAAATGCAATGATTGGCCATCAGACGTATCGAAACGAAGCGCAACTACTTTACCAAGCTTTGCGTGCCCGCTGTAGGCAGCCGTGTGCTCATTAGACGTCCATATGAAGATACCCGTGAGTTGCTCTCCTGGTGAAAAGTTCACAGCACCCGATTCATTAAGCCATTGACCGACGATGCCTGGTCTGTCCGTATCGTAGTAATCTAGCCAGAGCCCTGTGATATGCTCAGAAAGCCTGGAAAGGCCATGTCCCCCAACAGAGATGCGGATTTGGCGGACATTAGATAGGCTCGCTTGGGTTTGCATGTAAGCTTTTCCCATGACGGTGAATGCCTTTTCAGGAGGTTTTCGCTGGATTAAAAGTCCCTGTGATCCATTCAAGGACGTGGGTATTGATTGTGGCTTGATGTTCTTGAACGCTTGGCTTTGGATACCGAAAGTCTTGAAAGATCCGTCAAGTACCTAGGTAATTCCGAGTTAGCAATCGAAACACTAAATTTAAATTAGCGGAAGCACATACGCCGACTGCAGCTACAAAACCAGTAATCACAGCACTTTTGGGGGGTTCTAGCGTGGAGAAATTATCCACGGAGTCTTCGGAAGATGATTCGTGGTATAGCCCAAAGAAAGTATGGTTGCCCATGTTTGTATGAACCTTTTGGAACAAAATCAGCATCCAAATAAGGTAGTGTTAGGAAGTAGGCCAGTGCTGTACCTCGATGTACCTTATCCCAGTGAGCGATGTTGTGCAACCTACGGTCACTGCAGAAACTCTCTCCCCAGCCGCACCGTCAATATAGAAGGATGACTCTAGGCATTTGTCATTGTCCCGATCATTTTCAAAAGTATTCCCTCTAATACAAAACCTCTTACTTTCATTATCGTCATAAACAAATTTTAGTCCGCGGAACGAACTAGGGAAACCCTGAATAAGAGCAACAATTCTCTGGAGAGACGATAGGCGACGTCCATCAGGTCCAGAAAAATCCATATTCAATTGAAGATTGAACATTTGGGATTTTGTCTCGGCGGGAAATGACTGAATATAGTTCATGCTCGCTGGGACTCCTGGAGACCATATTTTACCAAAGATTTCCGCTCGTTCTCTTGCATGCTGAGCTTTAGGTACCATCTGAGTCGCGTCGTGAGATGCGGTCCCGCAGTCCGGAATGCGATAGTTCTGCTCAATAAGCTTAAGAGAAACAAGTTTGCATATCTGTCAATAAGTTAGATGCTGTCAGTAGACATCGAGAAGGATTCATACATCAAAACCTATCTCAAAAGCGAATATTCGGCTCTCATGATGTCGAAACAACCTAGAAACTCCAACATCTGGTGTTGTCATTCCGAAGTCTCCCGTCGTATGGGAAGAGACCCCTGATATACTGTTGGTTAAGAACCTCAGACCTACGATGCCAGAGATTGTAATTGCGATTTCCAAACCATCCAAAAGACAAGGATCGAAGCACACCACTTCCTCTGTCAATGGAATTATCAGGCCTAGCTTTTGAGGTACGACACTACCACCAGAAAAGCATGTGGGCCAAATTCGAAGTCCTGAAACGTATGATCTTCCATTAAACCACGTAAAAGAGACACCGATTTTTATCTGGCCTGAGCTGTCGGATTGGGGCCACTGTAACCAGCTGGATCCGAATTTTCTGGAGCCGATTCGGAGAACGTCTGTTGCATGAGATTCTGGAATGACTTCTGCAGAAATGACAGGACTGCAGGTGTGGCGACCAGAGAGCCGATGGCTACCCACATTGCCGCCTTGATGGACTGACTCGTTACTAATGAGATCATTGAGAGGTCTGGATATATTGCTCAGGATGTGCCATATCCTTCTTCGATTTTTGATACCCTGCTTTTCATTCGGACCCCTGAGAGAGTCTTTGAAGGCCATATAAAGCCTTCGCCAATCAATGTAACCTCCCAGCTCGGAGGAAGCCTGGCAGGCAAGAGCAAACCCCATTTCGTGCTCTTCTTCGAAACGGCTCGCCCAAAATGATTGGGGAAGTTCGTGGAATGAGCTAATACTGGCGACTCGGTCTGACGATTGTCGAAGACTACAGACGTCCATCGATGTAAGCCCATTCAGGATGAGCACGACGACTTCGTCAGGAAGTGAACAGAATACATCGGTGTTGTTAGGCTTATCCAAACGTGGCATAGAGGCGATGGTTGTTTCAACGAGGTTGCTCTCCAGGTAGTCTGCAGGGAGATGTTCTCGCGGATCGGCTGTCAGAAATGACCACTCAGGAGGAACTCGAGCCAAATAGCCAGGGTTTCCAGAAGTTTTCTGGAACTTAGAGGCACCGCCGTAATCATGTTCACCGATAGCGGTGTAGTACCTGTTCCACGGAGTGCAGTAGAGTATCTGAAAAAGAGACCTAGCCACTTGAGCACTATCGTGACCTTGCTTGGCGGTTCGACTGAGTAAGAGGCTCCAGCAGGCATCATGGAAGGGAAAAACCCAGTAATCTCCCGACCTGTAATGGAACGGATCCGTTTCCAATCCTTCGCTGGTATCAGAATATCGAGTTGTCTCATCAGGATGAACAATGAGATCATGATGCGGGTCAAGGTATCCTACACCGGTAACGAAAGGCGACGAAGTACCTCGAATCGATCTTACTATTCATTTCAAATCTCGTTAGCTGGTCGACGGCGGGCATGCTTTGCGACAGATAAGTAGTCACCTGCACGAGTTTCGGCGAACCAGGGAAGTTTCTTTACAGGAGGTTGCGGTCCAGTAAATGTCTGTAAGATGACGCCACAAAGGGGACAGTATGCGTCAAGCATTGTTGATAGCAGCTGCTGCGAAGGGACAGATGCTAACGAAGGCGTAATGAACATTCGAAACGAAGGACGTACTGGAAATAAATTCCGCCCTCCTATTGGTCAGGATCAGGGTGACTTTCTGTAAGTCTTGGCTAGCACTCGGTAGGCCCTCCTTTCACAGCAGTGAGCGCTTGGTGTTTATTATGACGGCAACCTATTGTCCTATTGTCCCTTAAAGAACAATCTTAGAGAACATTCAGAGGCGACAGAGTATGCAGGCTCAGTTTCATGATAAAAGACACTCGAGCCATTCAAGTGAATATTGTGGAAGGAGCTACTCTCGTTGGTAGCACTAATTAGTACTTAGCGTTGTGTACTTAAACCGTCTCTTACAGACTCAACACTCTACTCAATACAACAACTTCTTACAACAAGTATCCGTATACACACTCAGACTTCTTGACTGTTTGGTCTTCCATCAACTGAAAACTCTTCGTTATACTCTTCTACTATATCTCGTCTGAGACACCTGCTTTGCCGTCAAAGAATCTACAATATGGCACATCCTCGACCCGACGGACAGACCTTAAATTCTACCAATGTCTCATTTATGAGCTCTCTCTGGGCTATAAAAGCCGGTACATTGGAAGAAAAGGTTCAGATTCTCTGGAACGGCATCCTGAACACCTATTTCCCACCGACTGAGCCGTACAAAATTGCGATCAAAGCCGTTGTGCTCACAGATAATACTGCGCTGGATGCGGTTATCTTTGAGATACATGCCTTACAAGAACCTAGGTCTTCACAACACCTTCAAGAACCTAGGTCTTCACACCAACTTCAAGAACGGCAGATCTTCATGGTCGAGTGCAAAAGAATTTCTGAAGACACACTGGAGGGCTGGTTGGGCGCCCAAGCACAGCTCCTTGGCTACCTCGAATCGAATAGCAATGTCGCCACTTGCAGCGGCATGTATGGTGCCTGTACCATTGGAAGCAAGGTCATGTTCTTCGAGTGGATCAAAGATTCCCATCGATTGACTGCAATCAGTCCGATGCTCGACATGAAAGAACCAATCGACCGTCCTGTTGTCGAGGATATGCTAATTCGCGTCAAACAATATGGTTGGATTCGCACAAACTGATCATTCTGATAAAGATTACTAGACCGTCGACAAAACCAGAATACAAAGAAAACGCAGTACCTAGTCAAGTGGAAAGGCTGGGGACCGATACACAACCAATGGTACAACGTGGAAGACCTGACCGGTGCTCGCGAGCTCCAACGAGAATCCGAAAGCATACCACCAGCTCGTCATTCTCAAAAGACAGCGCCAGTCAAATTCGAAAGACACCAGCGCGAAAACGCACCAGTTCCTGTTCCTCCAAAAGAACGTCATCGATTCGTGAACGCAAACACCAGACGCTTCCGCATATTCAGCAAAGTGTTCACGAATACTGTTAATGATCCATGAGGATGCAGCGCTGTCTCTCTAGAGTTAACGACGGAGTTCTTGTCTCGCCATAACTCTATAAAGGGAGAAGTTGGACATTCAGCAATTCAAGCACGAAGTCACCAGTCGCATGAAATGCAAGGACCTCGGGGAAGCTCGCCTTATCTTAGGCATAGAGATTGATCAAACCCGGAAAGATCAGATCAGACTTTCTCAGAAGTCCTATTCCCTGAGAATTCTCAAAAGGTTCGGAATGACAGAATGTAACGGCAGGAAGACTCCAATTGACGCAAACCTCTTCCCAATGAGATCAGAGGATATCGTTGATCAGGAACGTCAATTAACGTACATGCAATTGATTGGGTCTCTCAATTACCTTGTCACTGGCACTCGTCCAGACCTCGCATTTACTGTCGGCATGTGCGCCACATTTAATGCGAATCCCTCAGAACAACATGCACAAGTTGCGTTTGGATTTGCGGTATTCGGATCTGATCCCCAAGAAGCATCGGAGAACATACTGATTTCCATTGGACTTTTGGATCTCTTTAGAACAAGGCAATGCTCGATGGTGTGATCAATGAGTTCCCTGTATTTTGCCGCTTTCTCTTCGTCTGTAAGCTGAGGACTCTCTTGGGAGGGCGCGGTTTGACGGGTTTCGTGTTGCTCTACCGAGAATGATAAAGGGATGTCAATTATGTCATCATCATTACTCAAATGGACCGATATTCAATGGCGCAGCTGAATGACCCAACGAACGTTACCCTTGTAGTATGCACTGTTGATGTTGGCAAAGCGGAAAGTCCTTGATTTGTAGTCTTGATGTATAAGCTAGCCGTGAGCGAAGGAGAAATTACCACAGAAACATGCGGTCAACCTACCTGTTTTGCGGGATGGTTTCCGTAACAACAAGATATTGAGAGTTATAATCATTAAGGTCGTATTATATAGTCATACTAGAAACTTCTTGAATATAGATACGAAATAAGATAATATTATGGAGATGAATACTCACAAGATATTCATAGAGGCTTGAAATAGAGTAATACTAGAGTTCAAGCACGTGATGCCGCGTTGCTCACGCGTTGTCTCTGATGCTAGGCACCCCTTTGTCTTAACTAGGGGTATCAAAGAGACAGAAGGTTATTCTTGTTTTGGGACATGTCGCAGTAACTGTTCTGGCGTTCGTGAAATGTGACTAGTCGAGATGTAACATGGAACATAATGCCACCATGAACCAGACCTTCGATGGATTGACCCACTGTCCAACAGATGCAAACTAGCCTATGAAAAGGGGTCACAATCCCACGAAGAGACAAAGACAAGGCTAGGAAAGCTGCAATATCTATAAATATTGTTGGATGCCATACAGTGGTAACAAACCTAATCTAACTCTTCGTGATCCTGGAATGGCCAATGTTCGTCTAGCTCCCTCCTCTCATCGTCTGTTTCAGCAGCGTCTAGCATTTCATGTTTGATATATTGCTCTTTCTCCTTTGCTTCATTGTATGATTCATTCGGCACCCATCCATCGATGTTAACACCAATGAAGTCGCGCAGTTTCTGCATTTGTGCATCTGCGTTCTTCTGCTTCGTGTCAATATCGAGGCAGTCTGTGGCTTCTGCTTCGGAGTATTTAGCAGGGAACCCAGCTCCTTTCGTCGCCGAATTGGCAATATCAGACCAGTAGGCCGACGCATGTACTAGTTCCGCCTTGAGTGATGTATTATCGCCTTCCCACGGCCTGCTGGCAGTGTCATATAGTCGATTTCTTACAATAAGGTCATATGTTCCCATCGCGTGAAAATGAGGCTTATTGTTGCGATTAGTAAAACCCAGATAAAAATAGTGGAGCTGTCGTCGGCGGTAAAGTTCCGCCTCCATTTCCTTCTCATTCTCGGTCAAGGAGTCGAAGTTGTCAGGAAGCGTTGGGGGTCGGAAGTTCTCTGAATCATCGTCGCCATAGTTCTGAAAATGCTTTGGAATCTTTGCTTGAAGGAAAATGGGAAGAATCGCGCTGCGCTGCCAATCGATGACACCAGTGATCTCGCCGGATCTATTGACGAAGATGTTACTGGGTGAGAGATCTGGGTGACGGATCGTAGGTTGATTCAGTTCCTCTCTGTCAGGAACGATGTGCGGAGCAACTTTCAGATAGTCCAACAAACTGCCTATTTGCACTTGCGGGTCTACCTTTTGGCGGTCATAAAATTCTCTGTAGAGCGGTTCACGGGGAAAACGTCGCTCGCCAAATTTTCGAAGCCAGGTCAACTCTCTCTGACCAACCGCCTTCAATAGATCCTCGGAATGTTTCCCTACGCACCACTTGTTAGATATCTGAAAGTGAGATAATTTAATGGTCTCTTACAGGGGCCTCGATTGATATCTAATTCATCTCGCATTTGATACCACCAAAGTAGTTCACTTGAAGGTCCAATGCAAAACTTATCTGTTCCCTTTTGGCTGATGTCTGGTGACATATTCGCTGTCGTTATATTGGAGTCCAAGGAATCTTTGTAATATAGACTGCCACTGGCAGGGAATCGTATAGCAAAGAGAATCTTTTCAATATCAACGATCTTCTCTACTACATCCATCCTTTCTCGTAACGTCATACTATACCAAGTATCTTCCAACTCTACACCCGGAACTTTCTCCATGATGATATATTCAGACCCAACTTGATTAGATGTCGAGGAGTCCCAACTGAAGACCCTAGGAATTGGAACTCCGTGCAGTCGTAGAAATTCCATCGTTGCAACTTCGCTGGCGATACCATATTTATGAGGAAGCGTCGAAGGGTATGGAAGGCGCACCATCACCTTCAGTCCATCTTGGAAAGTAGCTTCAAAAACACGATAAGAACCGCCTTCGGCAACTTTTGTGAAACTAGTAATCTCATCCGAAGAATGGCCGACAGACCTGGCAACAACCTGGCAGAGTTCGTGGATGTTGAAATACCGTCGTCTCTCAAGGAGGCGCAGGCGTTCATTGTAGCTACAGCGGTGCGGTGCTATTAGGCTAGGTACGCGATTCTTGATGCTTTAGAGCTACCAAAGCAAGACTTACAGCCATTTGCCAGATGTGTGATTATAGAATGGGTGGTTTGGATCGCTAATGCTTATTGACGCTCCGCTATCCTTTGGTACAGGTTTTGTTGAAGAAAGTGCTATGTGTAGAGTTGAGAAAAGGTGTGGTCGATGGGTAAAAGAGTGGAACAACAAGGAACGAGGCTTTATGGGGTTGAAAAGGGTTCTTGGCATCACAAAAACAATTGGTGTTTTCACTTGAGAGAGAGGCTTGAAACAGGAAACTAAAGAGGAGCGGATAATGTTGACAGCGGGCTTTGACTAGTAGCTGAGAGTGCTGTTCGTTCGAGAAATTATTAGCTGCTAAGATGAACGCACGGACGTTTAACAGGTATCCGCTGGAACGTCAAAGAAATGTGAACCGTGTAGGGTATTTATTCTTAGTTCGCTAATTATATTCCCGATCGAGAATCTTGTACTGGCTTTACGAACGCTTCGTGAGTAACGTGAAGTAGTGTAATTTGACCGCGCCCTCCGATGACTTGGGAAGCGAGGAGCTATCCATCTGATGCCAGATGATGTCCATCGTCACGGGTACTTCCATGTACGAGAGTAATGTGTCAGCATGCGATCTGCATTCGCCTCAGTCTTCTCTGCCCTTATCATGCTCCTCGTCCTCCTCGTCTGGGTGGTCAGTGCTATGACTGATTGCATCTTCAATGAGATCGCTCGTATGCTCTGCATCGAGTAGCGTCTTTTGCAGGTATATAAAAATATCCTTGTAGCATCCATGAACTTGGCGACAACTGGGCAGTGGCGACGGCCGGTTCGACTAAAGCTCAACTAAGGATTAGATGAGATTCAACGACAGTAGTCGGCGTGCGTTAACGATGGAAGTAGAGTCACAGGACAGAGGAATAGGCGTGGACGGGAGAGCAGGATTTTATATGATGGGACGAGGCTGATGGATTCCTCGTTCGGGCGTAGCGCGAAAACTATGGACACGCGAGGCCCGGATTGCGACAGTGCAGCAATGGCTCTGACTCTACGATTTGCAATTGGCCCGAAGCTTTAATATCCCAAATAAATTTTGGTTGCACTCACATACTGCTTTGCCATCCCATCACGAAACCTCAAGCAGATGCACATGCTCGGACAGCTTTGGCTTGGTAGATATATATACTACAGAACACTCAAAGGAACGATTAATTGCAGCTCCTTGCGACCAGGAAACTTCACCGCGAGTCGAGGTCTTCCATCACAACTTGGCTTGGGGGGAAGCCACTCTCGTTCTTCGCGCATATACCTGCGCCCTCTGACCGCGATGGCCGACAAAGCTCCCGTGTCTCTCTCTACTCCTCCCGCAGCCGGCCAGCTTGTTGAGCATGCGGGTATTACTTATACGACGGTCAAAGAAGGCCACGCGCACATCCTTGTCCCGCCAGAATCCATCGTGCCTACACAGGCTAGTAAAAACCAGAAGAAACATCAAAAGAGCAAAGGAGAAACGAATGTAGGCGCGGATGCAGTCAGGCAGAGCGTCTTTTATAATCCGATACAGCAATTCAATCGAGACCTGAGTGTACTGGCGATAAGAGCTTTTTCGGAGGACTATCTAGACAGAAAAAAAAGGAAAAGGGAAGCTGCCACGTTAAGGAGAGAAAACAAAGACAAAAGGAGGAAGGTCGAGGAGACTCATGGAGAGATCGCTAGAGACACCGTGGACGCCGGTCAATCGAAGTCAAACCACGAGGATGTGTCCATGGTGGACGTGGAAACAACAACTGGATCTGCTGGTAGTGATGCGAATCATAACGAGATGGCACATAAGAGGAAGGCAGATGATGCTCATTTGGACCAATCAATCTCGGACTCGGATCTTCTACTTGCGGAGCAAAACCTACCACAATCGACAGGACTGGGCAATGTGGCGGCGCCTAAACCACAGCGGCCTGATATTCGAATATTAGATGCACTATCTGCAAGTGGACTCCGAGCTTTGCGATACGCTAAGGAGCTTCCATTTCACACTGCCGTTACTGCGAATGACCTGTCCAAACAGGCTACTGAGGCCATAAGAGTGAACGTGGAGCACAATAGACTTCAGGACCAAATCACGGCCAGAACAAGCAATGCAATGGCGCACATGTACAGCTTCGTATCTTCAGATGGATCGAACGAGAGTCAGAAGTATCATGTCATCGACCTAGACCCGTACGGCACTGCAGCACCATTCCTTGATTCTACTATGCATGCTATTCAAGATGGCGGGCTACTCTGCGTTACTTGTACGGATTCAGCTATATTTAATTCAACTGGCTACCTTGAGAAGACATATACACAGTACGGTGGTCTGCCTATCAAGGGATGGCATCTGCATGAGGGAGGCCTGCGATTGGTACTTCACAGTATCGCCACTACAGCAGCTAGATATGGCATGGCCATTGAACCTCTGCTATCTCTTTCCATCGATTACTACATCCGTGTGTTCGTGCGAGTGCATAAGTCACCTGCGGATGTCAAATTCTTGGCTGGTAAGCAGATGATCGTCTACAATTGCGATGCTGGCTGTGGTGCATGGAAAACCCAATATCTAGCTCGATCTGAGCCAGTAACGAGGAAAGATGGGAGCGTGTACTACAAGCACAAACTTCAGCAAGCCCCAAGTGCCTCGCCATTATGTGAGTTTTGTGAAAAGAAGATGCATCTCTCAGGGCCTATGTTCGGTGGCCCGCTGCACAATCCCGCATTCATAGAGAAGATCTTGAGTTATCTGCCAAACTTGGATGGAGACGTCTATCAGACCATACCCAGGATGGAAGGCATGCTGCAGACGGCATACGACGAGATTTTTGACGACAAGCCACAATTACGAGATGATACGTCTGAACACAACGACAATACGCGTATTGGAACATCAGGTTTGGAGGCAAAAGGAAGCAATGATATGATACCGCGGATGAATCCGGCAGCTATCGACCATTTCCCTTTCTACTTCATTGCCAGCCATACGAGCTCGGTCATCAGATCTCGAGCACCTCCTGACGCAGCTGTCAAGGGAGCTTTGCGTCATGCTGGCTATCGTGCCACAAGAAGTCACACCAAGCCTGCTACTATCCGCACAGATGCACCATGGTCATTCATCTGGAAAGTTTTCCGTGCCTATGCTAGAGAGAACGACGCTATCAAAGAAGGTGCCTTACCAGAAAGCTCGCCTGGATTCAACATCATGAAGGTGGATGACACGCCCAAAGAGGGCGAAAATACCACTCCAAAAATCATATTCGATGAAGAGCTGGGGCGTGACAAGGTAAGCAAAAAATTGGTCAGATATCAGACCAATCCACGCGCCAATTGGGGACCAATGCGCCGTGCGAAATGATCACCTTGATGGCGCAACTGTACATATACTTATCAGTTATGCCCTTAAGATTCAAGTGGGACACTGATGAATGATTGGAATCTTTGGTACGGTTGCACAATATATCGGGCAGTCGCACGCATACCGGCCTTTCAAAGAATGTATGAAATCAAGCACCCTACAGTCGTGACCATTTTGTCGTGACGGTACCTAAGTGCTGAGACGTGCCCCAGTTTAATTTCCACATGTTCGCGTCATCGTTACCTCCATGCCAGTCTCGCAAAATGTTTTCCACTCATAATATCCCTGCTGTACCACCCTGGTCGCTTTCTGTTTCTGCATAATTGATGAAAGAACTGTAGAAAACACACCAACAGGAACGAGAGAATGCGGAAGTCTTGTCGTCTTCTATCCATTCGGACCTGAAGTCATAACGTTATCACGCCTTGGCTGCCTCTGTTGGAACCAGATCTTGCATTTTCTTACATCGGATTTTGTGCAATTGCCATCAGCGTCATCAATTGCCATGTCCAAACTGATCGCCCCACATTATCGACCAGGCGGTCCCATAATCCCCCAATCCATCTGCATTCCAGTAGCACTTGCAGCCTCGCCACCCATATTGCCGCTGTTGTACACATATCTGATCCTGCTTGAAAATACCCGACATGCATGCTCGCGACGGGCACATCATGTGTCCACCCAACATTATCAAGCTGCCAGGTCACGATAATGCATCGGTTAGGTCGCTCAACCTATTCTGGTCTGGTCATAGCTATGATCAAATGCCAACATCTCCACTATAGAATCAAAGTAGTGATCTCATTTGCTGTAGCGGTATCACATCATCCACCGAAACCAGGTACTAGCCTTGTGTTTTGAGAGCTCTCAATCGGGACGTGATACATATCCTCCATGTCATCGCAGTCACATTGATGTCACCAATGCCCTGGTTAGCTTGCGGCCTTGCGCACGGCTGCTATAATTGTCTTCCAGAGCCATCCTGTCAATTTTGAGTGCCAGATCTGACAGTCCTTCGTCTAATTGACACTCTCAAGATGTTTTCAAAGAGAGTCCTCATCTCCCTCGCGGCGTATGCTGCTGCATTCCCGGCCCCAGAGCCACAGGTTGCAGGCTATACTGACGCTAATGCTCCGTACGCGGATGATGCGCCAACGCCTGTTACAAATATTGCCAGTTCGTTCGGCCCTGGCTCTCAGATCCCTTACACAGTGGTCACTCCTGCTGTTGCTGCTCCTCCTCGTGTCAGTGGTGCTGCCGGTGTATTGACTGGGCACACCAGCCATGGTCCGTATGAAGGGACGCCTACAACTATCGGTGCTGTTCAAGCACCCACAACTTTGGGTGCACAGATTCCGATGTTGCCGCCGAATCCAACTGCGACGTATTACAATAAAGATGGAACGCTTCAAGAGCCGGCTCCAGTACCGTACCAGCCAGCTGGTGAGTCATTCAAGTTCACTAATATGGTGGAGACATGCTGATATCGTTCCAGGTGGTCTAGGAACCAACGGCACTGAGCCACGATATATGGTGAACAGTGACTTCGACTTTGAGTCTCTGTCGCTAGGTCTCTATCAGGAGTGGATCGAGCTCGATTTGTTCAATAACGGACTAGCAACATTCTCTGAAGAAGACTTCCTTGCTGCAGGCTTGACGGGTGAAGATCGCGCTCTCATCGCGTTCATGGCCCAGCAAGAAACTGGGCATGCAACTCTTCTGACCAACATGCTTGGTGAAGCTGCGCCAGGCCAGTGCACATACAACTACCCATACAGCACTGTCCGCGAGTTTGTCGACTTCAACCAGAAATTAACCAAATGGGGCGAGTGTGGTGTTTGGGGTTTTATCAACCATCTCGACTCTCGCGAAGCTGGTCAACTACTAGCTCAGTCAATCGCTACGGAGACACGTCAACAAATGTCGTTCCGCCAGATGCTCGGGCAGCATCCTTATCCCTTCTGGTTTTCGACTGGTATTCCACAGTCTTGGGCTTGGACATACTTAGCTCCCTACATCTCCTCGTGTCCGGAGAATACCACGCGCCTCGCATGGCAAAACTTCCCGGCTCTTACCATCGTTAACCAAGCCAATCCTAACAGATGGAATCCAAACAACACCGCGCCTGGTGAGGTTGTTGGCCAGCGTGTCGCTGATCCTAGTAACTCGACGATTCCTGATGAGGAGAGCTGTGTCAACCTGAACGTGACCGGTTATGGCTGCGGACCAGCTATCAGCCGTAATCGAACGAATCCTCTTTCATTTCCCGGAAAGATTCTGAATCTCAAATGGGAAGAACCAGGCCTGGCAGTCGGCCCCAACAATAGCTATGTCACCTCGACCACTGCGGCACAGCCCGCCTTTGTTGCTTGGGTTTCGCAGCTCAACCTGACATACACTCCCTTAACCATTACTGGCCAGAATGAGGGTTGGACGTATCAGCCTGCTGGCGAAGTGTACGAGGGCGACCCGGCTGTCAACGGTACCATGTTCGTTGCTTTGACTGATACGAACATGACCTTCACCGCTTTTAATTTGTCAAACATCAATCCGCACGTTCGCGCTCTTGGGTTATACACCGCTGGGTGAGCAACGTGTCGAACAGAAAGTGTTGTATTTTGAAGAATTATTGTTGTTTAATGATGTATGATCGGACGAAGTTTACAGTACATAATAAGGCACGATGATGTTGTATAATATTGAATGAATTGCAACATTTATCAGATTATCTACATAAGTCGTTCCCTAGCGTGACACGTGCGTAGTCAAATACGGTCTAACGCTGATTTTAGCCCACTAATGGAAGTTATCTGCTCACTCCAAATGCCCCATCACAACATTCACTCCTTATCCGGCCTCTCCGCAAAACACCAAAGCTCCATCTCCAACTTGGCGATGTAGCCATGGCCGATGCCGGCCATTCCAATACGACTCCTCTGGATCCACATCAACAACATTTCGACCCTTCACTTGTCGCGCACCATCACAACTTCAAGAATATAACGGCGAGCCACTTTGACGGCTCTGCTTCATTACAGCAGTTCCCCAATCTGAGTCAAGGTTATGAGGAGCAACCAAGCCCGAGCGTTCACTCGAACGTACAGCATAATGTTCCCTCCACGCCCAATATAGGGATTCCAGAACACCAGTCTTTCGACATGGCTCCACCACCCGAAACCACGTTTGGCTCTTTTGCAGACCTCCACGCGTTCGCGCAATCTCATGCTGCGGCGCATGGATACGCGCTCTCAATCAACACTACTGCGAAGAACCGTGCTCGCGTCAAGCTTGCTTGTGTGTGCTACGGTAACCCAAAGAATACACATAAGCTCACAGATGAAACCCGAATTCGTAAGAATCGACTGAGCGCAAAGACTGGTTGTCGCATGTGGGTTGAAGGCAAGAAAATGGATGATGGAACCTGGGTCCTACGGGTGGGACAAGGAAACCACAATCATGCGGGGCGCAATGTAGAAGAGTGGTCTGTACATCGACGACGGACCTGGGGCCTCGGGGGAGCAGGTGGTGGCATTGTCGCAGGCGCTGTACCTGCAGCACAGACGCGTGTAGGCGGCAATGGCTCAGTAGGAGAAATCGTGTGGAAGATCGTCGAGACTGAAATGGCTCGTGGTTCTGCTGGTAGCGGTATCAATGAGCAAACAGGCGCGCGAGATCGTGGAGTGGGCCGCACAGTGAAGGTACTACAGGAGCGTTTACCTGGTATCCGTATCTACAAGAGAGATATTTACAACATTCGAGCACAAATCAAAAAGGCCAGACTCGAGCAGGAGCAAGCGCAAGAGAACAACGGCGATACTTCAATGACGGACTTTGGAGCAAACAGCCAGGATTTTGCAGACCTCGAGTCTCAGCTTGACCCAGCGCTCATGAGACAATGTCAACAAGCCCTTGACAACCAGCAGCAGAACGCACAGCTGCAAGGAATGAACAATAATGGCACTCCCTCTCAGCTAATACGGCAACCCTTCATACCTGCGAGCGAACAACAGCTTCGCGCGCATGAGCAAGCGAACGAAGATGAAGTACTGCAGCTGCGCATCGAGAATCAAGATCTCCGGGATCAGATCGAGAAACTCAAGGCTGAAAGTGGTAGAAATACTAGGGAGGCCGAGAAAGCCAAAATTGAGTCGCAAAAGCTCAAAGTCCAGGTCGAGCAATTGAAGCTGGAGGTCATCTATCTTCAAACTTCTGAGAAGGATACACAGTAGAATTGGCGACGGCTTGTATGCCAAGGTGCGATGGAGGCATTCATGGATGATCCATGCTGGCCGTTGCACTCCGAGGTACTCCGTACTTGGTCTCAAAGCAATTCCGCTTCGTTCAAACAGTCATTCCGATGTGCTGTTACTTTGTTTAGATTACCCATGCGGCGTTAACAAGATGTTTCGATTAAGTGTTTCTCCTCATATCTTAGCGCTACATGGTCAACCTTCATTAGGTTCCAAACCAGCTCGAAGAGCGCGATTTTCCTATTTTATCTATGCTACGCCCTCCCTGTAGTTTCGAAGGCTGTGTAGTGACATTCGAAATGGCAACCAAGTGGCGCCGACGGGGTTGGTGGCCAAGATCAGCTTCAGTCGCACCACACGGCGCAAATTTTAAGATCAACATGGGAAGGAATGTATCGTGAGTTTTCATGGCCAATGAATTCCAGAGCCGACAGCGGAAG
Organism: Pseudovirgaria hyperparasitica; assembly: GCF_010093815.1. NCBI lineage: Eukaryota > Fungi > Ascomycota > Dothideomycetes > Acrospermales > Acrospermaceae > Pseudovirgaria > Pseudovirgaria hyperparasitica. The sequence continues at coordinate 1,180,070 of NW_022985551.1, forward strand.
ATTGGGTCTTCTGCTCACCAAGAGCTGCAAGGATCCACCCTGATTGCTGAGCTGTTCCGGACGGTGTGTGTCTTCCACTGCCCCTCCCCGTCCAGCTACAAGTGGAGAGCTATGATGTCGTTCGATACCTCTCTTCGCTAACGAGGTACTCTGGGTGATCGCTCAACAAAATTTCTCCTGCCATCGATTGAGCCTGCAAAATACACCTTCTTGCGCTCGAGAAACCACAACATACTGCTCGTTGTTCATTCTTTCTAGTTGCCCATTATGTCTCAAATGCCTTTCCGGTCCACGCCTCTAAAGCGCCCCTCAAGGCAGCTTTCACTAGACCCCCGCGAGGACCTCAACCCTCAACTGAAGCATTACATTGGTATCGATGTGGGTACGGGCAGTGCCCGTGCGTGTGTCATGAACGAGAGGGGAGATATCGTCGGGGTTGCTGCTGAGAACATTGGTCTCTGGCAGCCACAGACTGGATATTACGTACGAGCTCGTGGTTACGGTCCCATATACTCGACTGATGCAAATATATACAGGAACAATCAACGACAGATATTTGGCGATGCATTTGCCAATCTGTACGAGAGGTAATGACCAGTCATCAAATCGACCCAGCTACCGTTCAGGGCATCGGCTTCGACGCCACCTGCTCTCTGGCCGTCTTCTCGCATGACACGGACGAGCCAGTCGCAGTGACAGGGCCCAATTTCGAGAATGATGGGAATGACCGAAATGTCATCCTGTGGCTTGACCACCGACCGGTCGAGGAGACCAACAAAATCAATGCTACAAACCACAATTTGCTGCGATACGTTGGGGGCAAAATGTCGATCGAAATGGAAATTCCGAAGGTGTTGTGGCTGAAGAACAATATGCCAAAGGAGCTGTTTGATCGTTGTAAATTCTACGATTTAACGGATGCCTTGACGCATATTGCTACTGGCAACGAGACCCGGAGCTTCTGCAGTGTGGTGTGCAAACAGGGTTTCGTACCTGTTGGTGTGGATGGCAGTGTCAAGGGCTGGCAAGGGGACTTCCTTGAGGCGATTGGTTTGGGAGAGCTGGCTGAAGATAACTTCAAGCGAATGGGCGGCGTTAATGGAGTGGTTCAGTTTCACTCATCGCTTGTGTGGACATTTGCTAATTTTGCTGGTAGAATGGACGTTACCTGACTGCTGGGGAGATGTGTGGTACTCTCAGCGACAAAGCTGCGCAGGATATGGGCCTGGCTCCTGGTATCGCTGTGGGAAGTGGTGTCATCGATGCCTATGCTGGCTGGATCGGCACTGTTGGTGCCAAAGTCAACTTAAACTCAGATGAACTTGACAGCAGCGTAGCCAAGAACGACGTATCTCAGGCATTCACTCGCCTTGCCGCCGTTGCCGGCACGTCGACGTGCCATTTGGCTATGTCAGAGAAACCAGTCTTCGTGAATGGCGTGTGGGGACCGTACAGAGATGTGCTATTGCCCAACTACTGGATGGCGGAAGGTGGCCAGAGTGCCACCGGTGAGCTCCTCAAGCACGTACTTGAAACTCATCCTGCGATCCAAGAAGCAAACTCGGTAGCCGAAACGTTTAACACAAATATATATACCTATCTCAACGAGCATCTCGCAGAGATGGCTCAGAAAGAGAATGCACCAAGCATCAGCTGGCTGGGCAGGCACTTCTTCTTCTACGGCGACCTATTCGGAAACCGTTCCCCAGTTGCGGACCCGAATATGAAGGGATCTGTGATTGGACTGAGCTCTGACAAGAGTCTAGATGGTCTCGCTCTCTATTACTACGCTACGATGGAGTTCATTGCTCTGCAGACTCACCAAATCGTCTCAGCCATGAACAAGTCTGGCCACGTCATCTCTTCGATTTTCATGTCAGGATCGCAGTGCCAAAACCCTGTCCTGATGGATCTGATCGCAACCGCATGCGACATGCCCGTGCTAATCCCACGATATGTGCATGCGGCCGTTGTTCATGGTGCTGCTATGTTAGGCGCGAAAGCTGCCAGTACGGACAAAGACGGTAACAGCGAGCCGTTGTGGAACATCATGGACCGGATGAGCAAGCCTGGAAAGATCGTTCGCCCTTCGAACGATGAGAATCAGAAGAAGCTTCTACAGGCCAAGTACAAGGTCTTCTTGGAGCAATGCGAGAGCCAGCAGCGTTACAGGAAGGACATCGATGCCATTACGGAGGGCTGGGGTAAGAAATAGGTCTATCGATTTAGCTTGCAAGGATGAGTTTGTCTATGATGATGAGAAGGCTAGGAAAAGTCCTCCGTAGTGAATTAACGTCAATAGAATAAGGTGGCATGTTTCAGCTTGCACATGTATTGCATGTACGACCCAAATCTTTTTCCTCGTGACATTCACAAGCGCCAAGCTGTAGCAGAGACCGAGGCATTCACGTCAGTGGTGGTCCGTGCTGCAAGCACAATCTGGGGCTGGGTTAGAGGTAGATCGAATGCGACAACCCAAGGGAATAACCAGCATCGCCAGCCATGAATATTCCCCCTCTCTTCACGCATTCCAACACATGAACCAAGCATTGCGACCATGTCTTCCTCAGGTGCATCCTCGACTCGATCGGACAAAGTAGATCCGGTCCTCCGCAATGCGATACGATACACGGTCTCTGCACGAGAGTACGAACTCCTCCACCAATACCTGATCTCGCGTGCGCCTGTGGTACGCAAACGAACACCACCTCCGCCGAATTACGAAGCTACCGTTAAAGACAAAGACGATTACAATGCAGCAGCTATAAGAGCGTCGGTGCGAGTCTTTATCGCCAGCTACGTCGGTTCGAAGGGCTGGGAGTTATTTACTACGAAGATATTACGAAGAACACAGTCTCAGCAGTACGTTCCCCAGCAAGAATGCTCATATGGAATATTGAGAGCTGACATTGGCTTACAGGACGTCATCCCGTGCAATCAAGTCTCCTCATGTTCGCCTCTCGGGCTCTCTTGCGCTCATCCTTCTCTTCCACCGTCTCCTTCATCGCTTCTTCATTCGACTACGAGCACAAGTCCTTTCAGATGAGGCACGACCGTTCCGTCGGCGCAATCCACGAGTTGCGAAGACACTTACATCTCGACTTGCGCCTGCTGTAGGTGCCAGTCTAGCAGGCTTCTTTCTAGCTGTGTACCCAGCAGACCAGCTACGAGTGACCATTGCCATCTATGTCTTCACGCGAGCTTTGGAATTTGCGTATAATGGCTTGGAAAATAAGGGTCACTTCCAGAACAGGCCATGGTGGTTTGGCTCCTGGCTCCTTATGCCCGCAGCGTGTGGACAGCTACTGCACGCCTTTGTGTTCGATCGAGATTGCTTCCCGGAGGCTTACGGGAAGTTCATTCTGAAGAACAGCCCGCGTTATATCCAGACGAGACCGGAGGGATACGCCGCAGCAGCCCCATGGCCAGGCACGTTTGAGATCGTTGACAGTCTTGGCACCATGTCAAAGCTCAAGTGGCCGTAAGTCCTACGACTCTCCTTGTATTCACAGCACACATCGCTAATGATCTTTAGCGCGTTCGTCTCTCCTATCCTTTTCCCTAAAGCGCAAACACTTCCGCGTTCCCTCACACGTATCGCACCCATAACCTCGCCCGCACATCCTGCGATTAAACCCCTCTCCTGCGCCCTCCTCCATCCAAACGACCCCTCCTGCCTTCGGACATACATCACATACTACATACAAGCCTTCCCTGCCGTGACCCGCTTCTTCACCATCATCTTCACTGCGCTCTCCGTATTGCGCTACAAAACATTCATTTCCGCGCCCGTTCCCTTCCTCAACGCCCTTGCCGCACGCATATTACGCATGTCGCTCTTCATCACTGGTGCCATCGGCACCTCCTGGGGCTCAATCTGTTTTTTCCAACATGCACTTCCCCGAGGATTTCTGCCTACACAGCGCTTCTTCCTTGGTGGTGCTCTGGGCGGCTTATGGGCGTTTCTCGAACGACGAGGCGGAAGAGGAAATTTCTTGTATTCGGCGAGGCTGAGTCTAGATAGTGCGTGGAAGGTGGGCGTAAAAAGGGGTTGGTGGAAGGGGGTCAAGAATGGGGATGTGTTGCTATTGGTGGCGAGTTTGGCGTTGGTTAATGCGACGTATGAGGTCGATCCTAAGGCTGTGAGTGGTGGAGTTGTTCGAAAGGGTTTGGGGATGTTGAGGGGGGACGGGTGGGTTGACAGGGCTGTCGAGAGGGAGGGTGTAGTGGAAGAGAAAGAAGAGAAATGAGAGTGGCCCATCATTTGCCTGTTTTATTTTGCATTGCGTTGGGCGGCTGTAATCTTGTCTGGTCTATCATGAGGCGTTGGGGGCGTGATGAGTATATACACATATATGCTCAAGGCATGCACTTTAGGAGCCGTGTAGTCTTATGATAAGCTGATCTGGTAACATACCGATCAGCAAGGGCTGTGTTTGATGCTATGAAAATAAATGTATGGATGTAGGACTGTAGTTTGCTATCGGTGTTCGCATCTCATCTTGGTCTGTAATGGCCAAACAGGGCCCTTACAAATGCGCCAGTTGAGCCAGATCTTGAAGAAACAAAGATCTGCTCCAAGCCTGAGGCGCTATGTACTAAGGAATAGTAGGTCTGGCACTCGGAAGATCGAGGGTTAAGGAAAGAACGCCGATCGAATGTTCAATGCGTCCACAGTCTTGTGTGACTTAAGGTATGGGACAGCGATGTAGTCTACGACAATGGCACGCGTCTCTCGAGTCCGTTTAGTCTGTACGAATGCTAGTATTGTTATAGATATGAGATCCTAATGGGTTCTAGCAGGCTTAGCCGACGCATGTGTTTACAGCATTGCAGTGGTGCGAAAAGGGGTAATAGTCCTCCCATCTCGATGCATAACTGCTGCGAATGTATGCAGAATTACGAATACATACACTACGCTATGGTATCTATATATTGCCTAAAAATAAAGTCGTTGATCCCAACCGCTAACCCATGCAATGTCAAACGTAACAGGTAAGAATGCTCTACTACCTCCTCGGACAGCCGAGCGACCTCAACGCCGAACTATCTTGTCCGACCTCACATACACCTGAGTACAACTGATTCGACACACCTCCATTCGGCCCTTGCAGCGTCGAGTCCTCGCTTAGTGTCGACACCTTGCTATTCTGCAACGCCAGCGGATGGCAATACGTCGAGCCGCTACACCCACTAGCCGCATTCCGGTTATTGCATTTCTGCAGGCACACGTTGATAAGCTTGTACTCGCCATTGGCGCAGCGCACTTCTGTCTCTGTGCATTTGCTGTTGGACGGACAGCCGCCGGCAGACGTGCAGAGCTGGATTGAAGGTGTGCTGCGGACATCGCGCGGGCCGGCTGTGATACCGACGTCGACATCGATGGTGGAGATGATCGCGTCGGCGCCGGCGATGACATGTTTTTCCTCGACTTGCACGAGGGCTTCTTTGGGTGGTGCAGCAAGGTCAGGGGTGGCGTCTTTCGCGGCTGTGTGGCCGGTGGAGCCTTGCACGCAGAGCGTGGTGTCGTTCCAGGTTGCTTGCACGGCGTCGAGCCAGAGCTGGGTCATGTTGTAGGCGTTGTCGAGGGTGTAGTAGATGCGGCAGTCTGCGGCCAGATACTTGAATTGAAGGGGCACGTTGTCGCCATCTCGGATCTGGTCGCGGAGGTTGAAGCCTGCGTAATTTGTGAAAATGGCACTGTCGCGGTTTTGGGGCAGGATGGAGGCGGCTTCGGTGCTGAGGCCGCTTGCGTAGTCAAAGTCTACGTCGAGGAGGTCTGCTGAGTATAGGCGGGCTCCTCGACTCCCGCTGGCAGCCTGCATGGGTCCGTCGTGTGGTCGTCCACCGGCTACGATTGTTTTGACGCCGCCTTGGTAGCTCATCATCTCGGCAAAGACAACACAAGCAGAAGAACAGAGGCCGTCGGTAAGCTAAGAGCTGTCAGTATATCATATTTCGCTTTAACACACGGTCAGATACTAACAAGCACAATGTCCTCTGGGTTCCATGGCCGTTCTGTCGAAATTTGGTTCTCTGGTCCATACCCATAGGCCACCCAATTGTCGAAAGCAGCTGCCGCAAAATCGAGATCGGACAAGTTGTAGCGCTCCGTAAGGGAATAGGTAGTGTCGAGAAAAGTGCGAGGACCAGCGTATTCCGCCCAGCTCTGGAACTTTGCCTTAGTATCCGCATTGAGCCTGTCTGTAATAACCCATCTGAAGAAATACAGTCAGTTCTTGAATATTTCTTCTACCAATGGCAAAGAAAACTTACTCATCAGCAGCCAGGAGTGACCTGTTGTACTGGGCGACTTCGTCGTCCGAATTCGCGAGCGAGTCCCAGTACGTCGTATGGACTGTTCCCAAAAAGTTGGCCATATCTTGTATATGCCTGCGGCTACCAGCGAATGGCTCCAACTCCGGGAAGAACTGCTTGAAGGTGTCATAGGCTAGGAAGACTGATCCTCCAGGATTTTGCTGCAGGTCGATCACAACACGCTTTATTTTTGCCTCCTTTGCTCTCGTGATGAATTCACTGACAGATGCCGAGAAGTTTCCAATGTCATAACCGTAGAGCTCGAATGTCGGGATACTGAGAACTGCAGTGGAGGAGTCATTGAGAAAGTATCCGGTCAATACACCTCCACCCGTGACAGAGAGATCTCTTTGCACAACGTCCGGGTCTGGGTAGGCGCCAAAGCTCGTTTCCGACCAAGACTGAAGTTCGCTCTCCCCGCCTTCATTATCATCTTGCCGCTTTGAGGTCGAAACAATAGGGTCATTCAACGGGCATTCGGGGTCACAGGCAGCTGGTAGAAGCCCTAACACAAAGTAGTTGTAAAAGTCCCCAGGCGTCTTCAGAGGCCCAGTCAAGTCCACCTCGTTGTAGTAAGCAACCCATTGCGTCTCAAGACTGGATCCGTTCTCGAATTTGAAGACAAGCGTGTCGCCAGGGTAGAATGTTGCGCCACCACTAAATGCATTCAGGGCACCCATGATTTGCTGCGCAGGATATGACATTAACTGATTGTAGTCGGCGTGTGGTTCGAGCGTGCCAATAGAGTTCAGAGCTGCGAATGCTGTCAAGTAAGTATCAGGATGCTGGTCATTGATAGACGAAATCGCTGAAACAGTATAACCATCTCTATGTGCAAGTATGTCATCTAGACTGCGGGTCAATACTCATCCATTCCAAGGATTCCCTGTGATTTTCTCACCTGTTATGTAGACTTTAGGGACCGCCTTGCCGTCTGGAGAGGCAGATGTAATATAGTACGGACTTGAGAATGAGAATGCAGCGAGGATGCCCGAGACCAAGTCGACGTGCCCGTCATGAAAGGCATATACGACACCTTGCATGTCTGCTTCAAATTCATATTGATTCTTGTATGCGTTGTTGAGCGCATTCTGCTTGATTCTGCTCAACTCGGCGTAAAAATCGAAAGCTGGTTGCTGGTACTCTTCGGGGGGCGACTTGAGGTAAGGGATCGTGCTGTGAAATTGCATCGTCGTGTTATAGTACTCGATGAAACGGACAGCAGGATCCGCGTAGAATGGAACACTCAACAGACACTCGTAGGCATCGCGGGCAAGAAATGCAAGAGCCCCTTCATTGTCGACCGCAGAGATGATCTGCCCACAGATAGTCTGCGAAGGGTTGGGTATATCGCCTGCTCCAAGCACTGTTCCGATATCTATTGGCGTTCCCTGGGCATTTGGTGGAGGTGTAACGCACGTCTGACAAACGAGGCCCAAAAATCCAACAACGTCGACGCCAAACATGATGAGAGAATGACAACGCACGCGAGCGCAGTGTATGAAAATGAACGACACGAGTCTGATGCAGTCCGCTCCCCTACAGCCTCATCCTGAGGCGGCCGCCTGCAGTCTTTTACATGATAAGGTGATTAGTTACCAAGTCCCTACACGTGCCTGAGATGGTAAGGCTTTTGTCTAAATTAGAGTATGAGGTTGCATGAATTGGGGGCGTTTTGGGTCGCTGTGGCCCCAAAAGCATATGATAGGATTCTGTGGCTGCTCAAGGGGCTGTAAGTGGCCAGTGGTGAGCGGGCTGAGCCGTTGCGGCCCCTAAAACGAATGTTAGCGACCTCAGCTGATGGGGGCTAGCAGTGAAATCCATCCTATCCTGCCGTCCAACAACCCCTACAATCCCTCCAATGTCCCACGACATGCTTTCTAGCCTCATGCTGAAGCACATTAGCAACGCCGTTCTGATTAGCGAGCGGACGTGTAGTGTGCTGTCCTGAGGCCGACACGACAACGATCATAAGCTTAACCCGCAGCTGTCTCTCCCATGTGTAATCACCACATTTCAGCCTCATCTGGGCATCCGAGAGTGAGACGTCGGACTTCTGTTCACTAGCTTCGTACCTGTCTCACAAGCGATCTTCTCCTCAGGCTGTGTACGGATAAATTCTTGGTAGTAATTACATCAGCTGCGTGCAATCATACCTCATCCGAATCTAGGCATGGCGACTCAAAGCCAGGTATATGTCGGCCATGCAGCAATAGCTGCTACACACCAACTCCCGCTAGATACTTACCTTGGCCTTTTCGACAATATATTTAATTCTGAGGACTTTATACATTGGCGTTCAGACGGTAGGTCATGGCAGCTTCATTATATCGGTGGTCCCGGTTCAGGAAAGGTATGCTACACCATTGCCAACCTCGAGACCAGAACTTCGGGATGTCGGCTCACGATTTCGTGGTTAGACGACACTGTCTGCAATCGCTGCACAGTACCTTCGTGATATGAATGGTTCAAGAAATGTCGGTGTTGCCACAATCTTTATCCAAAAGGATGTGGCTTTCCGAGACCAGACTTTCATACAAGCATTTCTGGAGAGCTTATACCACCAGTTATCGTATGAGCGCGACGATGGCGGACTAGCTACAGGCGCCTTTCTCTCGTACAAACAGGCACTGGACGTCAAGCCCGCGAGATCAATGGCCCACCGACTTAAGTTGCTCCGTAAGGCTGTTTATCCGCTCATCATGAGCCTCCAGAGAGCTTTTCTGGTCGTAGACGGAATCGACCGCTGCCACCAGTCAGTGACTGATCAGCTGGAAGCCGAGCTTTCGCGGCTTCAGCATTACGGACTCTCCATAATGACCACTTCCCGGTTTCCACAATACAGATCTGGCCAAGCCATGTACTGCGATGCTCCTGATCATGATTTACACAGCCCGCCAGATGTACCCGTAACAGTCTTCTGGGGTTGCAAATGGTGTTGGGCCTCGTCCAAATACACGATTTGCCAGCAGTGCAAAGAGAACGGTGACCTGTGTAATAATTGGTGAGCACCTCTTCTCTCCGCACCATGTTCCACTAATATGAGATAGTCTCGACGGCGGTCTCTTGTTCGAACCATCTGAGCGTCTAGAAATTGACTTCGCTGTCTCAGACCGCTCGATGAGATCATTTGTCTCGTGGGACCTGGAAAGAGAGCATGGTGACATCAACTTGAAGTCTGCCAACGATCGGAAACCACCTCTTTCCGCACTGGGAAGATCTCTGCGCGACAAGCCAAACGCAACGGAAGAGCTTATCGAGAAGATTGTGGAAAGAGCCTCGGGAAACATCACGATAGCCAAGCTGGATCTGGACTCGTTGGCAAATGTGCAGTCGGTAGAAGCAGCTATATCGAGCTTTGCTGGCGATCGACTTTCCAACAATATTCTTGCACTGTTTGACGACGTGTTGGAGCGAATCAAGCATTTGACTGAACACGAGCGACACATCACCCTAGCGTCTATCTTGTCAGCCGTGCATGAAGATCATGGTGCACGATTTCAAGACATCGAAAAGTGGATCCGAGAGTCAAGATTAGAATCTGATGCACAAGGGCATGCTCGCCTGACAGTCGAGGAAATCCTTCGAGCTGCTCGCGGATTTCTTGGACTGAGCAACTGCAAAGACCAGCTGATCTACCCGTATCATGAGATGCTCAAATTGTATGCAGACGAGCACTATGACGAGGCTCTGTTTTGGGAACATGCACACATGCGATTTGGTAGGATGAAAAGGTCGGAAACAGTTGACCCGAGTGCACCAGGACGCTTTGGTTCCAATGCTCCTCGACAGATGAAAGCATGGGGAGGCTCACGTGGAGCTATACGCGGTGCGTTGAAGTCTGGTGACGCGAATATTCCTGCTTGGAGTGCTGAAAGGACGGTGGCATGGCAAGAAGGAGTGCGGAATGCTTTGGTTCAGGACCTTCAGGTCAAGAGAAGACCCCAGGGCGTACCAAAAGACATACGCAACTTACGAAGACAGCCGACGATGTGGTAACACAAACTGCATCTTTCCGCTTCACCGTGTATTCAATGAGAAAGATATCAGTAGATTGTAGAATATAAATGATATACTGGCATTTTGATGTGATTGAGGATGAAGTCGAAGGTGCATGTAGGATATGTAGTCTGCCGTATTCAACTAAAAAGAGCTAGCGTATGGCTTCCACCAACCTTGGAACCGCGTGAAAGGACAATAAGAATGCAACTGATGCCTCAGTCCTGTTATTGAACCACTACGCCAACATGATGACAAAGTACTGTCAGAATCACCACAAAATTGAAGAGTATTGGGCCTTGCAAGGGATCTGAACAGCATGGATACCCATAAACATTTCAGCCGTGCTTGCGCAGCATTTCGGCCCCCAAGCCTGACAGCTTCAAAACTGTGATCTCAGTTCATGGTCACAACTCTACTCGATACTACTGTTATACAGATACAGACTTATTGACTTTGCTTTTCGAATATCCGCTCTCTAGCTCTAGCTGTGACTCTCTTCACCGGGCTGGACCGTCAACCCTTTAAAACCCTTCTCTTTTTCTCAGCTTGCAACACTTCCTATACGAGCTTGACTATTCGCTGCTGTCAATTTCGCTCTCAGTAAGAGTTTCGATGTAAAGCCTGGATCACGTCTATTTAAGATTTGCGGTCCTTCATGATATTGTATCACACTCTGTAACCGTCCACGACTCACTCACGAAGGTTCATTACGCTTCGATATGCACAACATCGCCGCATCTCAGGCGTCACCTTCTGGTGTGGGCATCTGCACTTTCTGCCAACAAAACATTATTGACTCAAACAAGCTCTGGGACTACCATCATGCAGATGTCCACTCGGTATGCTCTTCAAGTGCAGAAGGCTGTATATTCTGCGACCAGTTATATGGTGATTATGCAACAAAGCAGCTTGCCTTTCGTCACGCAGACTTGAAGGACTGGCCACTCTATAGATGGAGCATTCGTAGACCTGGTATGGTCAGGGAAAGTCTCGAGAATCTTGTTCTCACGTTCCGTCCTACCAATGATCCTGTCATAAAAGATACCAGTTTAAGCAGTGAAGCCAATTCATTACAAGAGGAGTCGTTCCTCTTCTTTAGAGGTTAGATCCATTATAATGACATACCGAGCGCTACTAAAGAAAGAAGCCCTTTGCTAACGTGTTCACAGACACGCCTCTGGACACTTCTGACAGGAGACTAGTAGACCGTACAGACTCTGAGCAGTCGTGGACCCAAGCTAATGACTGGCTCAAGGATTGCATTGCAAACCATCCGAAATGCCGTCAACTCAAGGATACCGACACGTTTATGCCAACGCGACTTCTTCGGATTGACTGCCCAGAGCGGTCAAACATCAAGCTAGTCAAGACGGCTAAACACAAAATCAAAGAGCCATATGCGACACTGTCCCATTGCTGGGGCCTGAAGTCATTCATCAACCTCACTCCGCAGAACAAGAAATGGTTGATTGAGACTGGCGTAAGCTGGGATCGGTTACCACTCAATTTCAAACATGCAATTCAGGTTGCGAGGAAGTTGGGACTTCGATACATATGGATAGACTCGCTTTGCATCAAACAAGGACATAAAGGCGACTTCGGTCACGAGGCAAATCTGATGCACAAAGTGTACCGCGGCTCGTCGTGCAACATTGCGGCGACAGACTCCTCTGATTCGCGCGGTGGACTGTTCCGCGAAAGGAATGTCCGGGATATCGTTCCTACTATATGCCAGGCTACAGTCCACAGTGTGTCTTTTGGAGACAAGGCATGGCGTGTGATATCAAAACGTTACTGGGAGACCCAATTGCTTGACAAGACCTTATACAGCCGAGCATGGGTGTTTCAAGGTATGTAGAGGTCACATGGTCAAACAATGTCCTCACAGCCCTGAATCTAAGCACATGTCTCATAGAACGCATGCTTGCGCCGCGAATCCTACACTATTCTAGCGATCAGATCCTGTGGGACTGTGCAACTGTCAGTGCCTGCGAGGCATTCCCAATAGGTATCCCAAAGTTCATCGACACGACGGCCAAGATCGACCGACATTGGAGAATGCGACTCCGAAACAACAGATCACTCAAATATCGTCCTCTGTCGGGTGAAGAGGACGGCTCGATGGAGATATTCTGGAAATCGGCTGTAGAGAACTACTCCCGATGCGATCTCACCCACGGCAAGGACAAGCTAAAAGCCATCTGGGGCATAGCAAAACTCGTTCGTGACGCAATCGGAGGTCAGAACTTTATAGCTGGCCTATGGTCCTACAGACTCGAAGAGCAGCTTGCGTGGAATGTGATTAGCCATGAGCAGGGCACTGGACGGCCAACTGAACGTCCATTTCCCCATCGTCAGCCGAGCTGGTCTTGGGCATCTATGGATGCGATTATCGAAGTGCAGACACGGTTTGGCCCTGAACGAACCTTTGTCGTTACTGATCATCTTGATCGTAACATCAATACTCTATTTGAGCACACAGCAACGCTTGAGAGATATCACAAGACACATGAAAAAGACGAACACACTTGGAAATTGGAGCTTGAAAGAATGGGCAAGAGTCTCGCGGAGATAACGAGGATGTCTGGCAAGGAACGCAGAAACTCTCAACCACGGGACATCGACGCCCATCGGCAACAGCCCGAAGAAGAAGACAAAATGCCTGAGTTGACGCCGTTTGGCCCTGGAAAAACCTCTTTCGTTACTGAGGAAGAAGATCGTAACGATAACACTCTACTCGAGCATAGTACAACACTTGGAAGAGTTCATAAGACACACGAGAAAGACCAGCACAACTGGAAATTAGAGCTTGAAAGAATAGACGAGAGCCCGGTAGAAACAGCGAGCATGTCCAGTAAGGAAGATATCAACTCTCAACCATCGGACATTGACGCCCATCGGCAACACCTCGAAGACGAGGACATAATGCCTGAACTGACGCCATTGAATTGGAGTATACCGATCAAATGCAACATTGGTGAAGCTCAGGTGGTGAAGTCTGACGAGAGCTGGAAATGGACGTTTGGATTCCACAGCTCGTTCCTGGTGTATCCGGATGTAGATCCAGGGGCAAAGTCGTTCAAATGCCTGTTTGCTACACTTGCGTACAGCGACGACGAGGATTCGTATTCAGGATTGGGTATACTCCTAAATGCAGTCAAGGACACCAAGGACCGCTACTACCGATGCGGATCATTTCGGTTCGAGGCTGTGGACGAGATATCATTCAACACGATGCGAGAGCGGTATATCGGGGTCACGGAAGAGGATGGGTCCTTGAGCGAGGAAATGCATAAGATATGGTTAGATTGAGGTGACGAACGACTGATGCCTTTTGTTTCGACAGGACCAGCAATGTTGCACAATGTTGAAACAGCAGATCTCCAGTGTCATGACAGTTTTTCGGCCGACGAAGGATGGTATTAATAGCGCACTCGCGTTCAACGTGCCCAGTGCCCACACAAGTCTGTTTCAGTGGCAAGAGAAAGGTGGAGGTGTGGATATATGGTAGAGGAGTCAAGAGTGCCTCGTCGCGAAATCAGGCGGCAAATTTGGCAGCCTGAGGTGCCGGGGCGGGCCGAGGAAAGTGCGACCAGTTGCCCTTGACTGCCCTTGATTATTGCGCCCATGTTCCCTGCCAAAACTCCCTGCGCGGCACCAACAAGCACGAGTTTTTCTCTTCTTAAGCTTTCTGCACTGCGACATCACCGTGATCTCACTGGTCCGATTGATGGGAAATTCTTTGCACCCCAACCCCCAGTCCGATTATCATCATGACTCGTGTCTTCCTTTTCTTCTTCGCTCGTTCGGTCGGCCAGACACGTCTGTTTTCAGTTTGGCAGTAAAAGTGTCCCTTGGATTGCGCACTTATATGACATGAAAAAGTTGACGGAAGAAGCGGTTTGTCGACACGTCCAGTTGCCTCCATCCAGGTGTGACATGCAAGACATTGCTGCATATCGGATCAGGGTGATAATGCACAGAATGATACGCAGGGGCGGCGAGCACAGCAGTAAAAGGTGGAGATAGAGGGTGGAGTCTTCTTCGCTCTTCGTCCTCCTGTTGCTCCGTCCAGCTGCTGCATGCACTCTGCACCGAATCATCCCCCCTGTTGAGTGGGCCTGCGCAGGGTGCGATTAGGGGTAGTTTTTGATATATGCGAAAGGGCTGTTTAATACGTGAACGTGATAGCTGTATTTTTTAGAAACACCGGCATGCAGGGTCTACCACATCTCCGATTGGCTAGAAAGTCAGGTCGGCATGACTATCTAGATATCGGACACATCACATCCACGATGATTACAGAAGATGTCCGATCAGCCCTATTTAACGGTGACGGTTCACGGGCGACTGCGACCCCACCAGGTCGACGGTTAAAGTACAGTAGTAAAAACTGTGAGTGGTAAAGGGAACGTCGGACACAGTCTTTGCTTACAACCGTCCCGTTCTGCTGGGCTGAGACTATCACTCCGACTCTTCTCTCACTCACTCTCTAGCCCTACCTTTCCTCAACCAGCAAATAGACCAGGTCGCTCAATAAATTCCCTTACCTCTGACCTGCTTTGTCCGGCTACCACTCACTGCAAGCAAGGTCGACGATCCATGCCATATTGTGCATTTGTCAACCGTTGTCATCATCCTCGTCGCATATTTTGTCGTCGTTACGGCCGTTTGGCTTGTCACTGACTCCGTCACGGACCTTGTGTGTCAATCAACGGAATAGCTATGTACGTACAAACCGCGAAAAGCACCCCTTGGGCCGCCGAGGTTGGGTCGTGAAACGAATCACTGGCCACAGTGTATCTATCCCCTTCCTTCATCGCATGCGGTCCTGTGTTACTGGTCCTGGTTCTGTGCCCTGTGTTGCGTGTTCTGGGTGGTAGTGTGTTGTTATTAGTTGATTACACTTGCAACCGCGGTACCACTAGGTAGAGACTGTGCATTATTAATAATACTCCTGGACCTCAAACCTAACCTACAACCCTTTGCCGTCACAAAATACTAATTAACCGGCATTGGCTATCTATTCCGCTGGCGTCTCCGCTACAAATCTTAACCCAATCTGCTACCTGCCCACTCCACTCCTCCATTCCTCTTCTCCACCTTTTCTTTCGTCTCCCAAGCCTCCGAGCGCTGTACAAAACTACTCATCTACTCGTCGTCGCCGTGCCTGTCGCTCGCATTGCTTTTCCGTCGCTCTCTATCTCTAAGAACACACGAGATTGTGTAGAGCCGGTATTGGTATTATCGGCTATACCAAGCTTTGCGCCACACCTGCACGTTCATGCTATCCCTAGGAAAGATGTCGCGAAACGATAACCGGTCCTTTGACGAGAGCGCTGCAACCCAGCTGAGCAACTACTCGGATAAGGACAAGGACGACGAGAGATCTGATTCTACAACTTATATCCCAGGTACAGAACCCATCGCTACTCCAGGCGATAAATCAGATGTTATTGGAGAGCCTGCAAATAAAGTCGTCAGTGCAAATGACGTCAGCTTGGTTCCCGATGGTGGTTTGCGAGCCTGGCTGCAAGTTCTAGGCGGCTTCTTCTTGTTCTTCAACTCCTGGTATGGATTTTGATGCATTATAAAATGTCATGGCAGACGTTTTGCTGACGCGATACAGGGGAATTGTCAATACTTTTGGTGTCTTCCAGACATACTACGAAACGGAACTTCTAAGCACAACCTCTGCATCGTCCATCTCATGGATTGGTTCCCTTCAGGCTTTCCTCTTGATGTTTATAGGGGCAATGACTGGCCCTGTATACGATGCTGGCTATTTCCGTGCGTTGATAATCAGCGGTGCTCTCCTGACCTCTTTCGGCATGATGATGGTCAGTCTATGCCATGAGTTCTGGCAAGTGCTCCTTGCACAGGGTTTTGTTGTTGGTGCTGGATGTGGAATGCTTTTTGTCCCAAGTGTTGCCATTCTCTCCACTTATTTCTCCAGACATCTTGCATTGGCCATGGGTCTTGCCGCTTCTGGAAGCAGTCTAGGGTATGTCCATCCATCATATTGCTTTTTGCCTTCGACACGTCTGACATGGATATAACCAGTGGTGTCATCTATCCCATCATGTTCCACAAACTACAGCCCATGATCGGCTTCGGCTGGACCACGCGCGTGCTCGGCTTCATGATGTTCGGCACCCTCCTAATCTCCATCGCCGTCATGAAAGTCCGCGTCTTGCCCCAACGGAAGCGCAAAGTGCTCGATCTGGCCGCCTTCAAGTACGCTCCTTACAGCATCTTCATTGCGGGCTCTTTCCTCAGCTTCGTCGGCCTCTACACGCCCTTCTTCTACGTGCAGCTCTACGACATCAGCAAGAACATCACCGCCGCCTCGCTCGTCTTCTACCTCCTCCCCATCCTCAACGCCGCCAGCATCTTCGGCCGTATCATCCCCAACTTCTTCGCCGACAAGATTGGGCCGTTCAATGTATTCATTCCGTGTGGTTTTATTGCCGGCCTGCTTTGTGTCTGCCTCATTCCAATCAATTCAACCGGCTCGCTCGTCGTCTTCTGTCTCCTCTACGGCTTCTTCAGCGGCACCTTTGTCTCCCTCCCGCCCGCCGTGCTTGTCGGACTGTGCAAGAATCGCGCCATGATCGGGACGCACATGGGCATGGCATTTGCATGCACATCCATCGGTCTGCTCATAGGCACGCCAATCGCGGGCGCGATAAACGATGCTTCCGGGTTCAACGCTATTTGGATATTTGGTGGCGTTTTGACCATGGGCGGATCACTGATCTTACTGCTCGCTCGTTTGCTCAAGACAAATTGGGCCATCGTTGTTCGGTGTTAGCAGGCGGCTCTTTGCGAAAAATTCGCTTGGGTAAGACTTTGGGATGACGGCGTTTTTTTTCTTTTCTTTTGATTGGCATTTCTGGCGGCTGCATTGTAACATCACACAACGATGCATAGCGTTCTTGTTATCACACCCAGAGTAATTGATCACACACTCAATGACCCTCCTTGGACTACTTCCAGCCATATATACAAAAACTATAAACGATGAATCTCTACTATGCTTGTGTTACCCGACCTTCCGTCCGTCCAGTATAGATGAAGATGCCAAAGATTTGATAAGCCACAGACATGGTGATAAAAAGCAAAAAGAAGGTGGTGGAGACTGTGGGAATCGAACCCACGATCTTCCGCATGCAAAGCGGACGCTTTACCCCTAAGCCAAATCCCCATCAGAACATGCTGAGTCGGCGGGTAAGTGTATTATTAAAGACTGCTCAACGCAGCATCATTGCGTCTAGAACTTCCTGCGCAGTTTCAGGTGTGCCGACCGACCCACTTCGTCCACTCCACCCGCCAGAACGCGCCACAAACCTCACTCGATGGAGACACGCGACGCCCACGCCGAAAGATGAGGCCGACCTCTCAATTGACATGGCAGCTATATGTGCTTGCAGCGGTGTGTCTGCTTGCTGGCTGCGCACGCGCGAGTCAGGGCGATCGATTGCCTGAGTTTCGGGAGTGCGTTGAGGTATGTACGTCCCTAGAGAGGAACGGGTGCATCATCGTCATTATCATCATCATCAGCAGCGGCAGCGCTTACGGACCGGTATGTCTGATAGTAGAGGCTAACAGGCTTGCAGATATGTAAACAGACAAACTGTGTTGAAGGCGGACCGGTGATTCGTATGTCTCCCTCCTCTCTACCATCCTCATCCCACCACCGAAACCACATCTAACATGAGCACACAAACACACAGCCCTCCACCGCCGCATCCTCCTCTGGACATGCCCCTCCGAATGCGACTACACCTGCCAACACATCATCACCACAGCCCGCCTCGCGCGCGACCCGCCCTACCTCTCCCCCGTCCTCCAATTCCACGGCAAATGGCCCTTCCACCGCTTCCTCGGCATGCAAGAGCCCTTCTCCGTCCTCTTCTCGCTCTTCAACTACCTCGCGCACGCGGCCGGCATCGCGAAGCTCAAGGCCACCATCCCCCCTTCCTATACGCTGCGCCGGTACTACGTCATGTTCGGATACGTCGGGCTGGCGAGCTGGGTGTTTAGCATGGTGTTCCACACGCGCGACTCGGGCGTGACGGAGAAGCTGGACTACTTCGCGGCGGGCGCGAATGTGCTGTTTCAGTGCTATTATACGCCGATTCGGATCTTTAGGCTGGATGTGCCGACGCCGCGGCGGCAGACGCTGCTGCGGGTGTGGACGCTGCTGTGTGCGGTGCTGTATGTGGCGCATGTGTCGTATCTGAGTCTGTGGCGCTGGGATTATACGTATAATATGGCGGCGAACGTGGCGGTGGGGATTGTGGGCAATTTGATGTGGAGCTGGTTTGCCGTGTCGCGCTATCGGGCCACGGGCAAAGGGTGGACGGTGTGGCCGGGTTTGATTGTGGCGTGGATCATACTGGCGATGAGTCTGGAGTTGTTTGATTTTGCGCCGTGGGGGGGCATGCTGGATGCGCATAGTCTGTGGCATTTGGGCACGGTTGGGCCGACGATTTGGTGGTACAAGTGAGTGGCTTTCGAGACGAGTGCATCAGAGGATGCATGTTTGTCTGTGTGTATGTGTGCTAATATTGTGGACAGCTTCTTGGTCAAGGATGCGCAGGAGGACCTGCAGCAGAATAGGTTGAAGGCTTGATAGAAAGGGAATAGGGGGGATGATCGTGTTGGTGAGTCCTACATCCTAGGGTGTTTTGCATTGCGTGTTAGATCTAGCATTTGTGGCGGTGTCATTCCTGTTCGCTCGTAATAGTCGATACCGGTCGGTGTCAGTACCTTTTGTACAACTGTTCATCACTATAAAGGCTATTACGATCAAGGCCATCACTGTCAATTCCATCCTTATCGACTTCTAGATCACGGAAGTGTGTTTGTGTATTTTGTTGATTCAGAGCAGTGACTCACAGCCTTATTTTACACTGACTGCAAAGAGCCTCTAGCACTTTCTCCCCTTTATTTCTATTTTCGAAGAACTTCACCAAGTCTCATTTGAGAGAGCACCAATGCGTAAGTAATTACACGAGTAGAGTGTTGGGATGAATCACGCCCTGCTATTATATTAATATCTAGGAGAATGGTGGGACTTTTCTGATTTGGCACACCGTCGATGAGGAAGAGAGCGACTTTGTTGTCTTGCTGAAACATATCTTTTTTTCCCTATATTAAGAGCTGATTGTTTCGGGAGAAAAAGAATGGAGTTTTCTAAACGTAGTACTTGAATATATCTAGATACACAACAAATGACTTAATTACCATCATGTAGAGACCATAAAACAGAGAGAGAGAAATACAATTCTTTACCATACTCGTCCCCGGTGTAGTCGAAACAAGTGTGTCGAGTCGTCTGGGACGGCACTAGATCAACAACATACTGCTATACATAAACCCTATTGGGACAACGATCTGTGGTTTCCCCTCACACCTAAAATGAAAATGTCCGCGGTTATTAGTCTTTCTTCGGACGTAACGTACCCACCAACATACCTCAACAACCCGCGCATACATATATCCATTGCGGACCCGGGCCCAGGCGGGCAGATATCTGGGACGGGACATGTCAAGATTCGATAATCGGGATCTGCGTCTAAGTTGCACGGTCCAGTCCGCGCCTATCCGGATCGGTTGATTCGACACTGCGCTGTACTGTTTGTTGTTGGTAGGCTTCCGATATACTCCAGGTTTGTTTGGCCGCGGGCACACAGACGGGATGATGGACTGCCCCTCAAGCAGGATATGCATATTGGCGGCCGCGTATACCACGCTGGTTGACCTATTATCATCATGGATCATATCTCAGCCCGCTGATCGACACCAACTGCCTTATGGATGGACCGGGGATGGCCAATACGCCCGATGATCCTGAGCACTCGAGAGCTCTGTACGCTGATCTGCAATACTATCCTATAGTTTCGAATAATGTATTGTTGTGACTCATCTAGACAACGCCTATGCATGTCCGAAATTATGTTCTTTTATGCTTGTCTATAAGGTGGGTATCTGTGGTGAGCTGGGGGCAACTCTTATAAACATTAGGCTAATTGGCTCAATATAAGACTGTCTACGTAATGTCATATGCTTGCTCGCCTAGGAGCCATGGTCCTTCGCAAGTTCTTCTGCCTCTCATTCTCTTCCATGACAGGCAACACTCCTTCATCTCTGAGTTGGGCGAGATACTGCTTGCCGTACTGATAACCAAGCTGGTAGAGCTCGTCAAACTTTGCAAATTCCAAAGTTCCGTACGGGTCGATAGGTGGTCTCATGTACCGACAACCAGGTGTAGTCTTGGCTCGTTCCAGTGCATCGACACTCGACACGTATGCAAGCCGAGCCTGGATCTCAGATAGCGTCGGGGGATTTGGTACCGCCGAGAATGGGTTCCATCGATTCATCGCGGCCCAGAATCCAGATAGGGAGTCTCCAAAATTCTGTGGTGCATCGTCGTCGAGGCTTCCGACATCTATGGCAAAGATAACATCTGCACCTAATGCTTTCATGTGGGAAACGGTCAAATTATCGACGTAGCCTCCGTCCAGCAGCATGCTGCCATTATCGCAGATGGGCGGGAGCAGACCTGCCAGAGACATCGAGGCTCTAACATATCGCCATACATAGCCTCTGGTATGGATTTGTGATCGACTCTTGCTGATGTTCGTAGTGTTGCAATAGAACTCAAGCCAAAAATCTTCTATTTGGGAATTACCAAAGGTCTTAAAGATTCCACGATTAAATTCGTGGCCTGTTGTGTAAGAGGCCCTGTTCAAGTCAGCACAGTGTCATCTGGTAGCAGAGGAGATACGGACGTGGGATACGTGAGGTCTAAAGCGAACCTCCACATGCTACCCATCCGGCCGGCAAACTTCTTTGCTCGTCCATACATAGGTACCACGTCGGCGTCCCAGGCGTAGAGTGCACCGATAAAGGCTCCAATCGATGTGCCACCGACAATATCGATAGGAATTCCCGCTTCCTCTAGAGCCCTAATGATGCCAACTTGAGATATGCCACGGGCACCTCCACCGCCAAGAACAAGACCTACAGACTTACCGCAAAGTCTTCGTGCAAGTCTATGAAAGTCACCCTTGAAAGGCGTCTCAGCTGAGTACAGGGGTGTCTGCCTGACCTTTCGAGAGGTATACTTCTGTATCTCTGCCTGTAAAACCTGTACTCTTTGCTTTAGCGCAGATCCAAATCGCCGCCCAGGCGTGTGCACTGGTTCGGTCGTTGATCGGTGCGACATTTGAATATGGTGATGGCTGCCATTGATCCAGACCCTATTTCTGAGCCAACGTCTGGTCAATCCAGGAGGACAATAACGCTCTGAATGAAGCAGGACAAGCTCTTTCCTCGCGGTTGTTTTGGTCGTCAACAGGAACCTTTCGTACTCGCCAACGTCTGGAGTGCCTTCTGCAAGGCCCACGAGCAGAATACAATCCGCTTGGCTGATACAGGTTTGAGTCCAAGGAGACTTGACATTGGTATCTGCAACATACAGCACCATGCCGTATTTCTCTTCAAGATCGGCCAGATACTGTGCAAGCTTCAGCTTACCCATTCTACTGAAAGCATGTCGACCAAGATGATTCAAGATTGCGGCTTGATTCAGAGAAACGACTCCATTCGGAGTTCCGATCTGTGAAAGGGCACTGAGAAGTCTACTGGCGAACTCCACGACAGGTACGCCAGCAGTGACGGGCAATATTGATATCGTTCGTAAATTAATCGTCGATGATACGTTCTTTTGCGTAGCTGTGGTGAGACTTTTCTCTTTGGGCTCATTCATAGGATCATCTATCAAGGCTCGCATTCGATTTGCCAGAATCTTTGAAATCTTAATCGTGATACCAGGATGCTCCAAAGCGAGGCTGTTGAACAACGTCTTGGGAAATTTTGCTAGTTCTGTATCACGTATTGCATGTAGCGAGCCAGGACGACGGGACTCTGTGAGGACTTCCAGTTCGCCTACGCTGTCGCCTTGACCGTATTCGCCGATGAACTTATTCCCATCCTCACTTTCCTGTATTGCGCGGAGACGACCATTCAAAACGATGTATATGGCATCACTCTCGTCTCCTTGGTTGTATATGACCTGCCCGGCATTGACTTGTACCCATTCAAGAGCAAAATCAATGTGGAGAATCAATCGCGGCAAGAGCGTGGTCAGTCGCTTAGCCATAGTTAATAACACAACAGGAAATTGGTCCACGATCCGATCCATGGCTGCGCGTGGTAGAAACCCGACATATACATCGGTCTTTGCAGTGACGTCGATGAATGACCGATACGATGAGACTGTCCCAAGATACCCCGCAAGCCCACCGGGCTTTGTCAAGAAAAGGCTCTTTCTGCGGCTCTTTTTCCCATTTGCGTCTTTGTTTAGAGCAGAATTATGCTGTGAGTGTTTTCGAGGACCGAGTTTAGGTATCGCTTTGGGACCAAACAGGTCAGAGGGAGCTATGGTCGACGATCTAGGTGCTGTGCCTAAAATATTTTGGTCCGATGCATCATCCTCAACAGGTATACCAACATCGAGGAAGCCATCAATTACATAGTAAAGACCAGGGTTTCTCTCTCCTTGTTCAACGAGTACAGATCCTTTTGGGAAGAAGACAATCTCGACTTCGTTCGACAATTCTTCTAGTGCCAGATGTGGACCACTGCTGCTGAACCCCGACATCGAAGCAGATGCTATTGATTCAGACTCGCCATCCCCCGAATCTTCGTATGGATGCATGAAACCGAACGCATTGCTGAATACAGCCTTCTGTTTTCTGGAATCGAATGACACCAAGCGGGGAGATTGTTCGACTGACTCAGACCTCGGAAGTGTATTCTTGGTATTGGAGAGTCCAATAGCCTTGAACATACAGTCCAGTACAGCTTCGCGGAAGATGCTATCCTCATCAAGAGATTCCTGGCGCTGCAAAGGTATGTTGCCCCGCCGCTGATTAGCGAGGGGGTTGAAGTTTGCTCTCTCTAGTGGTGTTACCACCTCTCTGCGAGAAGGAACGCGGCCTTCATACGGCTGAGAGAAGCTCAGGCGAGATTGTCGGGTCCCGCTCGTATTGACAGACCCGTTCGTGAGGAGATCACCTGCACTTACACCCGATCTTTCGGAATCAGCAGTAGTCATTCTGAGAGTTGCGTTGGTAGCTCCGTTTAGATTTCGACCTGCAGCAGCTCTAGCATGGGAAGCAGCTTCTTTTCGAAGACCACCGCTCGATCTGCGTCGCCGGTGCACACCGGCATTAGAATTGTGTAATGCAATCCCTTTCATTCCTTCTTCTGGTCCTGTTCTTTCACGCTCCTTCGCAAACTTGTCTTTGAGCCTTTCTAGGGGCGAGTCCCGGAGAAATCCTGGCAAATCGTAGGTCGTGTATTTGTTCATCAGCCGTTCTGTTCGGAGAACTTCACTCGTCAAGCCCAGATATGCGTGACCTGTCGAGAGCGTGACTCTTTGTAAGCGAGTCAGAATAACCTGAACGATGTGGGATGAGGCCCGAGGATAGAGTCTGGTCAATCGATGAAAAGCTGTGGCTGGTATCACAGCGATTGTAGTATCTGTCGTAGCCCTGGCCACAATATCGGGATGGGCAGATTTTGGCACGCGTGAACGGGGTCGAGTCTGCCGATTAGCATTATTCATGGACTCAGGATCCAAAGATAATGGAGGGATACGTGGGAGCTTTCCACTTGCAGGCGAGTTCGGAAGAGATTGCTCTTTAGCTTGCCTGAGTTCCAGGGAATTGCGATGTATATGCATGGGGCTCCCAGGCACAGACTCGTTAGGAGTCGTGAGTCCCGGACCTGTAGAGTTATCTGTCCCAGGCCTAGTAGCTACGCTTTCTTCGTCTTCTTCGTGGCGAAGTTTTACATCCTCAGTGAAGAGGGACAGTATTGAAAAGAGAGAAGATAGTGGAGCACCGTTCTTCACCTCGCTCAAAAGTTGATACCCCTGGTTATGTTCTCTATCTCCACCCTCCTCATCAGAGCTTCCTTCACCATGAGTATCATCGCCCTTCTCGGATACGTTCGATTCCCTTGCATTGGATTTGACGAAGATCTGCACCAGACCATCGACAACGATACAGAAACCCTTCTCTTCTTCGAGTAATAATGTCTCGCCTGCAATCAACTTTCTTGTCTGCATGGTCCGGGTCAGCTCGTGGAAGACCGGCCGTTCAAGATAGCCAAAGACTTTGATGGCGCTCAGGAATTCGTCCAAGTAATTGGTCAGCCCACGTTTAGAATCACCGTCCTGCGAATCTGGAAACACTTCAACTTGTGGCTCCTGTCGTTGGGGTTCTGCTGGTAGACGAGAATACATATTCAGAACGCGATATCGTACTATCCAGCTCACAGTCGAAGCGAAGGCAACTAAAAGGACCATACTAAGTTGGTCAGCCAGGAAAGCGGCATTTTAGGCTGGTAAAGGCTCTTACAGCGTAGTGAAGTTCATGGTAAAGGTCAAACTCATTGAAAACAGGGTGAACAGCCATGTCGGCAGCGTAATGGTCAGAAATGTGACTGTCCAATACAGCACCCCCGGAATCACACGAAGGATTGCCAAAAGGATACGGGCGATAATGGCTAGAACAGAGCTGGAGGTTTGTACCTCCGAAGCAGTAGCAATGTCAGTTGCAGATGCGATTTGACTGGAGAAATCAGCTACAGCTGTCACAACTGATGTCGGTACGGACGAATCCATGGCGGGCAGAACGATATCTCGACGGCTTGTATTGTCAAGGGAGGAAACGAGCCTCAGTATGGAAAGACGCTAAATTGTAACATTGTCGAGGGCGAAGTAGCGAGACCTCATTAACGGGGAGGGCATGGAAGCATTAAACCACGGGTTCTACAGCAAGTTGACGCTGGAACAAGCAACTGTGGAGAACGTGAATCTGGCTGCGTTGCGGGTGCCTCGGGCGATGGATTGTGGGTCCATTGGGTCATGGGTGCCTTAATGCCTTAATGCCTTAATGCCTGAGGGTTGACTTGTTATCACCATCGCCCACTACAACCTTGTCCCTCACCGTCTGCTCCTCTACATGTCTATTCTGAGTCAAGCATATAGCAAGAGATTAAATATACAGTGTCTTGCGACTGTGGGATTTCTGCGCGTCAATGGTAGCTAGACGTCACGAGAGGATCTTTAGGCTCGTACATAGAACATTTTACAGTCCTTACCGTATACCTCAATGGAAAGTTACTTTGCAGATATCTTAGCACAGACAACTGGTCGCATGGCTCGTTTATTCTGCTTCCACCTATCCACTATTGCTATCGGTTATTCATGCAGCCTATATGTATGGTGCCTGTGTTCATAGAGTGAATAGCAACGCAGATTACAATTATCACTTTGGAGTTCGGTGCCTGAGGCAATAGGTCACTGAATTCTTGGCTCCTCCGCCCAACCTCCGACGCGACAAGTTTGACACGAATAGTGGAAATCTGATCACGCATCTCTTCACACTTCTTCCTGGTGAAAAGACCCTATTACAAGGCCGATATATTCTTTGAGCTCAATTTGAGAAGATGGCGAGCTCATCTGCACGTCCTGAGCGAGTGTATCACCAAGACTATATCGCGCGCGTGCGATATTCCAATGCTCTGCCTCCTCCGCCAAACCCTCCAAAACTGTTGGACATCCCAAATACTGGACTCTCTAGTGGCCAGTATACATCGGCCGCATATGCTTCCCGCCTAGCGCGTGAACAGCCGCTCAATATCGAAGCAGATGCCGAATTAGGCATGCCCATCGACCTTGTCGGTCTACCAGGCGTCTTCGATGGCGATGAGACTGGTTCGTGAAATCTATCATCTTAATAAGGATATACAGCTCACTCTTCTTAGTGATCCAGAGTATGGACCGCCCACCAGCTCCTCATCCACATGACAGACCGCTACTCCGACCCTTGTCGACACTTGGAAAGTCAAGCAGTGCTACTCAAGGTGTGAGTTTCTTGCGGCGGACTGAATATATCACATCTGCAGGATCAGCTCGGCACGATATTCCCAAGGAATTCATGAGGCCGCGTCAAGTAAAGAAGCGTCGCCATACCGATTCCCACAGTGACGACCCTATTTCAATCATTCGCGCGATATACAAGGGCTTTGACCTTGCATATCCTAATGAGGCATACACTGGCCCAGATTCGACGGAGAAGATTCGCGGCGCAGAAATTTCGCCTGAAGAGCGAAGTGCTTGGAAGTTTCCCGTACATCCCTCTAAGCCTGACGTTAAAGTCGTGGACAGTTATCCTATTCTCCCTGACATGGATGCATTCGCAGACGCACCCGGCTACAGTGTCATGAAATTCGTTTCTGCCCCTGTCGACAAGCAAGACAAATACGATCGTCGATTAGATACATGTGTTTTCAGACCTCTAGTTGATCCGGTGCGTCAGCAGGAGTACGAGGCCCAAAGAGCCATCGATCCTTCGGCTGCACCTCCCAAATTTGACTATGAGCTCTACTTACCCCAGAGTGAGTCTGTTGGAAACATCAAAAGGAAGTTCAACGTTCTAGATCCTGGCAACAATGACGACGATCTCTACGACGAACAGACACGCAACACCGATACTCCACACTTCAGGTTCGACAAAGTACGCACCTACGAGACTTTCCAGCATAGCGAGACTTCCGGTCTATATTCAGAGCACGTTGCGGTGGCTCTGCATGACGCACCAGCAGGGTCCAAGAAGCAGAAAGCTGCTTATATCTACCCCATACTGAACAGAACCATAATTCGCCCAAGGAGGAAAGTCAATCGGCCTGGTCCGTCTGAGGAACAAGAAGATAGCGCGGATGTCATACAATTGACAGTCAGGGATTTAGATGAAGAAGAAGTGAATGAGAGGGAACGAATACTACAGGAGAAGTACATGGCTGCGACAACGAGTTAAAGTATCTTGAATAGGCCATGAACTGATTGATGCCTCTTTTTTTCATTGGTCCGAAAATCGCCTTGATAGCCTCGAAGGGCGAGGTCAATTGCATAGCGCGGAGTTCAGGCTAAGGACCAAGATACTCTGCTTACGCAAATGGTAACATATAATAAGTGTTGATCTTTCCTTTCAGACGTGTTTCAGGTCACCCAGTGTACGGGATGAGCAAAACTTCAGCATCTGCTCAATATCGATTGTGGTCATTATTGTCGAGTTCGAGCAAGCAGTGAGCATATTTCCTACGCATGTGCACACACGTGGGTGCGCGCCGAACCGTGATTGTTGTGGCCTATGAGCTTTCTGTGCTTGTTTTTCCTTGGCGCGTAGTTGCCTCTCCCGGTTGTATTCTTTCTCTTTCCACATTCTACACTGTGCGAATTCCCCCAGTATACTTCTTCAAATTCGAGCCAATTTCGTCCAACACGCGAGACTATCCCCTTCGTCACCTCTGTTTGCATTCCAGCTGGCAGCTAGTGCGTTTCACATGGTCTGTCTGTTCACTGTCACCCTCATCGAATGACCTAACCTTCGCCATGAGACTCTTCCCTCACAGACCACGGCATTCCCCTACGACGTCGAAGCTTCTGCAAGACAGGTACACTCGATCAGACCATACTTCGCGTCGTACTTCACACCAATTCACTCTGGCAAGAACATCTGCTTCAACAGCTACAGCCATGCCTCCTTTCGACGAGGAGACTCAGGCAGACGCCAAGGTCAGCCGCAGTAACAAAAAAAGCCTGATCACCTTCGGTTGCCTACAAGTGTTTGTGGTCTCGACGTTCCTTGCTATTGGTTACGTTGTGGGCACTGCAGCTGCGCCAAGTTCTCCTGAGAGAAGCTATGCTGGTGGCATAGCTTGGATCATTGTCTCTTTGGTCGCTGTTGGATGTGCTAGCGTATCTGCGTGGATACTATGGAAGAGACAACAAGCTAACAAGGTCAATGACACGTTTACCTTTGGCCAAGGGGCACTCCTATCGGAAGAGAAAAGGCCCACGCTGCTCCAAAACCCAGTGATGAACAGACCAAATACCGACCAAGAAAACTTACGCCTTGACCGCCAGCTCAAGGAGCCAGCAGAAGCAATCGATGATACCTACGAGCAAAACCCTTTTGACTCACCAAGGTCTGTCAGAGAGAAACAGCCACGAGCAGAGACAAAACGCACAGTCAGCAATGGAAGCATCGAACTGCAGTTACTTGGACAGGGGCCACCACGTGCAGGCCCAGTATCACAACGGCCTCATACTCTTACGCTGCCACGCTCGGGATCTCAAAGCTTGCAAAATATGATAGTTGCCAACTATATTGGGGACGGTAACTCTCTACCTAGAACTCCAGTCACTATCAAGTCTCAGCGATCGTCGATCGGACCGGGCAATCAGCTTGCTGGATGTGAGAGGCGAGTTTCTACGGATCCTGCAGCTTATTTCCGCAATCGATCAATGACGAAAGACACTATCAGCTCTAGCACTAGCGATGAGACCGTGAAGCCGAATCTCATGCCACCCAAGATTGATTCCGAGTTCTGGCGTAGCGTGGAGCGTTCCACCTCCCGTCAGGACGATGTACCATCGTTCGTTCATCCTGCTAGCGTTGTCATGAAGCCGTCACCAACTGAGCCAGCGTCTCCGACCCCAGGAGCTCGCGACTCAATGGCTTTTCATCCACCACGTCAATCTAGCCTCCCGCCATCGAATAGTGGTAGTGACACAAGCTCTACTGCCTTAACTACGACTCCTGAGGCTGCAGAGAGGAGCATTGTTGACGGACCAGAATGGAGTTATCCGGGAATATCCATAGGAAATGACTCTCAACGAAGCTCAGTGATCCTCGACGAATCAAGCATGAACAGGCGCTCTTACAGCATCGTATTTCCAAAGAGACTGAGCAGCCTTGGTGCGCCAACTGGGCTGACCACATCCATGTTATCCACTGCCAGCGGTAACGAGACAGTCCCACATTTCAGCGTACCTAGGACCCCGAGCAGGCAAACATCCATGGTCTCGCTGAATGACCATGATCGGAGTGTCAGTCCAGTCATAGCTCTATATGCTGAGATGAACAACAGCTCCAATACCAGTTTGGAAAATGTCAAATACGCAATACATGAAAATGCCACATCTCCAGATCCGCATTCTGCGCAAATTGCACTATCGACGGCTCAGATAGAGGAGACAGCTGATCATACTCTGGGTAATGGACTTCCGCAGGTGAAGATGCGACCCGAATCCTCCACTCTGCCTCGCCCGGACACTTATCCAACTCTCCAGTTCACCGAGACGTCAAGCGATAATGGGCCGTTTGCATACGATGAATCTAGGTACCGTCTACATCCTCTTTCGAACAACGATAGACATGGCATTGAACCTGGCTCACGGCACGTCGAGGATGACACGATTACCCCAGTGGTCAGGCCGTTTTCAAATCCAATGACACCGTCGGCCTCCACTATGACCATGTCGACCTCTGTAAGCTCCTTCGAGCCATCTCTGTTCTCATCTCAGATCAATCTCAGAGCTGCGGAGGTCTCTCCCAAGAGAAACAGCGCCGGCTCGACGCCAACGAAACGTAGCTCTGCTGTCAACCTCAGCTCCCGAAAGACCTCGACCGATCGGCTGAGCTTCAAGTCTGCTAAGACTAACCAAACTCAGGGAACTGAGAACGACGATGACGACGAAGACCGTGATGATCGGAGAAGCTGGAGCCGCGTGAACATGTATCGCGGTAGCTGAAGCACCTTGGAGCGATCAAGGAGCAATAAACTTTGTTCGCAGTACCATAACGATACGTATACGGTCGCCGTGACGGAGCTGGTCACCATTTCCGCGAGAGTTGGGCCTCATGGGCTCATCTTTACTAACTTACCGAAAATGACCTGCATTTCCCCGTTCAAAACGTCATTCGGCATTTCATTTCTTGTTCGACGCGTGTGTTTTATCACTTTACTCTCTAATCTTCCTCATGGGCTGCATCTTTGCAACACTGACGGGGTGTAAAATTTTGGGAAATACCTGGCTGCCATCGACTGTTTTGTCCAGCCAATCTGTTCTTTCTACTGGTCTTTCAGTGGACAATTGATGTAATACCACACCACAAATGGAATGTTTACTGCTGTGATTTCGGAAGCAAATATGTATTATAAGCGTAATAGAAAATTCATGGCATATGATCCATTTCAATTCCAATGTTCATGTGATGGTAAACGCTGATGTAGCCGTGAAGCGCAATTCGTTATGCCCGTAGAAAATGCATGCACAATACTTTCAAACAGTAATATAAATCATCTTGGAGTAACGTCTTGTCATCACCTCCGGCCAATCTTCCGATCCTCTCTCCTCCTCTTCTCCTTCTTCGCCTCTCTCCTCCTGTCCTTCCACGCCTTATTTGTCTGGGCTCTATTTTCCCAAAACTTACGCGCAAACTCGCTTTCATCCTTCTTGCTCTTCTTCCCTGTCGGAGTATGCTCAACACCATCCTCGTCTTCCTCATCAGCTTCATCTATAGCAGCGCTGTCTCTCGCGCTTGGCGACAACTCGTCTTCTTCGGCGCTCGCATCGCGCCACGGCGCACGTAGTTTCTTGCCAATGGCCGCGGTGTCAGGAGTCGGGGCAGCGCTGCGCAGACCACGCCATTCGAGGTCTTGGCGCGTAAATGGAGTGTGGGGTGGGTTGTTGGATAAGTGGTCGTCAGCATCGGCATCATCATCCATCTCGGCAGAGGAGTCCTCGTCATCGGCACCTCCGCTGCCGCCGAAGAATGTGAAGGATGTCTTGATGGGCGCGAGCTGCTTTTGCTGTTTACCCTGGGTGGGGCTCTTGGGGCGTTTGAATAGCGCCTCTAGGGGATGGACGGAGGAAGAGGTTGTTGCTGTTGTTGGTGGGGTCGGGTCTGTTGTTATGATCTCAGGGGCAGAGGTGAGGATTGAGGAGGGTCTAGGGGTTGAGATTGGGGATGAGGGGGTCGATGCAACAGAATCCGCGGAGCTGACTGCGGAACTACTTGATGATACCACGGAAGAATCGCTGTCTTCGCTCTCGGTCGGATCAGGCGAAGATTGAGGTGCTGATTCTGGTTTCTTCCAAGGTTCAGTGGCTTCCCTTGTCTCATCGCCGTTAGTAGCGGTAGACTTCTTGTTTATTGATGGCTTATGACGATCTTGAAGATTGCTCCCGGTCGTAACAATCATCATGTCGTCAACTCGCTCTCTTTCGTGCTTCCGATTCTTTCTTCCGTCCTCTACGACATTACCATCTACATCGACCCAACCCTTCCCCTCGACGAATTCCGAGGCCGGCTTGGCATTCGTTCTTAGACCACTATCTCTAAGGAAAGTAGCATGCTTTTTCGTCCTCTCAAACTCATGCACGACAACATCGCGGTCAGAGGAGCTCTTGTGTTGATCTTTTTTACTCTTCTTTTTCGCAGCCTTCTCACTTACGGGACCTGCGTTCAGCGGAAGCTTGGTCCTGAAAAGCATTTCCGGCTCCTTTGTAAATTGCGACTTCTCCTGTAGCTTCTTCTCTTTGTTGCTTTTGCTTTCCTTCTTATCTTTGCTAGCCTTCTTCTTCCGTTCGCGGGTTGGCTTCGCAGGCTCTGTCCATCCACGTCTGACTTTGCGCTCATCCGGAAGCTCTATTCCATCCAGTACACCTTGCTGTTCTTTGTGTTTCTTCGACTTCTTTTTCGGCCGATCCTGTTCTTCTACATCAACGCCATCGGCCTCGCTTGCTCCAGCCTCGCGCTTCTTCTTCCGCTTCTCGGGCTTTGCCTCTTCAATCTGTACTTTTGAGCCCTTCAAGATAGAGCCGTTGAGCTTCTTCTTCAATTTAGTTGCTTCCATGGTGGGCAACTCAACGAAGCCAAAGCTCTTTTCCGGAAACGTTTGTACTGTGTGGTATGATATATTGGAAACCTGCTCCTGCAATGATGGTGGGATATATGTCTTCAGTAATTCTGGTGTGAGCGGTGATATATGAAGGCGAACGCGTTGAAGGGGATCTACGGTTGTGCCTGCGGGAAGTGCTGTGCTTTTGGAAGGAGTTGCGCCGGCGGTTGGGGACGTGAGCGCTTGGAGTGATGACATTTGCAGAGCCTAGTGCGCACAGTAGGCAAAAAGAGGCACAAACGTGGAGAGGCAGACGAGAATGAGTATGCAGCAGTATCTATATTGATACTCCGGCTGTAGAGCTGGGCGCGTAGAAGCGCAAGAGGTACGTCTCGTGTGGGGGAAAATAAGACTCGACGAGAATCGGAGGACGGTAGCTCCTTTGAGTGGCTAGGCTTTTGACAAGCTAAGCCAGGGTCTGCCGCGCGGGCCTCAAGCTTCGTAGATCAAACGTCAAGGGACAAGCGACCAGACAACATCTCGCAAGCGTGCTCACGGCGATGAGCTCGTCGCATACATATGATAGCTATGGGTAGCCAGTCAAGACTGTTATATCTCCTCATTGCGCTCTGCACAGTCGTTGCTCTCGTGTCCGCAGCCTGTGAGCCACCCCTCCTGCCGCAACGTGAAACTCCATATGCTAACACATGGACAACATAGCACCGACGTCTTTTTGCAAATGCACCTGCTTCACCAATAGCACGATCATCGCTCTGAATAGTCCCACAAGCGTAGAATCAGAACGTGGTCTGCTTGCACGTGAGAATATCGAAACGAGAAAGAGCAAAAGAACATGCAACGACTGTAATCGACAGTTCTGCTTAGGCTACAACTTGCCTATATGTAAGGGTGCAACAGAGGAGGATGTATTCACAACCTGTTTTCGTATGTATATGCTCCCTCTAGAAATCGAGTCTAACGGTATTGCAGAAAGAGACTCGGCGAAAGACCAGGCAGTCGTCTTCATATTCATAATAGCCACGGCTGGATTACTCGCCTACGCAGCGATAAGACCTTGGATCGATAAATGGGTGCAGGTAATGTGGCCTAGCCTGTTGGAAATTGCCAAAACTGACAGTGTTCAGAACGCGCGCGATAGACAGGCTTATATGCCCGTGTCGAACCAAGGCGACCAGTAGCGCACCAAACATTGCATGACAACAGAGGCAAGTTGGAGTTCCGGAGCGATTGGTGACACTTTCGTCAATTATGTATTTGAATTGGAAAGGTCTAGCTTTGGGAGAAACGCCGCTCCGCATGGACAATGTACAAATCTTCGAAACCATAATATACAAATTAGAATCGCCTTCATCGTCGTGTTAGCCAGTTCACCCAGCTTTTTGTTGTATCTGAAGCAGCATTCGCGACGTTTTCCCCTAATTGATCTAACTGCCCTCCAGTCTTTGTGCTCCGTGTTTGACTCGCGCGTCTTGTGTTTTCTTCGAGCGCTTTTACTATTCCGAGTCCCTCGCCCGTCTCCTGTGTAGTCCCACCGAGCGAAGTATCTGGAGCCGATGTCCTCATTAGAGCCTCGCCCAGCTTACCACCAACAGACTCCTCTGTTGACAAAGATCCAAACAGTGCAGATTTTATCTTGTTACTGATTGCGTTTTTCTCCTTGTCCTGCCGCTTCTGTTCCTTCTCTCGCTCAAGCCCCAAGAGCTCTAATTGCAAGGGTGTTGCTGTGCCATTCGACTCTGCGTCGCGAGCTAGTCTGATATATTCGATCATTTCGATCTTTTGCTGCTCATAAAAGGCGTTTCGCTTTCTCCGGTTGTACGCCAGCATGTCGATCGTCGATGCGGCGCAGTATACGAATATCAAGCCTGAGAATATATGAGTGGTGTTCTATTACAGCAGGTTGTATCTCCGGCACAAACCTGTAAATCCGATCAAAGTAAAACTGAAAACACGATGGGAGCGATCTGCCCATACGCGTCCTCTTTGCACTATTCGATCCCATTGGCTAACCTCTCCTAGCTTTGCTATTCTCGCAGCCTCCCGAAGGCGTCTCAGCTTTTGCTGTGGAGTTTCGCCTGGGGGTGCATCCGAAATACTTATGGTAGACGTTCTGCCAGGTTTTGCTGCATAGGGATTGGTCTGCGTGAATCGTGTGGCATCTTCAACAGTGCGCGCCATTTGAACTTCAATGTCGAAATTGGGAGAGGAACGATGTGGTCGGCGTGGTAGACATGTGGCTACTGGCTTCTCAATGATGCTCTAGACTTTTTGCCGCATAAGGTTGCCAGTTTACATAGCTTAGGTAATAAGTGTTATGGCCTCAGGCATTTATATCAACATCGACTGAACGACCGCATACCTTCTTACCAATGGTCTGAGCCCAAGGCCATGCTCACGATCTGTTATAACGCCCCCTTGAATTCTTTCTTTTTCTTTCTCTCCTAATTGACTATGTCCCAGTCCTAACGTTCTGCGTGAAATCGTCGTTGACTCAAGCCTCAGCTTTAATTACGGTTCCGCATTTTCCATTATGGACAGTAATGGCAGTAATGGCAGTAATGAGGCTCCCGCAGATTTGGCTTCCATCCTTGCCACTCTTGCAGCTCTGGCTCCGCAGAAAGGGCAGCCTATTTCGAATATCACTCCTGGTAATAGTTCCTTAAATGCCAGATCTTTCACAGATACCCAATCGAATGCGACCCGAAGTGAGTATCCGGATCATGTCTCGATACGGAACGATCCAGGCCGTTGCCCTACTACTTCTGAAGAAGCCGTATATATTCCTCAAGGACGTCAGAGCTTTCATGCACAACTGTCAACTCCTGAGCCTCGTTCATACACCCCACCACCGATGGATCCAGCCACAATCATTGAGTGGCCACAGGGTCTTCGCTGCGTAACAAAGATCGCGTCTCAGAATCCGATGTTCAGAACCATCATACGTAAAGTATGTTCGGAGCTTCCAGCTTCTCATTGAAAGTAATTGACTTTCCTAGATGATGGCAGAACAAGAAAGGCACGAGACAATGTGGTACGTCATTTGTCGCTAGTCCTTCATTATGGTTCTGGTATCAACTTCCTAGTTAGGTGGAATGGTAGGCGTAAGCTACTCGAGAGTCATGGGAACCCGTCAGCTAAGAAGGTCTGATCCTATAACTTCCCGATCAGAGATGTCGTCTGACTTTTCAGAGATCGGATGCGGTGAACAATGAGCTCAAGAGATATGATCTAAAGGTCTACAAGGCCACCCAAAGCATGGTTCAATCCATGTCCGGAGAGCTGAAGAGTCTCGGTGTGCCGTTCTTCGGCGTCAGAAATGGTCTTGTTATATCTACGAGATCTAATTCGAAGAAGCAGCACGAGGGACCCCCGCAATCGATCACACCAGAGCAGCTTTTACAGCTTCAGCGGAAAATGATCGCACACCTAGTGGACATGTACGGTCCATAGCGTGCGTATGCTATCATACTTTCTAGAATACCTTTTTGGAGTCTAAGCCGTAATTTTGAAGTACAGGAAGGGTGGGTGTAAGATGAATGAAGTTCCTCAGGTTCTGAGAAGCTGGCAAAGCCCAGTACTATATTAGACCTGTCAAATAGGAGTAGACAATTGTGGTGTATAAGGTATGAATTCTCTAACCCGTGTAACGCTAATTACCACTCACAACAGAACTAGAACGTGGTAATCATAAGCGGCGAATGATAAATTTCCAATAGAGAGATCTTGTATCTTGTTATCTGCTTAGCTGTGCGTGTACTATTATATTCGCAACGGTGAACTGAGTCACTCAACCTATTATCATGGCCAATTTCTCGGAAATAATCTGCGTTCACTCACCGCTTAGTTTTGTTCAATTCCCAACCCTGGTGGCGCTGAAAAGTGAAGTGATCGAGTCCAGACCAAGGTAGTACGAACGGCATGGATTTCTACCAACACTATATTTGTCGCCCTCCTCCCTTGTAACTCCAACAACTTCCCGTCACTCTTTCTTTCAACGTTACTCTTCT
The DNA here is from genome assembly GCF_010093815.1 of Pseudovirgaria hyperparasitica. NCBI lineage: Eukaryota > Fungi > Ascomycota > Dothideomycetes > Acrospermales > Acrospermaceae > Pseudovirgaria > Pseudovirgaria hyperparasitica. The sequence continues at coordinate 1,216,192 of NW_022985551.1, forward strand.
TTGTTCAGCTTAGCTAGTCCCGGAGATCTGTTCATTCTACTCTTTCATACTTAGCTTGAATCCTTCCGCCGCAAATATGAAGCTACAGCTGTCTGTCTTCGCCTTGGTGGCCGCACTCGTTGCACCTATCATCCCCGGCGCCCAAGCCTTGAACTCGGACATCGTGCAGGTGGATGATGGTGCCCGTCAGCTCACGTCCAGCTTTATTGCTATCGGAAAAGGCGACGATACCTCCGCCGATCCGGGTACTCCAATCTGCCTAGGCGACAGTCAGGCCTGTGGCAAGGGATGCTGCCCAAAAGTCAGAGTATCTCCCTTTCTTCTTTGCATTCCTTTGGACTGATTAGATCAACCATAGGAGGTACTCGGTTCTGCAACAGCTGCCGCGAATCTCCTGGTTCATCAAGCGCTCAGACGCGATGACGTTTCAACCAACATCATCACGAAGACCGTGTACTATGCATCTGGCCACGAGGTAAGCAAATCACATAGATTTAGATTTGATGTCCTTGCTGATATTTCGCACAGCCCGCAACTGCTACCACATGTTTGGCCTACAACTTCTGCTCTGTCCAGGCGTGGGCATCGACTGAGAGCTATAGCCTCACCTACCTCTGCGACAAGATGACCACTGCAACGCCCACTGTCGCTCAGACATGTGCATCGTACTCATTCTGCACTGCGACAGCCTGGAGCGGAACTTCTAGCTATCCTATCACTCATATTTGTCACGTTGGACATCCCACGATCACTGTCAGTTTCCCGGACAATACTGGTCATGTTTCATTCCAAACCACCGCTCCCAACGCCACCGGAACTGTCACTGTCTATGAGACCGATATTATCCAGACCAGTTTCCAGGCAACCTCTACCAGTCCGATCTGCTCGGAGGCCACCCAGACTCTTGCACCTTACGGATCACTAGTCGTACACAACACTACGTCCATCATGTCCACTCCAGCTCCTCCAGTCCTCACTGGCTCTGCCGGGTCTGCCGCTCCTAGGGTCAAACAGGGTATAGCCTTTCTCCTCGGTTTATGCACTGCTACTGTTGTGTACCTCGTGCTTATGGCCTAGGATCCGTCCTAGTAGATCTAGCAGCGTTTCGTTTTCTTTCACTCGTGTTGTAGTTTGCCGATTGTGTGGGCTTAAGGCTGTTGAAGCCCAAGTATTAGTGCTTGCCAGCGCAGCTTGACGCTAGTTCCATAGCAATGATATGCAATGATATGCAATGTTTGTCAAATTATCTTCGTGAGTGACCTACGGTTGCTCGTCTAGAATGGCATAGTGATACGTTAGTTTATGGCCACAAGTATCGGTGGTGAAAGTGATAGCGGGCTGCGGATCATTAATTCCTTTATAGCCAAGACAATACATGACTGTTTCTACTCAAGTTTTATCGCTTGAGCATATAAAGATAGCTACAGGAGTTTTGTTTACCCTGATGGCGTGGTCTACAATAGTAAGCTCAAGTTTCCATGTTGGAGAAATATTATATATAGCACACACGAATCAGCGATGCGGTTCTTACCGCCGACTCGGACACTATTCCAAATATGGACATATCGATGGCGAGTCCTAGCCTATACTTGACCATCATGCAACATGTTCATCATATCTATGGCAGCTTTGAGCTCTCTCTCAGCGAAGGAAGCCTTATGTTTGGCACTCTTCACGTCCTTGTAATTATTGGCAGGAGCGATCTGTACTCTTGAACACAGTCGGGTCAAAGCTTCGGCCTTGAATCCATGAGTCGTGCATCAAACACCCGTAGACCGTGTACTTAGCCACAAAGACTATCTCGGGATACCACGCAACAAGGAAATAGATGCCTTGATTCCTCATCTCACATCAGCGAATTCTACGGTTATTTATGGCGGAATGATGAGGGATCGGTTCTCGTAGAGGCTGAGAATATCGATAGCCAATAGACCGAACCAGAATTCTCGAGCCCACAAGGAACGAGGAATTGCGTCTCGATTGAGCAGAATTGACGGTTCGGTTCACACTCGTCACAAAGTGTACCGTGGCTATGGCTAGGCAAGGAACTCGCGGCATCAACCTCGCCCTCGCCCTCGCCTCCACATCGACCGCCAGTTTTCACGACGATCGCAAGGCCCACAACAGCCAGATTCATGCGATCGACATGGCAGGATCTGCTTGGTTCATCAACACCAACACAAATCCTTGGCTGCCTTGTACGTCGTTCGATTTGGGCACTCCCAAGTTCCAACAGCGTCCCGAGGAAGTCCTCTAGTGTTATCCATCCAATTCGAGGGCCAAGGCCCGTGTTCCAGCTACTTCACACCGGTATTTGATGACTTGGGAGATGGACGGATCTGCGATCAGGGAAGATGAAGGGCTTTTCTCGCGAACAAGCCTAGCGAAACGATCGAGCAGGGATGACGACGCATGGCTTGCTGGGGCGTGAAGCGTGAGGGCGCGTTGTGGGTTTGTAAAACGGTACCTGCGCCTCCAGAATGGGCCTTACAGGTTTCTAATTGGCTGAAGTTGGGTGGGCACGCCACCATGTTTCAGCGCCGGCACGTAACACTGCACTGGCTGTTCACCCCCTAGAAAAGTTATCACGCATAGGGAGCAACTGAAGAGAGAATTTGGGGAGGGGAGGGGTCCATCTTGGGACGTGCAAAAGGTTTTGCCTATCTATCGCCGGTCTCAGTCTGATGCCTCACTTTCTCCTTCATACATCAACTCTTCCTCGCGCCGATTGTATCTGCGTGCTGGCCTGCCTCTTCTCTTTTATGTCTCTTTTGTGCGTCTCATAGCATCAATCCAACACACACATTCGCTTTCCATCTACCTTGGGTCGTTTGGACACTCTATCACACGACTACCTGCATTTGCGTCATAGATCTACATTACGTGCTGGACGCCTACATTCTCTTGAATATTCCCAACTGCACAGTTACACGCCTTTCTCATTTTAGCTATCAATCGGTCCTGGGACCACGGTCACGATATATCACTCTTCTCTTACGATACAACATAGAATCACCTCACGAGCAGCTGGCCTAGTCACCACCATTGATCCGACGCTTCGATGTCGAGTCAGCCTCAGAGACAACGGTCACTGTCTCCAACCCATTTCAAGCAGTCCAGGCACGGTTTTCAGCCCCTGAACGACGTCCCCGAAAACAGCACTATGTCGCGTCACAACGACGGCATGATGGATATCCCGCTCCAGACGGTAGTGAGCCATGGATCGACTGGACTTCGCAGCAACCACACCCCGAAATCACCAATTGGCCAATCACAACAAGGAACATTTTATGAAAAACAAGAGCAAGACCAGGATGAAAATGGACACGGCGGCAGGAGGAAACTGGCGAAAGTCGACTCAAAAGGCCGCAAGATTGGCACTGGGGCTGACGGAGAAGACGACACCCTCACTCGCATGGGTATGATATACACCAAGATTTTACACTTTAGTGTCATCACTCGTTACTTGATCTATGTCCTTCCTGTGGCTGCTATTCTGGCTGTACCACTCGTTGTAGGTGCAACCGCTGCACCTCGCGCACATATTGGCGGCGTCCGATTGGTCTGGTTCTGGACTTGGATTGAGGTCGTTTGGCTCGGACTGTGGGCGTCAAAGGTCGTCGCTCACTTTCTTCCTAAGGTCTTCCAGGCGCTCATGGGTGTTGTCAGTGCTGGCACGCGTAAATACTCCCTCGTTCTCAAGGCCGTGGAGATCCCACTCTCGCTTGTCGGCTGGGCTGTCGTGGCTTTAACCACTTTCAAGCCGGCCATGCAAGCAACGCTTGACCCGAGTAAAGGAGATAGGCTGCGCGGGTGGCAGGATGTGATGATCAGAGTTCTCGGCGCGTGTTTGGCTGCGACTATCGTTCTGCTTGTGGAGAAGCTTCTCATTCAGCTCATCAGCATCAACTATCATCGTAAGCAGTTTAACGTCAAGATCAAGGATTCAAAACGTAACGTTTCGAACTTGAGCCTTCTATACGATGCTTCGCGGGCGTTGTTTCCTATGTACTGCCGCGAATTCCAAGAAGAGGACTACATCATCAACGACTCTCTCGAATTTGGCATGGGCAGCCGGACCAATAGTGGAAACCAGAAAAGACCTGGCTCTGCCAATCCAACCAGATTGCTTCAAAATGTCGGCCGTTTTGGGGATAAGATCACTTCGGTATTTGGCAATGTTGCTCACGAGATCACTGGAAAGAAGGTTTTCAATCCCAATTCGGCTCACTCCATCGTCGTCGAAGCATTGGAGAAGAAACGTACATCCGAAGCATTGGCCAAACGCATTTGGATGTCACTCGTAGTCGAGGGTAGGAATGCTCTATACGCAGACGATATTGCAGAGGTGCTTGGCGCCGATCGCACTGCTGAAGCCGACGAATGTTTCAGTACCCTCGATCGTGATGGCAATGGCGATATCAGTCTTGAGGAGATGATTCTTACCGTCACTGAATTGGGCCGTGAGCGAAAGTCCATTGCTACCAGCATGCACGACGTTGATCAAGCCATCAACGTGCTTGATGGTTTACTTTCCACTGTGGTGTTGATCATCGTTGTTTTCATTTTCAGTAAGTTGGCCGCATCATTTGTGTACTTGTCCAAGGCTAACATTTTACAGTTGCATTCCTTAACACCAACTTCGTCACAACTTTAGCGACGGCCGGTACAGCGCTCCTGTCGCTTTCGTTCGTTTTCGCTGCGACTACACAAGAGGTCCTCGGTTCCTGTATCTTCCTCTTCGTGAAACATCCTTACGACGTCGGCGACAGAATCGATTTGACTAGCGGCACGGACAAGCTTGTCGTTGAGCACATTTCCTTACTCTTTACCACATTCCGTCGCGTCACAAATGGCAAGGTTGTTCAGATCCCTAATATCGTCCTGAACGGCATTTGGATTGAGAATATCTCTCGCAGCAATGCCATGCGGGAGACAATCTCCATATTTGTCGCCTTCGATACAACCTTTGCGGACATTTCGCTCTTGAAGAACGAAATGCAGAACTTCGTTCGGGATAAGGAAAATGCCCGAGACTTCATGCCGGACGTTGACATTGATGTCGCAGATATCTGCGAAATGAACAAGATGGAACTGAAGTGTGAGATTCGTCATAAGAGCAATTGGGCAAATGGCGTTGTCGCCGGTACCCGTCGCTCCAAGTTCATGTGTGCCCTCGTCCTCGCTCTCCGCAAGGTACCTATCTATGGCCCTGGCGGCGGTGACCCAGCGTTGGGTGCAGTGGGCAACCCCTCATACTCCGTAGCCGTCAGCCACGAGCAAGCCGAGCACCAAAAAGAGCTTGCGTCAAGGACGAAAGAAGAATCACGTATGGTTCCCACCGCAAAGACAGGTCTCACATACCCCACGGACACGCATGGCAAAGCCGCTGCAACCGCCACTGGGTTTAACAACCTCGCCCCATCTGCCGAAGCCAATGGTATCAGCAACTTGACAGCGCGCAATGTCGCACTTGATCCAGCACGTGATGACGCCTACTCGCTCCGCGACGATGCGGCCTCCATGGGCCGCCCATCAATGGACCGTCATTCCATGGACGCCGGCGCAGAAGACTCCATGCAACTCCTCCATAAGGCCCCCTCATCCGCCTCCACTGGTCGCCGCCGAGCCGCATCTCGCGTCGCAATGGCTGTCCCATCCGTGCCCTTCATCGCCGAGCCCCGACCCCCTACCGGCGGATCTGATTACGCCGATGTCCCTCCCGCGCGAAACCTGACCCAACAGCCCTCCGCGTCTGCTTTGGGCCGCAGCACAAGTCTGGGCTCTCCAGCCTTGCATGGTAGTCAGCGGTCCGGAGAGCAGTATGCCGGCGGTGCGACTACGCAACAGCAGCAGATCCGGGGAAATCCGTTTGCAAACCAGCCAATGACGCATTTCCAGTCGACGCCAGAATATCCTAGGCAGGAAAGTCCACCGGGCGCTTCGACGGGAAGAAGAGTGAGCGGAGAGACAGCGAGGCCCGGGCCAGGGCCGTATGCGCAACCACCGGGTGGACCAGGCGCATACAGGCCTTACGGGGGCACGTAGGTGGTGCTTGATGCATGACGTATGAAATTGATTGAGTCCTTTGTTACGAGCATAGATGTCTTTTTTTCTTTTTTTTTCTGGCACAATCTGGAGTCATTCACAGCTAAGCTGATGCTACTACTGGTTAGCGGTAGTCGTCGAAATTAGATCGATATAGAGCGATTTTGCTCGGGCAAACTCGCAGCATTGCATAGCAACAAAAGTTCTTGTAACTTGTATAAGAATACTATGATTTGCTTCACATAAGTCTGCTTCATATGTTGCGCATCAAGCTACAACCGGCACATGCAAATCGTTCCACATCTTCATCCTCCTCCCTTGTGCCTCCACGGCCTCCATAGCCTTCATCTCCCTCAACTCCCTCGCCTCACTCTCACTCACCAGCACGAACTCATACCGAATCATCCTAGTCCCCTCCTCAACCCCATACGCCTCCTTCTCCTCAACCCCTACCGTCCCCAAATCCACACCCAACGCATCCTTGACCCCAAATACCGCATCACTGCTCTCATACGCATCCATCTCCCCGCAGATACACCGCCGTAACAAGGCCATCAAACGCTCCTTTTCAAACATAAATCGCACATGACTTCGCCGATACGCATGTCTCCCCAACGCAACCAAAAACCGTCCCACCGGGGGTTTGGGTTGGTCCATGGCTGCTGTGCTGTGTTTTGTTGCTGAAGAAGGGAGAAGATGCAAAGTTTGGTGTCAATGGTCTGGATGAAGATGGATATAAAGTTGATATTGCATGAAGCTATCTAAGCTATTACGGGTTACAATGTGATGCAGTGTAGTATTGTGGGAAATTGCGATATCTGGACAGACATGCTCATTACATCCATGATGGTTACAGCTTATATACTCCAATAAAGCAATGGAGATTGGTTGGTCTCTCTCTTTGCTGGTGGATTATGACACGGCGAGAGCGGGTCGTTATTTACCGCGGCAGTTGCCTTGGAGCTTGAAGCCTGAAATCTAAGGCTGATTGCGATGCGAGCCGCCCCACACAAGTCTGGAAAGCTTGAGCTCGGACCTGCTCGACAATTGATATCATCCATGCTGGGTTGCTGGTACAACTTACATAATTATACCTACATCTTCATCCCCAATCTTTTGCGCTTCCTGGAACGCAGTCATGGCCGACGAAAAGACTGACGACGCGTTCCCGGACATAACAAACAAGCTCTCCGCGCCGACAAAGAAGTCGCAATATGAAAAGCAGAAGGCCGAAGCCGAAGCAAAGAGACTACGCGAGGAGAAAGAGACGGCAGCAGCACTCAAAGAATTCATCAATGACTATGGCGGCCCTGGTGAAAGTGATCCTCAACCGCGCGCCACTATGGCGGGGAGAGGGCGTGGAGGACTAGGCGCGCGATTGGGTGACGACGAGCTCGATCCAAGAGGTGCCGCCATGGGAGCTAAAAGGCATCATGTTCCGAGACCTGGACAGGCCCGAAGTGGACCTGGCAGTTTAGGACCATCGACAAGTTTTGGGAACAAGAAGAGAACCTTTTGGGATACGCCAAAAGAAGGCTCTCGGGGAGTCTTACAGCCTGAGCAATCTATCTCTGGACCTGTTCATGTTAGAGCTGCGTTAGAGAGCCACGAGGATGATGAAGACCAGGCGGTAGCAACGAAAACGGTAGAGCGCGAGCCTCCGAAGCCCACAATCCGACTGTCCAACATTCCGCCCCACACATCAGAATCAGAGATCAAAGAGCTTATCCCAAAGTCTCTGACCGTCGAGTCAATACGCACAGAGCGGAGTGGAGAGAGTAGACCAATGCAGAGATCGGCGAAAGCAATGATTGCGACGTTAGCAAGCAATACCCCAGACAAGGATATCGAAAGTGCCCTCGTCAAGGTTCAAGGTGCATATCTCGGATGGGGATACAAGCTTGGAGTCTCGAAGCATTTGTCCACTAACGCTTTGGGATCCAGCACGGCGCATGCCCCAGCATCTACGTTTCTTCCTTTCGGTGCCGCCTCAAGGGCCAGAGATCCATCTCCGCCACGTCAAGGTTCTAGATTTGCTCCTCCACCTGAGGAGAGAATGGACAGAGGCCCGCATGGCCGGCAACAAGAAGCTCCCCTTGGTCCACCGGAAGTGCAAGTTGTGGTACCGTCAGACTTCAGAGAGCTTCGTCTCATCCATAAAACGTTGGAGAATATGATTATACATGGGCCAGAGTTCGAAGCTCTCCTGCGCAAGCAACCACTCATACAGCGCAACGAAGAATGGGCATGGTTCTGGGATCCCCACAGTGTTGGTGGCGTGTGGTATCGATGGCAGCTAAGCAACCTCATGCGCCAGATTGATATTGACTCCGACTCTGATGATGAATTGCCTTCGATTGAATCAAAGGGCGCTATTGATCTATTCGAAGACTCCGAACCTTGGTGTCCGCCTGAGAACGACTTGGCATTTATGTCGCCAACCAAATTCAGTGAGCTCATCGACGATGCTGCATACCATGATACCTTGGAGCTGGAAGACGAAGAGCCCAAAAAGCCCGTCGCCGAAAACACCGCACTGTCATATCTCAACCCACTCCAAAAAGCACGCCTCATACACCTCCTTCAGCGCCTCCCTACATCCACAGGCAAACTCCGCAGGGGTGACATAGCCCGCATCACCGATTTTGCCATTACCAACGCCAGCGGTGCCCCAGAAGTGGTCGACATCGTCATCTCCAACATCCTGCAACCCTTCGCACTCAGTTGCACCACGCAAAACGACTACGACGAAGAGCAATATCCAGGCATCGACACGTCCATCGACCCCTCAAACGCCAAGCAAATCGGCCTGTACGCCGTGTCCGACATCCTCTTCGCCTCGTCCGCCAGCGTTGCCCGCAACAGCTGGCGCTATCGCGAGCTCTTCGGCGATGCCCTGCGCGACCGCCGCATCTTCGAGACGCTGGGCCGTCTAGGCAAAGACCTTGGCTGGGGCGTCATGCGGCTGAACAAGTGGAAGCGCAGCATCACAAACGTGCTCGAGCTATGGGACTCGAAGAGCGTGTTCCCGCCAGAGGTGCAAAAGCACTTTGAAGCAGCCTTTGAGTCCGTGACAGACAAGGTCAAGAACGACGTCGATGCCGCAGACGCCGCGGACGAGGACATCCAGGATCCAGTCGCGCAGGACCTCGAACCGCCGGACGATGATGATGTTGATGTCGATGACGACGACGACGATCTTGCAGATGCTCCATCCTCGGACTCCGACGCACCTCTCGACATGTCTTCAGATGAAGATGAACCCCCAGAAGACGCTGAACACCCAGAACACACCGAACCTCCAGAGCCCGTCGAGGCTTCATTCGTAGACGACGCCGCCGCTGCCCGCGCCCAGCGCCTCGCCGCGATGAGAGCAACACTCGAAGCCCTGCCGCCCAGACGAGCACCATCTTCACCCCCCGAGACTGCAGACAGAAACATCGGTATGGATGGGAGCATGGACGACAACGCTGCGCCCGAACCCGTACAATCTGAGCTGCCGTCGCAGCAGGAGCAGCAACAACAGGAGGAGCAGAGTTCGGCACAACCACCACCGCCAACAAGACCTGCATTCTCAATGTCTCTAGGTAGTAAACCAGCGATCAAGATGTCACTCGGCGCGAAACAGACCGCGGATGCCGAGACAGAGCCGACCGAGCAGGAGACACAGAAAGAGCAGAAAGAACAGAAAGAACAAGAAGCGCCGACAAAACGCGGGCGACCACGTGCCGCAGATTTTCTTTGACTGGGGGTTCAGGATAGGAATTGCATTGAATAGCATCAGAGGCGCGCGTCAGGGGCGTATCTCGAATTCAGCATAGCGAGGGTCTGGGAGAAAAGGATTGGCGCATACGTGGGCCACTGGATATCAGGCATGAAGGCGTGTTGCTATACTGGTTGTAGCCATCTGTATTTATTATACATACGAGGACCGGAAGTAGTGACTTATGGTCACGCAAAAATCAAGCATTTTTTGCGCATTTTGTAGGTATGAGCACCGCGTGGGTAACCTTATCACCTTGTACAGACAGAGCGCTGGGCATAAAAGCATTGTAGACCATCGCACGACATAGGTGCGCAGAGCCCGAACGAAACACGCTTCTCCCCGCCTTATACTCATTATTCCAGTAGAATCGTTAATTCATCCCTTGTGATGATGCATCAGTCGAACCCGTTCACGCCGTCCGGCTCGCCATATGTGTCGTTGTGACTAAACACCTCAAAGTTGTCATCGACCAACCACTTGAAATCCTCGCTCTCCGGCCTCAGCGTTCGCGCCAGCCCATTTCCTGGTTTCGGAAAGTGACCCGTGTCATAGTCCTCGTCGTACGCATCTGTCAGGGGTACGCTTGTAGGCGCAGAGCCTGAATTCAATGCTGCTGTGGTAAGGGCGGATGGAAGAGAGTCAGTCGACGCGGGTGGTGATGAGAGCGAAGATGTACTTTGTGCGTTGCTGTTGGATTGGGGTGGTTTGAGGAGTGATGAGGGGGCTAGAGATGTCGTTCCGTTGGTAGCGTGATTGATGTCGTTGAGTTTCATACGAGCGTTTGAGGTGAAGACTGGGAGGTTGGGGTGGAGGGAGGCCGAATGGCATAGGAGATCAACGAGTGTGCTAGACGGGAGAGAGGAGAAGTACTGGCGTTTCTGCGAGTGTTAGGCCAAAACGCAGACGCAGTGGAGGTAGACTTACTTCATCTGGATTCAATTCAGGGGCAGCGACTAGAGAGTTGAGTGTCAGTCCAGACCCCGCGACTGCACTCGTAGCTTGCGATGACAGCCTTGCTTTTGAGCATTCGGAGCACAACCACTCTTTGTCCTGAATCTTGACGACATCCTTGCCGATCGGAGGGTCATGGCAATACTGGTGATATGGCGAATTACAACCATCGCAGTAGACTATGAAGTTTCCACTCTGGCTCGTTGCCCGCGAACAAATCTTACAAACGATCAGCTCTGGCTTCTTGATGTGCGTTCTTTTGCGCTTAGTTCCCGATGACGGTGACGGTAAAACGGGGACGAATTGCGTTGGTTTCGATACTTGGCGACCCGATTTTGTCTGCGTGATCTGTGGGGTGTAGTTCTCCGATGTGTCTGAGTCGTCGTCCTGTCTATCATTAGCATCGGCATGGTATGACGATGGACGCTCACTACTGCATCGTCCTCGTCGGAGTTATCCTCTCGTTTTCTCTTGCCTCCCCTTCCTCCGCCTCTGCTACCGCGCCCTCGCCCACGTCCCCTTCCTTTTGTACCAGTCGGTGTCATGCCGGCAGCAGACGTGCTTGTACCGTTTATGCTTTCACCATTTGCGAGCGGACTTCCTGCGGTTGGTCGACCACCTCTTCCTCCACCACGTCCACGCGATGATAGCACAGGCTGAGCAGGTGTACCTAACCGGTCGCTTGTAACCATGTTCTTCAGTATCGACTCCCTCGCAGCTTCGTAGCCCGGTGTCCCTGCTCTTGCCGCATTTGCGCCCACGACTCTCTTCAATATCTCCTCCGTCGAAGCGCTATATTTGGGGAAATCCGCTGGCGAAGACGGGCCGGTTCCGCCATTTGGCTTCCCACTCGTCATCGAACTGGAGAGTGACATCAAGGGCGAGGGCGACGACCAGGTTGCTCTTGTACTGCTTGAGGCCGTAGCTAATTGCTGCGCCGTTGCTGTTGAAGGCGCAACCGAGCTGTTCTGCATGGATGCTGAAGATTTGGCGCTATTGAATGGACGTGGATCCAGAGGAGATCAAAGGTTTGAGAGAACTGAACAGATGCATGTGGTATCTTAAGGTCTGGCAGAGCTGTAGAAGGCGCTGCTGATCCTTGGTCGCGCACGCCTTGGGTCGGCTTGGAGTTGCTGTGGGTCCGTCGTCCTTTGGAGGCTTGAGAGGCGAGGCGGGCGGCCGCTTCCCCGATGAGGTAACTACCACAGCGGCTGTAGCTGCCAAGAGCTATAGTTTATGGCTCTGTCTTTCACTGTGTTTTTTCTTCTCTAGAATGGTGTTCTAGTATTTGAAGAACAGACTAAACATAATTCTGTGAAAGGTTCACCGGTCACATACTACATGCATGGAATAATGCTCGGTCAGGTGGAAAAATCTAGCAAGGTCTGACCGGAGCTGATATTCACTTTATCTCTTCTACATAAGTGAAACAATAGCGGGCTTAGCTTGGTACAATTCACCGAGAGGGTTTTATTCCAATTTGATAGTCAAATAGAGAAATTATCATTATGTCAAAGACTGTTGTTTCTCTTACGAATCGCTCGAGAAGGAAATCGTCAAAACTGGGATATCACTCATAACGTCGTAAAGCATACCGTAAGTCGTGAATCGTCGCTATCGTAAAGAGTTTAGTAATACTTTTAATGCGGCAGTCAAATTCGTCCAGCACATATGTCGTCCCAGACATCCATAAGCGCGTCGGCGTCTATAAGTTGTCAGTCGGCATTACTCGAATGGGCTGAATGATGAGCTACCATCAGGGTATGTAAATTCCAATTTGATCCACCCAGTCGTACTGAAGCGTAAACCGTAGGTTTCATGAAAAATATATGGATGTAGTTTTCGAAGATATACGACAGACGGATTGATACGTTTGACCCAGCCAGGCTCGTTGACATATTCATTCAAGAATGCTCTGCAACAAAATGTCAGAGACAGGTCTTGTCGCAGGAAGTCCCTATACTTACGTCCATATGGGACAGACCTTCATACGGCCTCGTTTTGCTACTCATTGTTAGCTTATAGCTTGAAAATGGATTGATAAGACATGCGTGTGACTTCAATTCGCAAGCAACTGGAGTCGAAATCTCTCCATATACGCATGATATGCCGAAGATTTTCATTCTGAATCTCCCCACTCCAACATAGAGACTCACCCCCCTGTAGAGGAAACTCGTCAAGCGCCATGGGATACAGCGTTGGGTCCTGCATTTTCATAGCCACGATGACGCAGAAGAGTAGCACCATTCCTGACTTGTAAGCATAACTCTCAAAACATAATTTTGAACGTACTCTCGTGACAGGAAAACTTTAGCCTGGCCCAGATGTCATGTTTACCGTCGTACTGATTGATTCGTCGAAGCTGTAGTGCTGAGCCCGCCCGCCTAATTGTCAGAGAACTCAGAGCCATGATGTACCAATGTCGCTCACGCTGCCCCTTTTCAGTAAAGACGATACGGGCACGCTTGTCTCCAACTCTGTAGAATAGAAGAACCTTGGCACTACTTGATTCGAAGGGTCTAGAAGTCTCAATCAACTGTGAATCAGTTGCATGTGGTAATACTAACAATTCCAGGACCTTGAACGAGTTTTCACGATGTAGGTCTAAGAGAAGGCCGGGTTGATGGGTGCCATAGCACCTCGTTCTAGCAATACTTAGTAAATGGCCGTAGCAGACTTATATGAAAGCTCACGGTTCGATATCGTAGGGTAGAGGGTGAACTGGGTGCTGTCCATCGAAAATCCTCCTAGCCCAATGATTTGGCTCTGCGAGCAAGGAACCTGATCCAGTGCCATAAGTGTGTGTCGTTGAAAAAGATTGCGAGGACGAGTTGGAATAAGTTGGCGACAAGGGAGCTGGTTCTGGGATAGGTGGTGGGTATGATGCAGGAACGTGGGAAAAGTTGATCGGCCTACGGTTGATTGCAAGTGGAGCTGTTAAGGCCAATAGTCAGTAAACCCTTGCTTGAAAAGTTCTGAGATAGTTCTAGGAGATTCGAAGTCTCACGTAATGTAAATTGGTACGATTTCGCCGTGTCTTCTGGATCGCCCTCCTGTTTCAACAGTAAACGATCGAGACGAGCTCGGTCTTTTTCCATGTCGCGGCTATGAGCGCGGTGGTGTCTGTCCAGGGTCAACAATATGTCATCCATGCTATAGTCCGGAATGATTACCCTCTCGCTGTCTTGACAATGCCCTCGATAAACCTTGCGTATAGAGCAAGTCGTCCTAGAAGGTTCATTCCTTCTCGCATGAAAGCAGACTGCAGATCCAACCATATGATTCGATAATGCCTGGCAGCTTGGCCATTGTAATATGCCGACGGATCCGTGACTGCAAATGCATCGCGGCAGGTACCAAGCGTATACATTAAGCTTGGGATGACCAAGTCGAGATCAGATCTCACGTCATGACGTAGACAGTCGCAATTCTCCAGAACATGGAAAGAGGTGGTGACTTGATAGCAGATTGACATACAGTTCGAGATATCCGGTCTGAACTCGGCGACATTTGTTTTGAAGACGACTAATCCGTAGGCTGTATCCTCGGTCTCTTTGATCACTCTCCCCAGTGGCCAGACCATCCCTCCGCCCAACGTGGCTCGGCACGCACTGCTTAGCCTTATTGAATGGACGTCGTCAAGGAGTATACAACGAAAAGTGAGAAAAGAGTGAGGCGGAGTCGCGCGTAACCCCTCGTAGCATGACCCAATTCAAGACAAGAGACGCGTGCGCGCAGAGACAAACATTGCGGCTTCACCAGGAGGAGGCTGTTTTTTTTGTCGGCAGTGCACGTGTCGACTGGTGAGAGGCCAGCGAGCTTCGTTGTTGGCTGGGGTGCGCCAGGGCTCTGCACATATGTTGCGACGTCTCGTACAGACTCGACAACAGACGCTTGGTTGCCTGTGGTTTTTTGGGTTGAGAGATTCGTGATCCCTACTGCGCTAATTCGAGGCAGCCTGCGATGCGATCAGACATTCATCGTCTTTCGTAATAACGACGATCGGAAAGAAGAGTTGTCGACCGACTGTTTGCCGCGCCGGCTTTGGCTACCGCGCCGCGCTGAGTCGCGCAGGATTAGATCCGCTTGCTTGCATGCATAGCTCTTAGGCCGCTGATGAAGCTCCCAAGGCGAGCTAATAAGCTTCTATGGCCATAGTCCTGGATAGAACACGTCCTCGAAAGGAAATTATACAGGAGCAAGGGAAAAGACGAAGGCCAGAATGGACGGAAACGGACAATGGTACTTTGAAAGCACGATAAACCGCGGAATCTGGGAGGATTTGGGTGAGAGCAACAGAGACTCTAGCAGTCAAAGCAAAAACATGACAAAGAAATCGGTCGTAAACCTACCACCTGTCAAGAAGTCATTAAAAAACATTTATCAAGGCGTTTTACTTGGCTCAAGTGCGTCTTGGGGCTTGTTATTGAGGTGGTGCGACTGTCGACATTTGGAACCACGAGCAGCAGGAAGCTCGTAATAGTGTCACTGAGATCATCTTCAGGTTCCGTGGGGCATGAAGTCTTTAAAGCACGAAAACTCTTAGGTGCACTGCCATGAATTTGCTCAACGGCGGCGAACCCAGACCTAGATAATATACGTCTTTGCAAGCCTTGCATCGCTGCGCCACAATCCACTACAGGCGGCGTCCTTGGTGTTGTGGTCTGTTCGCCCCCTGTTTTCAGCATATTTAATTGGTGTCCGGCTGTGTGTCCAACATCATTCTACTGGGTTATCGATCCTGACAGTGGTATGCACTATATCATTTCGCTATATTGTGGTTTGACCTCGACTCAGCTAGGGCTGGCTTCTTTCAACTTCTCCGAAACAATGCGCTCGATCATCTTCTCGAGGATCGCAGGTCCACTACCAGCTATCGACTCCTCCATATAGCCTGCTACACTTTTCTCGACGTACTTGCCCACCATGTCAACTTCGACGTTGACGTCCTCCCCAGCCTGCTTCCTGGCTGTCACAATCTTCTCTTGCGTGTAAGCGATGAGCATGACCTCCCACCAACCGTCAGCGCCATCTTGGACCTTCGTCACAGTAAGGCTTGCCCCATCAAGCGTGACATATCCTTTTTCCACGATGTAGCGCAGGACGGATTTGTCTCGCGGCTGTAGGCGGAAGGTCAAGGCATTGCCATCTGGCGTGACGGACAAGACCGTAGCTATTGTGTCCACATGGCCTTGCACGAAATGTCCGCCCATTCTTGTCTCAGAGCTAACCGCTCTTTCCAAATTCACAGTTGAGCCCTGCTTCAAGGACCCCAGATTCGTTCGGCGCAGGGTTTCGGGGGCTACACCAACTTTGAAAGAGGATTTGTCAAAGCTGGTCACGGTCAAGCAGGTGCCTAGAATAGTCAGCAAGTTCGCGCAAATTCAAACAGAGGGGCCCACCATTGACACTGATGCTGTCTCCAAGGTGACAGTCTCCAAGAACAGGTTCAGCATTTCCGATAGTAAGTGAGGTTCCGCCTCCTCCGCTGGACGACTGATCAAGCTGCTCAAGTGCAGCAACAGCTGACTTCCGTTAGCTTAGCTGAAGTTCTTGCGGAAAGCCTCGTGAGATCGAACGTACTGCCAATAGTCTCTACGATGCCAGTAAACATCTTCTATGGTGTCCTGAAGGTTGACAGATTGTTAGTCTGCGTCACTAATTGTTAGTGACGCCATATCGAAGCACGGAGCACTTTTTGAAGCTACCCCACCGACCTCGGCTTGTCCAGCTCGGGATCCGGACTTCGCTTCTGTTTGCTCTCCAACGCTCTACATCTGATACCACGATACCATTGGTTTATACGGAATTGCACGTCGCTCACGTATATTGAATCTTCGATTTTATCGTAGCCGCCTGCATGTCAACGTTGTGAAGACCTCTTTCTGCTACTGAGCGCTCTCCTCCTGACCCTTAGCTAATCTATCACTTGATCTCTGCATTGTTGATGTCGAACACATTTCTTGGCCCTACGCGGCTCTGTGGCGTGGCATTTAGATCATCACTATCATATAAACGAGCTTCGTTACAAAACAATAGCTTTCGAAGCTTTGCCTCAGTGTCTAATGCAGATGCCAGCCTACCCCTGGCAGGCATTAAGGTGCTGGACATGACCAGGGTCCTCGCTGGAGTAAGCACTCTCTAAACAGGCTTCCATTATGCTCATAAATCTCAGCCGTATTGTACACAAATTCTTGGAGATTTGGGGTGAGTTCGAGATTCCGGAATGCAAACCCTTTGCAAGCACGGCCATTAGGCCAAAATTCTCCAATCGAGGGGAGTGTCGATTTATGTGATTGAATGGCTGTTAACTCTTCTTATGATGACTAGTGCAGAGATCATCAAAATTGAACATCCTACGAGGGGAGACGATACGAGAGCATGGGGTCCCCCGTATGCATCATATAAAGCAAGCTCACAGAAACAAGGCAGTGGCGAAAGCGCCTATTTCTTAGGGGTGAGTAGACCAAGAATAAGTTAAAAAAAGTGAGACTGACAACTATCAGGTCAATCGTAATAAGAAAAGTTTGGGGCTCTCATTCCAACATCCGTCCGGAGTCGACATTCTCCACAAATTAGCCAAGGAATGTGACGTTCTAGTTGAAAATTACCTACCAAACTCATTGAAGAAATATGCCATGGATTACGAAACACTTTCAAAGATTAATCCTCGTCTCATTTATGCAAGTATAACCGGGTATGGCCAGAATGGGCCACTCAGCGCCAAGGCTGGGTACGATGTAATGGTTGAAGCGTAAGTAACGACTCGAATTTTGAACGCAATCGGCTAATTGCTCACAGAGAAATGGGTCTTATGCACATTACTGGTGAACGAGACCGGCCACCGGTCAAGGTTGGAGTTGCCGTGACTGACCTGACCACGGGCCTATACACTTCCAATAGTGTGATGGCAGCGCTTCTAGGACGGGCTAAGACCGGCAAGGGCCAACATATTGATGTCGCACTCAGCGACTGCCAAGTAGCCACGTAAGTCCCAGAACCTTAGGGCATAGGAATCACAACTGATTTATGACAGCCTAGCAAACATTGCCAGCTCAGTGCTCATCAGTGGAAAGAAAGATTCCGGACGATGGGGAACTGCCCATCGTAAGTTTCGTCCTCCTGAATGATGTCCATTTTCGTAAATCGAATAGTCTAACACGATCACTAGCCTCTATTGTACCATACAAGGCCTTTGGGACATCAGATGGCAACATCCTCGTCGGTGGGGGAAACGATCGGTTGTATGGCATTCTATGCGAGAAGCTGGGAAAACCCGAATGGATCAAGGATGAACGATTTGTGAGTAACGCCGTCCGTGTCAAGCATCGAGAACTTTTGGAGGATATGATCGAGGCGGAGACAACGAAGCGCACGACACAAGAATGGCTTGATGCGTTCGAAGGTAGTGGTATGCCATACGCCAAGATTAATGATGTCAAGGAGACGCTGGAACACGAGCATGGTAAGCACCTGCAGAATCTATATTGGTGGAATGATACTGATTGCAGCCAGTGCAAGCGCGCAACATGGTTGTCGAAGTCGAACACCCACATTGCGGAACGTTGAAGATGGTTAACACACCGGTGAAGTTCTCAGATGCAAAGCCAGGAATCAGGACTCCTCCTCCGGTGCTTGGGCAGCACACGAACGAGGTTCTTCGCAGCCTTGGGTACTCCGAAAGCGATATCGAAAGTTTGATCACGGAAGGCGTGATTGCATAGTTCGAGGGTGAGAACCATCTACGCTTCTCGAGGACACTGTATATATGTGCCTGTATAGATATTGGACCTACATATAGAGTCCACATGGTAGGACACCATCTGAGTAGCTGGCTTAGCTGTTAGGAGTTAGAGTAAGGCCAGAGTCTAGATATTACTCCATAGTCCTGTACGTGGTGGTTGAACAACAAGCCTAGGTGGACCCTGACCCTGATTTCTCTAGCGCCTTCTTACGATTGGCTAGGCTAGATGGAGGCACGGGCATTTTAACTTTTTCTGTCGCGACGACGTGTTTGCCAGAGTCTCGGCTATACTCGCAGTATCCTTCTCTTCCTCTCTTCGCAGACCGAACTCTGCGTTATTTTACAAGTCATTCTCTAAACCTTCCCTTCGCTATGGACAGTAACACCGTCTCAAGCCAGCCGGCACTCAAGGCGGACCCCATGGAGGGCATGGCTCATTCCGAGGCGCATTACTTTAACAGGTAATTAACGATCTTTGCGCGCTTCCGGCGCTCTGGCGGAGCAAGAAACTAAAATCTTGCGCAGCTACAATCACCATGGTTTGTCTCACGAAACTCGCCAATATCATGTGGTTCAGTTACACTAACATGGCCAACGGGAAGGCATCCACGAGGAAATGCTTGTACGTTAAATTTTGTTTTAGCGAGAAGCTTGCACGGCTTGACTTTGTGTGTTCTGACCATGGCTCTGTAGAAAGATGAAGTACGCACAAGGTCTTACCGAGACGCCATCTACCAGAATGGACATCTGTTCAAGGACAAGGTCGTCCTCGACGTCGGCTGCGGTACAGCCATTCTCAGCATGTTCGAGTCCCCCCGCCGATTTAATGAATCGATCGATCCTAATCCGAATACTCTCTAACACACATACACTAGGTTCGCCGTGAAGGCTGGTGCCAAGCATGTCATTGGTGTGGATATGTCGACCATCATCGACAAGGCGAAAGAGATTGTCGAAGTCAACGGCCTGTCCTCCAAAATTACACTGCTCCAGGGCAAGATGGAGGAAGTAGAGCTACCATTTCCCAAGGTAGACATAATCATCTCAGAGTGGATGGGCTACTTCCTCCTCTACGAGAGCATGTTAGACACCGTGCTCTACGCGCGAGACAAGTACCTCGTACCCGACGGTCTGATTTTCCCCGACAAGGCGACTATCTTCCTCGCCGGTATCGAGGACGGAGAGTACAAAGAGGAGAAGATCGGATGTTCGTAAACCCCCTAGCCCGCCTTTCAAAACCTCCATACTGACACAATACAGTCTGGGACAACGTCTGGGGCTTCGACTACACCCCTCTCAAGCAAACCGCCCTGACCGAACCCCTCGTCGACACCGTCGACATCAAAGCCGTCGTAACCGACCCCTGCGGCGTCCTCACCCTCGACCTCTACAAAGTGCAACCCGCCGACCTCGCATTCACGCTCCCGTACTCGCTGACGGTGCGCCGCAACGATTTCGTGCACGCCGTCATCGCCTGGTTCGACATCGAGTTCTCCGCCTGCCACAAGCCGATCAAATTCTCCACCGGCCCGCACACAAAGTACACACACTGGAAACAGACCGTCTTCTACCTGAGAGACGTGCTCACCTGCGAGTCCGGCGAGCGCATCACCGGCATTCTGTCCAACAAACCCAACGACAAGAACAGGCGTGATCTCGACATTGCAATCTCATACAAGCTGGAGTCGGAGGACCCGGGCAGGCAGGGTTCCGGCAGTGCGGAATACAAGATGTGCTAAGCGGGTATAAAAAAATGATGGGGCTATTCCTTCACACACTCCGCTACATTTCCCCTCTGCTGGCAACCCTGTTTTTGACAGCCGGAACTCGAGACAGGATCGTGGCCTTGGCTGTTGGATAAATGCACTGCACTGCACACACAACAACAACAACAAACATATGAGCCGCTGCGTGACATCCTTCCGGCGTCTGGGCGAACGAGTAGTTCACGACACTTCAGGTGGTTATACACTTACTTCATGATGACGATATATATATGTCGGCTTCTCGTATATGCAGACTGCCGAAGAAACTTAGATAACATAGCGTCTTGTACTGAAAAGTGAATCTTCTCGCGCTGCTAACCTCTCACGTAAAAATAAAGATTGCTGCTATTAATTGATACGTACTGCGATCAGCTTCGTGCAGCATTCTAGCATTATCCAAGCCAAGACGCCTCCTTGGTATGTAGTATTCACCCAATGAGTCTATTTTTTACATGGATGCAACCAACCCACACAACACACATTGCACGCCTACCAACTCTCCCACTTCTGCCCTCCCATTGCCACCAACCGATTAAACAGCTCATCCCGCAACGGACACGCCGTAACCCTCCACTTCGCACCTTTCCGATCGACAATCTCCACCCCATCACTCACCTCGCGATCCAGCGCCCACCCAACCACCAGCTTCGCCTTCCACCCATACCCACCCACCTTCTTCATCTCCCTGATATCCGCAACAGGGATACTCCACAGCGGATGCAGATCCTCGCGCTGCTCACTGCCCACCTTCTCAATCGTGCGATCCGTGCTAAACGCCACACACGGGATGGTAGCCTTGGTCGTGACGTACACATGGCCCTTCCTGCCATCGAATCGTGCCTTGAAGTCCACCGGCCCGGAGATCGCCACGGCGCGCGTCCACTCTACCACCCCGCGACGGTTCTTGGCCGGTGTGCTACCCGCCGCAGCCTTGAGTTTGTCTGCGCCTAGCGCCGTCTCGACGCCTGCTTTCGTGGTGCCGCGGAAGAAGTTCAGGATCTTGCTGCCCTTTTTGCCATGCTTGCTTTCCTTGGATGCGTCAATGTCCGCGCCACCGGTTTCGTGTGGGACGGCTGGGTCGTGGGCCATGGCGGCGTCGAGTTCGGCTGGGGTTGCGTTGAGTGGGGGCTCGGCGCCTGTGGCGCGGAGTTCTTGCTCGCCGATGTCAGTGGGGACTTCAGGGGGTGGTTCTCTGGTGCGTGGAGGTGGAGGGAGGGGAGCTTTGTTTGCTTCGCCGATGCGGAGAAGGGTGATTGTGAGTTGGGCGTTTGTTGGGACGCCTTTGAGGATGGTATTGCGGACTTCGAGTAGCTTTTGCCAGTTAGGGAAGGTATTGTTGAGCCAGGCGAGGCCGGGTTGGAGGATAGGGTCGCCGAAGAAGGAGAAGCCTAGGATGAAGGTGGAAGCTTTGACGAACATGTAAGAGGTGATGAAAAAGGAGACTGCGAGGAGTGGAACGATAAGGGAGGCCAACCGGAGGCGGTGGATAGAGCGTGGAAATGGTTTCGTGGGTGAGAGGGCGCTGTGGGATGTAAATTGAATTGTTTGTGGAAACAGGGGGTTGGGATTACTCACTTTCCAAATCGCTCCCAGGTATCTGTGACATCGGCCAGGCCATGCATAACGGGCCTCATTTTCGTCCACATGGCAGTCTCCATGGGGACCTTCGTCTTGTCATGCTGTGCACTGGGCGAAGCACCCGAAGCCCTGTCTTTTGCGTCTGCCGCTCCAATTGCAATAGCAGTAGGATCTGGGACGGCCACCGGGTCTGCCGGGCCATCTTCCGCGTCTGGCTCACCCTGTGGGTGTTTGCCTGTGGCGCTACTCAGTGCTACAGAAGCGATTCCGTTGACGAAGTTGCTAGCCTCAGCTTCTACAGCCTCACCCTTGTGGTTCTCTGGGGCCCCGGTAGCGCTGTCAGTGCTGCCTAAAACACCGGCTTTGGGCTTTTGTACGCCTCCAGTCTTCGAGTTGACAAGCGCGATAGGAGCAGGGGGAAAGAGGAACTCGCGGGAGGGCGGGTAAGCGATGAGCACTATTAATGTGGTTGATATCGTAGGCATCAGTAGGTCGAAAAGCCATGCGACGAAGTATACCTGCGCGGTTTAGCATTTTCCGAATGTGTACAATACAGAAACTCACAGTGCAAAACCATGCCGTTCGCTTCGTCTCTCGCCATGATCTGAGCCGCACAATGTGTTTCATAAAAGCCATAAGACCAATACCCTACACCGATGTCAGCACAAAATTATATTCACATGTAGGATTCGACCTACGATGGTCATATACAGTCGCTCTATATTACTGCGCAGCTTATCGGGCGAGAACTCCTCCTCGTCCGCGATGTTGAGATCTAATCCCCCTGGAACTGCATACGGATATTCCTTGACGTGATCTATTCAATATTAGCACTTCGTCAAACCTTCTATAACATCCTATCTTACACATTTGCTGTCCACGATTAGCCTATGTCGTCAATCCACACCTGCTAAACAAACATACCTTATTAAACCGCCTAATCAACATCCATAATTCGTCATTCTGTATGCCACCAACAAGAGGTGCCGGTATCTTACTCGGCGGCTCATGCCAGCCCAAGTCTGCCACATCTTCATCGTGATTGGCATTATGCACCGCTCCCTTCTCGTGCTCTTCTGGCTCCGCAGTCGCAAGCGCATGGCTATCTGTAGGTCCGTCATGGAGAGAAACATCAGGCTCGGTGGGTACACCGCCGGGCGGTGTGTCCACGTTATCAGGGAGAGGCAGGAAATCCATTATTGCAGGACTGGCCGCCGTCATATTGAGTCAAGTCCTGGCCTAGCTAATGATATATCACCGCTAGTCAATCAGGTACTTGTGAGCGATAGTGTAGTATGTCGTGAGGAGCGATAATGTATAGGTTAGAGCGAAATGACAGGGCGTAGGGTAGTAGTCGAGGACGTGGAGGGTGGTTAAGACTGATAGAGTGTAGAAAGCAACGAAGGCTTGCGGAGTCATGGTGAGCAAAAAAGAAGCCTAAGACAACGAGAAGGCCTATGGGGCCCATGGCAAACGGGAGAGGCGCAGGCGTGAGTGAACTGATTGGAATTCGCGCGCCCAGGTGAGTGAAAGTGGCTGAGGTGTGAACAATTACTTCAATTACTGTCAATTTGACGTCACCGCGACTACGGCTGCCCGCCTCCCCCGCCAACCCGCGTCGGGTGTAGATCCGGATCCCGATCGATCGTCCGTTTATCGATCTACGGATTTGTGCTGATTCCGTTTTCGGCGAACTTGTTATCAATCTGTTAATTATTCAAGTTCATATAGATAGACGACTGCTAACTCTCACAATTCTGGTCATCTTCAACGTGCCGCAGATGACGCTCCCAATTGAATTTCCAGTGTAGCAGACCTGCAAATGTAAGCCTCCTCCAGCCATAAATAAGCCCCCTTATCATCGATAATGGTAGGTGAACGGGCCACCTGTGAAGATAAAAATGATTTCATTCGTCGCTCCCAAGAGGTATCAAACATCTAAACACAGTCCCAGAACGCCACCATGTTGCAAACGTGGATGCTCAAGGGCTATCCAATATCGAGACGCCAACCTCAAACTTCTTCGCCTTTAGTACCCGCTGTTTCTTCGTTGGGCTGCGCTGTTGCATCTCGCGCTCTAGATTCTCCAGCTTCCGCCTCAGCACATCATTCTCGTTCTCAAGCTCTCTGACTCGCTCATCAACACTCGGCGCTGCATCCTCGTGTATCTTGACATTTTGTGTCAGGAGTGAGAGCTTCTGGTCTAAATGTGCATCGTTACGATCCGCTTCTTCCTCCCACGCCCACTTCCACCGTCTCCGCTCTTCATCGATCTTAGCTTCCATCTCGTCGTAGCACTCGGCGCGGACCTGTTGTTCGACTTCAACCATGCGCTCTTCGGCTGCTCGCCATGACGCTTCTGCGGCAAGACGGCGTTTTGCTTCTTCTTGGAAGCGCAGTTCGAGTATCTCCATTTCCTCGTTCAACCGACCGATTTCCTGCAGTGCATGGTCATGCTCATCGTCATCTGGATCCGATTCTGCAGGTGAAGTCCGACCACTGCTGCTTGACATTTGCCTAGCGGTAGCAGTAGTACCCGAGAGAATAGTACTCGTGATAGACGGGATTCGAGGGACTGTGACTTCGCGAGCTAGAGCAGAGTACCGAAGGATCTGGGAGGTGGCATTGAAGTCACCGATCGGATCTGCGTTTACAATCATAATGGCCTTTTGAGGGTTCCGATGCTGATGATGCTGAGACTGAACACTAAGCGATGGGAACGAATTCGAGAAAAGGAGTTCGGTAAGTTTGCACTGTCGGAATGGAACTAGGTTTTGCTATGCAGCGTCAGTATACATGACAGACCAGAGTAAGAGGGATCACATACTCGGTTGCCGTCTTGATTGTCACTCTGCATCTGCATGCATTGACCCAGATACATCAGACTCTCGTTGATCTTTCCGGCTTCTGCGAGAGTTGCGCCAGCAGTCTTCGCATTACGCGCACGTTCGGAGCCTGTCATGAGTGTGAGTCCAGACCATAGTATACTATAAGCTTACTCACCTGCAAGGTCAACTATTGTAAGGCCGTTTGATGTCCATGTGGTGGACTTGGTTGGGATGCGCTTCTTGACCTCCACGCTAAAGAAACCATGGCTCCTCGAGCTGACTGCGTTACTACCCGTGCCTGCGACTCGTCTCTCGATCAAACCCGTCTCTAGAACCATCAGAGCTTCTTCGAGGGTGCCGCAAATAATCTTCCGTAGGCCTGCGACCACCTTCCGGTCTGGCGATAGTTCTGTTGATTTATAGAGTAGTGGTCGGCGTTTACCCACCCCAGCCTTGGCTGTTGCAGCGGATGGCGTAAGTAGGTCATAAATTCGGTCGTTGTATACTTCGTACATGGAAATGACGATTGCGTACTCGGCGTTTTCGTCGATTCTTACAGATATATCATCGACGCTCGGCGTTCGTGGTAGAGCCGTGACCTGTGGCATATGGCGAGATCGAGGGGGACCTATGAAAGAGCTTGCATCCTTTACATGCGAAGATCCTGACTTAGCAATACTTCTTGTAAAACGATGAAATATGTTGGCTACGCCATTCGCTGTAGGTATATATGACTTTGACATAATAGGAGACGAAGAAGATACAAGAGAGGTCTGACATGGCGGCTTGCTTAGTTGTATTGCCGGATACAAGCCGATAGAGGTCGAATGTAGTAAAGTATGAGACTCTTCTCCTACCATCATTGGTGTTTGGGCTCGAGAGGCCATTCGAGACTCTGCATGGCTCTCGCCATATATCGAGTCGAGATATATATATGCGGGCAAAAGCTGAGACTCGGACACGTCCGCCGCGGAAAGCGAGAAGACGGTTTGCGTAGAAGATGGAAGCGCTATTCGATCTGAGAGATTCCTGAAGATTACGTCAAGTGACATTTGGGTGATTCCACGTTGTGATTTGGTCCCAAGGATCGTGTGGCTCTGCGACGCATTAGGCTCTTCCAAGACATATTTTCAGTATTATGAGCACTTCGGGCGCACCTTTCCTGAGCCAGTCACACCGAGTGTAGCCAACAGTCCATCTCTTGACGCTCTCTTGTCTGTTCCCAATACCCCCTCAATCAACGACAGCATGCCTGTATCCTTGAACATGTCGAGCTGCGATGCATTCTCCTCAAATACTCTTGTGAAAGCAAATTTCTCAATGGCTCTTTTCCGATGATCATTTGCGGTTGGTCGGATTGTTATATGTGTCGGAACATTATCGCCGATATGTTCGACGTCGAGGAAGCGCTCATTGCTGGCGCTTGAAGGCCTCAAGCGCAGGAAAACATCGAAGAGCGCCGATGCTGGCCTTGGGGGTGGTTCCATATTGCTCATTGTTGAACCCGGCCGTCAACGAGCGTATAACTATTCGTCTGTCGAGGAAATGGATTATTCAGATAGGAGCATCGAAGTAATCGTGAATTGCGGAGCCACTGGAGAGAACGTCTAGGACGTAGGACGTGTTTGGGTTCATGCGTTGCCCCAGCACCGAAGCTTTGACCACCATCACCACCTTATTACACCTCTGCAACTTTATTAGCGCGCTTCTTAGTAGTACGAGTCACTAGCATATTGCTTATAGTATTTATGTACAAGATAACGCGAAATACGTACATCTAAGTTCCCTCCCTTACAACCCTTGATATTACATATATACTTCCGGTATCATTGCTGTACAGTCGAGGCGAGCTTTTGGTGTAATTAATCCCACCCTACGACATATGTTTGGGTGCGCCTTCCAAGACAGGTCTGTCTTATCTCCTATGCCGTATCAAAAGTTCCATCAGTACCTTTAGATGCAGGGGAGTCATTACTAGGAGCGGGTTGGGGATTGTATCGCCATACTGGCAGTTCTTTCCCTCGTTGAGGGGTTTTGTTTCTCTCGTTGTTCCCTGCTTCGACAGATGCGTCGTCGTCGTGACTACTCCGGCCAGGTAAGTCCTTAGCATAATGAACTCTGATCCTCGGCTGTGTCGTGTGATGGGCCCGGGACTTAAATGTGGAGTCCGTAGCAGATAGAGATTCCTGAGTGTCGTCTACCACTGGCGTCTTGACCCTTCTCACAATCTCGTCAATGGTCTTGGGCTTAGATTGAACGTCTGGGTCGGACGGAAACTTCCGACCAAGCCAGTCTCGGCGCGCATGCTCATAGCCAGTCAAGGTTGGCTTGATCCCATCACGTTCAGTGATGTATTGCTTGCGATGCTCGATGGCAGTCCTGACCCATGATCCCATCTCCTTAGAATACAATGGAACGACCTCCCCATGGTCCTCTGGGTGACGAGCCGGCAACGATGTGCCATCTCCGTTCCTCTTTCCCGAACTTGTATTAACTTTCTGGATAGATGAGTCAGATGCGGTGTCGCTTTCCTCTGCCATGGCAGACTCACCACTCCCGCCCTTGACCTCCTCATTAACTCCTTGTAGTCTTCGGGCTTGCGACCGTATTTGGCGCCGCAGCTTTGTCGCAGCCGTTCCAGTAATGCCGCTGGGAGTATTTGGCAAGCCGCCAAGGGCTTCTATGCTAGCTCGTGCATGCGCGTGTGCCCGTTCGATAGGACTAAGTGGGCCGATTGTCGGTTGAATTTGTTTCTGACGGGCATGCTCAAAGCGTCGGCGGCCACTTATAGTGTCAGATTTGGGTACATATGAAAGCTTCTTATCGTTGGACGCGGGCTTGGATTTGACGCGTGGGTTACCCTGGGTTCTGTCCTCAGGGAACTTGAACCCCAATTGGTTCGATCGCAGATACTCTATGTCATCGGTGAAAGCGCGATCCACAGGAATTGGAATGTTGGGACCAGAAAGGGCAAGCTTGTGAGATTGCGCAGTCTTAATTAAACGTTGGGCGTTTTCTAATAGCTCAATCATGTCTTGGACGAAAAGCCGTACTTGTTGTTCTATCGGGCCGCGTGCTTGCCTATAAGATACGAAGTGAGCGAAAGGGAGTTCGTCAGTTTTCCGTAACCTTAGGCTGGCGTTAAACTTCTTGATGATTGCAAAAAGTATCTGTATGGCGGTGGCCATATCTGATGTGCTCCAAATTCGCTCAGGCTGCGACTTCAATAGTCTGCTGTAGGCAACGGAAGCAAAAACATCGGGATACGGCTTGCTGTACTGAAGCATATATTTCATAATTTGTGATGCATGCGTAATCACTGACGGATCCCTGTGTGCGAGCGTGCAAGTCTTGATTGCATTGCGGAATAACGAATGATCGAAGGAGCCTTCTTCGATAGCGGGCAAGTACTTGTCTAAAGCCTCCCTGGTCCCTTCGGCTGAGCGTGCAAATTGATGCTGTCGTATAATCATTGTTAAGCTCTCTCCATTCGGTGTCATATCGAAATTAGTCCCGTTCAAGAAGAACTCGGTATACCGCTTCCCGGTCGCATGATCCTCAAGCTTCTCGCAAGTCTCGCACAACAAGACTAGAAGCTGGTTAAGGTCGACTGTCGACAATGATTTCAAATCCAGTGAAAGAGCGGTGCCGTCCTCGAGGAACACAGGTTGGAATAAGTTTTCCGTCTCAGCTCGAGGAGCATTGTTTTCCGACGGCTCTGGGCCAAAAGATCCCATCCGGGGTTTATGTTCCTCAGTGGTCTGCAAGGAGTGATCCAACAATGGTATTCCCACGGTCTGACGAAGGAGCGCAAAAACGCTGCGCCAGTCATCAGAATCCTCACTCTTGAGCAAAAGCCTGGCCATATCAACGATGAGCTTCACATCTACTTCCAGCTTTCGTTCTTGCCATTTGCTCAAGACATCTGCCCAAAAACTTTTGCCATGCACTAGGGCTTTCTGGCAGCGATCTTCGACCACAATAACCTCGTCTTTCTTTATCCTGCTGCATGCTCCTCTAGCAGGTTCAATCTCTGACTTAGTCGTCTCTCTCTGAAGAGCTTTCAAGATGATGCCATATGATATATGATCGAGTGCACACTCCTTCTCGTCCGGTACATACTTCAATATGCGCCAAAGGCAGTCCATGTCCGGTATGGCAGCCGCAACATTCATCGCAGCGTTTAAGAGTATTGTCGTTGGTTTGATCGGGCTATTTGCCTTACTGTTCGCCAAGGAGACGTAGGCGTCGGATGCCTTGATCGCGAGGAATTTCTGCTCCGCTTTGACAACGTGTCGATCTTCATTACGTTCTCTCTGAATCCTACGAGCTCTTTCCAAATATCCAGTAAAGAAGGTCATATATGTATAGACGTCCGGCTTGATGCCACAGTTGATCATCTGTGCACCGAATAGGGTCAGTGCTAGTTCCAATTGTAATAAGTCACTCAGTCCAATCATACCTCCCTCCTTGCCCGTGTCACCTTGGAGATGGATCCTCTCTCTCCTTTGATAAGTAAAAGTTTGGCGAAAAGCAAGTTCCAGCTCCCTACGGTGTTCATACGATAGCTGCATGACCGTAGTCTGGCCTGTATTTCCTCGTAGGATTCGTACTTGTCGGTTACATCCTTTTTATCTAGCAGCGTTCGTACAGTATGGAATAGCGTTATCGGGTCGTCTGTCAATTTGCATTGGTAGCTCAGGTATGCTTGGTGAAGAGTTTTCTTGTCCGATGTCTTGGCACGTCCTTGCTCGATGTTTTTGAACACAAAAGCCTGGTGTGTAGTCACGAGTCCTTTCTTGCGAGCCTCTTGAATGATGGGCTGGTAATCATCATATAGTCTCTTTATGCTCGCAGCAACAGCGGCCGGACTTTTGTCCCTGGAATACGTGCGGCGATGGGAGGCTGTGAACGATGCGTGATAGGCCGGTGGTCTCAACGATCGTCTCGCATAGACAGAAAAAGAGGTTGCATTAGCCTGAAGCATACGCAAGTAGCATGTATGATAGTACATAGAGAGGGAAGTGATCGAGGTGGTCGCTCGGAGAGACGTCGAACATGGGTGAAGGCTCGCAAAGCTAGGTCGGTTCGTTCCTGGACGCGCTGCGTCAACTTTCTTGGACCCTGATATTGGTGGCCTCAGGCCACAATATGCCTAGCTTTTCCCGGCATTGCTTTATATCGGCGATACTTACACCTGCGACTTCATGGTAAGAATACTTGTGATATTGCTATTGCATCGAGGGACTCGCATCTATTTCTGCCCTTTCTGACTACGCTCCACTAGCTGGACTGACTACCTGTCGAGGCAGACAATCATCACGGTATACAGGAAACTCTGTACATATGCCTGAATTCAATCACGACTAGTACAGGAGTAGTAGTAGTCAACAAGTGGTAGATAATAGTTGGTTTGGGCGGATGGTAACGCTTACGGTTAGCTATTGCGTCCGGCCGAATTGTTGGTGTTGGCGTATTTGCATAAGGCTGATCTGGGGGAGTCCTTGATAGTGGAACTGAGCAAGAGCTAGCGGACCGGCACGCTGTACACGGAACCGGACCACGGACGACTGAGACGGACCTATCCATCTCCCGTCTAGCACAACCACCATCAACAAACATACCTTGTTCCTCCCTTGCCGAGTCCACGCCACTTAGTGTACTCTAGTCATGCAGTAAAGACCTCCGAGTCGGCCACTAATTCGGCGTCTGTGAGCTGAAACCCGCCGAAGCGAACTCGACTCTCCCGCACAAGGCTAGACGCACGAACATTCTTCTTTGGCACCACTTCCATAGGCCTGGGCTCTAGCATCGATCCTAGGGCAGATCTCTTGACATGGGGAGAGGGGAGGCAAGGCCATATCCCACCCACTTGGGGCGCTACGCTGTCTCTAAAGTAGCACATGGCTAGGGGAGGGTATTAGGTCGCTTTTATGGTGCGGCACAGTCCAGCAGTGTTGGTAGCACGAAAACGAACATCTGGGAGTAAGATATGATGTAGCACTAACGAATCATCGAGTCTCTTCG
Organism: Pseudovirgaria hyperparasitica; assembly: GCF_010093815.1. NCBI lineage: Eukaryota > Fungi > Ascomycota > Dothideomycetes > Acrospermales > Acrospermaceae > Pseudovirgaria > Pseudovirgaria hyperparasitica. The sequence continues at coordinate 1,246,900 of NW_022985551.1, forward strand.
GAAGCAGCCGAATGTTTGACGCAGGTGGGTGATGTATCATCTGTTTCGCTGAGGTGAACAGTGTGGTTGCAGTTCTGTATACTGTGTCAGAATGGTGCCATGCTTGCAGGAAATCTATATTTCGTATTTCGCGCGACCAACGTGTCATTGTCACCTTTCTCTGTCCTCTACTGGTGACAGAAGCTCCAATGCCGCCATTGTTGGGTATTACAGTTGCAACGTAAGTTAAAGTCGACGTGTGGCTTTGAAGGTCGGTGGCCTTCGCATCGTCAAAATCAAAAGGAGACCTACGATCCACTGTAAGTGCTTTGTATAATCCTTGATTTAATCTTCAATAGTATCGGCATCCGGCTCTATGCGGCGTGCGGCCGGTGTGGCTGCGTTCTGCCGATAATAGCCCCTTTCTTGTTCCTAATTCAACAATTGTGCAATAGTGTTGAAGCCCGTGTGGCTGCTGTACAACGCATCGGAACATTCAGTTTGTGCATCAAATTTCTACACTGCACACAGTACACGGCATACTGCGTACTTTGAGCGTTGACAGCTGTACGTGTAACCTTGCCTCCAGGACTGGACATATCATCTGACCATTGCTCCCTTGACCTTTCTTCAGATATCTGTGGATCCGGTTGATGGGTAACAACCATGATGATATCACGCGGGTTGGCATGGTCCTCGTTAAAGATCAATAATGCATGATAAATTAGGCTTTCTCCTAAGCGCCGTCCATTAAAGATGGCAAAGTAATGCTGCTTCACGGCTCGTTCTTACTTAAGTTTATTTTGGAGGATGATGCGGTAGTAATGGTACTTGTGTTTGCAAGACATGGCGAGTGTGCTGATTTATTAAGTGTTGGAGGCCCTTACCAGAGCCCTGGAGAGTGCTCCGCGACTCGTCTGACATCAGTCGCCTGCTACCACTGCCACTCCTACCTGTTCCTAGATCAACCTGAGCCCAGCCGTCAGGCTTATTCTATACGTACTGTGCTCACTCGATTCCGAGAGCACGTTGTACAGTCGCCCTCAGCCATGCTATGCTGTACAGCCATGAGACTCTATTCCAGCATTGCGACCAACTAATATGACACCACGTCTCACTTTTACATATCTATACCTCTGCCTGCTGTGTTCACATACACCGGAGGCTCGGATGCGACCTGGATTTCAGTTCTGTGTTGGTGAGCGTTACTGACTACGCGCTTCGCCATTTGTCACAGTCGTGTCTTTCTTCCACGTCATGCACTGACAGCGGAATCTCACCCTTCTGTACTGCCGGCCATGGGTCAACATTAGTCCAGCTACTCGCTCTATACCTTCTGGAACAATTTGCGAGGTTGCACCGTCGTCCAGGGGCTCCCAGCATCGACATCAGTTGTAAGGGGTGCTCGAGACTGCCAGGAGCAGCCCACAAGAGCATGCAGAACAGGGCGCTCACATACTCCAAGGTCAGACAGGCGGTCAGCTGGTTGAGCATAAACCGATTGAACCGCTACACTCTCAAACTCACATTAGAGAGCGTAGAATTCACAACGGTTCTTTGCCGTCGTTGTTCCATGAAACTCACGGCAATGAAGTTCTCACGCTGACGGCGAATTTTCGTATTTTGGGCACAGTACTTAGCCGCCCGCACTCCCCTAATCGCCCATCACCCGCCCAAGTACTTTAACAAAGCTCCGTAGCGGACCCTCTCCTGATCAGCTAGCTTGGTGTTCTTTGAATCATGGCAATTAATTTGCCATCCGTATAACATCGTGTTTCCCATTGTTACATACCATTTCCGATATGTCAAAGTCTTCAAGCTTTTTACGTGTGTCTTCAGGCTATTAGGTACCACACTGACTTCGGCCTAACACACCACAAACCCAGTGATTGCATATGCGCATGAGGTGCTGCTTGTGTACAGATGACGGCATCATATCACCACGGGAAAGGAGTCTCTTCTTGTTATCAAGTAGGAAACGGAAGTGACAGACATATCGATTATGTGACAAGGGCCCCTGATGTTAACGCTTGTTCTTCACCCTTCTCCCCCCTCCCCCCTCAGCCCAGCTAGCCACGAATACCCGTTGTTATTTTATTGGAGTCTAGCTCAATGCGGATCCCTGGACTAATGAACGTGCTTGGTCATACGCTGGATACGAGTGAACACTAGTGTTTTATTGCCCTGCGAACACTATGAAATCTGTCATCGATAGTGTTTCATGGGAGATCTGGACGGGGGATGGATACAGCCAGAGTGGAGTTTAGTACCACCCGCCCTATAAGTTTCGAGATCTTGATCATAGAAGGGTTGTATATGAGCAGTCGTCGAGGAGCAGACCCAGCTACATTCAAACTACCACAGCCCGAGTCTCACTTTCTGAATTCCAACATCTCATTCGAGAACTTTATTATCAGTCCCTGCATACCGTATCAGGCAAAAGGGCTACAGTGTATGCAGAATTGCTTATCTTCTGTCGTTAGTAGGACCAGGGCAAGCACAATATGGGGAAATTGTGCAAGGCGAAACTCGCTCCTTCGACCTCCTCATTGGTCTTCTCGAAGTATTGTTTTATTTCTACCACTCAGCTCAACGTGACATTCCAAAAGGGTTCCCTGGGGCTGCCTATCTCTGTTTCTTTCATCATGTGCCCTCTCTGTTCCCCGGCCGGCAGTTGACAAGGGAGCAGAACATGCCAGCCTGATCTCAGTGAACACGTCTCGTCGACAGTCCTCATGCTCGCTTGAAGGATAGGTTCCACTCACCGACACGGCACACACACAGCACAGCACAGCACAGCACCAATTCACACCTTCCGCACAAAAGCATCTCACCAGCAGTGCCGTCATCACACACAAACGCACAAACAGCTAAACCATCCAACCACAACTACAGAGCAAGGCCCTTCCATACCTACTACGTAGCTATATCGCTTCCAAATCTCCGGGCCCCCTTCCTCCCTTCCTTCCTTCCTTCCTTCCTTCCATCCATCCATCCATCCATCCATCCATCCATCCATCCATCCATCCATCCATCCATCCATCCCACTCCCTTCCCCCCTACAGCTGCAGTATCCATCCGCCCACGCCCATGTGTGCGTACATGCAGCAAGCAGCATTCACACCGCACCGCACCGCAGCACACCGCACCGCATCGCACTGCCTAGGCATGATATCTCCAACCCCCTCCCCTCCCCCCCCTCTCAACACCAGGGACTCGAAGCAAAAGCCCTCGTAGCGTGCAGCAGCAGCAGCAGCCTGCGTGCGAGACGGGCGACCAGTCATCTTTCAGACAATCCCCAGGGGGACACCCCTCTCCCCCCCCCTCCCCTTGCTCGTTTTTCTCCAGTTATGTCCCGGGGTTATTCACAGAGAGCGCGCCACATGAAAAGCTTGGTGTGTGTGGTGCGATGCGGTGCAGAAGAGTGCCGTGCAGCTGCAGTAGTCACAGTAGTAACTAGCAGCAGGCAGCATGACGACGCGGGGGGGTTAGTTCAGAGAAACGTCTCGAATATTGGCTGGTTTGTGTGATCTGCTTTGGTATTATTGTGCTGGACGTTGCATAACCTGGGGGTGGTGATAGTAGTGGTGGTGGTACTGCTGATGGAGCTTGTGGTATGTGATAGAAAGGTGTGAGAAAACGCAGTCTTTCTTTTGTGAACCACCGAGCCTCCCCCCCCCTCCTTGTCGCAGGCTGATGTGACGACGACGTGTTGTTCGCATGATGATGATGATGATGACGATGATGCTCGTAGGCAGTGATTGGAATATAGAATTTTCTGACCTTGCACTGTGCTTTGTATGGGGTCTCGCCGAGTCAGCAGTCAGCAGCTGACTGACCATGGGCGGAATGGTCCTACATTACATTACATCTTCCAGACATCAACATCAACACCAAAGTCGCACGTCACGTCACGATACATATAGACAAGTCATGTACGTATACAAACCAGGCCATGTCCCAAGTAAACACGCTAGCATTACGCAACCAGCAGCACCTAATTAGTCCGTCGCCCAAAACAAAACCGCCCCAAAGTACCGGCAGACAGGGCCCAGCGAAGCAGCTAAACTGCTTAACCAACGCGCCCCGAGAGTGGGGTCCCGCGCGCGCGCGCACACAAACTAGGTCAGGTGCTTGCTCCGATCTCCAGCTAATGAACTAAGTAAGCCCTGCCTCCAACGGCCATCTACTAAAAGTAGGTGGTTTTGATATTGGGTGTATGTATTTATGTGTGTGAGTGTGTGTGTGTGTATGCGTGTATATACATACAAGACGACGGGAGAAAGACGGCCTTCGCCGCCACCACCACCACCACCACCACCAAGCCGCCCGTCGGACACGGCACGTTTGACGTCTGTTATTACTATGTATGTATATGGATACGCCCGGAGATGGAAGAACGAACTGATAGACGATGGAACGCGATAATTACACATCTGACAGAGGTCACTGCCGCTACAATGCAGCTTATCACAGTCCCGAGTCAGTCAATGAGTCGGTCAGTCGATCTACCACCACGCCTTACTCGTGGGCATATATGTACTATACACACACCTATAATATATCATCCATATCCATAGTACTGTATCATATCTTCACCCCCTTCTCCCCTTCCCCCCACGCACGCACACACATACACACGCACGTATGTACATAAATACATACAAAACCCACACACACAACACACAAATCACAACGCACTCCTCCATTCACCCAATCCCACCACCCTACTACTCCTATTATTACAACACCAACTACCGAACGCAAAAAACACCAAAAAAACAACGTTCGTTTCAGAAACCCTATTACCCACCTATTATATACCCCACCCACCCACTCCATCCATACCCACCTATAAATCCACACGCCATACACGTGCCACACGCACACGCACACGCACATGCAATCAATCCTAAAGCGCGAAAAGAAAACACCGTTCTTCTCCCGTCTGGTTGACTGGTCTCTCCGACTGGTCGCGGGTGGATAAACGTCAGTCGTCAAATCGGCAATCCTACGTATACGTACACATGTACACATACGTACACAGACACGTACAATTGTACAATTGTACAAACGAGACTGAAGTGATGACAGTTCCTATGACATGACCACTGATGACCGTGACAATGACAACCTCAACCACGGGCATGACTGTGACCGTGCACACTGACAATGGACAATGGACAATGGACAATGAAATGACACTCTACCCACCACTGACATGACACTCTACCACCACTAGAATGACAATTCGTGACAATGACCAACCACACAAAGTACTCCTGCTCTTTGCTACCCGTGATCACTGCCCGCGCAGTCCGAAACAGTCTGCCCGCGCAGCAGCAAGCAGCCCAAGCAGCCCATGCAGCCCGTGCCCCCCTTCAAACATGTCATCACACAACACACACACAACACACACACACACACACAACCCGTCATCATATCCAAATCCCCTCCCCACTCCAGAAACAAAAAGAAAAAAGCAAAAGTCAAAAACAAAGAAAAAAGGAATTTCGCGTCCGTCCAATCGAAACCGATGTAATGTAATGATATCTTGTAATATATCTCGTCCCGTGCCATTCCCATTCCATCACAATCCACCAAAACCAGCCCAAGCCTCCCACCGTAGAGCGCAAGCAAAGCAAAGTAAAGCAAAGCAAAGCAAAGCAAAGCAAAGCAAAGCAAAGCAAAGCAAAGCAAAGCAAAGCAAAGCAAGCAAAGCAAGCAGGCGCGTAACAAACAAACCCATGTCAAAAGTACCATTCACAGCAGCACAAAGAACAAAGAAAAGCATCCACTCAAGTCCCCGAAAGAAGTCCTAGTAAAGCTCATCGTCATTATCATCATCATAATCATCGTATCAAATCTTCAAATCTTATCATATCATCATCATCATTTCAAATACTCAATTCAATTCAATTCAATATCAATATCAATTCAATTTCAAAATTCAAATTCAAATTCAATTTTCAAAATTCAAATTCATTCATATATCTGAAAACGCAACGTATTTCTTTTTATCTTTGGTGTTTGATATTTGGTGTTTGGTGTTTCATGTTGGAGGGGAAGGGGGAGAGTGTAAGGGGTGAATATACTAGGAAGGAGGGGGGTCTCGTATACGTGTGTTGGGTGTAGGTGCGTGTGTATATATAGATGTGTATGTGTGTGTGTGTGTGCATAACGTGCTTTCTAGAGACGAACAAACAGGCAGAATAAGAACAAAATCAATCCAAAAAATTTCAAACCAAGAACTATTTTGTATGGAGGGTATGACAAAGAGGAAAAGTCGACACACCCAGCAGACAGAGAGAGAGTGAGAGAAACAGGCAGAGGAGGGATAGTATGATATCAATCCATTGCAGAAGTACTCAAAATCTGTGCTTTGCCAAGAAAGGTGGAGATGGAGGAGGGGAGAGGGCGAAGAAGAAGGGGGGTGGGGGAGGAGTAAAAAATAGCTCGGATCCGTGCTGAGCGTGCCTCCTTCTCTCTCTGTCCAGGGCTCGGTTGTCTTTCCATACAAGGTAGGTAGGTAGGTGGGTGGGTGGTAGATAGGTAGGTAGTAGGTCCTGATAGTCCCGTGCCAACGTATAAGTATATGTACGTATTTTATGTGTGTATGCAAAATCGGCTCGTCGAATACTCCAAAACAAATAAGAATGCCGACGAAAGAGAGGTACAGGAATTGTGGGAAGGTCGACAACGTATATATATGCATGCATGCCCGGTCCAAAAAAAGAACAAGATAGTAATTTCAAAGAAGCAGCTTTGCCGTTGAAGTGATAGTGCATCAAGCGGGGCCAGGCACAGAATTTTTCGTTAACTCAAAGGACGGTAGCAGTCCATCGTATCGTGTGTGTGTGTGTGTGCGCAAAAAGTGCAGAAAGCTAACAAAACAACGTGATCTGGAAGGTGAAAGCAGAACGACGAAACGAAGCAGAACGCATGATTTTGTCATCCTCCAATCAGGTCCTTCTGTCGATTACAGAGACATACATCCATCTTCACGGGGTATTTCCTAACAGAAAAAGGTACCGCCTGGCCAACGAAGAGGGCTCAAGCTAGCCCTCGTTCCGGCGAGACCATCGTCACCAATCCACCTCATTATCATAAATAGGAACAAAGCCTAGTGGTGCTGTGTGTGTGTGTGTGTGTGTGTGGAGTTGCGCCGCGATGCAATGGGTCTAAACGAAGGGGAATCAAGAGTGCAGATAGACAAGGAAAGATCGATCAAAAGAACCCCGAAACCAAGTCGTGCGAATGCGTGCTTGAAAGTATGACTCTCCGCCTCCGGTATCAAGATTGTCCCAAAATATGAGCGCTTCTCCTTAGTGAATCTGTTCCGAATGCGCGCGAAAAACCAAGACTTTAGCCCCCAAAACCCTGAAAGGCCATTCGTAATCCCGATGAACCAAGAGACATATGCTGATGTGATATCGAAAGGGATAAGACTCGCTAGTAGAAATAGGAGTTGTGGTCGTGTCCATGAACCGAACGTGGCGACAGACTCACTCGAGTTTCCAGTAATAACCATTGTGATTCGAAGGAGAAAGTGATCGAAATGTATGACACAGCTCCTGTGAATGGCACTTTGAGTATGGACCACGACCATAAAAAGCGGAAACCACCAAACCCCCCCCCCCCCTCCCAAACACACCAAGAAACATGCAAAATGGGGCTATGACAAGGGTTCTTCTTTCGCCAGGACAGAGCCTAACGGTGCGCTCGTCGCATAATCTCGTTGTTGAACTTATAAAGGCAATGTAAGGTGGCGAATGAAGCTCAACTAAAGGCGAAGTACGGAAGCGTCATCTACTACTGCGGGTAGTTGCTTTGGCCATTCTCGGACGCTAAGACGATATTTAGCTTTCCCGTTTCGCAGACGGTGGAGCAGGGGCGAGATTACGTTGTTGGTACATCTGATTCTGGCCGTGGCCGTATGGGGACTGCGGGCCGTAGTTGCTGCTGCTGTTATGAGCACCTCCATTGTGGTATGGTGGATGATTAGAAGCGTACTGTGGCATTCCCTCCGGCATACCCGGACTCTGAGTACCATACGGTGGAGCTTGTCCACCAGACGCAGGGGCATAGCCGATAGGAGGCAGCTGGGGACCACCGCCCATATTTGGTGGCGGTACTTGAGAACGAAGAGCGCCATACACCTGAGGACCGTCGCCATTGTCGACAGGACGACCCTCAGCGCGGGCACGTTCATCCTCAGCCTTGCGTTGCTGCTCTTCCTCCTTCTTCTTTGCCTTCCATTCTTTGCGAATCTCTTTGAACTCTAATAATCGTTAGCAAAAACGGCAATGGGGAGTACACGACGATTTGGATACGCGATGCTGTTGACTTTAACATCGAGTGCTGGTTTCAGTAGCAGTAGCGTTGTTTGAATCGTGCATCAAACTAGCTGGGACATGGGTTGACAGATGGTTCATGGCTAGCGTCCGCAAAGTCGGGCGAACCATCAATATAGTATGTCGCGACACCGCTTTGGGCCATAACAAAACAGTCCGCGCGCCAAGACGAACCATCTTTGACCAGCATTATATTGAGTCGAAAAACGTACCTTCAGGAGTGCGCTTCGCGCCATGCGACTGCATCGTTACATGCGCGTTCAAGTGATTTAACGTTCCGTACGCCTTCTCGCAGCCGTTCCAGCCACACTTGTACATGCGTTCAATCTCTTCGTAGCGTCTACGCGGGCGTTTGTGCTGTTGCGCGCCTGGTATCGGCACGAATGAATAGACGGTTGACAACGGGTGGCCACCCTGCGCGTCAACGTTAGCAATTCATGTTACACAAAAGGCGGAGGCTCCGCAAACGCGGAGACTCACGGGGTGTCCGGGAGCGTATACCATGGCGGGTGTAGTTGGCGCCGATGACGCAGGATGTTGTCCGTAAGGACTGATCTGATGAGGACCAGGAGGATATTGTCCACCCCATTCCGGTCGTCCATTCATATACGGACTAGGTGTCCCAGGATACCCGGCATGATGACCCATATCGTGTTGCGGTGTATAGGGAGAATACTGCTGGTGTTGAGGGTAGGTTGGGCTGGTGGCAGCGGCGATTGAGGGATCTATTGGTACTTCGTTGTCAGACTCTCTGTTCCCATTGTGATGGCTGTTCTGGCCTTCTGCCAAAGGCATGGACGGACTTGTTTGAGTCATAGCGCCTGTGTTCGCACTTTATGGCCGCTGTACCGGTTTCCACGCGTTTTGTCGAGCGTGTTTTGGGGTATCGTTTCCTTGAGCTCTCTCTGTCTCTCTCTCGCGGAGGTAGCGTACGCGAAGGTAGGGTAGGTGTGGCAGAGGAAGATAGATTTGGAGAGGAGCGCGTTTCTTGTTTGTGATAACGCGCAGGATGCAGGCAGAGTGAAGCAGGAGCTTCGAAAGGGTGTTGCTGGTAGTAGGTAGGCAGACAAGGCGAGCTCGAACCGGACTACTAATAGACCGTTCGTCTATCGTGCATAGACTTGTGGGAGAACCGTTGGTAGAAGCGAATTGGCGAACTCAAGACCGGAGGACGAGAGGCGCTGGATCGACTGAGGTAAAGGTACTTGAGAGGAACGAGCCGTAGGCGAAAACTACGCTTTGCCGATTTTGAGCGTCGGAAGCTGATTCGCAGAGCGAGACCTTGGGGAAGAATGGAAGGCTATCGGACCGTGGCTGGGAAGTTCAAGGCTGACTACCCCCCAGGAACGACTAAGAGCCGAAAGATGTGTGTGTTGACAGCAGATACGCTGGCGCCGATTTAGACGCGGATGATGTGCAAGACGGCGTCCTGGCAAGTAGGAGCGACTACGACGTAGTTGGATAGCCACCAGTGTTTCGGCAGATCGTGCGCCGTCGTAAAATATAACGTTGTTTCGGTAGTGCGAGGAAGAGATGGTAGTGCAAAGACTAGTCGAAAGATGGGTGAGAGTGGGAGGCCGGGCACGAAAAACACTTCTTTTTGAGGTGAAAAAGCGCGTGAAAACGGAATCGTAGGGCAACCCAGGGAGATCGAAAGGATGAAATGACCGATCCGACTGGGGTGGATGTCTCCAGTGGAATTGGATGGATGCAACGATGGGTAGGTTGCACGAAAGTTGCTTAGCAGAAGACTGAGAGTTGGAGGTCTAGTCGCTGAAAAGGATGCTAACTTTCTAGCGGCGGATGAGCCACTAATGAGTGAATGGTCAGAGAGTGGTCACGGAGGAAGAGGGACGGCGTCCTTGCCCTGAGAGCGCGCTGCAGTTCAGGTGCCACCAACGAGTGCGGGAGGCAAGAATGTCCCACTTATTATTTCTTGTACTGGAAGATGTGAGGTAATGCTGCTTTGCTGGGAAGATGGAGAGGCCGGGGTCAAGCGCCTTTTCAGTGGCTATTGGGGGAGGGGGAGGGGGAGGAGGGGGGAGGGGTTGTTAGTGCGAGTGCAGTGAGGTGTATTTTTTGTGCGGATATGAAAAAGCAGGGTGGGTACCGTGAATTGGACGAGATGGAATGGGCGGTACCGGGTGAGGACTGCTTGGATTGATCGCGAATGCGGTGAGACTTTCTTCCTGCTCTTGTTCCCTGCTGATGTGTGTGAAGTTTACTTGAGTATAGATGTGTATGTGTATGTGTATGCGTATGCGTGTGTGCGTGGTGATTCAGGCCAAGTCAGGGCCCTAGTAGCAGAGCTGGCACGACCTTGATTGTAGTAGGTAGGGGGCTCTCAAGCCGTATTGATGGGTAGGAAGTTGACGCGCTTTGCTCTCTCCTGGTGGGCTGAGCTGTGTGAGCTGCTGTAAGGTATCAGAAACAAGTTGCTGCTTCTAGCGTAGTGTATCGACGAGTGACGCTAAAAGGTGCGATTGATGGCTAGTCTCTGCGAGGAGAAGCGCATAAGTCAGCGTTTGAAGCATGTGCGTGTTGGGGGGAGAGGAGGAGGTGGGTACGTACTTTTTGACGAGCCAACCGTGGATGAACAGGTCCCCAAGCAAGCTAGCAGCACAGTAGTGAGATGGGAGAGATGGAAGATTGGGAGATGGAGAAATCAAGAACGCAAGAGAAATCGAGTCTAGAGAGAAGGAGGAAAGGACGCGTTCCGGGCGAGAAGGGCTAGTGCAGCAAAGACGCGCGGGCGAGACTAATGTGAAAAGGGCAATTGAGGAAACGGGGGGCCTTGAGAGCTTCTTCTTGTTGCTTTGACTAGCTCGATCCTGGCTTGGAACGCTCGGATCATCCTTGGTAAACAGAAAAATAACGGCCGACCGGAGCAGAGAGAGAGGGAGAGGGATGGGTGAGGTATAGAAGATTCGGGGATTGGAGTGAGAGAGGGGGGGGGAGGGGGAGGGGTCGTCCAAAGAGCGTGACCATTGTGAGAAAGGGTGGTGGTAACAGAAAACACACTCCCCTCTCTACTTTACCCGTCCACCACCAGCACTACCACCACCACAACCACCACTTACCACTACCGTCACTTTGCTGTACTGTGGTCATGAAGAAGAACATGCTTTGTGGCCACCAGAAGGGTGAAATCTCAAGCCACCGCGCACTTCCGCCAGCTTCTAGGGCCGTCTTCCATGTTTACCTCAACAACACATGAAAGAGAAAGAAGAAAACAATCAATCAATCAATCAATCCATACATACATAGCACTCTCGCCTCATCTAAGGAAAAAAAAAAGACCCTGATCCCACGCTCACACGTGAAATCTTCGCTTCATTGATCCTTTTGCCCATGCAATCAATCTCCCATACATCGATTGACAGGGCATCATCCACGGTGCGCATCAGCTCGCAAATGAGGTATTGAATTCCAATCTATGAGTGGCAGGACTCCGCATTATGTGAGCACGGTTGACACGTCTAGTCGGCCCTTTGTCGGTGCTAATCATATGCAAAGTGGAGCGGAGAGCCTTTGGCTTGCTCTCAACCAGACGATGGTCTAAGCCACACACACACACATGCGTGCGTGCACATACACACAGTACACACACCAATACCCAATACCCAATACCCAATACCCAAGACCAGAATCTCGAGAATTCCTCCCCCAACCAGGATCTGCTCCATTCGATTAATCTCGAAGTACTGATCTTCCAATTTTCTGCTCCAACCAGCACTCAGAACCATACTTTGCGTCGCCGTTTCTTCCGGATGGGCATTTGATCTGGACCCTTCCTTGCCCTCGAAAAGTGTTGGCCTCTCCTTGTTTCGCAGCAGCCCCCTGTTCGGCTCCCACCATTTGAAATATCTTGTGTCTCTCGACTGTCTAGACTCAGGGTTTTTTCTGGGGTCTGACATGTTTATTTTCTTTTTTTGACCCTGATGCCGAGGCTCCCATTTAATCCTTGCCTGCAATGTACATACATGCAGTACAGCATGAGCATTGTGTAAACAGGCTTGCGCTATCGTTGCCGACGCTGGAGCTGTGCAAAGAAAAAAAAAAGCCGTGACGTCGGGGCGAGAGGCGCCAGCGCGGGGGCACAAAGTATATGTATAATAGTTGTATGACTGGCGCTGGTGTTACTAGTAGCGAGCGAGCTGTAACGAACGAGTCGACGAACAGTCGGAGAAGCATGTTCGCTACTTGAATCTTTAAGCGGAGACTTTGTTCAAACCCGGTAAGCCGGATGTGCGATGTGCGGGAAGGCAAAGCGGGTCAAACACGACTGGCACCCAGTTCCGGGCAGCACTCTAAATGCTGTTGTGACACCGAAAACGTCTTTTCGAAAAAGACCCTTACCTCTCCTAGCCATTACCTTATACGTGCCAGCGGCGACGGCGTGCTGTGACGTCGAAAAGCTTAGCATCGTCATGCTTAAAACGTTTATGCACTAGTATTGTTTCGAAACCATCGTGAGATATACTACTTCTCATCAGCTTGCCATTGGTATCATGGATGATGAAGAGCGTGTCGACTGCTATACGAGCACGAAATTGCGGTGTGATGCTTTGGCGCATTGCATCAATATGAACGAACCTCGTCATGTGGCTATCTTTATGAATCTGAATCACCATTCTGGACACTGTGTCCGGGTCCCATACGAGCGCCGTGAGTTGTCGTTGATCACCTCACGCGGTGCGACTCGGTACGCCGTATTCAGCAGAGGGACTCTTCAATTCAAACCTTTTTGGTCGAAACAGTAGGGCCGGGATATATGCTTGACCAGGATCCGCTGCGGTTCAACTTCTGCTCGGCGTGGTACCCCCTTGTTTTGCACGCTCTACCACAAGTGTCTCCTGACAGACCAAGAAGACATGACCATTTAGTTGTTGTATGTGTGCGTGTGTGCGTGTGTGCGAAAGAGTGTGGAAGGTTTGCGCTTGAGCCATGCATCCATGATGAGTGGTGCGTACGTGGCATTACGCGCAGTATACTTTGTCCACAGTATGCGCGCCTCCACAATGTCGTGGTCTAGGTGTCAGTGACGCTCCTGACGGCAAACCCATGGTTTGTCGCGAGGTATGTTCGAGATGTGTATGTAGGTAAGTAGATAGTATATCTTAGAAATCGCAGCTGGCAGCGTGGCGTGTGTTTAGACGGACCGATTCCAGTATCTTGGCCTGGGCCCACCACCTAGAGGCGGGCACTGGCAGCGTGTCGGGCTCTTCTCTGTATAAGCTCCAGCTATGCACGCACGTGCGTCTGGGATAGCGCGTTTGCAGTTTGTTGCTTTTTGCGAGGTTTTTGGCGCTACTGCCGCTGGCGCTATGATGGTTTGTACGACCACACTACGATATATTATAGACATGTTTGCCTAAAAAGGGAACATCTGTTGACGTTATCAATCTTACCTGCTGGGACAAACGTGGTTGATTGACTGCAGGAGATGTGTGCAGCAGCAACCAGCCAGGTTGCATCCCAGTACCAGCAGCCGTACATGCTGGAAGCTGAAAGATTGCAGCAATAGTAATATTCTCTAGAATGAACGTTTGGTGGCACTGTTCAATGGTTTCGACATTCTCGAGACGAGCTGATTGTCTCCGGATGGACTTGATAGTCTTTGATGGCCGTGATGGCCGAGATGCTGCGGCCTACCTACCTAGTGCACATGGCAGCAGTGCTGCATATGAAACGAAATCTGTGAAAGAAACAAAAGAGCGGTCGATCACAAGAAAACGCACAGAGGTGACAGCTCTCACGCATAATGCGCGAATAAAAGCGTGAGATGCAGCGCCGGGAATAACGAGGACGATGATGTCGGAAGAATACATAATAATGCGCGAATTGAGAAGCGTGGCAGCGCGTGGAAGCATGCATCCAGGAATGTGGGAACCATGTCCAGCCATGCTGCTGCTGCTCTCAGCGTCGCTACGAGCACATTGCACATTGACGCAAGCAGACCGGATCATTGATTCGGTGGTGAGAGGTCATGTGCATCGAGTTTGGAGGAGGAGAGCGGGAAGAATCTGCCGGGCAACAGCAGCTCGTGCTCACATGCAAGGAAGATTAAAAGACAGCGTGCTTGTCGAGCAGGAAAGAAGGCAGCCAGCCAGCACGAGAACGAAACAAAGAATAATGCCGAGCATATTTTGATGAGACCACGAAATGAAGTGGTTTGAGGGGGAGAGGGAGAGAGAGAAAGAGAGGGAGGGGGGAGGGGGGGGTGACAGGAGCAGGTGGAATCAATACCGTCTTAGCAATACCAATGATGATACAATGAGGTGTGTCCATATCTTCCGTAGACGCAGGCGTGAGAGATACCCACACCTCCTACCTAAGGACCAGTTCATGGCCACTAAGGCAAAAGAAGCTTTTTATTCCTTAGCGTTACCACGTTGATGCTCGTAATGATCCCGGTCCGCGCCTTTGTAGTCAGTCATTGATGACTGTGGTGGTGGTCATGCAGAAAGTGATATTGTATCGCTACACGTTACGTTGCGTTGCCAATGCTGCTGCTGCTGGTACTGGTACTGACGACGATGTCAGCCACAGAGACTAATAATGCTGATGATGGTACGTAGTTACAAATTGACCCAACGACGCAGCAGACACATGGTACTTGGAGTTTGAGTGAGCTGGCCAACAACGAAGACATGTGGCTGACTGCATACTGTATTATCGAAGCACTGAGCACTGGGCGGCAAGAGAAAAGGGCCGAAAGAGGATATAAGAAGCGTTGGAGCCGCAGTGTCACCCGCTCACGTGGGCTTTGGAGCTGCATGCGAGGTCAGGATGTATCGGCAAGGGGGGGTTGTAATTAGTGGAAGAGATGGAAGATGGCGAGATGGCGAGATTGGGAGAGAGGCCGAGAGAGTGAGTTAGAGAGAGATAGATGCAAACAAAGCTGGGTGTGAAGAAGATAGTAGCAAGGAGGGAAGAACCGAGAGCGTAGGGGGGCGGTTGTGAGACGGGGAACTTGGGGGGAGGGGGGAGGGAGAGGGGCAGCTAGGGGGATATAAGCTGGTGGAGCGGGCACGCTTTTGGGGAGGGGGATGGTGAGCAACTGGGCAAGTAGGCAGCTAGGCAGCTAGGCAGCTGGGGAGTTGGGGAGTTCAATTGGGGGGGTGTTTGGGGGGAGTTGGCTGGCTTTTTTTGGGGGGGAGGGGAGGGGAGGCGGTGGGAGTGGCAGGGCGGGCAGCGCTGGGGAACCTGCCGTAGCCATAGCTACACATAAGACACATAGTCGCGCGTTCTGGGCCTCTTCTAGGCCGCTGCTCATCCGAATCGGGGAGCTCGCGCGATTGAGCCAGGCGGAAGTCGGCATAGCGCTGGCTTTTTCCTCATGTCCATGTCATGCTGCTGCTACTGCTGCTGCTGGATGGGCATGGGCATAAGCATGGGCAGCAAGCCATGGCGACGGTTCGTAGTTAGGTCCAGGAGAGGAATTGTCCATTCCGATATCCAGATGGAGCATGCACACCATCATCGACCATGGACGACGCACGCCTTGTTATTTGGAGAATAACAACCACCTGCTGCTGCTGCTGCTGCTGCTGGTTGTGGTGGCTGGAACTTCGGCGACGACGTAACAGGAACCATATAGTAGGATCCGGAATCGGATGCCGTAGGGACAGGGGCAAGGGCAACAACCTAGGTTTTTCAAATGCCAAGGGACCATGCCATGCCATGCCATGCCAATCATGTCTTCTGCGATCAGCTGAAAGATGGACATTAATATCCAAAGGGGAGCGGATGCATGTGCATGTGAGTAGTAGTGGTAGTGGTAGTAGTAGTAGTAGTAGTAGTAGTAGTAGTAGTAGTAGTGGTAGGAATAGTGGAGGTGGAGGTGGAGGTGGAGGTGGAGGTGGTAGAGGATAAACAACAATGTGGCGACGGAGAAGCAGCACGCAGCACCCAGCACGGCCGCCAGCAGCCCGGGTAAGCCAGATGAGCCCCGCCCACCATAGAAACATGAAAAGATGCCACCCAGCGACCAAAACACAACAGCGAACTATCTATTTCTCCTCCTCTTCCCACTAATTATCCAAGCCAAGCTACTACTACCTGGGCAAGGCAGGGCAAACAACCGTCCATATTTTTGTGATTAGTCAACCTCCTAATTGATTCCTGAGATTCCTGTGATTCTAGTGGGTGCGGGTGGAGCGTGGGCGTGGCGGAGGGGTTTGTTGGGGGGGGGGGCCAAGCAGCGGGCAGCTAGATAGTAAGTGGTATGGGCGGGCGAAGGCCAATTTTCACATTTCAACACGTCAATTAACAATACTAATATTAATGATGGTGATGATAATGATGATGATGATGCTGCTCAGTGCTGATGATGATGATGATGATGATGATGAATGGATTGATTCAATCACTTTCCATCCCGTCTGACCATTCTCGCTCGCGTCCATTCCGCTACCATTCCGCCGTCGCCCGTTGGTTAAGGCCCCCTCCCCTCCCCTCCCCTTCCCTTCTTCTCCTGCTGCCTTTCTCCCCTGCGCCCCTGCATCCTCCAAATCCAAATCCAAAATTGCCAATCGTACACCGCCACGCCTCTCTTTTCTCTCTCCATCTCTCCAATCTCTCCAATCTTTCCAATCTCTCCTCTCTCTCCTCTCCCCTGTGACCATACTCTCGCGTCCGACTGCCATCCTCACTCAACTCTGCAATATGTCGTGATGCGCCTTGTCATTCAATTTCATGCCCTGCCCCTCTCCTCTCCTAAATGAATTATGCGCGCGCCGTGAGCCTGTCATTTTCCGCAACCCTTCACTCATTCCACATCGCCAGCATCACACTGTTGCACACTCCCACCTGACCTCTCTCTATCAAGAGCCAAGCACATCTGTCATGGTTGTAATCTTCAACACTACGTCTTCGTTCTTGCATTGGTTGTTGTCAAGCACGACTCCGCACTCATTCTACGAGCTAGCTATTCCGTCTATGTGACAACAAACCCAGTCCACTTCGTCAATCACACTATACAAGCAAGCAATTAAACTTGCCTCGTGACTGATCCTCTAGACCATCCCCGCTGCTGCTGCTGTGTCTTCCGTCCACCTGCGTATTATGCTGCTGTGTGTGTGAAGAACAAGATGATGCAAAACAAAGGAACCTTGTCTCAAGGAAAATGAACTGTAGACCTCCCTGATGGAATCCCTCTTCTATACTACCCCTTTTACCGTAAAACTCCAGTCTATCAAGGTGAGGCAAGTCGTTTGTCCAATCTCGAGAGCGACTTAAGAGACTCTTACCGTAATAACGAGCCTCTGTCTACCATCGGCTGCGAGACAGAGGTGCATTGTTAGCGCCAGTTAGACCTGCCTCTGGTTAGCATTGACTTGTACAAAGGGTTTGTGAGCACTTTACTGACCACCGCCTCGTCCACCGCGGTGTCCACCACCTCCTCTCCACCGTCCACCGCCGCCGCCGCCGCCACCATAGCGGACCATTTCTGACAATCGAGGATCGATTTGCTGTTTGGCCTCAGAGAGGATGGTGACGAGATCTCGAGCCTGCTTCGCGTCTGGACATGTTCCATTAGTCATCCGACCTTCATTATTTTGGTTGAGATACTTACTATCAGTAGTAAAGAAGGTAATGGCGGTTCCCTTAGCACCGGCGCGACCAGTACGTCCAATTCGGTGAACGTAGTCTTCCGAGTTGTTCGGGTAGTCATAGTTCAGTACGTGGGTGATATCCTTGACGTCTTTAAGAAAAATCTAAGTTAGCACAAAAGTCACATATGTTGAGATCAGAGCCAATCTATTTTCGATCGCGTGAGGCTGTAAGTTTGTTGCGTGCAATACGCTCGTTGCGCTACGAGTGGTCATGATGGCATCCAGGCCAGCCATTGCAGCTGGAAATCTCTCGTGGTCCAGGGAAACCTTGAATACGTAGCTTGAACGAGTCAAGAAATGTTGCCAGTCCCCTACAGTATAGTCGAGGAGACTTTGAACAAAATGAGGTGAACCTCACATGAATGCATCCAAGGATCCGGTGATGTGGATCTGATGACACGATAAGACCTGGATGAGACATGAGAGCATAGAGGCAAGCGCACGAGAGTAGAGAGCAGAGCACAACTTCAGATCACGCAATGAAGGATGAAAGGAGAGGACGCTGGGGGGGTTCAGATGGGGGCAGGGAAGGGTAGGAGGTGTTGGGGATAGGGATGGGGATGGGGTGGGTAGTAATAGCGTTGAGATCATACCAATGCCACGGGATGCCACGTCTGTGGCCACCATGATAGGGCTTTTGCCTGTCTTGAATTCGTTCAGAACCCAGTCACGTTCGTTTTGCTGTTTGTCTCCATGGATGGCTAGTGATCTGTCAGTAGATGCTGTCGTAAGACTCGTGGTAAACATACATAGGGCGGGCCAGCCATCTTGTCGCAAGAATTTGGTAATTTCGTCAGCGATCTTCTTCGTGCCTGTAAACACCAGGACCTTGCTCGACTTATCGTCCATGATACGCTCAAGGTGCTTTGACATGCGCTCACGCTTATCATAGTTGCTCATGACTTCAACAATCTGGGTAATGCGATGGTTGGCAGACAATTCCATAGAGCCGATATTGACCTGAATGAAATCGGTCTGGAAGTCTGAGGCAAGTTGACGAACTTCCTTAGGCCATGTGGCCGACCACATACAAGTTTGACGATCAGGTCTGATCTGGCCAATGATTTTACGGATTTGAGGCTCAAATCCCATGTCCAACATGCGATCGGCTTCATCGAGGACTAAGTAAGTGACGCGGCGAAGGTTAGTCTTTCCGGACTCCAGCATATCAATCAAACGGCCTGGCGTGGCGATGCAAACCTCGACACCTCGCGCGAGGTCACGAATCTGTTGACCTTTCGGCACTCCACCATAAACGCAAGTATTTCTGATACGAGACGACTTGCCGAACTTGTTGATTTCTTGCTGGATCTGTACGGCCAGTTCACGCGTAGGAGCGAGAATCAGAACAATTGGTCCGTCTCCTGGTGCGAGTAGCGGTTGGGCATTGATGTGGACAATAGCTGGGAGACAGTATGTGAGGGTCTTTCCAGATCCGGTCTCCGCGATACCAACAACATCACGACCTGAAAGCGCCATCGGCCAGCCCTGAGATTGAATGGCCGTCGGTTTCGCAAACCCTTGGGCCTTCACTTCAGACATGACATATGTTGGGAAACCAGCTTCATCAAAAGTTGTGACCGGTTTTGGAACATTCTTTCCTGCGATGGTCATTTGAGACTCTTTCCGAAATCTTTCGACTTCGGCTGGTGAACGTTCGGCTACGGCTGGGTCCTCTTTGTAGAATGACTTTTCGAACTTAGGGAGGCTGTCCATGTCTGCTGAATGTAAGAATTTGTACAGATAATGATGTTCTTGCATACGCACCCCAGTTCTGTTTTTGCAGACCAGCTCCGAGGTTAGACATGCGGTCTCCGCCGGCTCCACCGCCATATCCACCTCCGCCGCCATATCCTCCACCACCATAGCCTCCGCCATTCGAGTAACCGTTGCTACCGCCGTATCTGCAAAATTGTTAGCGACCGATCAGATCTAGACCAACGAGATCCCATCGCACCAAACGTCTCGAAAACAATGGCGCATCTTTTCAAGGAAGACGAGCTCATCATATCGCGAGTTTGGCCACAGGGTGTGTATGAATAAGGTGTCATGTGCAAACTCCGTCACTCGCCAGCCTTGGAATGACTGCATACCCACTGGCGGAGTGACCGTAGTAGCTGTGGGCTGTGTAATTTGTGCTAAAGTCTTCATACCCGTTCGAGTGTCCGTTGCTGTATCCTCCACCGCTGCCGCCACGGTATCCGCCTCCGCTGCCGCCGTAGCTACCACCGTATGACATGGTGTGTTATGAGGTGCGAGTAAGGTCAGAGCTATGGCCGCCTTCGTGAACTTTGCAAGCAAATGAAGCAAATGAAGCAAGTCCGCAAAGATCCACAGGAAGTAGGTGTATAGTGGAGAGAGTGAAAACAAGACGGAAGATGGGAAACGACAAAGACGTGATGGTAGAGTGAAGTTGGTGAGCGGAAGGGGCGAAAGAAGACTTTTTCTCAAAAAAAGAGTTTCTAGGGTTGCTGCACTAAAACCAGTCTAGGCCCAAAAAGGCTAGCGTCTACGAGAGCCCTGCTGACAAAAGAAACCTCCAACCTCAAGACGCATTGAAGTTATTCTTACTAACTTAGTCTTCCACTTGCGTACATGCTTTAGGGAAACATATTCAGACTCATTTCCCAAAATCCAATTTCCATCTGCAACTCCAATGTAAGAATTGGTCACATATGGGTTAAGCAGACTAACCTTGATTGAGTGGATAAAAATCTTTACAAGTTCGTCCACTCTACTGACTGATTGCTTGACTGCATGCTTCTCGATCATGGCTAAGAGAGGAACGAATCATCAGCTGAATTGTTAATTTGCTCCATCAATAACTTACCGCGTCCAGAATCTACTGCCGTATTGTAATCATCGCCATTGTACATCTCAAACCATGGCCAATATCTGTTTCCTTCTCGCAATGTACTCGAATCGTTGTACCATCTCTTGGCAATAGCTGAGTAACCTAGCAAACACGGCAGCAATGCTACCTGGAGAGCGAACCAGTCTTCTGACTGACCGATGTCGAGCAGGTATCGTGTATATGCAGTGCACGCTAGATAACCGTCAATAGCGGGTTTGGTGAGAGACTGGTTTGGTCTCAGCTACCTATACTCTCTGTGTGCTTTTCTATCTCTTCCACAGAAATACCGAGCTCCTTGCAGTACCTTAGATGTAGCTTTATTTCCTCTTGAAAATGGTTCACGATCGCCGCCGACTATTCTCACGCATGTCAGCACTATACACATGACGTTCTATGCCTACTAGGTCAAGATGTCTCACTCGGCTTATGTCTTCAAGCTTCTTCATCTTGTAGGCCGCCAGTGCATGTGCTCTGGAAAAGTGTAACTAATAGTGTCAGGCCGGTTCGAATCATAGATTACGGATGGTGTACAAGCCACTGACTAAGAAGAGATAGTCCTGTATCAGGTAGTGCCTAAAGCTGTCGATCGATAGAGTACCCCTTGCCAGTCTCTTCACGAATTCATGCTCGGTATGTGCGGTCCAGTTCCTCTTGACATCCTTGTGTGTTACGACATAGTCAACGAAGCGTCCCCTAGATGAGATTAGGTCAGGCCATGGAGAGTTGGAGCGTGACCAACGGTGAGAATGGGAGGAAGTAAGTCGAATGAAAGTGATTGATCGGGCCACTTCCTCTTCCCCTATCTACACTCGTCTTTATGCCTGCTTCCACGAACAGGTTCGCGGCCTTTACAGATTCGACCATGGTCATACCAATTGCCAAGTTTGATGCGATCGCAGCTACGCACTTCAGCGAAATTCGATGACTGTATCTGTGCCGAACCCACATGCTAACGAACATCCTGTTCCATGTGTGTTGTTTGACTCTAAGTGCTCGGATTCGAGCAGCACAAGCTCATCGCCGCTACACAATACGTTGAGAATCACGTGTCTTTCGGCAGGAACATTTGATACGATACCGTCTCGAGAGAGTGGAAGGTGTCCTCCCTTTAAAAGAACGTATTGCGGGCCAAGTTTTTGCAGCCTTCTTGCCAGCTCTATGATGTCGTCCACTTTCTCTGGATCGGAGATAATCTCTCCGGCATCCTGTAAGATCAGCTTTGCCTCAGGCATATTTGGGGTCAATATTGTTGCCATTGGCAGGAGTTGCTCTCTGAGAGCCTGTATAGCGTCATCAGGTAATAATTTGCAACCTGTCGTCGAGACCATGACCTAAACAGTAAGTCAGGGAGCACGGAAGAAGGTCAGCATCTGACTCACGGGATCGACTACTAAACATGGTACTTTATGTGAACGCAATGCGTCTACAACTATTTCCACAGTCTCCAATGAAGCAAGCATGCCTACTTTAGTCAGACCGTCCCTTCGGATCTATATGAAACGTGTATACCAGTTTTGACAACGTCGACACCTATATCATCGATGCAAGCATCAATTTGCTTTCTTACAAATTCTGAAGGAGTCACATGAACATCGAAGACTTTAATAGTATTCTGTGCTGTCAGTGCCGTGGTAGCTGTCATGGCATAGCACCCATGAGCAGCGATGACTTTTTGGTCGGCTTCAAGGCCACTATTTCATATCAATTAGCGGTCCGTTCTAGCAAGTCAGTTGACTTCCTTACGCCCCTCCAGAGCTATCGCTGCCTGCTATCACTAGGATTCTTCTATCGTTTGCCATATTGAACATTGCATTTGAGTATTTACACTCGTTCTTCGAGCATTGCACGTCGCCAAAGAAATGTCTGAAAGGACCCACACCACTAGCGGAGCTAGATCACGTCATACATCAATTACCACCAAATGTATTAATATCCTAGCAATATTGCGTGAATATTGCTATGCTCCCATTGCCGACGTAATTGGGTTATTTTTGTACCACGTCACTATTATTGTAAAGACGTATATCCAACTCGGTAGGTATGAACCTTTCTTGTGCATGTTACGAAATTCTACTTCGAGACGCTGAAAGTCACCGTACCTTAGTCCGAATCCCCTTCGAACTCAGAAACATCGGGATCTGAATGACAAGTCAGGATTCGCAGCTGTGTGAAAGTGTGAGCGTAAACGTACCACGGAGTAAGGTGTACTCGAATCTACCGTCGACCTTTTCCGCAATAGCTTGCCTTATGACTCGCTGCTCGTCTTCTGAGAGGCGGGTGTCTGGATTCGCCACATCGCAGGAAAAGGTCAGACCTTGATTACCTGGTCCCAGATTGGACACATATTCAAGCAAACATTCCATGCTGAACTCAGTGACCACCAAAAGGGTCACACTCTTCAACTTACTGAGAATACTCAGTGCTGGGAGTATCGCATCGGTCATACAGCCGCTTATCAGGAGATCCTCCAAGTCAGGCATTTGAGCAATGAATTGGCTCACATGATGATCCCTGAGAGGATCTCCAACTCCGCGTAACTCAAGTTCTTGCAGTCCATTGAGTTGGGAAAGAGCCGTGACCATCGCCTCCACGTCATCATATACCATCTCCGTGTCATCGCCCTCAAGATTCAGGGACTTGAGAGAGCCCCTCTGATTCGAGAGAGCCTGGTGAAACAACCGTTGCTCTGTGCCTATGTAGTTGTCCACGTCTAGCTTTTCCAATTTGATGCTGTCCTCCAGAAGAACAGGAGTTGCAAGTGCTGCACCGGAAGGGAAGCCACTGAATTCCAGCTCTCGCAGCCGTTCACAAGAGCGTAACCATGCCACGGTCTCGAGGAATATGTCGTTGTGCGTTGCTTGAAGATCAGTTCGCCCATCACCGTCAAGCTTTAGTTGTTCCAGTGCGGTGCATCCTTTTAGGAGACCTAGGTGAGGCAGTGCGTCGGTACCTACGCTCAGGATTAGTGATCTTATAGACTCACCGTGACTGTTTAGGCTAAGGAACGTCTCTACTCCTAGTCCGCAATCGTGCATAACTTGCAATGAACGCAACGTCTGTGGAGCCATGCCGGAAAAGAAAGTAGCTAGCTTGTGATCTCGGTCGTCGCCGATCCTATCATTAAGTGGTGTGAGATTCCATTCATTTCAGAACATGGGACACGTAATTACCATTGGAACATAGACAACGCCTCAAAATGTGGACAATTTGCATGAAGCGCTGCTTGCGCAAGCTCATCTGCAAGTGTATCGCCATCATAGAGCTCCAGCGTTCTCAACCGTGGTAGCCTAAGATTCATTAGATAGTGTTAGAAGGTGCGTCGCTACTAGGTTTTACCTTGGAGCCCATCGTAGGAGAGCAAGAGGGAGTACTGAATTGTCAGCTAGGGCTCGTCTGTATGATCTATATAGATTTTATCTTTACCTTTGCCACTGATCAAATCAACCATGGGCGTATGTTCGGTCAGGACTATGGACAAGTGAGTCGAAAACTGTGCCAAGCGGCGAGCCTTCATATGCAAAACATACCTTCGCCGATACCATCGAGAATCGCCGTAGTGTTCAACCTAGCATACTTCCGCCCACTTCTCTTGTTTACAGGAGTATCCATGGCTATGTTGAAACGAGACATAGAGCCAGCAAAGAATGACCTATATGTAATGAGCCTGTGTCAACGCCTGGAGAGATGACTATACTTAGATACGTTGCCCCTGAACTTGTCGTCTTCTAGCAAAGAGCTGAGGTCACGCAGATCTAGCTCTCGTATATAGCGACAGTACGGATACAATGTGTCATTGAGACTGGAGGCTACGATCGAGCGCCACAGTATAGACCATCTTTGCACCATCAATTGTTGTTGTGCCAATGGCGCAGCTTCGCTTCCACCACCTTTGCATGGCGCATGGTGGTGCTCTCTAAGAAGCATCAGTA
Organism: Pseudovirgaria hyperparasitica; assembly: GCF_010093815.1. Taxonomy (NCBI): domain Eukaryota; kingdom Fungi; phylum Ascomycota; class Dothideomycetes; order Acrospermales; family Acrospermaceae; genus Pseudovirgaria; species Pseudovirgaria hyperparasitica. The sequence continues at coordinate 1,271,636 of NW_022985551.1, forward strand.
TCATGAAGGGCAAGAGATATCAACCTTCAAACCGGTAGAGGTTTGTCAACGCTGGGACAGCCAAGCGTCTGCCCGATACGGCGACATTGAAGAGCGAATCGAAATCGTATGCACGTGCTAGCTGTTCAGTAATGAGAAAGAAAACATCGTCTGGAAGAAGAGCTTGAAGGTCCCCCATCAGAACGACAGCTCAGTGAATATACGGAATAGTGCTCTTTGTCAGGATGGCGATGATTCCCACGAGAATTTATGATGATAATGGCAGCATTCAGGAAAGTGATGCATACAGGTCGGGTTATCCTATCGTAGCTACCGTAGGGTTGTTTTCGTTATGTCGTCTACCTACAGCAGACGCGCTTAGTCTTAGCGCTGTTTTGTCGCGTACACCAGGCAGTTCTTGAACATTCTTCCATCCATTAATTACTTGTCAACACTAACGTACTTGTTCGGATCTTTTCGAGAACGTTGGATTCCGGAGGTGTCTTTGACACTGAGTAGCATTTTACGTACCTGCAGTTATGTGATCAAAATGGTGGCACTCAAATTTACTCTAGCTCCAGACGCAGCAGCAAGGGTGCACGATATCTTGACCTGCCTTGCACGGTTCAGTGAGACTGTTTCAATCGAAGCACGGCCAGATGGAGTATGAGAATTGGGATATCGATCTTTGAGTCCAAAGTACACAACTGACTGAAATACAGCTCTCTTTCACCACGCTAAACTCATCAAAAACGACTTATGCTTCATTTACACTCGATGCAAGTCAGTTTTTCTCGCGGTACAAGTGTGCCGTAGCCGGCGGCGACTCGCAGGTCCGATTCACCTGCCGTATTTTGAGCAAAGTTAGTCGGCCTGCTGAGCTCACAATTGTGGCTAAGAAGAATGTATAGGCCCTCTTAGCTGTTTTCAAAGGCAGGATCTTAGATCCTCGAGGGAGAGACTCTGCCATTGAATCCTGTGAAGTGAGCGTCAATGATACAGCCGACGAGAGGGAGTGTAGATTTATTATCAAGATGTTCTGCAACCAAGGTGCGTATCGTACCATTCGAAACGATATAATTAACGTTCAGGCAGGTGTTGTGAAGACCTATCGTTTGACATACGAATCTGCAGATGTGATGCATGCCCTATTTGACAGGAACTCTGCACACAACAAGTGGACGATCCAGTCACAGATGCTTAAAGAATATATCGACTACTTCGGTGCACGTACAGAGCAATTGGATATTTACGCCGAGGATGATCGCGTGATCTTCACGAGCTTCACTGAGAAAATCACTAATGGCAAAGGTCAATAGCGTTGCTGAGCTTTTGAATATGATACTGATTGATTTTTAGAGGTCCTGAAACAACCTTTACGGACCGCAGTTTCTGCACACAAAGCCGATTTCGAGAATTTTGATGCCCAGGACAAGATCCATACAATCATAAGTGTTCGCGATTTCAAGTCTGTCGTCAGCCATGCTGAAACGCTCAAAGCCGCTGTATCTGCAGACTATTCGCAACCCAACCGACCTCTACAATTCAGCTATGGAGCGGAGGGGATCTACTGCGAGTATACACTGATGACATCTGGGGATCGTTCCGCCCCACCGCCAATCACGCATGCTGGCCCTTCTGTAGATCGACCAAGCTCAAGGACGCGATCGACTACTACTACAGATCAGCAAAACAAGTCGAGATCAGAAAGAAGTGCTATGCCTCCCCCACCCGTCGCTGACTCTCGCAGTGCGGCACGCAGAACCAGACCGCCTGGTTCCGCAAAACCCACTCCAAGCGTCCTGCCTACAGAGATGACTAATGCGAACATTCCTGAAGATCCAGATCCTGAAAGTCTCTTCATTCCTGAGCAGGACGATGCAAGGTGGGACCCTGCGGAAGATGAAGATGATGGGGAGACTCTTGGATGGGATGCAAGTGCCAATTATGTGGGTATCGAGCCCAGAGCCCTTTTGACTGGTACTAAAGAATCATTAGGAACCTGGATTTCAGGCTACCTTCAAAGACAGCGGGTCTCATCCAACTTCAGAAGAACAGCACAGTGCCACTGAAGGTCTAGCGCCCACCCAGAGACTATCTCAGGTATGTCCCGTTGTTCGGTCGTGATTTTAGGTAATAACATTTGTAGGTGAGAGGACTCTGGTAGGCTCTGCGTTGACCTTGCTGCTCCCTGTCGCATACCGAACACGCATCTACATGACGCTTGAGGGTTACCTCCAGCGCCAGTAAAATGTGATCCAATAGATGAATCGATTGTCATCATATCCAACAGCTGAATCGAGTGTCACCATATCCAACTGGTGGCGCATCCAGCCCCAACAGAGTGAACACGGCCTGGCACTGGCAGTGTATTGCATCTTCCGGTAACATCACCAGTCGTTGTTGTAGGTATCCCACAGTTCCCATGCTCTCCCCAGCCCCATGCAAGAACATCGCCAGCACGAGAGACTGCAATGACATGCTCGCTCCCTGCAGCAAATTTCTCGATTGCAGGGAGACCAGGCGGTGGCAACTGTCCATGGTCATCCCGGCCCCAGCCATGCAGTACACCAGACGTGCTCAGTACAAAGATATTTCCCCAACTGGCACCTATGTCCTTCCAATTTCTTGCTGAGTCGGGCGCGTTGCTTCGTATATTCCACTTGTCGGTTCCGAGAACCACATGCTGACCTTGCTTGTCATCTGAAACGATGTATGTGAATTCTCTACCACAAGCAGCACGAACGGCTTTGAATGGGATGCCATTAATTATACGTGGGGCCCAACTGTCTTCTTTCAAGTCGCCGAGCTGTCCTTTACGTCCAACACCCCAGCCGTAGACACTGCCGTCTGAAAGAACGGCAACCGCGTGACTCATACCGGCAGACACGTCAACAACAATTGTATCCTTGTCTGCAAGGTCCAGAATGCAACGAGCTTGAGGGGAAGTGACAGTGCCGGGACCTTGGCCCAATTCCCCTTTGTTTCCGGAACCACAAGTGAAGATCCTTTTCCCATCTGTAGTGACAAGAATAGATGCCTCCCAAGTAGCGGCACAATGCTTATATGTACTGATCTCGTCTGTATTGGACTCACTTGATACGAAAATTGAGAATGATGTGGAGTTCCCGATTGAAGAAGGTTGACTTGCCCCTATCACGCTACCACATCGTCCATCAGAGGCATGTCCCGAGCTCAAAGGTACACCCGATGTTGTAAGGACGATAGTATGATTTCCTCCAGTGGCGATGCTTGCCGGTGTCGCGTCGCCGGGTAGGATACATTCCGTTGGTACTGAAACGTCTTGCTCGTGGCCTATTCCAAGTTGTCCAGACCCGTTGGAACCTAGAGAATGAAGCATACTGGGTATGTGATACAGATGTGCGCCCGGCGGAGTGAAATTTCGCTCCATTTACCTCGAATTTATTGCCAGAAAGACATCAGATACGGAGCCTCTGAGCACACGCACAGAATCACAAGAACTGGCGCCTGCTCCGAAGCGATATTCCAGAACAAGGGAACGCTGCAACAACTATTACTTTGTATATCACCTAACATCAGACACTCTACTTTCGGTTCAAACAACAGGGTATACGCTTCTTAAACGAACTCCCTAGTCCTACAAAGACCCATCGCGCAATTCACCAATTCACCATGACGCGCGCTCAGCAGACCATTTCGATTGGCCTCCTTCTATCATCTGTACACTTTTGACCTTGTCGCGAGATCACAAACACCTGCTAATACGTCTCAGCTGTACCTCGCATGTTTTTTCGGCCTCGTACCTTTCCCACAGCAGATTCAGGATGATGTCATACCATACGTATGCCACTCTTGTGATGCGACACAATTACCAAGTTGACACTTCTGCAGGTTCCCTTCTGGGCCCTAGTTTCGTTTGGCGCATACCTCTTGGGAAAGCTCGGTTGGGGAGTTCTCACTTTTAACGATGTTCCAGAGGCGCATAAGGAGTTGATGGCACAAATCCAAGAGGCGAGAGCCGATCTACGGACGATGGGAGTGGACGTAGATTGAGAATATACGGGATCACAGTTTCGCCATGTAGGCTGAGAAAGACACGTGTATTGCGTCCGGTGCGGAATTCGAATCCGCGTAAGATCTGGGCATTCGAACGATACGGCTGCACACTATAGAACGCACGCATCACAGAGTTAATGCTACATATCTACTGCATTCAACCTTCAAGAACTCGTTCCTGCTGATGCCTCTGCTTAAGCTTCTTTTCCATCCTCATGAACTCTCGAATTCCCACGGGTATATCGCTAAACAAGTCCGCCGACGAATCTTCAGAAGCTGTCCAATTCGTGTCTCTCCTCCCGCCGTCATCGTCCTTGTTTACAGCCGCGTGTAAAGGCGTAGCAGGGGCTGTGCCTATTTCCTCCGTGACTTGCTCTCCACTCTGCGATTGCAACTTCACACGTGCCTCCGCGCTCGCAGCTGCCCAATCTTCCAACTCGTCTCTGTAGCGATCCCATACGCAGTTAACACAGCCACTCATACAACAGTTATCTGGCTCGCTAGGTCGAGGAGGGACTATGACACCAGCTATAGTGGTAGACTCGCGCCGAAGTTGGTCTTCGCGCTCTCGAGGGCCGGCAAGTCTTGAGCCAAAAACTACTCGTGCCCTCCGTAGTCTCTCGTCTTTCTCGTTCATAGATAAGTCGTCTGGGGGTAGTGGCGCAGGCTGTGATCTCGTTCTATTTTGTGCTGAATGTACCGGGTTCTCGAGGAGATCTGTCTAGTATTTGTAAAACGATCGATTGATCATGAGGAGTTGCTTGCCTGCATAGAACCCTTGCAGAGGTTGAGCCTGTTCTCCAGGAGCTGCGATGTTTCCTTTGAGGCGGCGTTGTGCCATGTCGCATCTAGCATTAAGTCTTACAAGTCTTGAAGATATGATACGGCTTCTGCAAGCGCTGCACAACCTGCAAGATGAGATCAAGGAGGCTCGTGTACGACCAATGAATGCTTCCATAGTGAACGAAGTGATACAGACCAGCAACTGGGTTGATATGGAACGTCGTTGAAGAAGCGCCTGAGGACTGCTACCATTACAGTGCGGTATATTCGGAACGTTTCATTGCTGGTGATCACAACTGCAGGGGCGTTGACATACAGTGAACGGTGAGTGAGAAATCCTTTGAAACGTCATTGCGCTTGAGCCTTACCCCAGCAGCTAGCGTCATCTAGTGTGGACCCGGAGCCGTTGCGCTAGACTTGCATAGGAATAAACACGTTAACGCGTCCCCGGACGTGTTGGTCATCTATCGAACAACAATTATACATCTTCTACAACTCTCTTTCTCCTCCGCAATAAAACTAGCCATGGCGGAACCAGTCCTCAAGCGTAGGAGGCTGTCACCCACCTCAGTGGTTTCTGGAGAAGAAGAAACCTTGCGAAGATCGCCTACGCGTGCTTCGTTTCAATCTCCCACGAAAGCAAGCCTTGCACGATTCAACCCCTCGCTATTACCTCGCCCAAGGTCTGCGGGACGATTATCCTTACCGCAAAATCTTGACGATACTTTCAGGAATCCACCTGATGACAAGTCGGAAGACCCAGTCAAATCGCAATCAGCAGTCGAGGGTGCTGCGGCGCATGATCGTCGCGCGACTGACGCAGCTGCTTATTTGCGGACCATTGCTGAAGAAACGATTCGGCTCAGGGGTGGTGCTACCTCGTCTCCTGATTCATCTGTCCCTAGCCCACAGGTATATGGACCTGCGGAGCATCAGCAGTCTGTGGACTCGGGCGAATATGCGCCTGCAACGCCCAGTGCGAATTTGAACAAATCTGGCAAAGGCAAGGAGCCCCTCCGAAACAAACCTCTGGGTATGAGACTCAGCAGATCTCCCAGGAGACAGCTGGCTCCTGTTTCAACGGAACCGCAGGTAATGAATCAGCTGCCTCAGAGACGGAGGTCCAGGACAGCGGAGCGTGCAGTAGAGGGTGAGGGATCTCCCACTCGGACGAATATAGCAACAGATTCAAATCATTCCTCTGAATTAAGTGCTCTAGCGCAGGAGACCGAACGTCTCCAGCGGAAGATAAAACACCTACAAGACCAACTTCAAACATATCGGCACCATGTTGTCGAATATAGCTCACTTGGCGATCATGATTTCATCGAAAATGGGGACCTGGAGAATCTAGCGTGAGCCAAAGCTAACCTAATGGACCTTCTGCTGGCTAATTTACATAGTGAATTGATCAATGAGAACGCACCGCCAGATCCCGGCTATCAGGAGCATGGATTCGCAGGACCGCCTCTATCCCTCCTTCTAACGTCTTTCCTCCCATTGTCACATATCGCTGTTCAACAACAGACTCCGCCCCAAACGCCCAAAAAATTGAAGAATCACCTTCCTGTCGAGCCAGATGACCCTTTACTGTATTTGAGGCTATTTACATCCCTAACCCCTATCTCAACTCTAAGCATCTCATCCGCTGAGCGTACAGTCGTAGATGCTGATCAGTTCTACCCGAAACACGCAATAAAAATTACTGGCCCTCGTAACTACTTCACGGCTAACGTGGACTTGGTGCTAGACGCACCCCAGCGTCGTGTCGACAGCATTTCTGTCACACACATCTCCCCCTGGGCAGATATCGAGCTGGGCATGTACATCCGCCATAAAGCTCTGGATTGCGACGCAGGCACACTCTTCTGGGCGATGAATTCCTACTGGGAATTGGCATTGAAGCGCGCAAAGGTCTGGGCTCAATGCCAGACCGCTCACCCAGACCTTATACCCGAGAACAGACACAGGTTCTCCAAAGCGGACCGGCCGGAGAAGAGGAAACGAGCCATAAAGACAGGATCTCCGGATGATGACGAGGATATCGAGGGGTACTCTAGTGAGCGGAGCATATCGGAGGGCAAGTTTGACTTTGAGGACTTGCAGCGCAATCTTGGGGAAACTGAAATGGTATTCCAGAGTGAGGAGGTCCGTATGTGCATTACCTGGGTCATCAATTTTGACTGGACCGGGGAGGCACAGTCGGATGTCCAGCTGCAGACTGCAGTTCCGGATTCGTGTAAGTGTGTCCCATTCAAACGTATCTTTGTAGTACTAATCATCGTCCAGGGGCCGAGCAAGATGAGAGGAAAGGGCTCAGTCTGGTTGACGAAATATTCGATAGACTTGTACAGGAGAAGGGTGTGATAAAGGCAGTAGACATTGTGGTACAATTGTTGTTTGATTAGATCATTTCTACATACTATGAAATGAGGATATCAGCAATCTACTAAGAAGCCAGCATGTTTTCGTGATATTGGTGCAGTACTAATGTTGATGGGCGTAGCAGGGCCAGACCCGTGGGAGTTTGAAACTGCACATGAGAAACCCTGGCGCAAATAACGTCAGAACCTGCGTTTGATGATCTGACGCGCCATTGCGGCCAGGCGAGGATAACGTATGTAACGTGTGACTGGGTATGTACGTACCTAGCAGAGCACCTGCTCGTGGCTGTAAGACAATGTACAACAAGGTAGTGCTGCAAAGCAATGCCTTTGCCTTATCCACTTTTCAGCTACGATTTCTTTTACCCAAGTTACGTCGCTTGGTAAATGATGCATGCATAATGAGTGTTTCCCTGGAACTGGATGGCAGATCTTCGTGCACTTCGATGGGATGCCAAAGCGAGACGTTTCACTGCTGACTTCGTCGGATATCCAAGTTCGATGACTTGACCGTCAATAATCATAACTCTATGTATAGGCTATTTGATATATTCTGTAGAGCTCCCCCATCGATATCACGAGATCTAATGTAAGCGGATCGCAAATTTGTCCGATGCTTCTAATTCCATTATACTGGTTGCAACAATCGAGTTGTAGCTCTTACGGTCTTGTGCATTGTACGACCATGCCGACAAGCGACAAACATCGTGGGAACTGAAAATGCCGCTTGCCGTCAAACATTCGCGAAGCCTGCCACCAGGTTGCAGTCGTACGTCATGTTGGTCTGCTTTCCAATTCAAGTCTCCAGAGCCTGCTTTTGATATTCTGCTATGCTCAAAAGTGGGTTGTTCGTCCACGCCATCAGACCATCTGCTGAGGTGACGCTTCCGTTTGGAGATATCATACACTTATTACCTACACTGAGCGATAACCGAACCCCAACCCCAACCAAAGTAACAAGGAGCGCACCATCTTGAAATCTTTACAGTCAACCACTCTCACTACACGAGCTGTTAGTAGAATCATAGCCCTAAAGAAGTCCCTAAAAGCATACTTTCAACAGCCAAGTTACATGCGCTTCCGCGACATCGGCTATCACATCCTTCCATCCATCCTTCCATCCATCCTTCCATCCATCCATCCACCCAACACCAATGAGCGTTTCAACCAGGCAGTACAAGCGACTGGGCTCTATAATCGACAGATCGTTACAGTTGAATTACGAAGGCTTAGAGGAGATGATGGATCTGGACGATGCGCCGACGCAGCCCAAGATGGTCAATTTGGATAAAATGCTTGACAGATTTATCACGAAGACAGGGTGGGAGGTTGCAGTGTATGCGCGGATGTTCGCAATGTCTTGGTAGGAAAGCGGATGGGACGAAAGGGTGGCATGAGATTTAATCCAGAGGAATTTAGCTGCTGGTCTAGTTTAAAGGGATATTCAATCACGAACGATGTACTTGACGCAGATCGCTGACGAAAGCTGTGGTAGCAATTTATGTTATCATTATGAGAAGTCGAATGGTAATGTGGTATCTGTAACATCATCGCGGAGTATTCCAACTTGGGCTTACATGGTCCGTCTCGGAGAATTGTCTACACCAAAGAGCGGAAACTATGTTGTCCTGGGCTCTGCTTGTTGAATAACGCCAGGATATGCAGCAAAGACAACACCATATCTTCCTCGGAGTCCCATCGAAATTTCAGTCACGTCAAACTTCCTCAAACGCCTTGCAATGTGATGTCGACGTTCAGTTCCTATGCAGGCGCTCCACCCTGGCCCTCCGCAAGAATCCTCGACGCGATGACATAGGCAAATATTGCCGCGATGATGATAGGCCATTTGTTTCGTCCAAGCCAGCCTTGTCCAGCTTCTCTTGCTACGTGGCCACCTTCGACAACAGCCCCTAAGCCGGTGCCCGAGGCGCCTAGTCGCCTACGTAGAGCAGCAGCCTCAGGAGAGCAATTCGCTTCGTTCGGATTAGTGATGATACCAGTGGCGGGGTCGATGTTTTGCTCTTTTATCATTTTCCAATTCTCCTCGTCCAGCTCCGGCCACTCCTTACGAAATTTGGCACCACCGTCGCCGTTCTTGATAGCACCGTTACCTGCGTTATTGGAGGATTTGACGCCTGTCAGAGTACGTCCACTCGAACCACCACCAGTTGAGTTCCACCATCTAGAGCGCTGTGCAAAGATCTTGCGCTCGTGGTCTGATGCCCTCACACTTCCTGTCGTCATCTCTTCACTCGTCATGAAGCTTTGTAGGCCAAGCAAGATCGTCGACACCTCCCAGGCAGGGTTGAACGACTTTGGGTGAAAGTCTGAGATGCTGAGACACAGTCTGGTTGAAGGCTGGAATCGGCCGCTCGGAGTATGCATTCGGATGGCAGGTGGCGCGAAGGGATAGTCGTGTGGGAAGACGAGAGTGCCCCAGTATTGCCCATGCTCATACGGGGTCTTGGGCGGACCAGTGATGATGTAATGCCACTCGAGGATATTCTGATCGGAGGGATGTGCCACAATGTAAGGAGGCGGGTTTTGCGCGATGGTCTTGTATTCTTTGGTGAGTCTTCTGGTTGCGGCGGAGCTTGCCATCTCGAGTGTGTGTATGTAGATGTGGTATGCGTGAGCAAAGGAGCGAGATCTGGTTTTGCAGAAAGCAGATATGTAGTAAATTATACTGTGTAAGACGAGTCTGTCGTGAAAAGAGAAGTGAATATATTTAAACTCGAGGTGATTGTGTGGTCTTTACGGAGGGCGGCGGAATGTGGTGGGATGTGAAAGAGGACGAGTTTCCGGCCCAGCGGTGATGGACTGGGATCTGGGCATTCATTGAACTAGTTAGGTTTAGTCTTGGCAACCGCAGCCTGCAGGTGAACGTTCCGTGCAAAGCTCTACCTGGGCCTGGGCTAGCCAGCAACAATTGTAATTGTTATTCCGGTCGCGCGAAAGCTGCGATGGCCTCTCAATCAGACGACGATGTAAGTTATTGGTAGTCCGCAAATGTTCTCAATCATCTGACGCCGTCGTAGGTCTTCGAGAAGTTGAAGCGAAAAACTGACGAGAAAGAGCTGGCACAACAGAGGGCAGAGTCAGAGGCAAGGGTCCGCTCTGTGCAAGCGAAATCTGGACAGAGAAATGCTGAGCTTGTATGCCATTCTGTCGTTGTATATCGCAAGTTCATAGCTGATTGAAAAGCTAGATTGGCTCCAACTCGACTTTACCAGTCACAATCTCCTCGATTGAAGTCCTACAAGCACAACACACGAGGAGGGGTTTCCTAGAGCGCATATTCAATCCGATACTGCACAAGAATCGCGATGGCTCTACGCTCAATGATGCACTCGTTGATATGGGCTCCGCGTACCGTACTCTTCAGAAGTTCGACATTTTCCAGGAGCCTATTGCAATGTACTACGATAAGCCAGACAAGACAGACCCGTCTACCTCGGCAACCGATCTCGCCGTATACTTCTATGCCAAAGAAAAGTCACGATACACTATTAATACTGGTACAGAAGCTGGCCACGACGAGGGTTCTGCTTTCCTGAATGTAATCCTGCGTAATCTTTTTGGCGGCGCCGAGTCATTCAATGCACACGCATCCATCGGCACGCGGACACGATCGTCGTACTCTGCAAACTTCGAAACTCCAATCCTCAGTAACCCAGACTTGAAATGGGAGGTTGGGGGACTTGCTAGCTCGACGATCAAATCGTTCGCCAGTCACGAAGAGCTCCTCAAAGGCGGCTCGACGAAGCTAAAATACCTTACGCCTGGAGGTCATAGGCATGAGTTTGGTTATTCAGGATACTGGAGACAGTTGACGGGACTAGCTGAGGGTGCCTCACCATCAGTAAGACAAGATGCAGGGGATAGTTTCAAGTCCAGTATACACCATACATGGATCAACGAGCGGCGAGACAATCCTCTCATGCCATCAAAGGGATACTTGATCAAAACAGTCGCCGAGATAGCTGGTCTTGGCGCCCTAAAAGGAGATGTAGCTTTCACAAAGTTGGAAGCTGAGACAGCTGCGGCTATTCCATTACCTGCCGGTATCTCATTCACTGCTGGCCTGAGAGGTGGCGTCTTATATCCTCTCACACTCGCTGGACAACAGTCGCCATCCCAATCACGGCTCAATGATCGATTTCAGCTGGGAGGTCCCACCGATGTACGAGGATTTCGCCTCGGTGGACTTGGACCCCGTGATGGTACTGACTCAATCGGCGGAGATGTCTACGCAGCTGGTGGCGCAAGTTTACTGTTTCCGATCCCGAAGTTAGGTCCTGAGAGCCCGATTCGTCTACAAGCCTTCATAAACGGTGGTCGGCTACTTGGTCTTCAATCGCCGAAAAGCGATGAGCCTTTAGACAGCCAAGCGGTATCGAAATGTGTCAAGTCAACCATCGCAGAACTCCAGAATGGCATCCCGAGTTGTGCGGCAGGCTTGGGCTTAGTCTATGCCCACCCTGTTGCCAGATTTGAGCTCAACTTCTCTCTGCCGTTGTATATACGAAAAGGTGAGGAGGGAAGAAAAGGACTTCAATTTGGCGTCGGTGTCAGCTTCTTGTAGGGATTGTGTAACATCACGTAGACTTAGCGACGACGACGGCACTGTATACTGAATATAAAGCTCCATACCGGGCAATTTTCGATGAATACATGCGTATAGGGATGTCCTGCAGCACGTTCTTATCCTGTCCATTCTATTTAGAGGCATGAAGCCTGTCGAGGATTTACACCGCCTACATAGGTACCCACCCCACGTCAGCTAAGTTCTCATCAATTGTCATTCTTGATCACCTGTGTTGCACAGAGTGATCACAACTAAAATAGCAGGAATTTATCTCTCTAAAGCAGGCGCCGTGCTCGATGTCAGGCGTGACAGACGACGATCTTTTGCGGGGATCGCCGTTGCAACGGTGCCATCTGGTCCATACTCCCAAGGATCCTGTTCTTCACATCTCTATAGTCATACAGAGTCCTACAGTCTAACTTGTCTTTGTACGGGCTGCGAAGTATATATCTATCTAAGGATCATCCCGTGGAAGCATTTAAGTTGGAGCATCTGCCCGCTTCATCAGACCTATATCCGAGCCCAACAGAGAGCATCATCACATCAATCCTGGCATCTCCACAACGCAATGCTTGCCTTCACGTTTTCACTCTCGCTCCTGAGTATGACTAGTCTCGTATATGCAGCACCAGCGCCACCCTTGAGCCCGCCAGCTTTCTACTTGGTCACCACGGCACAAAATGCAGCTAAATCACCATCATCACAACTCGCGGAGGTCTCTGCGCTGTCCCTATTCGATCCGTTCTCGCAACCAAACTACTTGGTGCGGACCATCGAAGCTGGCTACGGCTCTCTCCCAGCATTCACGCTGACGAAAGGCCGACTTCATACAACCAGCCTAGGACCTCATGGAATAGGCACATTTGTATTCAATTCCACTGATATAGGAGACGATACGGAGCTCCAGTTTGTTGCGGATGCAGAGAGTACGAAAGGCAGGTTGGCGTTGTACAAGGGTTACTTGCTCACTGTGGCTGGGGATAACGGGGGCTGGACGATCTGTCCTGGGGTTTTGGGCCAGGATGTGGTGAGTGCACTGTCGGTGTTTGAAGAACCTTGATGGACTGATGATTGCAGATCAAGTGGAGAGGGACTGCTACGGGCTGTAGGAAGACATATGTCCATGCTGTGAGAGATGCGCCGTATTAGGCTCGTCAATCGAGCAGAATCATTCTGATGTCCGGAGATGCAAGCACTTGGATATGTCGTGCCTCTGAAAGGTTTCGACCGTTCAAACCTTACCACAACTCAGGACGATATTTGGCTAGATACAAAACGTGCTCAACGTAGACTTACCCTTTCAGCTTCTAGGTCGAGATCGCACTTTTCATCTCAAGCAACGAAGGATCCGCAATATAGGACATAATTAAGCATAGCATAGAACGAATAATGAGAATGCTTGACCAAAACTAGATGACTTGGAGCAAGTCTATATTTATTTTCAATACTATTCGGTGTATTAAGAACTTAGTGGCAGAGTCTCTTATACAAAATCTTACCCTCTTCCAAGCTTAGCATAGGTGATAGGTGTGAAGTTTGTTTCGTGCTCATGGCTCACTCCACTGCTACCAATAAGCTTGAAGCTAGATCTATCTTATTTGTTTAGGAGGTGCATTAGTGTAGGATTCTAGTATATGGTGCTGACCATGATAAGAGACAAGCCAAACCACCTAGTATCGCGGATACGATTTCAATTTGATACTGGGCTTTTCTGTGGCGGTGTTTAGAAGATTATAGCTTATCGCACGGATCCATACCTACACGTGACTCAGTGAAGACGTCACTGTTTGTGACGATTCATCTATGTAAGGCAGGGGCAAGCTCCGAGTTCCTACCTACACCAATCCATCCATTGTAGAGCATCCGTTCGCTTTCTCAATTCCATTATTTGAGCTATTGCCAGCCACAAACCTCATCTACCAGAGCACTTCATTGCTTATACCTAAGACTCAAGACTCCTTCAGCCAGTATGTCCTTTTCACGACAAGTCCTCAACAGGAGCTCCAATTTTCGTGCCTACCTCCGGCCCTTCCCCCGAACCACCATCCAGCCTTACCAAGCACGTTTCGCAAGCAGTGACTATGGCAGCGGTGATGGCGACCCTGCCGGTGAAAAGCCCCAGGAGCAAGGCAAGAGCAAAGCGACACGCGATCGAGAGCACCCAGGTCCCTCAGCGCCCGACGTCGGGCAGACAAACAAATCTGCATCAGGCACGGAGGCTAAGCAAGATGATCAGAGAAGCCCGAATGCCAATGCAGAAGTCCAGGGCAAGAAGCCAAAGATCACGCACGAGCCGCATCCGCAGCAGGACGAGAGTGTCAAGGAGCATAACGACGAGGTCGAGCGGAGGAAGGAGAGGATGGGGCAGAGCAAGCATGCGCATAACGCCAACGAGTGAAGAGGAGATGCACTTGCTGTCGGGCTAGGCAGTGTTGAGGTTGCGCTTGGGAGATGATTTGATACATGTATGCGGCTTGCATTCTTGACGGACTCCGGTTTTCATGCTACCACATCCCACAGAACAATAGCAATGGAATCTCGTGCATGATAGCAGTCGCCGTGGCCCTTGCAAAATTCAGTCTTCCTTACAAGGTATCGCACATGTCAAATTCTCGCTTTTTTTTTCAAGGCACCAGGACCCAGCATGTGAAGTCCGAGGGCAGTGACATCACTACTATCACCAACCTAGCTAGGTATTGTGATTGCGGCGCGTGCGCGTGCCAGGGCGTTCTGTACGCGGGCGCTAATATATTACTAGCCAGGTAGCTGTTACATATAAGGTTAGCAGATCGTGGGGACAAGCAGCAATGGCATTCGCTGAACTACCATCTCGCGCTCGGAGACCCATCGTCGATTTCAGCTTTCGTGGCGGCAGCAAAGAGATTTGGTCCTTTTCAGTAGTGCCTGAGAACTGTTTACAGAGGTTGCCTGCTTGGTGTATGTAGGGCGGCGATGGAGTGAAGCAATCTGTAGATGACGCAGACAAACAGACAATCACACAATCACATAACCGAAGACTTGCTGATCAAGTAACCAGTTGTAGTTGTAGTTGTACTTATCCCGGACTAATTATGTTGAAGGTCAAGAATGAAAAAAGTCCTGCTGGGCCTGGGTGGTGTAGTGCAGGCGTGACAGGCGCTAGTCCCTAAACAGACGGAAGGGAGGAGCTTGGACGCTCTGCACGCACGATGAACGTCATAACTCTGTAGCTGGCAGGGCAACTTTTCGTTGCTTACCTCCACCTCTCTTTCTCCTTCACACTTCTCCTACTCCTCATTCTCTTCATCATCCACCTCCACTCCAGTCGTTGCCTGTCCATTACTTACATTCCACTGCTAATCCAGTCTCAAACCACAACTACACACAATGAAGTTCACGCTCTTGTCTACCCTCGTGGTAGGACTCGCAGCTACCTCCTCAGCCAGTCTGTTTGGAGGCGCTAGAGACCTTGGTAGGTTCTCTTTACTTGGCTTTGCGAGACGCCTTTTGGCTGACTTAAACTTGTAGCTTACAACAAGTACCATGAGAATGAGCTTGAGCGATGGTTGAGGGACCACAATGTCCCCGTTCCAACCCCAGCAGATCGCAAAAACCTATTGAACAGCGTAAAGGAAAATTGGGACAACAACGTCGTACGCCCATACAACAGCTGGTCGGTCGATCAGTCCCAACAGTACCTCAAGTCAAAGGGTATCGAGGTAAAGAAGGGCACCGAGAAGAACAAGGATGCTCTTCTAGCTCAAATCAAGTCATCCTGGCAAGAGTCTGAGGCTCAGGCCTCAACTGCCTACGCTGATGTAAAGTCATGGATCTTTGATACGTAAGTCGTTCTGTCTATACCTAGAAATGGCAGGGTCTAACTGTCAACAGCTGGACTGAGTCTCAACTCAAGGCATTTGCCGACAAGCATGGCATACCCGTGCCGCAACCTCGCACTCGTGACTCTCTTTTGAAGGTTGTTCGTGAGAACTCGCAAGCCGCTGCCGAGAAGATTGGTGAGACAATGTCCTACCCTGGTGACTGGATCTACGACAGCTGGTCCACCTCTGATCTTAAGGCTTGGTTCGATGCCCGTGGTTACCCAGTTCCCCAGCCCTCTGGCCGCGACAAGCTCATCGCTTCGCTTCGCAAGAACTCTCGACAAGCTTCTCTGAGCGCTCAATCAGCAGCTGCCTCTGCTTCTGCCTCTGCCGCCTCTGCCACCGAGAGCCTCTCTGAAGCACTCCTCAATTCCTGGAGCGACAGTGACCTAAAGGCCTGGTTCGACAAGAATGGCATCAAAGTTCCCCAAGGTTCCAGGCGCAACGATCTTGTTGCTCTCGCACGAAAGCACAGTGCTAAGCTCACTGGTGATCAAGCCACTCAAAAGGCTTCAAGCGCTTTCCACGCCGCCACCACGTCTGCTGGCAATGAGTATGCTCAGGCTACCAACAACGCTTACGACTACGGCAACTTCGCCTACTCTAACCTCTGGAGCTACGTTGAGTGGGCCCAGGATCAGCTCGGTCTCCTTTCCGATGAGGCCAAGTCTAGTGCCGTCAGTGCTCGCTCTGCTGCATCCTCTAGTGCGTCTTCCTTGGCCTCGGTTGCTTCTAAGAGCTCCTCCAGCGCTTCAGTTCAAGCATCCAAATCAGCCGTGAAGCAAGGCAAGAAGGCTGCAGATGGCGCCACAGAAGCTGCCACCTCTGCCAAGAACCGCGTCGGCGAGGCTGCTCAGAAGGCTACCGACTATATCAAGGAGGAGTTGTAAATGCTGAAACTGAGACTTTAGCGACAAGACGTTGCCGAAAGGAGCTGATATCGGAACAGGAGGTTGTTGTCGATGGTTGTGTTCTTTCCCACCTGTACCACCAATGGCGATGATGATGATGATGCTACGAATCGGGCTAAACCTCGGAGGCTGATCCGAGAATTGCGATACTGTTTACTTTGGGCGAAGAATGCTTCTGACGGCTGGCTATTTCCATGGGTGCTTGAAGAAGAAAAATGCGACGATGGGTGCTTGGTATGGATGCTATGGAACTATGGGGGACTCTTGATGTTTCTATTGACGGGAAACTTGTTGTGTATCCGTCACAGATTCGAGGGACTGTCCATGGGCTGGTTAAGCTGCCTCACTAGATAGCAAGGCATACCATTCTAATATAGTAGCCAATGCCAAGCCTTTGTTAATGTGTGCACATCTATGGATGAGGTGATTCTCATATCTGTGAGCAGCTTGTGAACATGCGCTTGAATGTGTATCTAAAGCGCAGCTTAGTAGGAGGCTAAAGCAGCGAGTCGCGATCTCCGTGAAGGGAAAGGATAGTATATGGAATGTGGCGCCAACGTGCCGTGTGTGGACGGTCCAGCATTCTCGGTCTTCTTGATCTGCTTCTGTGTGTCTCTCTGCTTATGCTTCCTCGGTCGCGTTTCTTCACAGGTCGCGGCGCCAACGTTGTCTGTCGTCATACTCAACATCACCAGCCGTGCCGTCTTCTGGCGGGATGACGATGGTGCTGAGATCGTGGAGTTGAAGCAAGTCATTACCAGAAAAGTGGATGATAGGAAGCAGTAGGGTTGACGGAGCGAAAGTCTAAATGGATTGTCCAGAACAGTGGCGCCGGCCCCTGATGTCAACAGGGATTGGGGCGGGGAATGTGGGTGCGGGTACCTTTACTGTAGGTAAGAAAGGGGGCATGGTTGGATGGATGGATGGATGAGTGAATGGTCCACAATAACAGCAGTAGTACTGTACTTAGCTTACTTGGTTCTTTTGATGCTCACCGTATCGTAGGCCACCATGCAATGCAGTGCCACGACACGAGTGCTATATTCACACAGTGTCCAGTCTCCAGTGTCCAGTGTCTCAGGGTCACACCATCAATCAGCCATATACCAGACATCTGCCTGCTGCACGCCTTTTGCCTCATTAGTTGTTACCTTGGATATTACCTTACTAAACAGGCTTTCAGCCATCACCCAAGTAATTAATTATCAAGGTTCCCGACTTCTGGTAGCTCCGAGCCTCCGTCGCCCGCGCACGGCAGCCAAAATAGCCTTACAACTGCTAGCGGCCCGACTGCTGCACCGCTCCCAATCCCCGGCCACCATCACTCTTCTATTCGTTGTCACTCTCTCCCTCCCACACTGACTGTACATCTCCACCACACCCTCAGCTCTCGCCCCGTCCTGGAGCAGACGCAGTCTCCCTCTTCCGTCTCCCGACTGTCACGCGTCATTCCTGTCGCCGCCGGCATAAATGGCCCCTTATGCCGACGACGACTACGAACACGCTGATCACCATCGTCCTAGACGACGCAAACATCGCTCCTCTCACAGAGAATCCTCACACAGCTACGAGAGAGAAAGAGATAGGGATAGTTTGAGATACGAGCAGCCCGACCTGCCAGAGCTGAGAAGAGCTAGAGTGCAATACTACGACCGCGATTCGGATCAGCACAGACGTCGACATTCCAGAGACCTTGACGAAGTCGAGCGACGCATGGCATACGAGCGGTCAGTACGGAGGAAACCAAGCGTAAGGCGGATCAAGGTGGTGAGGGAAGATGACATGGACGGACGCCGCCGTCGTTCCAGCAGGAGAGCAGACGATGAATCTAGAAGCGGTGAACATGTCTACCGCTCCCGAGAGCGCTCCAGAGACAGGAGTGCTGAGGAACCTCGACGCAGGTATACCGTGCGTCATGTCCCGGCCGACAAGGACTTGAGACGCTCGAAGACTAGAAAGCTTGCTGAAGAAGTCGTCGTTGAAGAAGAGCTTGCTGCGAGGCCTGAGGTTGACGCAAGACCGCATAGAGCTTCGTCGATTCGCGAGTCGCCGAGGCCGTACATGGCCACGAGGCCGGCAAGACGAAGCACAAGCACCAGGGTAAGGGAAACCGCTCCGGAGGAAGCCCGGAGTCCGCCACCCACTGTGAGTGCGAGTCCTATGAAGACCAGGCGGCATAGTACGGGGATATTGGGCCTGTTCAGACCAATACCTGCGCCTACTCCTGTAGTGGAGAGGAGGTTTGTGGCCGAGCTCCCTTATACATGGAGCAATGTGACTAACAATCCTAGGGTTGAATGCGTAGTTTGCTTGCAGGACAGCTCGTATCCTTTGAAAGCTGCGAAGCTTTCCTGTGGCCATGGCCAATGCCACGAGTGCCTGCGAAGACAATTCTCCCTCTCAGTCAAGGACCCACAACACATGCCTCCACGATGCTGTACTGACGAGCACATACCCCTGAAATATGTGGACCGCCTATTCAACGACAAGTTCAAGATGCTGTGGAATCAAAAATATGAGGAGTACACTACCAAGAACCGCGTCTACTGCCCTTACAGAGATTGCGGACAATGGATCAAACCTTCTAATATCAAGAAAGACTCCACCACTGGACGCATGTACGGAAAGTGTGGCAGATGCAGGCAGAAAATGTGCGTCAAGTGTAATGGGAAATTCCACACGAAGCGCAACTGCCCGAAAGATGAAGAGACCAAACGTGTCATCGAGATGGCAAAGGAGAAAGGCTGGCAGCGATGCTACAACTGCAAGACTATGGTCGAGCTCAAAGAGGGCTGCTACCATATGACCTGGTAAGTCACACATGTCGACATACGTCTCACGCAGATGTCTCACCCCTGTCCAGCCGCTGCACCGCCCAATTCTGCATGCTCTGCGCCGCGAAATGGAAGACTTGCACCTGCCCGTGGTTCGAGCACCCCGACCTCGAACCAGCCGAACGCCTCCTGAACATGCAAGTTCCCCATGTCTACCATGTCCCCATCGACACATACCGCCGCCCGCCATCCCCCCCGACATCGCAAGCCCAACCCCTCCGCCGCTCAAACACCACTACCTATACGTCCCTTCCACGCCGCTCAAACTCACTGCGCCAGCCCGTGGCACCAACAAATCCAATCGACCACGTCACCCGCTTCTTCCAGGCCACGCTCAACATGGGCAATCCCACCCCACCGAGCAGCCACGAACGCAACAGAGACGTCGACGTCCAGGTCTACGGCGTAGGCAACGCGGGCGGGCACCATCTGAACGAGAGCTACGCCATACGACCCACACATCGCCATTCCGTCTCCGCATCGGCTGCTTCGCGGCCCCGACCCGCCGCACCATCTGCCGTGGCGGCGCAGAGGGCTTGGAGATTCAACATAGCGCCTAGGAGGGAACGTGAGAGGAGAGAAGCCCCGCCGGCGAGGGACGTGGCGGCGAGTATAATGGCGGGTCTGAGTAAAGGTGGGGGCCGAACTGGGAGTAATAGGGTTGATACGTGGAGGTTGCATGTTCGGCATGATCCGGATGCCGTTGCTGTTGCGGATCGGTTTCCTGATGAGGTGTGGAGTGAGGTGGATAGTGATTTGGGGTATGAGAGTTGATGAAGTTTTGGAGAGAAGGGTTGGGGGAGAGGTGGGTATATTTCGAATCAGTCAGTTATGATGAGCATGATGAGAGCATAATGAGCGCGGCATCTGTGAACTTTGGCGGGAACATCTTTTTGGATTTGCACAGCGTGGTGTTTTTTTATTTTTTTTATTTCCTTTCGGGGATTTGTTTGGGTTAGGAATCTTCTGTGGCAGTTGGGTACCGGGGTGTTTTTTTCTTTTCGGTAACCACGTTATACCCAAACACATCTTCAGACAAACTCGGTACTTTTTATCTTTTCTAATCTACAATCTCGCTTCTTCCTCGCCTGTAGCAGTAGCAGTGTCGCCACCCTTCACAACACCTCAATAACCTCATCATCCTCGTCATCCTCCTCCCCCTCCCCTTTCTCCACGACGCCACCACTCTCCACATCCTCCACCCTCTTACTAACCTCACCCTCCCCCTCCCCCTCCCCCTCCTCCCCCTCCTCATCCCGCATAACAACCTGCACAAACCGATCACAGCCCTCCCTGACCCCCTCATCCTCAACCGCAAGATGCAGCTCCCGCACAACAGGATACACCTTCCGCCCACGCAACTCATCCCGGCCCGCCCGCGTCGTCGTCAGCAACATGAGCGTCTCGAGATGCAATTTGATGATCTGCAAGTCTGACTCGCGCTGCTTGTCGGGCGGGAGGAGTTGTAGCTCGTCGTGCATGCCCTCGGTGTCCGAGTCGGGGTATTCTTCGCTGCCCATGAGGGGTTCGAGGATGTAGGGGAGGAGGGAGGAGGTGGTTGTGTTGTGGGATGGGGATGAGGAAGGGAGGGAGAGGAGGATTGGGTGGGCGGGGAGGTGGAAGGCGACGTTTTTGAGGGTGCTGGCTACGCCGAGACGGCGGGTGTGGGACGGGTGGGTGGTGAAGACTTGGAGCTTGGTTAGGGGGATGGTGTTTTTGTCGTGGGGCTGGGGCGTGGTGAGGTAGGTGCGGCCGGAGGCGTGCTGGTTGTTTTGTCGTCGTGTTAGATTTGGAAGACGTTCGGGAGTGGTTTGGGGAGGGGGAAAAGGAGAAGCGGTACCTTTGCGATGTCGGCGAAGAGGTACGAGAGATAGTCGTAGTCTGCGTCTTTGTTGTAGCTGCCTGCCGCGCCCTTGACGAAGCAGTCCATGAGCTGGTCCATGGCGTTTGCGGACGTGGAGAGCGGGGACGGGACGGCGCGTTTGAGCGTGAGGAGGGTGAGGATGGCGTCGGATTTGGCGAGATTGGCGAGGAGCATGGCGAGTTCGTTTGCGTTGGGTTCTTTTTGGTTCTATGTGAGGGGGAATGATCAGCTTTTCATTCTGGATCACGACACCGTATGTGTGTGGGTTGGGGTGGACAGTACCGTAATACGAAGCAACAGCGTCTCCATGAACGCCTCATCCTTGACCAGGTTCTCCAGCACCTCCTTGTCATCAGAGATGTTTATGAGTATGGTCAGGGCATTCTTGGCGATGGGCGGGTAGTCCTTGACGAGGAGCTTCAAGTCTTTGACCGGCGTCAACTCGCCAGTCTTGAAGATTGACGGCTGAGCTTGGGAGTATCCGACGAGGTTTTCGGCCGCTGTGTTGGTGCAGGGTTAAAGATGGTATTCCGTTTGCGCGTTTGTGTGTGTGTGTGTGTGGGTGGGTGGAAGGTCGCATACCGATTTGACGTATTTGCGTGTTGCCATGGTGTAGGAATTCTACCAACTATGATGCGTGAGTGGAGGCCTTGTTGTTGATATTGTCGCTGAATGTCACTTACCTCTTCTAGTTCTGTGGGCATCTCGAACTGTATAGGTGTGTCTTGTGGTGGGACAGTATTTTTTGAGTATGACGTGGTTATCGATAGGGTGATGGATAGCCTGAGGCATGATTGCATATGTCAAGATGATCTGATAAGATCACGACTAAGAACACTATCCATCGATTCCATCAAAACTTTATACTACTATTAATACCTCTTCGACGACTCTTCCACTTCGCAACATGCTCCTAATCTAGCAAGACTCTTCCTCTCCTTCATACTACAGACTTTTCCTAGATACCACGACAACCACACCACTAGCATCAAGACGCAGCAAGACCCACTAATCCCCGTAAAACTCTCCGTACATAGGAGAAATATGTAGCGACGGGATGTTTCTTGTAGTCATTTATCCCGAAGTGGATATTATAAAGCCCGTTTCGTCCAGTATACGTGTACGTGACGCGTTATACAACCGGCTGGAGTCAAGCGGCAAACTACTCGGCCTAGGATGTTATATATGACTGAACAGATGGGGAAGTAGTCTGTTCCTGCCCGGTCTTGGGACACTGTATGTCAGCACGGCATTCCACGATGGAGGTTCGAAATTGGTTTCCGTTTTCGTCAGGGCGAGTGGTATGTTTATGGGTGAAGATATAGTTTGTTTTGACGGTATGGGCGGAATAGAGATGTGAGGTCGTTGAGTGTGATGGTCTAGTGTTAGATATAGTATTTAGGGTATGCGTGGGTGGATATCATATCTAATGTCGGAGAGAAAGGCACTGTAGTCTCTACCAAATCCATGAACGTGTCTTTCAATTACTGCCTGTTTCCTGGTCTTCCCACGTAGAGTAAGTAGGTCGTCTAGAGGATATATATGCGGGTATTAGTGAGTGAGTGAGTGAGCGTCGTCAAGAAGAACAAAATGCGCCCAGTCCAAAGCATGCCAACCTATACACAACAAGAAACGCCTCGCAAGCATGCATGCAGCCATCCCCGTCTACCTCGAGTCCCCAGGTCCAGACTACGTAGCGTGATGCCCATCAGTCCTCGCCAACACAACAGTGCTAACCTTCGTCACCACACCAGCCACAATCTTGAACGTCACGCTCAACACCCACACCACAGTCTTGAACCCCACCCCCAACACAGTCACAATAGTCCGCGTGACAAACGGCATCCTCTCCTCATCCCCCACCTTCCCAACAACCTCACGTCCTGGTCCATCAAAATGTGGAGGCGCAGTCACACTGCCCATCTCCACCCCGCCGAGCATCTCCTTATCCACGACTCCCGCCGGTGCCAGATCTCCCTTGCTGCCCGGCGCACTCTTGTACATATGGCTCGGCGGAAGCACAGCCTTGACACCAGCCTTGGATTTCATAAACTTGAACAGCCGCTTCCGCTTAACCTTCGATTCGTCTGCGACGCTCAAGCCCGGCGCAGTAGAGAAGGAGTACGGCATCCCGACCCCCTGCGGCGGGGCAGCGAACGCGATCGCCTTACGCAGCCTCTTCTCCTCCGCCAGCGCGACGGCGAGAATAGCGGAGACGAGCACATCGATGAGATATGGATTCGAAAACGAGAGAAAGGCGGAGATGTTGAGCACGAGCGTGTCGGCGCCAAAGTCGAGCTTCGCGAGCGGTGTGCCGGGGGTGAGGGACGGGTGTGAGATTGTGATTGTAGTGGGTTTATTGTTTCCGCGCGTGAGTGCGGGTGAGGGCGCGCGGGAGCTGAAGGGCAGGGAGCCGAGGACGGGCGACAGGCCTGGAGACGTGTCTCCTTCGTGGCTGATGGCGAAGACGCCGAGGGTGGGATGGTGCAGCGCGTATGTACCGGGTGATTTCGTGGACGGGTTGTGCTGGGGAGGGAGTGTGGAGGTACCGCGTGTCCAGACGAGAGCGCAGCATTCGCGCTCTGCGGTGCCGCGGAGGACGTCTTCTGCTAGCCGCTGGGCTGCGTCGGACGTGGCGTCTGGGTCGAATGCAGCGATGTGTGCGGCGGCAGGGGAGTTGGAAGCGATATCGAGGGCGTTCAAGGCGGCGAGCTTGGGGTATATGGTTGTGATTATGGATGCTGGGTCGGGATCCCGGCCTGCTCTAGTTTTTGACATTGTGGGAGTGGGGGAGAGGGTAAGGTGAGTGACTGGTACGTTTGTAGGTTTGGTAGGATGGTGTCGACGGATGATAAGTTCGTGCTCATCGTCATCATCATCGTTCTCCTGTTCGCCGGGTCCAGGGGGTATGTCAGTGTGGCTGAGAGTGTAGAATGGTTGCGAAGGCGTTGGTCCGAACGAGATCTGTGGCTCGGTATTGCTCTTCGATGCTGGATGTCTGTGCATCTGGAGAGTAAACGTCTGAACGACAGGGACGCCTTGTCCGTTTGTAGCATCCCATAGTGAGTCAAGCATTGAGGCTGGCGTATAGTAAGGAGTTGGCGCCGGCATATTGACCTCGTCTCCGTGCTCCAGATTCGCGTAGGGAGTATATTTCGTTGGAGAGTAGAGTGGCCGGCTGATCTTACTCATAGGAATGTGCGTTGGTGAGGACTGAGTTGGCTTGTATGGCTGTTGGTCTAAGGGCAAACCCGGATTATACTGGGGAAACATGGAGCGCATTGGAGGTGGGCTTGTAGGGGATCGAGCGGTCGTTCCGGACAGAGCTGGAGAAGTGGCTTTCTCATCTGGACTAACTGACGAGGTGAGCCTTGAAGTTGCAGAGACTACATTAGTCCCAGCAGGTGAAACAACGACGTTGCCTGGGGGAGATACTGCCGTCCCGGGTGGCACTTGAGAATCAGAAGATGTTGGGGATACAACGACTTGAGGTCGTTCTGGTGCAGCGGCTGGTGAGACTGAATGAGCCCTCGGAGGCAGAGGCGGTGTAGATGTAGTGTTCGACGTGTGCTGGTGTGATGTCGTTCGCGGCTCTGCAATGTGTGGTTTTTTTGACTCCTTGAGTCTTGGTAGACCACCCGGCGCCGGCGGAGGGGGAGGAGGAGGGAGGACAGCAGCATTAGCCGGAGAGTCCACACGGATCACAAGTTCGTGGAGGTCGACCGGCGACTTTCCATTCTCTCGTCTCTCCACAGTAGGACTTGAATCGGACACTGTAACGGTGGGATTCTTCCGACTTGTAGTCCTCTGTGGCCATTGCTGGACGGGCTTTTTCTGATTAGGCGGAGGAGGCGGAGGGAACAGTTGCAGAGCAGGAGGAGCCATGGTAGATATTCTCTCTTCTTTGGCAGACTAGGACGACAGGAGTACTGGGAGAAGAAGCTCGTCTTATCGAGTCAGAGAACACAACAAGGTAAATAGTACAGGACCGGCCTGAGGGGAAAAAGGGACGATCAAGTCCCACGAGCAGCCATATAAGAGATTGCTGCCGCCATCCGGACGTGGGTGGTGGAGAGCTGACAGCAAGCCATCGGAGGATGGGCAATAGCGGCTCGCATGGTGGTAAGTAGACCGTCTACGTCCAGGCAAGGTTGACGAGGAGCGGAGCCAATGAAGCGAGTGAATGGATATAGGGCGGTTGTTTGCATGTCAAGTGTTTTGCGCGAGCGGTTGCAGGACGAACACTCGACTCACATTACGCGCCCGTCGTCTTTCGGATGCGGACGCTAATCGAGAACTAATGCCGTATGCACTGCAGTGTGATGGTCCGCATGCCTCTCGCCCTGCTGATTGGCCAGCTGCCCCTTCGCGTATCGTAAACAGAACAAATTGCTATTCATAGTCTGTTCTTCCTTGTTGGGGTGCTATACTACAACATCCCAGGTCAGTGTCAGTGTCAGATCTGGCATTCGATTAGGTGCGGCTCGTTACGCTGCTCCACGAGACTCCTATACTCTCGGCGCCGATGCATGCATATACATACGTAAGACCTGTGGATACGCTTTGTAAATTCATGGGCTTTGATTTGGAGCCTTGTGTAAAGTACATCCCATGCACCAAAAGTACAAATATTTGTATACAGCCAAACGTCCGACCATGCTTATGCTGCTGAGCTTTCTTCACCCAATGAGCTTGCCAAACGTAGTGTGAAAGGTGACCATAGGATACAGCCTGTATACATGTGTCCGTGTGGGACTGAGGCTGATCATCGCGCCGTCAAGCGTCTCTATATCTGCTCTCTTAGATATCCTTGCGGTAAAGCATTTTCGTGTCTTTGTCCAATCTGACAAACGGTCTCAACGACCTCGAGAATTCCGCCTTGTCCTCTGGTGTCCGAAGTCGGGGCTTGAAGATGCGCATCAGCTGCGACATGGTCAAGCCTTCTGGTGGAATCGCAGCAACCACTTCTTCAGGGGGCGGCCGACCTGTAGCTGCACTGCTGACGCCAGTGGGAGTCGCAGTTCCTGAAGCAGGAGAAGTACCTACACGAAGTCAGTAAGCAGATGTTGGAGCTCCAATCAGACTGGAAACGATAACAAGTGGACAATTAGGTCAGAGAGAAGATTACAGTCTGCATTGGCAGGAGGCGGCCCACGAGTCCAGAACACACCCTATATACCGCGCCTCTCACACTCCCTTGCTCGCCGCCCGTGAAGGCTACATGCTCGGGAATATTCGCGACGGGCATACAGGTGCTGCCGAGGCTGCCTGTGTATTCCTTACTCGCAAACCTCAACCTTACCTCAGGCTAAGGATGACAGAGTTTTCATCATATGAGAGAGAGAGGGAAAATATAGAGAGCAGTAATGAATGTAATGCATGCACTGACCTTGCATCCTATTGGTGCCGCCGGCACTCAGGACTGCGCTCCCTGCGGTGGAGCCTCCGACCACAGCCGGACTTCCAGCTCTGCTTCCCCCTGGAGTGCCGGGTGGTGATAGTCGAAGTTTTAGTTTTTGCTTTCTTCCACCTTCTGTCATATCGCTATCGCTCCCGGAGCCAGCGCCGCCGCGAAGTTTCGATTTAAGCTTGGTTGGTGCGGATGAGGATGGAGCATTGTCGGGAGACATCGGTCGCGCATTTGTATGCGTGGGCTGGGAAAGGGCGTGCTTCTTCTTGGACTTCTTTCGTGAGGATTCATTCCCACTCATTTCTGAGAGGTTAGGAGATCCTGGGCGTTTGAGGTTGTTGGTAGCTTTCTTGAGGACATCTGATGTTTTCGGACGGCCGGAGGGTGTATTAGTACCCTTAGTAGATGTGCCTGAACTGGTCTGTTTAGGTTTCTCGGCCTCTTTGGGTTCCTTCTCCTTGGCTTTCGCCTTCTTTTCCTCTTCTTTCTTTTGCTCCTCTTCGCGTTTGCGTTCTTCATCGGAATCAAGAGATTCACTCTGTTTTGATATTAGTGTGGTTTGGGAATTGGAGGGAATGTGCCTTACTGAGTCTGAGAAGTACTTGTTGCCGTCACTGTCTTGCTCATAATCGTAATTCTTCTCTCGCTTCAAGAGCGCCTTTCGGATCTGCTTCTCAAGTTTCCTCTGCTCCTCCGCTGCCTTCTGTTGTATCTCCTCCTGCTTCCAAACATCTTTCTCATCCCGCAACTCGAACGCGTTGGCGGCAGCTTGCTCCTTCTTGATTCTTTCCGAAGTTTCTTTCGTGTCTTCGTCTTCACCTTCGAAAAGACCATTGACACCTTCTTCATCATCGGCGAAGTCTTCTTCGGCATTGTAGTCCATTTCGCCAATGTCCTCGACCTCTCCCCTCTCGTCATCACCACCTCTTGGTCGTTTATTATCTGACGCACCCAAGTGTAATTTCCGTGTAAGTTTTTGCTCGCGCATCTTCATCTTTTTTTCGGCATCCTTTTCCTCCGCAGCGGCGAACCAGCGCGGTGCCTTGGCCTTTGCCTGGAAAGCAGCATCTGCCTGGTCTGCAGTCCAAGTCTTGCCTCTCTGCTTCGATGTGAATCTATACCACTTCTCCACAGGAACTAAGCGGCAGCCATTCTGATCCTTCACGAGCATGACATAATGATCCGACAGTGCAGCTTCATAGGTGCCCACCCATGTATTTTTATTGTCGAAATCCTCTAGATGCCACGGCAGCGACTCTTCGTATCGTAGAGCTGATTTCTTCCGTGCTTCTGGTGTGTCATCTCTTCTATAAACTTGCTCTGTCTTCTTTTGAAATGCAGCCGGTTTATTCTTCTTCACTGCGGGCGCGATTTGAGCTTGATTTTCCTCTCGAATGCGCTTCCTTTCTTCCTTCATGATCTCGAGACGTTCCCGCTCCTTGTCATCTGTCTGGTTGCTTTCGCCATCATCGACCTCTTCGATCGGACCAGCACCAACGGCCGGCGCGCGAGGGTCACGACGATGAAGGCGAAGCGGAGGCGTGAATTGCGACTCGTCGAAGAGATCTACTTTGGACCGAGCTGGCGGTGGATGAAGTCGCAGAACGTGGTGTCGCAAGCCCTCGACCATATGTTTAGGTGTCGTGTATATGGGTATAGATTGCGTTGGTTGAGGTAGCGGCCTTTGCGGTGGACCGGTGGTCGAATGCTGAGCAGCAGGCAATGGCCGTGCCTGTAAGGCTCCAGGCTTTGCTCCTCCATTAGCCTGTGGTGGAGGGCGTGGTGGTCTGTTTGGTTTCTGGCCTGGTCTTCTATTTGGGACAAGCGGGTTAGTCTGTTGTTTCTTCCTCTTGCGCATGAGAGGTGGATTTTGAGGAGTTGAGCCCGGTAGAGCAGCAGGTGAAGCTGTGTTCGGTCGCTGAGCATCACTTAACGGCGCTGCCGTAGAGTGGCCGTTCGCAATCGCGTTGTTGGGCATGTTCATGCCTGATGCCGAAGCAGAATACTGGTTGTATGACATCGCGGTCAGCTGTATTGGTAGCTGCTTGTGCGAATCGGTCGTTCGCGTTTGTGACTATCGAGCGTTGAGGCAGCCAGATAGGGATGCAGTACGTCTAGACTTGAAGGAGGGGTGTGTGATGAAGAGACAGGACAAGTAGTATTACCGCATAGCTCGACTGTCTTTCAGCCTCAAGGGTTACGGATGTTACCTGTTACAGTTCGCCATTCACTCTCTCACAACGGACGACGGTAGATCCATGGATGATAGTTGAGCTTATGTAATCAGGCGCTAAGATCCTGTCAATAGGTAATTAGGTGGTGCATTCACACTAACCTGCTTTCTACGCGAAGCTTGGATGGACTTTGTATATTAAACACACAACATTCATTCATTAGTGATTGCTGCTGTTGCTGCACTTATACACTCTCACCATCGGGGGGGCACTACTCGCGATCTGATAGCCCTGTGATCTCAACAGTGGCTGGTTGTCTGTGCAAGATATCTGCGTCAATATATGGAGCACCGCAGCTCTAGCACAAATGTCAAGGAACCCCGGATGAAACCTCCATGAAGATTCCTGTCCCTTGCGTCACTCAATCATTCACTCACTCACCCACTCACTCACTCACTCTCAGCCTCACATCCAAAACAATAATCTCAGCATTCACAGGACCTTTCCAACACAGCTCTAGCTATCTAAAGTGTCTCGCTGAACCCAGCCTCGCCACCATGGGCAAGCAGAAAAACGGAAAAGGCCAGGACAGCTCGCTGGAGCATGACCTTAGGAACATGATCCTTGGTAACATCACAATTGCTGATTCCTCTACTGCACGGCCGCAACAATCTCCCCGGCGAGATAACAGCCACCGTCATCCACAGAATGATGGTCGGAACAGTGGTGGCCCAAACCGTAATGCACGGCAGCTTTCGTACGGGCAAGGACAGCAGGCGGCCATGTCTGAGCACACGTATTACCAGCCCTCTATGACATCGCCAAACAGTCGAGCTCTGCCGCAAGACACTGGACGTAACTTTGGGTCGAGTGGGCAGCGAATCCCAGCACAGAACAGCTTTGCTGGTCACTTTACTCACCAACCGCAGAATCAGCCTGGTCAAAACAATGGTCAAAGGACCTTGTATCAGCCTCCGGCGCAAGTTCCGACACCTCCACCATATGAGGTCTGGGCCGCTCAATGCCTTTTTCTGGAACAGCTAGTGTCCATACACATACCAGAGTCTCAGATGACGGCCGAAGAAATGGCCACGAAAGATGCATTCAGGTCTCGTCTCGAGACGATTTGTAGGACTGCACTATCTGAATATGATGGGACCGGTCTACTGAACTTGCAGCTGAAGGCATTTGGAAGCTTCAGTTCTGGTTTCGCAACAAAGGGTTCCGATATGGACTTGTCAATCGCTTTATCCACGTCTGGCACTGACACTCACGCCGTCACAGTTGAGCCACCTTTGCTGCGAGCTCTAGAGAAGGCCCTCTTGAACTGCGGCCTCGGTGCACGTCTACTGACACGGACGCGCGTTCCGATAATCAAGATATGCGAGACGCCCACGGAGGAGCTGTTGTATGCTCTAGTCGAAGAGCGCCGGAGGTGGGAAGCCCTACCAGAAGACGAGAAGTATGTCGTAGATGCTCCAGCACCACAGCAACCAGTAGACCCGAAAAAATCTGAACCGGCCAAAAGCTCGCGAGAGGGTAACGCAGCCAAAGAGAATGCCAATTCGCCAGCAACTCCTGTCAGGAAGCAAGGCCATCAGCGTCCTGAGTCGACATCTTCTCCAGTCACAGTGTCAAGTGCAGCCAAGAGACCACAGAACAGAGGTTCAGACAGAGCTTGGCTGAGAGAGAAAAAACGTGGCCCGCTTGACTTCCCGAAGAATGGCGTTGGTGTTCAGTGTGACATCAATTTTTCGAATGACCTGGCTTTGCATAACACGCGCCTTTTGCGCTGCTACTGTCTCTGTGATGTTCGCGTCCAGCCAATGGTCTTGTTTGTCAAGGCTTGGGCGAAACGTCGGAAGATTAACAGCTCGTACAGCGGTACGCTCTCATCGTATGGGTACGTTTTGATGGTACTTCATTTTCTAGCCAATATAGCGAGTCCTCCTGTGATCCCTAATTTGCAACTGTCGTGGCGCCCACCACAAGAGGGAAGTTGGCGGTCTAGTCCTCCCGACGAGCACTATATCAACAACTACGATGTCCGATTTTGGAGCAACGAAGATGAGATCAAGCATCTCGCGGAAGAACGTAGGCTTACGACGAATAATGAACCAATCGGGGCGCTCCTGAGGAACTTCTTCCAATATTACGCACATCCAGCAGTCAGTTTTGGTACCGGTCGAGGCTTTCAGTGGACGCAAGATGTCTTGTCGCTGCGAACTGCTGGTGGTACTATGAAGAAGGCAGTAAAAGGCTGGACAGGCGCCAAGACAACCACGGTAGGACATCAGGAAGTGCGCAACAGGTACCTGTTTGCCATTGAAGATCCTTTTGAGATTGATCACAACGTCGCGCGTACGGTTACACATCATGGAATCATTGCGATCAGAGACGAGTTTCGACGAGCGTGGAAAATCATTAGCAGTGCCGGGGGAGGTCTGTCACAATACTATGGCAATGAGTCGCTCTTTGCAGAGGTTACGGAAGATGATGTGATTGAAGAGAGCGGCGCTAGATCGGTAACCGGTGAGCAGAGTATACGCTCGAAAGAACATACTCTACCGACTGGATGATTAGGCTGGATTAGCACAGGGCAGAGCAAACACCAAGGACATCCGACAGTCAGAGTACAAAACGAAGACGGGAACGACGCCCTTAAGATACAGGCATGTCGGCGAAAGCGACAAAGAATCGCCTGTTGATTGTTCATCAGTCCCGAGTCTTTCAAGTATTTCAAGGGGCGCTATGCCCCGGGTAGATCAATGGAATCCGATCGGACACTGCGGCTAATGAAGACTTGAGTGGAGACATAGCAGTCAATATCAGTCTTGCCTAATATTACTGTCCCGTTTTCCTATCTGTGACTACGTGAGAGACTCCAGGCCATGTCACTAGCGCCTCAGGCAGCTTCATCCATCAGATCCATTTCCAGCCTAGCGCACTTGTCCCTTGTGATTCCATGTAATTCACACTTCACGTCTACCACACTTTTCTTCTATTGCAACTCACAATTCTCTTGCAAAGACACCCCGACGGCGCCCAAGGCTATACGCCCTCGCATTATCTTGGTCCGCACGTCCAATTGTAATACTTTACAGCCCCGCACATGTCGAAAGAGGATCGGGTATAACTTACCCATTTCATCAGCTGTGGCGTTTGGCTTGACGAGCTGACTGGCCAATTCGACGGGCTGAATACGCCGCATCCTACCAGTTTTGAATCCTGTTGCAGCCGACCGTTGCACACACAATGCCATGTGGTACCCATAGTGCACACATGGCACAGCCTCCGTCCTTGAACAATGGAGACAGGACCAGGATCCTGGCAATGAATCAATCACCTGCACAACTGCGTATTCTGGAAGGGAGCTTTCAGTCAACAAGTGTGTTTTGACTCGCGACGTGGCGAGGTAGAGGAACGACAGTGAAGCGACGGTCCTCGCTGATCCTCGATGATCCTCGTGCCGCGACAGAGGGACGTGAGATGAGATGCTCTCTTGGTTGAATACGAAGACGAAGTCACCTCCGGGTACGCGAGGCTGCACAGCACAACACCACGCAAGACTCTGCTCACGCCTAGAGTCTTCTCCATGATGCCGAGCAGTCACAGACAGGTAAGCGTTGCCAAGTGTGGACTTTGGACCGTCGCCTCCATCGGCAGCCTTGCTTACTTTAAGTCAACCACTCGGTTTCTCCAGCTACACAAACAACGCCATTCCACAGACACAGACGTGGCTGCAGCTTATGCAAGAGGCGTCGACCAGTTACCAGTGACCAAACATGCGTATGTATCACTGGGAGTCTTGTGCCTGCCATGTGCGGGAGAGATTTGCACGACAGCCGACAGGGTTCTACGTGTTGGAATTGGGATGTTTGTTGGTTCACACGGCCAAGTGTTGTTACAGCAAGTGAAGCCAGTGCCACTTTGTGATCTCTAGCCTGGGGCAGTTGGGTAGTCTGCCCGCAGATCTGGGGTTGGACACTAGCAAGGGGTCTCTAGTGTGCCCTGTGACTGTATCCCGATGTCTCCCTGAATGGCCAATGGTTGTTTGTGTTCTGAACTGCAAATATCCTGGGGACGGCAGAAGGCCTGTAGGGCAGATCGTTATGCTTTGCCATAAGAGTCGGACACCCCGCCTCGCGCTCGCATTTTTTTCTTCTTGAACCACTGGCAACCACAGCCTTGTGATTGAGTCCTCCATCATGGTCAGATATATCACGAACACCTACGCTATTTGCGGCTTTGCCGCCATTGGTGGTGGCCTCTTCGGCTTCGATATCAGCTCCATGTATGTGAATATTTCGATACGTTCAAATTGCATGATAATGTACTAACAATTCATAGGAGTGGTGTCCTCGGCACGGAGGCATACAAGAACTACTTTGGCAATCCCACTTCGTATCGTCAAGGTGGCATCACGGCCTCTATGCCTGCTGGATCTCTTGCTGGATCCCTCGCCTCGTCTTTCATCGCCGACAAACTGTCCAGAAGGGCTGCTATTCAGATCGCAGCTTTAATCTGGATCGTTGGTGCAATTCTACAAACCGCTTCCAATGGTATTCCTTTGCTTTGCGTGGGCCGTGTGGTTGGTGGCTTTGCCATCGGTATCGCCTCTTCTATCGTTCCTGTCTATCAGTCTGGTACGCCGTTCTTGTCCGAAGACTGCAATGTCTGCTGACATCATACAGAGATAGCGGCAAAGGAGATTCGCGGACGTGTCGTCTCTCTACAACAGTGGGCTATCACTTGGTAAGTAGTGATGTCCCTGACCCGTAATTTTCAAGGTCTCACGCGCTCTCAGGGGCATCTTAATCCAATACTTCGTTCAGTACGGATCTTCCTTCGTCGATGGAGGTGCCAAAAACCCCAATCAAGGTACTGCTGCGTTCCGGATTCCTTGGGGTATCCAGATGATTCCCGGCGCCATCCTGTTCGTCGGCATGTTCTTCTTGCCTTACTCTCCACGTTGGCTTGCCAGCAAGGACCGCTGGGAGGAAGCTATCCAGACTCTTGCTGATCTCCACGGTAATGGGGATATAAACAACCCCAAAGTTCTTGCCGAGTACCAGGAGATTGAGGAAGCTCTCCGTTTCGAGCGTGAGGAAGCCATCTCAAGTTACAGTGCCCTCGCTGAGCCACGAATGCTGAAGCGTGTCATTCTTGGTATGTCCATTCAGATGTGGTCTCAGCTCTGCGGTATGAACATCATGGTGAGTTCACTCTTGTCACAAACCATGAGACCTACAACTAATGACTTTAGATGTACTACATCGTCTATATCATGGAAGGCGCTGGAATCGGCGACGCTCTTCTCGCCTCCAGTATCCAGTACATCATTGTAAAATGCCCCGTCCCATGTAACCCTCAAACATCCCACTAACAATAAGTAGAATGTTGTTCTTACACTTCCCGCTATCCTCTACCTCGACAAAATCGGCCGCCGTCCCTCTATGCTTGTTGGTTCTTTCTTCATGATGTCCTGGCTCTTCATCGAAGGTGCCCTCCAAGCAGTCTACGGCGAGCCCAACCCCGACACAACCGCGAAAGACATCTCATGGGTCGTCATTGGCAAGCCTGCCGTCTCAAAGGCCATCGTAGCATGCTCCTTCCTATTCGTCGCCACCTTCGCCACAACCTGGGGTCCATCGAGCTGGACATATCCAGCTGAGATCTTCCCCGCGAAGATCCGTGCAAAGGTCAGTCTATCTCACGTCCAATTCACATCCGTATACACTTTTTCTAATAAAGAAAAATACAGGCAGTCTCCCTCGCAACCGCATCAAACTGGACATGGAACTGCGCCCTCGCCTTCGCCGTACCCCCGCTTCTCTTCAACATCAACTGGAAAATGTACATGATCTTCGCCACCTTCAACGGCGCCGCCCTGATTCACATCTTCCTCACCGCGCCAGAGACCAAGGGCAAGACGCTCGAGGAGATGGACGAGGTGTTTGACTCGGGCCGGCCGGCGTGGCGGGGTGTGTCCAAGGAGAGTCGCCTGGACAAGCTGCAGCAGGAGATTGAGCGCGGTGAGCTCAAGATTGCGGCGCCGATGGGTGCGCGTTCGGGGAGTGTGGAGCATGCTAGTGTGGAGCCGAAGAATTGAGCAAAATTGAGCTAGACGGGCGAATATGAATGGGGCATGGACGGCTTGTATTGTGTTTGGAACCATGCACATGGCCATGGCCTTTGTTGGTAGCAAGTAGGGCATGATACAGTGCTGCATGGCTACGCATTCTGGAGAATCGTATCGTTTGTCGCATAGATACTTTCCACATCAAATGAATGACCCCCCGCGTACCCATTTCACACGACATTATCTCCACACCTCCCTCTGTCCGCACTCCACATTTCTCTCCCAGCCCAAGCCTCATACTACCCTTGCCTGCCCTCTCCTCTAAGCTAAGTCACTGCGGCAGACTACTTCGTTAAAACATCATCCGACGTATACCTTACATTCTACAATCGTGGTCTCGAAACAAACATATATACCAGTCTACAGTGGTATCTCGCTACCACAATATCTAGTATTTAAACAAGCGCCCCCCTCTAACCCTTATTCATCGTTTTATCGAGTCGTATAGATAGGTAGAATAGGACTCAGCCAATCAACGCCTAGAGACTTAGCGTCTGTGATAATCGATTACACAATGATCTCCGCTATAACGATATAATCAAAGTGACCGTATTCGTATCGCTATAACGAGATCTAACTGTAATACAAGCTGCCTTGCGAATGCGAAGATCTTTGTCTGTGCACTTGCGCAGATCAGTCCGGATGTGCGAGACTGTCGCGTCGCGGAGATCCATCCGTAGTTGCGGTGAGGGCGAGAGGAGCGAGCCGAGCCGGGGATGGGATGGGCTGGGATGGATACACCCCGGGAGGCTACGTTTCAGGAGGTGGGAGGAAGAGTCTCGGTGTCGATTACTTAGGTGCGGGATTTGAAAAGCTTGGGGTTTGATGAGAATGTAGTATATATATATATGTAAGGGTCCGGCACGGATGGATGCTTGGGTCTAGGGAATCATCCTGCATAGTTAATGGACTTTGTTTGCTGGATATGGAGTTTGAGGCTGTATGTAGTACACTGCGAATTTGGAGTCTCTGTCTGGTGTATGATATGATGCTCTGCGGTTTGGTGTTTTGGGGGTTATACTTCCGTCGCGGCCTCGTCGATGGTTATATGTAGCGTGTTGAGTTATGCTTATAATTAGTCTGAGGTGTCTGAAACCTACCGTCGTCGGCGCAATGGTGAAATTAATCGTCCGGGGATGGATCCGACTTATTAGGGGGCAGACGATGCTCGTGCACTGGCGGAATGATGGGCACGAATAGCGAGATACCCATTTGAAATATGACCTCATTACAAAAAATCCCCAACAACGTCAGCTCTGCATCTTCACATAACCTTAATGATATAACTAACCCCAAGCATTAGCACGTACGTGGTATACAACTTAACCTCCAAGCTTGCTGTCTGTAGTTTGTTTCACACCATCAGGTCAAAGATGGATCAGCACACCTTGTCGCAGGTAGACCTAGTACACGAGCCGCTAACAGACAAGGACCCCAGGCTATCCATATATCTACCGAGGCTTTTGTACTAATTATGCTCTTTTTTGTGCCGCTCCGACGACTAACTAGCCTTGTCACGCATGCTATGTGATTGTACGGTGGGTCCGCGCAGGATTCTTGGTTGTGATCCGCGTTGTAAATGTCATAACGGGGTCGTGGTTGGGTTGGCTGTATACATTATATCTATGCAACAGGCCCCCGATATGGGCCACCTGTGAACGAACGTCAACAGGAACGGTTTTTTCTTAATTTGCATCTGTACTTCCATTCTGTGAGACCTGGTCCCAATGCCGTCGTTATTCCTGCTCGCTGTCGGTTCTGCCATCGCGTATGGCATTGCCCTCATCTTCTATCGCCTTTTCCTGAGCCCACTCGCCAAGTTTCCCGGGCCGAAGCTTGCTGCTGCGACGGGATGGGTGGAAACTTACTAT
This sequence comes from Pseudovirgaria hyperparasitica, assembly GCF_010093815.1. Taxonomy (NCBI): domain Eukaryota; kingdom Fungi; phylum Ascomycota; class Dothideomycetes; order Acrospermales; family Acrospermaceae; genus Pseudovirgaria; species Pseudovirgaria hyperparasitica. Next base: position 1,308,474 of record NW_022985551.1, read on the forward strand.
CAGCTGTGGCATGGAGAGGGTGGGCAGTTCATGTACGCATACAAAGAATGGCATAAAACATACGGTGAGTGTAGACGTTGCGAGCGAGTAGAGAACGGTCTTGCGCTGAAACCTGTGAGGTCCCATTGTCCGAATCAGTCCATGGGAAGTCCACATCGAAGACTCGTCGTACTTTCACGTCCTCAACTCGACGTCGCAGCCCTACAAGAAGCTCCCAAAGTACGCGAATATGTTCAACAATCCACAGTCGACCTTCTCGACCATTGATCCCAAGCTGCACCGTATTCGTAGAGCTGCACTGAATCCTTTCTTCTCAAAAATGAAAATCACCGAGCGTGGACCTAACATACAAGACGCCATGGATCGACTCACAGACCGTCTCCAGCACGATTATGTCGGTGAGGATAAGGTCCTGTCGATCAATGATATGTGGGGCTGCTACACGTCTGATATAATCGTGGAGTATGCCTTCGAAAAGCGCGAGAACTTCATTGAAACACCAGAGTTCCGCTCAGCCTTTCAACACGCGTTAATTAACCTGTCGGAGCCGATACATACGGCAATGCAATTTCCATGGTTCACGGATGCCATGAAGTCCTTACCGGATTTCCTCTTAAACTACCTCGACCCACGAATCGCGGTTTTTAACAAATACAAGGCTGTAAGTATGCGTTCTGGAAGGCAATGATGAAGTCTGAACATGTGTTAGAACCTCCTTAATCAGGTAGAAGTCGCGAATGCTAAATTCCACGAGGGGCACAAGAAAGGCGACAACATATTCCGTTCGATTTTCGCTTCGGATCTACCGGCATCTGAGAGACGCATCGAAAGAGTTCACCAGGAGGCCTTGGGAATAACTGGCGCAGCGACGGAGACGACTATGCGCACACTGACCATCGCCGTTTACCATATCTTCAGCGACCCATCGATCAAGGCACGACTTCTGCAGGAGCTTAAGACTGTAATGCCCGGTACCACGAGTGGAGCTTCAATACCCAGTCTTGAAACGATATGGCGACTTCCTTACCTAACAGCGGTCTTGACTGAATGTCTGCGCTTCTCTTACGGAATCTTTACTCGAATTCCTCGCATATCAGATGTGCCTGTCCAGTATGGCAAGTGGACCATCCCATCCGGCGCCGTCATCAGCATGGACATCAGTGACGTGCACCATGATGAGCAGATTTTCCCAGACTCTTTTGCTTTCAAGCCAGAGCGTTGGCTTGAAGACCCAAAGGCGTTTGACGGAAAACCCCTGACCCGATACATGGTCGCGTTCAGCACAGGCATGCGAAATTGCCTCGGGATGCAGCTTGCGTATGCCGAGCTGTACATTGGCATTGTATCGTTCGTCTGGAGATTCGATCTTGACTTGTTTGAGACAGACGTTACCGATATTCGTGCGGTCAGAGATCGCTTCGTGCCAAGACCAAAACTCGGGAGCAAGGGCGTTCGGGTGACAAACTTGCGCAGACGTGTAGATTGAGGAGTACATTCATGATACGCCAGTATCTTTTCAACAATTCGACGAGTGCTGAGAGGTTGGGGTGAACGACTTTGCGAGACCTCGATTCTAAAAAGTCGCATTTTCGAGCGACGGATCTCTCTGACAACGATGACCACAGTGGTGACGTTCTCCTCGGCTTTAGGACCGATAGATGTCATCTATTAGAGTCTTCTTTCAAACTTGATTGTCAAGTCTTCTTATCTAGGACCTTTGGGCGTACAAGTAGGCATCAGTCATTCATGGCGCTCACATTGACTACCAACCCCATGATATTCTCAGACATATGTGTCGTGTACTGATTTTTCATGAGTGTCACTATCCACGCAGCAATCGCTGATCATAGTGTTGTAGTTCGAGCCACATCTGCTCTGCAAACATACTTGTAGAGCAGAGGTACGACATCGAGTCCCAGCGTGCCACACAGATAGGTATCTGTATGCACTCAGATTGTAGAATTGAAAGCAGCTAGATCTTCCCTTGGGGTCCGACGTGCGGTGGCGTATAGCGCATTTTTGGTTTCGTCTCGAGCATTTAGATGTCTTTAATATAGCTGTGCTCGACCGATGTGAATCCTCGAGGGCATCAGAAGCCATTATCGAGACTTTGATAGAGTGTAGATCTTGTCGGCATCACCCATTGACTTCGAGGTAAAGCAGATGATGGAGTATAGTGCGTGAAGTTTCAAGCCCACGACCAGCTGTTGATGATCTGATCAATGCCTCTAATTGACTTGCAGAAGGTCAACGACCGTATCAGGTTGTACTCGACCCGCATCGTGTCCATCAGTACACCACACCTCCCAGCACACCAATAACAACCAATGGCGGCGCCACACTCCTTCCACTCCTCAATCTTGCATACGCGCCCTCTCCAAGATACAACATCGCTGTGACCGCCGTCCACTTCCTAGTCCGAGGCCAGACCAGAAGCCCGGCAACACCCAGATTTATGTAAGCCAGTATTTCCGTGAATATTTTAGCAGACACCCCTAGACGGCTATAGACAGGCTTCATCGACTCCGCAGTCTTCTGGTGTTGTTCGCGGTACGCGGTTTCGAAAAGGCGTGGTGTGAGGCGTGTGAGAGCTCCACCGACGAAGACTAGGGCGGCAAGGGAGGAGAAGATGGTGCGGCGTTCGTACTTAATACTCATGATTGAGATGAGTAGGAGGTTGGGTGAGTTAACTCAGTCTTGAATGAAGATAGCGCGATGCAGAGCTCTAGTGGACTGAATGAGGCCTGGAGGAGCTCCCACGACAATTCCTGCCTCAGGCGCCAACCTAACACTTGCAATCATTTCGGAAAGGCAGATTGATATATCTGAACAGAACAATACATGGGAGACTCTCCGTCTACATTACAGCCATACCAGATGCATACAAGAGAAATTCTTGTGCCCAATCAATGACATCAATCAATCATTCATTCATTCATTCCTTGTCCTCGTCATGCAGAACTTTGATATCGGCATTCGGCCCAATGCAGCAGACCTTCATCCCAATCACACAAATGGCGTTCCAAGGCTTGTCCTTGTACAGGTCATCCACTTCCTGCTCTTCGTCTGAGTCTGTTGCTACTGACCCATCGATATCGCTGTCCCAGTCGAAGTCATCGTCTACAGGATCCGTCACGTCGCTTACCGCATCATCGTCTTCCTCGTCCTCGTCTTCCACCTCGGCTTCAGGCTTCTCGTCAACCTTCACAACAACGTCGGTGTCCTTCTTCTCTGTCTCACCCTCGGCCCGGGGCTCGGTATCAACGGTGATCGTGATGCGTGTCTTGGATGCCTCGCTGGACTCGGCTGAATGCTTGCTTTCGCCCGTTGGGGGAGGGTGGCTTCCGGACGGCGCAGGGGAACCGTCAGGTCCTGGCTTATTGACCTTTTCCCAGTCTTTCGAGTTATCGGACTTGGAGTCATCTTCCTTCTTGTCATCTTCCTTCTTGTCGTCGTCCTTCTTCTCGTCGGCCGTCTTCTCGTGATTTTCTTCCGCATTGACTTCAGCAGGGTTCGACTCTTTAGGTCCAGTCTCTGCCGCAGTATCTACATCTAGCTTAGGTTCTTCTTTCTTGCCTGTGGTAGTCGAGGATGATGTTGACTCGGTACCTGCAGTCGTAGAAGGTTCCGGTTTTATATCCCGGGACTTTGACTGCGACTTGGACCTTATCGGGATGACCTGCTGCTTTTCCGTGCTCCTGGCGCGTTCTGTGTCTTCTTCATTCTTGTCGGCAGCTTTCTTTTCCTCTTTTTCCTTCTTCTCCTTGTCCATCTTCTCTTTCTTCGCGGCCTTCTTGAGAGCCATTAATCGCTCCTTTTCATCTGCAATGCGCTTCTCTCTCAATTTCTCACGCTGTCTTTCCTTCCTCCTTGCATTACGTCCGGAAACATTCGTCTTCTTCGACTTGTTGCGTGCTTCCGTCTTGTCACGGCGGTCCTTGGCCCGTTCAGCCTCACGGAGCTTGCCTTTGGCGTGCACCAAGTCGAAGCTTTTGCCTATTGCCTGCAATTTTTCCCGCTTGCTTTCGCGGTTTCGCTTGATGACTTCCTCGGGGGTAGCATTATCATCGTAGCGTTGAGCACTGATTTTTACGTAGATGGTATATTCCCCCGCGTCAAGGTCGAGCTCTGCACTACAAGATCTGCCAGAACCCGAGTCTTGAATACTGCGAGCTATGTATGTCTTCTCGCCGTTTTTGTACAGTCGGAAATGGAGATCGTATCTGTAGCGGCCGTCAAGGCCATTGAAATAGCGTTCGTCAGGTTGACTGAGGACTAGAACCACAGGGCTCTTTTCCTTTAGTGTTAGCGAGTACTTGGTGCTCAGGTAGTCGGCCGTCCATGGAACTTCAACGGAAGTCCACTGCTGAGTCACAGTCCAAGAGTCGTCGAATAAGCGTGTACGGTCAATCTCTGGGTAATACTTGAGAAAGTCCTTGTATGAGATCCAGAAGATACCGTCATCGCCGAAAGTGTGACCAAGCTCCTTCATCATCTCTGGCGTCCATTCCTTAGATCCGTCGCTCCAAGCGCCATTCCACTCTGTCTCTCCCCATGGATTGCGTATCTTGAGCAGTCGCAGCTCGTTGACCTCACGTGCTTCAAGCACACTGTACGCATGCCCTCGCACGAAACCCTCGTCATCTCGTGGGTCCGAGTCTCGACCGTAGCGGGAGCCACAGCCGAAGAGGAAATCCTTGTTGACTTGGGTAAGTTCAGACCATAGCTTATCTTTGTCTAGGACGTGCTCAGAGTAAAGATATGTGGCGACGCCACCCGTAAGGTCTTCGATACCTTCATGATGTCAGTAAGTAGGTAGTTGGTGATACATGGGCATACGACCTTCTCCGGGAAATCCGCCTTCGATAGCCTGATAGTCACCATGGGCCTTTGCATAGGCCTTTTCAAGCAGTGGAAGCCACGTCTCATTCTTGGAGCGGCAGCTGGAGAAATACAGCGCATTGGAACCCTTTCGAAGGTTCTCACGGAAGTCTTTCGGAAGGCGTGAGATGCTATATTCTCCTGCTTGCAGTGGATATATATCCTTGTACGCCTTTCTGCCGTCAGTAGTGATCATATACTCAGATGTATATGACCATTTATCGTCATTCTGTCGGAGAGCCAATCTATCGTCGACAACTTCAGAGATCCATTCGCCATCTATAGCGGGCATTAGATACCAGACGGCTGACAAGTAAGGAGGACGTACCTCTATAGAAGACGAAGCCGTAAACACCGACCTTCTCATCGCGATCGACACAGATGCGCTCCAGTAGCTCCGGTTTCCCAGAGAGAGCAGTTATTGCTGCGAGGAACCAGCAATCGCCAACCGTGCCTTGACATACATCGTTCGCGGTCGCACCATCTTCGTAGAATTGTGGATTCTCGAATATATCCTGAAAGCCATCAGCATCTGAAAAAATTCACATGCAAATACTGTAAGCTACCTCGACACGTTTGACACTCTGCACGCCTGCGAGACCTTGCAATGAATATGGGACCTCAGTAGCCTCAAGACTCTGTAAGGTATCGACAGACCCTAGATCCCAGGTACGGTCATAGTACTTGACGTTCAATCGTTTGCATTCTTCGGCAATGGCACGCACTTTCGACTTGCATGCTCTCGCTGCCTCGTCATAGGACAAAGAGGCCTTTTGGCTACTGTTTCTCAGCACTGTTCTCCTCCATCAATCTACACTCGTGCAGCATGAAGCATACCTTGTTACTATTCCCTCCTTGTTGCTATCAGGCTGATGCGACGGCTCGCCCTCAATATCAACATCCAAACTAGGTGTGACAGATACCTTGGGATACTTCGGACGCGCACAAAAGCGGTCCCAGAAATAGTAGAAGCGATCGTCTTTGGGCCCGGTGCTCCCGGAAGCCGGCAGCGGAATGCCATCCCCTTCTCCGGCCGCCATATCCTGTGGCTCGTCGGCGCCGAAGTCTAGGCCGAGACGTTTCTTCCGGAGGTCGTTGACTTTTGTTCGGAGAGGCATGATGATGCTTTGAGCTCTGTCCCTTTCCTAGGTGTAGATAGTTGCAGTGGGAAAGGAGCTGGATCCGAGAAGACTGTGGCCCAGCTGGTTTTTATCATGCTTCTTTCCCTTGCAGACGCTGCTGCATCTGACGCGGACGGCCAGGATGTGGCTTGCTTTAGGAGCAGCCAGCACAAGGCTGCCGCCGTGCGCTGATACACGAGGCAGTTCAGCCGCAGACTTCGGCCCCAGGTTGGCGGCCTGTGCACCGCATGTGTGCTCTAGGGGTCAGCGCCAGCATTCCCATCACAACCATACAAATGCATCACAATCTTTGGCAATGCAGGAAGACAATTGCACAAGCTTCTCATCTTGCCTGCTCAAGCCTTGTATCCATGTACAGTTCTACGGCGAGTTCGTCGAAGCGCTCCTATCAGCTGCTGTCGCCCCCACGACCACAACATGGTCTCAGAATCACGGCAGCGCGTGTGGCGTTGGGTTTTGGGGGCTGTATTCCGTATCCATCTTCTGCATCTGGAATGGATCGTACTTGTAGAAATCGGTGGCGACAGGCTCGTCTGCGAATGATTTATCAGTGCGACGTGTTTGCCTACTCTAGGATATTGCGCGCACATCTCAAAGTCTGTCTGGAATTAAGGCTATAAATAGCGCCGACTTGTATTTGAGTGACACTATCTTCGATAATTAGGGAATGAATACTATCATACTCTGTTTAGAAGTGAGGATTAGATCACCTTCAGAGTACAAGTGTTCCATAACAGCTAGCTTTATAACTAGAATATCGCCTTACATACGAATACAGAATGTCTCTATAGAGAGCGGCATGGTAAGCACTAATTAAAGTACTAATATTCTAATGCTTATTCTTTCTATAATTCAATGCGATATATGCTACGACACACCCGATCGTTTCATATCTGCTTAGTAGACTTATTCAATTACGACTTCGCATCTCAGATTGTGAGGTTTCGATAGCGACTTCAAGAATACTGATTTCGAGGATTTCGGTGTGCAGCAGTGTCTCTGCTTCGCTTGCAAGGTAATGTACAGACGTCATCGATTGAATAACTAAAAGACTGCAAGGGCAGATGGCGGGCACGTAGTGAGGATAGAGCAGAGACTTGTGAGTTGGAATTGCATCCCATTCGCAGACTAGCTGGCTGGTAATGGAGGCGTGGTAGACCTAAAGCCGTGATAAAGCCTTTATATAACCCTCGTTCGTTCCGCATTCCAGATCAGAGCTTCTCACTGATCGTGTACGCTCTCGTCTCTTTCTCACACCAGTCCCAGAACTCGCTCGCAAGCCCCTTTCCACCCTCCTCCTTTCCCTTCGCCGCCTCTAGCACATCTGGCCTCAACTTCTCCGTCCCGATCTGGCCCCATGGCATCACATACACGCCGTTCCTCTCCAACCCAATATCCGGCGAGCACCCGGCGTAAAGCTCCGTCGCAGCGCCAAACTCCGCATGGTAGCACCCCATCAACAATATCGCCCTGCCTATCCACCCCATATGTCTCTGCAATTCCGACCTCAGGTTGCCCGGGTTGAAGCTCGCACTTACGATGCCCTCGCGTCCATACCTCCTCGCGAACTCACTACCCAGGAAGAAGTTCCCAGCCTTCGACATTCCGTAGTTGAGCCATGGGTTCGGGTCGATTTCCGGGCCGTCGGGTCCAAGCTGAACTCCGTATTTGGGCGTGGCGACCTGGACCCCGATGCTACCGGCCCAGGTTACGCGTACGGAGCCAGGTGGAGAGGTCTGCGCCGTGGAACGGAGGACAGGCAGAAGAGCGGTGCTGAGCAGGAACGGGCCAAGGCAGTTCGTGCCCATCTGCAGCTCGTGGCCTTGCGCGGTGACGGAGCCTGCGGCGGGCACCATGACGCCGGCATTGTTGTACAGGACGTCCAGTCTCGACTCCTTGGCCATGAAGGCGGCCGCGGCGGCGCTCACGGTGGGCAGGTCGGACAGGTCGAGCTGCAGGAAGTCCAGCTTGCCGGTTGAGGATGGTGCAGCATGTTGGATGTCTGTAAGGGCGGCATTGTATTTCTCGGAGCTGCGTCCGGCGATGTAGACGGTTGCATTGCGGGAGTAGAGGATGCGGGCGAGCTCTTTGCCCACGCCGGCGTAGCCGCCTGTGACGATGTGGACGCGGCCGGTTTGGTCGGGAAGAGTGTCGATGGTCAGGGGAGGGCTGGGGATGAAGAAGGATTGCGAGAGGATTGATGATGCTTGTCCCATGTTTTTTTGCGGCTCACGTGAGCTGTACGATGCTGCACGATATATGCTAGTGAGTCGAGATTAGGATAAGCCCCCTCGGAATAGCGAGAGTCCTCGGAAATCACACGACTTTCTTCGGGTAATCGTGAGATGGATGGCTTTTGATACTTCGACATGAAATCGTCCAGGAGGTGATTAATAAGGTCAGACTTGGACATGGATTGTTTATGCGTGGAAAGTTCGAGTCATTGCACTAGTCCGATTCCTATCAGCAAGGATCCACAGCGTCGCTTACATGGATCATCAGTTCCAGGGAATTGGCACAGAGTGAAGTGCATGTGTTTATAGCGTTATGGGTCGTATGGAATTGCTTGACTACGGGCATGGTTTTATTTCTGTTGCCTAACTATTGTGAAATTTTATTTCAAATGAGCTATGTTTGCCTCAACACTCTCTCTAAGAGGAATGAGTTTCTCCTGGCCAAAGTTCTTGCGTAGAATCTCCTCAGTACGTGGCTTCCGCAAAATAACACTTAGATCATTGCCTGGGTTCTCCAAGCGGTTGTTGAACTTATGATCAGGACGAAGCTCCTGCAGAATGTCGATGATAATGTTTTTGTTGAATGGGTCAGTGAACGCGAAGACCCGCTCATTCTGTATCTCAGGATCGATCAAAGCGGCGACATGTAGCCGTGCACAATCTCGGACATCAACGTGATACTGTGGAGCTGGAGTGTCCATTGCTGTACCTCCATTGTACGTGTCTGGAACCCAATTGCCAGTGCTCGCAGGCTGGTTGTCAGGGTCGATGATTGGGCCCATGTTTGTATTTGGCAGTACGGAATTGGCAACGAAATGAGGCTTCTTCTCCTTTACAAACTTCCATAGCGCCTGCTCGGCTTGAGTCTTGCTCGCACCATATACATCCCAGGCTCGATCTTCCTTAATAGGACCTGGCGCCCACGCACGCTCGACGCACTCTTCGTTCCAGGTGTTCTCGTCGATATCGAACTTGACATTTGGCTTCGGATTTGTTGCTGCCGTGGACGAGCTAGTGTAAACTAAGCGCTTCACACTGGGCTCAGCGGCCGTAGATTCGAGAACATGTTCGATTCCAGCAATGACAACCGGAATGACCTTTTGCGGATCTGGGTCGAAGGTCAAGATGCTTGCCATGTGGACGACTCCAGAGACTCCTTTGACGGCATTATCGAATGCACCCTTCACAGACATATCTGGCACAACGGCAATCTCGAGTGATCCAGGGCCGTATTTCTTGTTGAAATGATCCAGCAACCATTTGCCCTTATCCTCTGAGCGGACTGTTCCCCGCACTTTGAAGCCTGCGATGAGAAGCTGGTCAACGGTATGACTCGCGATGAATCCATTAGCACCTGTCACTAGGACGAGGGAGCCTTTCGAAATTGCGGACATGATGGACGGAAATTTGGTAATGATCAAGGTGAATGAAACAAAGAAGCCCGTACCATATGTTGTAAACGAAAGCTTTTGTAGTGGACCAAGTGAAGGGTTGTGTTGGCTTTGTAAGCTGGCTGCATCGATAGGTGCTCGGTTCGATGCGCCTCAATTGTACCACTTGTAGTTTTGAGCAATTTCATGCACGATAAACAATCCGTCATGAAGACCGAGGTGTGTTACAAAGAAATGATGACATATCCATACGTCTATCGGGACCCCACTTACCGAAGAGCACCTAAGTGGTTCCTCGTTCATGCTTATACACAGACGTGAGCATATACAATCGGATACAATCCGAAGTACTAGATTAGGATTGTATGATTAGTCACCCTAAAAGTACAGATTGAGCTTGGAATCTATGCTAAGGGATTGAGATTGCTTGTGTTAGATTGATTAAAGTGGGTGTATAGCCGGGGCCCTATATTGGGCTATATTCAGGCATTATTTATGCCTAAGGCTGCCATATTAGTGCCTTAGGCTAGACTTTGGGCCTTAGGTAGAAATAATGCCTGAATATGGCCTAATATTAGGCCCGCAGCTATTTACCCCACTTTATTCAATCTAACACAATCAATCTGACCAATCAGATTAAGATTGTACCGTCTTGGCAATCATTTTGAGTCGTAGATTGAGCTTGTATTCTCTATCAAAATTTTGGCCCAGATTGAGATTGCATAGATTCGGATTGTATATGCTCACGTCTGCTTATACACTAGCAACACAAGGATTAGTTTAGTGGGAACTCATGAGTGGGCCGAATAGAAATATTCAACATAGATCCTTTACTGGTCCAGTTACACGCAGATTATGATATTATGAATCAATTATAGTACAACACATTGCCTTCGAACAGACGCCTCGCTGTTCGCGACACTGTGCACTGGACAACATGTGAACTGCTCTCCAGGAGTAGGACATCAGCGTCAACAGAAATTGAGCCGCCGGGATGCTTGACTGTGACAGCGCGAGTTTTGCCACTTGTGGCGGGCGCTTTACAGTACATAGTCTCTGCGTTGTTGGGACTCGGTGTACGTTCCGGTGTTGGTAGAGCCTCAGAGGTTGATAGCAGGTTTGGCACGGTGCCATCTATGCAGACGGCCGCACCAAGACACACTGCTCCTGTAAGTTGTAGACTTGGGTGCGGTTTTCCCATGCTGAAAGATTGGACCTGAATATCCATACCAGGACTTGAAGAAGGCCACACAATCGCGATCTTGGGCGTGCCTCGCCTGGCAGCGGCTTCTTCTTGATTATTGGCCATGTTCATCTTGATGGCACCAGCCCTGCGAATGCATTCGACCGTGTCCACGTAAAGTTGGTCTTGCGGCATTGCTGCTGACAACCAAGTTGGGAGAGTAAAAGCGTTGACAAATACAAAGGGGTTTGCAGCATCGACTAAAGTAGCTTGTACGGTGAATGGAGTGTCAAAGGTCGATACGGTAAGCTCCTCAACCCGATTACCGCTGGGAAACAATGCCCCTGTGACGCTTCCTGCAGGATCAACAAATGCGACGTGGACTTGACGGCCACTATCAACCACCCCAGCCATGTCATATAAGCCATCCTCTTCGAAATGGTCGTTCTCATCAACATCCACGGTCTCGACCATGATTCGAGAAGTGTTCGTGTTGAAAATCCTGACTTCGACCTGGCGAACACCTGGATCTGCTATCACCAATCGTTCATCCAAGGCAAAAGGGCCCACGCCGCTGGCCATGTTCCCACAATTGCCACTGAAATCAACAGTCTCCATTCCAACAGAGACTTGAGCAAAGGTATACTCCACATCAGCATCAGAGCGCTGGGAAGGACTAATGATCGCGACCTTCGAAGTTGTTGATGTCGCACCCCCGACGCCGTCAATCTGACGAGGCTCGTTGTTCTTTGAGCCCATTGCTGCCAGTAGAGGCCTGACCCATTGATCTTGTGATGCTGGTAGATCCTTTCTGTGTATAAAAAGTCCCTTCGAAGTCCCGGCCCGCATCAGAACGGCGGGCAGGACGTGTCGAACTCTTTTTCGTTTGAGTGTCGTTTCTTGCATGTGGACACCCATATTGATCTTTGTTACTGTAATGCCCTGGGTTTGATGAAGTGTTCCGGTAGTGCGTGGCTGTGGTGATGAGATAGCTTGACCACGCAGCGAGACATATGTTCGGCACGACGTGGCCTATTGTACTAGAGTCCATCTTCTTATGATGTTATTGCGTACGACGGGTGCAGTGATCAGGTCTGCAATCCCGCGGCTACTACATCCTGTCAAAGTCCAAAAAGAGGCATCACGACGATCTTGTTACTGACATGAAGCGCGACTTCAGTGAGGGAAGTGTATGTGGTGAGTACACACTGAGTGATCTGTACCCGCGGGAAGTTTGCCATCTGCTACATTAGGTAATAATAGTGACCACTGAGTAATCAAAGTCGGCGTCACTTTGGTCACTCAAACAGTACTAGCCCGATTCTCCTGACGCCTGAACCACTTTGCGACCCCAAAGTGAAGAGTTGATAACGCATCGTTTCTGAAATTCTCAGCGTTGAAGAAATAACGCCAATAGACCGCTCAGCATAATATGCTCCTCGCTATATGTTGATTGTTGAATAGTTCATCTTTCGTTCTCGCTGGTTGGCCTAGCATGGATGCGTGTGAGCCGGGCAGCGCTAAGGAAGGTCTCTATACCACCCAGGGCTTACGTCTCATCTCACTAATCCACTACTCAATAACACATGTGCCGTCTATATGGGGCGGCTGCCGAAGAAGCGGGTACATGGCCTACTTAACAAGGTTCAGTTCCCGCGGCCAGCACCACTTGTACGATTGACTACACCCATCACTGCCATGCTCCGTCACCTACCCGTCTCGAATCAGTTCACAGAGGATCCGACCGAGAAGGCGTCGGACGTATAGTCATGCCTACTCGAGAGTCGCTTACAGCCAATGGAAAGCCCAGAAAGCGTGCTACCGAAGCTTGTACTACATGCCGCCGCAGAAAGATCAAATGCGATGGGGCCCAGCCCAATTGCGTCAATTGCAAAACTTTCAATCGGATATGCTCGTACGAGCCGATCGAAGAAGAAGTCCGCCGCCAGCAAAAGCCGAGGAAACGTGTTCGGCGTGGAACGACATCGGATGCATCGCCTACAAGCAGCCTAATCGGAAATGAAGGCGATCAACAAACAACTGTTCCTGCCAGAGGTAAGCGAGTGATTCGGGTTGTCGTGTGGCTCCATGTTCCGGATCTTTCTGCCTTTGTAGTTCAGTATTCTAGCGGCCTACACATAATATACCAGTTGAGCCCGGTAGGGCCTCTAGCATATGCCGAATCAGCCGAGCTAATATTTAGGATCAGACACCCAAAGAAATGTTTCTACGATAGTCTTCTCCGCAAACGGAACTTCAAGCTACCATGGGCAAACGAGCGCTCTTTTTGAAGAGCTGCATTCTGAGCCTTTACTGCAAGCAAGACCGATACCCAGGATATCTGAGGCCTGGGCCGAAAAGGGCCTTGTCGCAGAAGCGGCTAAACAAAGACAGATGGAAGACGTGAACTTTGCCGCAGGAACCCTTGATTTCGATGGAGTTGATCCTGATCTCGGCATGCATCTCCTTTCTCTGCATTGGAATCGTCAACATCACTCATTCTTGATTACGTATAGACCTGTGTTCATGAGAGATATGGCCTGCCAGGGGCCTTACTTCTCAAGGATTCTATTGAACGCCATCTACTTTGGAGCAGCAAAGTTTAGTCCTCGCCTAGAAGTTCGGAAGGACCCGAATGATGTTAGGACTGCTGGGTGGCAGTTCAGAGAGCGTGTTCGAGAACTTCTAGGGAGCGCACTAGACAAAAGTGAGATTACTACCATTCAGGCTCTCCTAGTCATGACAAACTCCCTATTCGCTCTTGGCGACGAACGAAGCGCAGCTTGGCTGTACGCTGGACTTGCATTTCGGATGATCATCGATCTAGGCATGCATGTTGACGCGCCGGACATCTTGTCTGTTCGCAAACTTTCAGAAGAAGATATCGAAGTACGTCGTCGAGTCTTCTGGGGAGCGTTTGTTGTCGACAAGATCCAGTCGCTGTACCATGGCCGACCAGTGACTTTTCAAGGGCAAGACGCTAGAGTCCCCATAAAGTTCCTAGACACATTTGAGGAGCTGGAGAGGTGGAAGCCTTTTGCTTATACTCCACAAATCGAACAATATGGCGGTTGTCCTGCGTTTAGCGTATCGACCTTTAGCCATTTGTGCAAGCTTTCTGTCATTCTGGGGGACATTCTTACATCGATTTATGCTGAAAACAGCTCAGAAAGAACTCCAGACGAGCTATCCAGGCTTTTAGAGGAGCTGAATGGAAAGCTGGTCCAATGGCGCAATTCAATTCCGAAGCACATGGAATTCGATCATACTAAGCCGACGCTCTCAGATCCGCCGCCACATATTTTCTCTTTACTCATCATGCACCAAGTATTGGTGATCCTACTACATCGTCCCTTTGTCGCTGATGGCCACCTCTATCGCAATGCACGATCAGTTCCTGCCAATGCGTTTGCGGCGTGCGCAACAGCAGCCACTCAGATCGTACATCTTTTACGAGCCTACGACAAAGCCTTTTCGATCCGCAAAGCCCCGTATCTCATCTCATATGCTTGCTACGTTAGTGCTACTATACATGCGCGGATTGTGGCGCAACGTGGCCGCTTATCTGAGGCATATTCTTCTGTTGAGACTTGTCTCGCTGTCTTCGAAGAGAACCAAGAGACTAACTGGGCTGTCAAGCGAGCCAATATCATCATCCAGAATCTACTCAAGAAGCTGGGTTCTACTTTGCCCCAGAGACCATGGAAGATCTCCAGTAATGCGAACATACCTAACTCCAGTGGCGATACTGACCCACCTCCTGCGACGGCGCCGTTATCACTTGCCGACTCCTCTGCCGTTGAGCAGCCGTCCCCAACGTCGAGTCTGGACTTGGACGCAATCATACAGAGTTTTGCCCCTGACCAGGATCTATCTCAGTCTGAGTTTACAATCCGCACCGATCATCCGATTTCTGGAGATTTCTATCCACCACAAGGGCAGTCTGGTTCATACAACTCCGCGTATCCATTGCAGATGGCCTACAATCCATATAACTCTGATCCTAACATTGACGATCTCTTGTTCGGGTTCAACAGCTCTACTCTCGACAATTTCTCCTTCCCAGACTGGACAGGTACATGATGCCAAAATAGCGTCGGAAACTTGTCTTTCAGTCAAAAGGAATCTACTTTCAGCGTGAACACGGAATATGGAAGATATGATGGATTGACATATAGGACTAAAAGACCAATAGCATTGGCGATATCTCTTGGGTGCTTTGTCCGAAATTCATTCGTCTGAAGCATCGCACCTTTCAGGCAGGTACTAGGTCTTGATGGATATTGGTCAACCATCTAGCTCCTCATTGCGGTGTTACAAGTGGAATGCTTAGCAAAAGCACCTACCCAGCCGAACACTGAACACAACTTCCTCGTAACATTCCATAATGTGATATCTCCTACATCAACACAGTCTCTGTCCTTGCATACATCAAGGCAGCTGTAATCTTCTCATACACTGTGAAGACAATACCACCACTAAACACCAATCTCCCGAGCCTCATCGTGCTGCCAGACCAGAACCCTCGGATACCAGAAGAGGACAGAATATCTCTCACTGCCTGAACAGTAGTCGCTCCTTGAGTACTCTGCGTACGAGTCTTGGTTGCATCGAACGGCTGCGTCGCGTAGACGGTCACAACACCTGCCGCAGCACCAACTCCAAAAGTCGTCACGCTATTCTGCGGCAGACTCAAGTTGACAGCAAAGTCTTTGAGGACGTTGTACGAACCCATGCGTACAGCTGACGTTGATCCTTGCTTCAAGGTCGTTGAAAAGAGACCTCGATATAGACCGCGGACGCCGTTCTCTCGGACGATTATGCCAATGGCATGGAAGCCTCCTCGAAATCTTCTGGCGCCCTTTGCGTCGTCAATTCTGGTCTACTCATCAGCCACAGCACAAGCAGTAATGGTCCTGATGTTCTTACAGCGCCGTCTTCACGCGTTCCGTCGGCGTCACAGCAATAACACTCTCAACACATCCTGCCACCATACCGGCAAAAATCCCTCGCATCGGAGACAACTTCCCCTTTTCATCCACGAGCGTATTTCGTATCGAATCGAAGCCGAGAAATCGCACTCCGGCCTTGAATGCAGTGCCAATAATCAGCGTCGAGCATCCTGTGTATACAGCCCCTGATATCGTAAGCCACGTCCGTCTTTGTGAACTATAGTAGTAGACTTACCTATGCCCTCCGTCCGTGCGACTTGCGTGATGATTTTGAAGGGGTTTCGCGAGCCGGACTGGCCGTGTAGCTGCACTCTGGTCTTCGCGAACTCGAATGGATACTGTAGCATCACGAGATTAGCTTCAGGCTGGTATTACTGTCAGAGTGTGGACAGCGACTTACTGTGGCTGTGGCTTCGACAGCACCCGCAATGCTCCCGGCGAATAGGGACACGCCAGGCGTTGGTTTCTGTTTCTGTGTATCTGCACGCATGCTGTCTATTTCTCCATGATCTATCCTCTATGCAGGCTGGAAATGATGTGTAGCTCTATGCAGAATGCTTTATAATAGACTGCCTTGGGCTTGCGTTGCTTACACTGCTAGAATTATTGCGGGTACATTCGTCTGCCTGTTTTCGATAGGATTAGGACTACGTAGATATACATCCGGCCTTTTACTTCCGTCGCACATCCGCGTTCTACTAGGTTCCGGGTAGATCCCGAGGCATGCTACTAGTTACTAAGTGAGTAGTGTGTACACGTGTGTATGTACCCGCGGGACATGACTATACGGGGGCGGGATCAACGACCCGATTCAGACGACCCGCCTCCACATCGTAATTACCCCAGATCAGACACTACATACGACCAGACATACCAAGACGCTTGCAACATGGCTGATGTTGGTTTAATTATAAAGCTTGTCACTACGACCTCGCCGTGAAAAAACAAGACCTGCAAGCCAAGACGCTGTCGAGTCGTCTGTATTGGTGACCGCAACCCGTCAGAAGTGGCATTCATTTCCCAAAATGGCAGCCGAAATCGAAAAACAGTCTCATGTTCACCAAGAGTACACCGGCTCAGAGACTCGCACGCCGGTGCAGATCCAGTCGCAATTTGCCCTGCTGCGCGACCTCTCGGACGACCAGATGCAAGCTCTGGACAAGAGAATAGTCAAGATCCTGGATTGGCGGATGATGCCCATCATCACACTGATGTTCCTAATGAGGTAGTTTCATCTCGCCTCGTCAAGGCAGTAATATGCGAAACATGAATTGACTCGTTTCAGCTATCTCGACCGCATCAATGTCTCCAATGCTCGTCTCGCAGGCCTGCAAGACGACTTGCACATGTCCGACACGATCTGGAACGCCGGGATTTCGACATTCTATGTGGGGTATTTGATCGGGCAGCTTCCAGGGGTGATATGGATGACGAAGATGAAGCCGAATCTGTTCTTGCCGGGGGTGATGCTCGCGTGGAGTGCTGCGACGATATGCATGCCGGCGATGACGAAGTGGGTTTTCTGAGTGTGTTCGCAGAGGGGAGACTTTGCAGCGTTGACACGGTGCTAGTGGAACTGGCTTCGTGCTCTGTCGATTCGTCATCGGGCTCTGTGAGGCGCCGTTCTTCCCTGGTATCACGCTGAGTGAGTACGCAACGAGGAAGGAAGTGGTGGATGTGGTGCTGATTGAGAGTAGTGACGTCGTCGTGGTATAACAAGCGTGAGAGTCCCACTCGGATGGCAGTGTGGCATGCCGGCAACACCGTCTCTAACATACTGTCTGGCTTCCTTGCCGCTGGTATCTTGACAAACATGGAAGGCGTCCATGGTCTGCACAGCTGGCAGTGGTTTTTCATCATAGAAGGTGCAGCATCAATTGCGATAGCTGTGGCAGCTTTCTTCCTTCTCCCAAGTTGGCCACACGATACGAGGTTTCTCACAGAAGAGGAGCGTGAGATGGCTCAGTATAGAGTTCTGGTATCGAATGGAGGCGTCGAAGAAGCCTTGGGTGGAACGTGGGATGGCATAAAGGAGGCGGCCAAAGACCCTTTCACATGGTTGTTTTGTGGAATGCATTTTGCCTTGGTTACGGCGCAGAGCTTCAAGGACTTCTTGCCATCGGTAAGCCTCTTCGTACCAGGCCATCCAGATTCAGAGCACTTACAGAAGCATAGATCATGGAGACGTTCGGCTTCGACACGCTAACCACGTACCTCGTCCAAGCACCTCCCTATGCAATCGCGTATGCTATATCATGCGGACTTGCCTACTCGTCAGGTTATTTCCAAGAGTCTTGCTTTCACATCATCGTCCCGATAATCTTCAGTGCCTTGGGTGCTTCACTGTTGATCGCAACCCTCAACGTTGGCGCACGTTACTTCGGGTTGATCCTGCTTATAACCGGCACGTATAGCGGACTCAATCTGCAGCTCTCATGGGAGACTACAGTGGTGCCCCATCCACGTAAGAAGAAAGCTGCACTGATCGCCATTGCAAATGCTATTTCGCAAGTCTCGCACTGGTTCAGTAAGTATTCTGAGCTTCGATGGGAGCGTTCATCTGACAGCGCAAAGGCCCACAATTTTTCCCGACATCCCAAGAGCCGTTTTATCGCCTAGGGGGTGGATTGATCCTTTTTGGCTGTCTTTTCGCCGTCATAATATGTCTGTTGGTAACTTGGCGGGCGAAAGTCCTCAACAAAAAGCTCGATGAGGCGGAAGGGTGGTCGGAGCATACGGGTAATGAACGGGGTTGGAGATATGTATACTAGGCTCAGCTCCCGCAGGAATTTACAGTTTGACGATAAGATGATTTTTTGGACCTGGTCGTTTAAGTGTTGATAGGTCACGATCCGATAGACCAGGCAGATGATTGCATAGTTCGATGCAAGCACCGGGTGATATCAGTGCGTCATACTATATCCCTCGTTTTCTTTTGCCTTGTTTCGTCCCCTTCCTTGCCTTTTGTGAATTTTTTGTGGGAGGAGAGATGCTTGCCAGATCGTTCAGTAATACAGTCACAGCTCTTTCCCACATGCTGTCGTCTTCAGACTGCTCTGAGTGAGCAAGGAACTCTGCCAATTTCAACGGCGGTTGCATACGATGGACGAGATCTCTAATCGTAGTTTTACATTTCTCCGTGACTTGATCATCTGAAGGCATGGAATTATGTACTGCTAAGCACTGAAATAAGATCCTGAGCGAGTAAAGTACGGCTTGATATTCGGCAGAAGTCTGGATATATTCCCAATCGATTCCATGTGTAGCACCTCTAAACAAATCCACCATGTTTCGTTTGGAAGGGAGTCTTCTACCTCGAGAGATCCGGGTAATGCAAACATATCTCATGCACATTAGACGCCATCGATCGTTTTGTTTGTGGCCTGGAAACAGGTGTGCTATATGCGTGGCATTTTCGATGAAAGTCTGGCAATGCTCGATAATCTCTGGCTGGGAAAGCGAATCGATATAAGTGCCACCTATCTGGTGGCCAATTCTCGAGAACTCACGAGTACCACCAGGCGTTCCATTGAGTCGAGCAATAGCGTATCCAAGCTGCCGGAAGTATCGACCAGAGTCCCAAGGCGAATGCTTATCAGGGTCATCAAGTAGCACAGGCATGTATATCCTGCAGTCCGACTGCAAGGAGTTGATCTCCGAGAAGGCCAGTCGATCAGAAGAAAATACTCCGGCATGCAGTAAATACTCCGAGACTCTGGGATCAACCATGATGTTCTCTGTGAGGTGCCTCGTCATAAAGGTTCTGCTGAACGAAGTCTCATGGCAATTATGCAAGTATGGTTGCGCAAACCTGTCTATGTCGTCTCCAACTGAATCTTGGGATAGAGCGGCGGACGCACATTGCCTGAGCGATTTGTGGCTGTCCAGGGTAAACTGAAATGCAACCTGAGTCATTGCGGTAACACCAAGTTCACGTGTAATGCCTCGAGGTATGAAGCATGGGACACTGAACATCGCTCCAGACTCATCTGTCGGCATGTGCACTCCAAGGTCATTCAGAAAAACTACAGTTCCGTCGCCAATATCGTGAATAATGAGATCTGAGTCTGACGTAATGACTATCCCACCAGTAGAGTGCGCCAGCGTTGCACAATGATCATCAGCTTCGCCATCAACAAGTGACACCATGTTCTGATATTTGCTCAGCAGCAACGCCTCTATCACCGCCGGCACCAAGAATGGTAGGGGTGGGAAAGTGCCGAGAGCCCATGCGCGCGTATGGATGTTCTGCTTTGCCTTGAAGGATATCAGGCGATTCAAGCTGCTTGTAAGTCGATCGAGACGTTCTTTACGCTTCGATATTGGTAGACCGCCATCAAAATAGATTGCCTTACTAACAATTGTCAGTATAGAGAGACTGGATTAGGGCCGAAATGTCAAAGCATTCAAATAATGGAGTCTACTCTATTTTGACGTCAACATACACCTGCCCATTGTAAGCTTCCAACTTCGACAGCCAATCTACAGTAGCTTCCCCGATCGCATGGTAAGTGAGTGTAGAGGCGAATGTGTTTGTCGCCCCACTCGCTAAAATCTCTTGGGAGAAGATGAAATGCGCCAATGCAGGTCCATCAATGATGAGTTGTTTTGGCTTGTCGTCATTCGTAATTTCGAATTGTAGAGACGTCGCATAGGGCTGTACCTTGGATAGAAAGCCAGGTATACCCATATTGAGAGGCCTCTGGTCCTTGGCTGAGAGCTGACGCGATCATCAATATTAGAGTCTAGAAATGCGAATACGGCTGATGCTCGGCGAGCTTGTTCAATTTCTGCTTGTGATTGGCCACAGATTTTTAGCTCCACAAGTGGGGACTAAGCTCCGGAAGTGAATGATTTACGAGTCGGCACACATCAACATCAACAACTTCGGATGGCGTCACAAACCGAAAATATACTCACATAAGAGGCGAACGGATATATGAAGGAGTGATACCCTCCTTGACATGAGAGTCATAACGTATAGTAGGCTGATCATCATGTTGGTGTACTCTTTTCAACAGTCCCATCCCAGACTGACGAGTGTCCAAGTCCTCTTCATAGATACAAAATAGCTATGTTGGCTCCCCGGAAGGGCCCTGCATGACAGTCCCGAGTGGTTCAGGACTCCCAAATATTGGTTGCCCATTCCTATCCCACTTAACAATCTTCGCCATCGTGTATCGCGACCGGTCGCATGCGCCATTGCTATTCGCCGTGGCATGATATACATTCCATATCTGAGTTCCGTCTGGACTCTGGAAGAAGCTATGAATCATTATCAGCATATGTTCTCAGATCCTCAAAAGCCTAGAAAAAAGTATAGCTTACCCATTATGACCCGGCCCAAAATTCCCATTCGCACTTTGCAAGAATGGCCCAGTCTTTGTCCAGCTCGCCTTCTTAAGCGGATCCCCGCCAACATAAGTCAATACGCCCAGCTGGTAACTGCTTGTCCCACAGTAGCTCGCGGAGAAGCTCAGAAACGTCTTGCCCTTGTGGTACATAGCAGCTGGACCCTCATTCACGCCGAACCCAACAGTCTCCCAATCTGCTTCTGGTAACGACAGCTCATGCGTCTCACCCAGCGTACCAGGCTCGAGCAATTCTGCAATACAGAGGCCTTGGAGGTCGGATGTAATACATGACCATACGAAATAGAGCTGATCTGGGAAACGAAGGACCGTACCGTCGATGCCAAACTCCGAGGTCAGCGTCGACAGATATGTATATGTGTCGAACGGGGTGGCACCGCCAATGAGTACGTGCGGGCGCTGTGTGTCACAGCATGTAGTGCAGAAGCCAGCGCTAAAGTAGAGATACCATCTAGATGACACATTAGTACGACTTGAACGTCTGTCTGTGCAAGAGGCGAAATATTACCGGCCGTGGATATAGTGCAGCTCTGGCGCCCATAACTCGCAGCTGCGCGACGGGTCGTCGGGGGTGAAGACGGTGCGTGTCTCGCCATCCTTGAGTCCCTCGAGAGTGGTAGCCCGTGTAATCTGGACGTTGCTATATGTGGTCGTGGTCAGATAATAGTAGCCATCGAAGACGACTATGTGTGGATCACTCCCTAAGTCAGGTTTCAGGGGATCAGAGTAGTTTGCTGCGAAGACGAGGGAGATGGCGGATAGGCATATCGCCGAGAGTAAAGTAAGAAGTCTCATATCTTACAAGAGAGAAATTGAGATTTACTTGTTGTGGTCTTCCAATATGCCTTCTCTCGAGCTTCTCATATGCTTACTGTCACGAGAAAACTAGACATTGGACTAAGTGATCTTGGCATGAAATTTTCGGTTATTAGGGAATGATCATCTTCAATCGGGATACAGTAAGTAAAGCGAAGTCAGAAGATGATTCCAATGTTCATGATACCAAAGTTTCATCAGTTTGTGCAATATGCCGAGCACACCAAGATCTTGGAGATGATGGAGACTCCACATTACGAATAATGAATGACACAGGGGTGGGCCTCTCATGATATTCTTTTGTTTTCCTTGCTTGTATCAAGCCCTAATTGAAGTAGTTGGGTGAATTTCCTACCCCGCAAAATGCTAAAAGGGCTTGTTGCTCTTTCTTGGCAGCCCGCCGGATGCAATGTCGATCCATCCTTGAGTATAGACAATACCGGCTAAGTTGCGAACAGCATCTTCAAGTCGCGTGGTCCTAATAACGGATCATGCCTCCAAGCTCCCGTGAACAACATCCCTGCTTGGTGTGCACGGCAATCAATCCTTTGCAAACCCACCGGAACCTCACTATTACTAGACCAATCGTCCCGAACGCTTCCCCGGATTTCGGCCTATCAAGTTCCGGATCTAGTAATGGCGCATCGCCTTCACCTGGGGTCCTGTTTAAGTTCGCAACGGGCCTGCATCTGATTCTTAGCGTAACATCTGGGAGGGTATGTCATAATCCTGGGCTCACGTCATGTGAACGATGTCGCCTGATGGTAAGTTTTATCCATATAGTGCTCGGGCGAACCATACACTTGCAGCCGTCTTGGCAGTTCGATTGTTATACCTCACTCCTTTCTGACTTGGGAGCACGAGATTGGGAAGAGAATTCGTCCTATAAGCAAGGATCGTGTAAGATTTTCCCAATTTTGACAAGAGATACCTGGAGGCCTTCGCGAGACTTTGGTACCTGATCTGCTCTCACTACCGAGCGCGGCATATGGAAGTGGAGAGACATCGTTTTCTGCGTATATATGATCGTCATACCTATGCCTATAACCTCACATAGGAGTCACTGAACCGTTCTTCCTTTCTTTACTCACAAATTCCACCGCAATGCATCTCTCCACATGTCTTCTCGCAGCCGCCACACTCAACTTCGCCATCGCTCTTCCTTCTAACCTCGAACACCGGAATGACAAGGTCGGCTACCTCTTCACCCACTTTCCCCCTGATGATGAAGCAATCCACATGCTCCTCTCAGACGGCAACAATGCCCAGACCGGCTGGAAGACGCTCTCCTATGATGGAACCTCTAACACCTCCGCCATCCTGCGTAGCGACGTTGGCACTAAAGGCGTACGCGACAGTCATATCGTCACATCTCCTGATGGATGCAAGCACTACCTCATTGCCACGGACCTAAACGCCGAGGCCCTTAATTACGACTACAACTACGCCAGCCGCTTTGGCAGTTTGTCCATTGTCGTCTGGGAGTCCCCGTAAGCCTGTTCCTTCCCATTCTCCGGCTTGCAAAGCCCGGCCCTCCTAACGCTGTGATAGTGATCTCATCAACTGGTCCTCCGCACGCCTCACTCCGCCCCTTGTCGACGCATCCGCCGGAAACGTCTGGGCACCCGAAGCAAACTGGGACTCTCAACTCCAGGCCTACATCATCGTCTTCGCTGCCCGCTACTGGTCCGCGTCTGACCCGGATCGAACTGGCGCACAACCGCCCAACATCCTGCAGTACGTCACAACAACCGACTTCCGGACCTTCTCCGCGCCAACAGAGTATTTTGCACCAGGTTATCCCGTTATCGACGCCACGTTTCTCCACGTACCAGAGCAAGGCCCGGATGTGTGGTATCGCTGGGTGAAGTCCGAGGTCGACTACATGGTGTTTCAACAGCGGAGCGAGGACGGGATCCGAGGGACGTGGACGAATGTGGGTGGAGCACCGGATTCGGAACGGATCGAGTTTGCGAGACAGTATTCGAACAATGAGGGGCCGCTGATCTTCAGAGATAATGTTGATCCGGGTTTATTTCATCTTTGGATTGATGAGAGTACTTTGGACAGCTACATCCCAGGGCAAGCAAGAACCCTGGATGACATGGCGGCGTGGGAAGGGCTAGGGTTGGATGGATTCCCGACGCGGGCAAAGCATGGTGTTGTGGTGGCGTTGAATCGGGAGCAGTATCGTGGAATTAGCACAAAGTACAAGGTAGTTGCGTGAAGAAGGCGGTGCGATAGAAAGATATCATCTTGAAAAGGATTGGGAACAGACGTTACGGTAATGATCAACCATATCTCAAACAAAATAATTGGATCCATGGCTCTCTGATGGTCATATCGTGATGGTTGTGAGCCGTCTGAAGTAACAATGCAATGTAGAGAATATAATGACAAACAGTGCGTGAGTATCGATATTGCACTTTAAGAGCTAGTCCAATAGCATTGTGCAGATACGGAACTTGTACAACAATATGGCAGTCTTGCTTTGTTACTCCGTCGCAGGGGAGATGCATGACTACTAATGGTTGTTGTAGCGTGTTGTATAGGATCTTAAGCATTGATCCATGAGATATCTACGAGATACAGATGTCGGAGTGTTATGATGCTCATGAGCTTTGAGCTATATCGAAAGTCCGGTAAGTGGAAGCTGCGAACTGGGGGCATCTACATAGAGTATGAGGGTGATGGTGACTGGCGAACGTGTGTTCTTGCCCCCAAACATATTCCTCTGTCGACGACTCCCTCAACGATATTGCAAGTATTCATTTGAGTCTGAGGATGATGTCCCGGTGCCATCAGATGGCATGATCGCCATGGAGGCCGACACCAGTCCATCGAAGAAGAGGTTCGACGCAATCAGAGCCAAGTGGGAGAAGGTCGCAACACCGAAGCAAGAAAACCTCCAGTCGAACAAAGGAACAACAGCGCACATGTTCAACATGAAACGTCTGCCGCAGTCTTTGTCCGAGCCCAATCTCCCCAAACAACAACAACAGCAACAACAACAAGATACGGAGCCACTACAGAGCCGAATAAAGCGTTTCACCTCCATTGCTAACTTAACCACGCCTCTGTCCGCCATCACTTCACGCGCCCGTCGACGCGACCCACAGCTTCTTCTCCCTCCATCCTCCCAATCGTCGAACCCCAATCAGTGTGCCTCTTCGACCGCGATCGTGATCCGCCAGTCGCCCGTCAAAGCAAAGATCCACGATGCCGAAGCCATGATTTCTTCACCCAAAAAGCACCAGAATACGCTGCCGAGGAGTGCTACGACGAGCAACCTCCCCGTGCTTGCAAGATCGCGTCCTGTCTCAGGCACGTCCTTGAGCTCTTCGCTCCGCTCAGCCAACGCACCTCTCCCACAAAGCAGGATTCCAACACCAGGCCAAAATGCAATCGACCAGCGCAGTGCCAAGTTGGCCGCAGCTGGCAAAGCTCTCGCCAGTATTGCCAATCCCCCAGACTTGACCCGATCTCTGACACAGCCCATGTTCCCATCCATGGCGATGCCTTCTCGTTTCATAACTCCGAGACCTGAGAGCTCGCGAAGGGAACAGCCATCTGGCACGTCATTGAGAGGAGGTGGCGGTAGCATGAGACGAACCTCCTCGTACCTCAAGAGAGACAAGGTGGATACGCTTGGTCAGATCAAGGAATCGTCAGACATGTCGGGAGGCACCGAAGATGACAAGAAAGACAAAGCAAAAGATAAAGAAAAGCTTAGTAGAAATTCTGAAGAGAAGGACAAGACCATGCATGCCAATGGGTCGCGCCACGTCAAATCACCGCCATCAAACGAGCAAACACCGAAAGCAAAGTACCACCTCATCCCGCAGCAGAACGGCAGAGATAAAGGTAGAAAGCACAACTCTCTTACCGTACCGCAATTGAGAACCCCACGGGCGATTACAATTGATACAAAGAACGACCTAGCATTGGTCCCCGTGACGGCCAAGAAGCTGCAAGTACCTTCTGGCATGATGAGGCATGCTTCGGTCCATGATATGATAGCCCAACCTACCCTTACCAATGTTTCCAAGCCCGAACTACCACGCAGCCATACTTTTAGCGGTATCAATAATTTCTTCAAGAGCTCCCGCGACAGTATAGGAAGCATGGCGAGCATTACTGCGCGACGGCGTTCCGACTCGAGACCCAGAAACTGTCTTGCTGGAGCGGAGGATCTCGACGTGGAAAATATTCCTCGAGAGGTGAGTGGTCTTATTTTTACTTCCGTCTAGACAACCACGAATCCTCCTATCCCATTCTTACGGCGCGCTTGTTCTTTCACTCTCTCTCTACTAAGCCCTTAACATCTATGCCCTTTTTCCTACTGCTCGTCAAATCTGACCATATTTCCCATCTCAGGTACATAAATCAGAGGACAACGGATACTGGTGCGGCCGCCTGTGTACCATAGACAATCGTCTCCGCGACGAAGGCACAATGTATTCCCACCGCCACGCCGCCCGTGACGACGACGCACGTCTCCGCAAAGCCTTCCGCGAGCTCAAGGGGCTGTGTAAGACCGAAGAAGCAACTTCTAGCCTACGGGTATGTACATAATCAGCTACCCAGTTCTCTTCTTTTTATGATTTGAGTTGAGGCCAAAGATTAATCTTGGAAATGCAGCGCTACATGCATCGCTACGCCACCACGCAGCAGAACATGACCTGGGTTATGCAGGAGTTGCCCCGGGAACCGAAAAGAACGCCCATCAGGGACGCTGATCGAGGATCTTTCGGTTCGTTTGGCAGTGTTGGTGGAGGTGGCCGTACGCCGAGTGTAAGGATTGGACTTAGGCATTTGTTCGGTAGGAATGGAAGTAAGGGACAGCCGGCGTAATGTGCGAGCAGGAAAGCTTATTGCAGCTACGGGCCGAGTAGTAAGAGTGGTATTGCATGGCGTGGTATGACGGTGGAGATACGGAAGGGAAGACAGATGTATGGCGTACCGGGGCGGGGGAGTTCAATTGCCAATGTTCTGCATTATTTGGCGAGTCGAATGTGCGCGGCCTTGCGCGAACAAAAAGTATGTGTCAAGAGGATCGATAAGACATTCTACTTTTGTATGTCTGAGGTGGTTGGTTTCAAGATGCTACAAAAGAGCAGCTGGTCGGGGTGTTAGCCAGACAGGAAGCTCACATAACGCCGTGTAAATGCCCACGTAAAAAACGCCGTCTCTGCACGTCCCATACCCGCGAGTTCTAAACTTTTGTCATCATCTCCATCATTTTCCTGCTCCTTGGCTGTGAACATGCCATCTCCACTTCAATCCTTTCCTTTCTTGACAGCAGCAGCTTTATTGGTCATGTACGTCTTCATCTGTTCAATGCGATTCACAAAAAACACCCTCTTGACATCGTTCTTCCATACCAAGACACCGAGATTTCCGGCGTACGCCACCGCGTCCGCATACTCGTCCTTGCTCCCAAACTCCTTGAGCAAGTATCCATGAGTGGCCTTCATCCGATCCCCCTCGATTTGCCATAGGCGGATCTGATCAACGACTGTAGGAGGCAGGACTGGATTGCTCTTCGCCATCTGTGGGTGCGCGTGCGTGGCCAGATAGCTGATGATCTGATCGGACGTGATGCCATACCCGATAGCTCGTTGCACGGATGATTTCGTGAGTTGGCCGGCGACGAGGTTAGGGTAACGGGTTTTGAGTTTGGTGAAGAGATTGAGCACGGCGATTTGGAGGACCGAGGAGGTGTAGGCGTAGAGACGGTAGTTGGTTTCGATTATGATGTAGCCTTTGCCGGCGGCTGGGGCGCTGGTCGGGGTGGAGGATAGGGACGTGTTGGAAAGGGCGGAGCCGTCCGATGTGAGGGTTGTGGCAAGTCGAGTTGGGTAGAAGACTGGGGAGGAGGGCGACGGCCGGTATACGATGCCGAAGTCGTTGAGATCGTCCAGCATATGTTTTTGAGTGGGCGTCAGGTTCTCTGCAGAGTAGTCTTGCCCGAGTTCGAGAGAGCCCAGCATGAAGAGAAAAGAAATGATATCGACGTGTTCCATTTGTAGCGATTTAGCGTTGTTCAAATATACGACAAGTAAAGACCAAATCTGTGCATTGACTTCTTGAAGTAAGAAGGTAAAGCCGACCTGGGTTATTGAGACGCGACTGTTCTTATTTGTTACAAAGTTGCCGGTGCTGAGAAGAATTTTCGTGCCGGTGCTGATTTCTGCGGCTGAGCGAAGACCTGCGCCGGTGCTGGCGACCATGTAGTAGAGGATTGCTTCCCACTGCTGGCGAGCATAATCATCGAGGAATGTTATATCCTTTTTCTCTGTCTCAGGCGTGTTGCACGGTATGCCGAATGACCTGTGGTTTCCGCCGCCTGTTAACGCTTGCCGCAGCGATTTTGCGAAGATCGGGGAGAGGCGGTAGACAGGTTTGGAGGGGATTTCTTGGTCGATGGACAGGATGTGTAGCCCCTGGAGGAGAGTGACAGCCTGTTCCTTTTCCCTTTACTTTTTGTCAGTCGTGGCCTGTAGTGGTAGCTGATATCACTTACGCCTTGGCGTCCGGACGTATCCAAGCATCAAGATCTGTAGCGGCGAGCGGACCTGGCATGTACAGCATAGCGGCGACAATAGTCTTTGCTACAAACAGCGCATTAGCAAGTGATAAGAGCACCATGAAGCCTTTACCAACCTAAGTGCGGCAGCAATCGTCGAAAGACAGCTAGGACAGTGCTCGGCAGCTGGTACAATTTCTTGTGGTCGACGCCGGGCAGACTCTCCAGGTAGTCCAGAGCCTGGGTTGATGACGCCGACATCGTGAAAAGATGTAGGGTCGTAACAGGTATATCGTCACCTAAGTATCATTGTAATGTGGATAAGACGCGTACAAGTAAAATCTGCTACGCGCGATTGTGAAGTGAGGCAGAGGTATTGAAGTCCGAACGTTAGAGAAGGCTGCTCTGATGTCAATGGATCAAGAACTCCACAATGTCTTGGCACTATCTATGCTAAGCCCTTTAGGGCTGAACCCAGTGTCGACGTTTCGGAACAGGCTGTGATCTTAATTCCTCTCATCTTTACAAAAAGCTAGCCATGGCATCTCTGAAGTTTGTTCGCTCGGTGGGTGAAATCGATCTAAGCTTTGGAGCACTGAACTAATGAGTCAGGTATGGGAATCGTTCAGGGCGAATTCCGGACTTGAACCAAGGTACCTCGGTCAAGATCAATATACTTACCTGTTTGTACATATACTCACAAGATGATCATGCAATAGGCTTCTTGATGAGGTATCTAGGGTATCCTACCAATATGGGTCTGCCAATGTTAATCTCTATCAAAGCTGAAAATAATCTCTGCCGTTCCTGGTTGCGTGAACTTTGAACTTCCGATTCAGAAGCAACACACCGTATGTATCTATTTCTTCACAGCACTGTAACCAATGGTCATTGGCTAAGTAATATAGAATAGGCTAAACATCCTGCATGGTGGAACCATAGCAAGCATGGGTGCGTCTCGTATTATTACGTCTACCACGCCTCTAACACACACACATAGTTGATTTGGGTGGCTCCTTGGCTGTAGCGTCGAAGGGGCTATTCTCAACTGGCGTATCGACAGACCTGAACGGTGCGTAACAATGGCGACTTGTTCACTCACTAATTGACTTTTCGTTCAAGTTACGTACATCAAGTCGGGGGGCAAGATCGGAGACACCATCAGAGCGGTGAGATTTCGCATGCACGTATCAATCTGGTCCAATTGCTGATATCTTCACAGGAAGCCACATGTGACAAATGTAACAACACTCGGCATTGGAGCCGTCTCTGAAGCTGACTGGTGTTTTTAGTCGGAAAGACTCTAGCATTTACATCGATCCGCTTTACAAACGCACAAGACGAGCTGGTCGCTCGTGGAAGCCATACTAAGTAAGCTGCGGTTATACGATCAAATCGAATGTTGCTAATGAACCCAAGGTATATCGCACCAGCTTGGAAAGACCCAAAAAACATTACAGACGAACTTGCGCCCAAGCCAGAAGAAACACCTGGTCAGTGAACGCCTCACACGAGGCAATTCATACGTCGGAGTGTAGTACAGTATTGTCCTAAGACTCCACTAATCATGACTTGGTTTATAATTTAGACATCGATAAGCAATGTCGAGTACTTACATACATAACTGGGTATCTAAGGACCCATGTTCGTCCACTCCTTCTCTTTCGCTCACTACCTATTCCAATGCCCATTCCTTCTGCTTGCCTATACGCAGTCGCCCAACCATGCAATGGTATTCCTACATTGATGATCAAATTGTGCTTGACCCTCCTTTTGCCCTTGATTTAGGCTCGCAGTATCTTCCAAGAAAGTATTCGCCACACTAACGCCTCCGCCGCCGATGTCTTGGCTCAGGTGAAACGCAAAAAGATCTAGTGTTTTTCATGCATTCCTCCTAAGATTGAAGCGCTCCGTTACTCGCGGCTTGCTCAGCGGCGACAGCAGCAAAAATAGCATCAGCTTGGTGCACTGCACCCTGGAGGACTTGTTGCTCCTCAGGAGACAGGTTCTTCGTCAAAGATTCGTACATCTGTGGCTCTCTCGATTGCAATTCTATTAGATATTAGCAGGCCGTTGATTATGTCAGGGAAGACAGCATCTGTACCTATGAGAGAACTTTTTAGCATGCTGTATGGCTCTAGCTTATCGAGCGGTGTCTCGAGCAAGCTCTCCTCCTCCAAGTCATCGTCATCCTCAATGGAAGAAAACTTCTGGGCCTCCTCATTCAAGAAATCCAGATAGGCGGTACTTTCATCTTTGACATCGTCGCCTTCGTCTTCGCCTTCCCATTCCTCGACTTCCCACTCCTCGTCATCCTCCTCCTCGTCGTCATCGTAGCTGCCAGCAAAGTCTTCTCTCTTCGCCTCTTCACGATCTGCTCAGGGGTTAGCATATATGACAAAATCTGTTGCAGGAAAAACTTGCTTTTTAGTGCGGCAGGGAGGGTTTGAAACAACCGGACGAGGCCCTGTAGCAGTCGCGACCACCCTGGTTGAATTGTGACAGGTACTTCCTCCCCTCTCAATGAGAGGAGCAGTGTTATCGCAGCAATAGAAAGCTTCTTGTCGTGAACTCGGGTGAAACTGTCCATATTCGCAAACCATTGACTGAAGAATTTGTTGGTCCACTGGTTCGCCTCAAGGATCTGGAGAGTAAGCCTTGGGTTGTAGTAGACGGCGTTGATGACCATTTCCATGAGATGAACTCGGACGGACTTGACTTTGGGCTCATCGTTGTTAAGTTTCCCCATAGCAAGGCTGATGAACTCTGGAATGCATGCATCAATACTGCCACGAAGAGAGAGCATGAGGTTCTCGGCGAGCTTGCACCCGCATATTCGCTCAACACCCCCGACTTTGTCGTCTTTAAAGATAGTCCGGATGATGTCTACAATAGCTTCGAGATATGGGGGATTCTGTCTGAGTGCTTCGTGACCAAAGCTAACAAAGTTCTCCAGTGCTGGTAGCATATCTTCGAGATAGAGCTCAGCCCCTGCTTTAAAGGTCTTGTGAATGAGCTCAAATGCCTGCCACATTGTAGGTGAGATGCTCTTTGCTGCGAATGTACAGCTGTCGATTATCTCGAAGACTTCATTGTATAGGTCATAAAGCTTATTTTCGAGCGTGATCGTGATGACAGGCATTAAGACAACTTCAAGGTGTAGGAGCACGTCTGGCGTACTCTCCAAGGTAAGGATAAGAGTTCCGATGGTCTGAAGCACTCCCAATGCATTGATGCTCTTATCATCCAGGTACTCACCATTCTCGTCGTCATTGCCTCTTTCGATAACAACCCTAGCGAGACGGAGGTAGGTATCGCGAAGCTGTTCACTTAAAGCCACAGCGAATGGGGTTAGTTCGTTAGCGAAAACCTCCACAAAGTCTTCCATGACATTCGCTAATGCATCGACATCGACCTCGTTGGCGAGTTTCAAGAGTTGCTGCATGACCTGGGGAATGTTATGTTGCATAGCCTGCCGAATGAGGTCATGTCTGATAAGAGGCTGAAGTGCCAAGGCAGCCTCGACACGTACAGGAAGATCCGGGTCCGCCATACATTCAAGTATGTTCTTGTAGATAGTCACGAGATTATTCTCATCCTTGAACTCTAGTTGCTCAAACCTTTCCAGTGTATCGCATGCGCGGGCGCGAAGGAAACCATGTTCGCTGTGGAATTCCGGAAACACATGCCTGACGAAGAAGTATTCCATCTGGTCCGCAATAGGACTCTTTTTCCCAAGAAGAACTGTGGACAAAGATCCAACCATTCTAAGAGCTCCTTCTTTCTGTCTTGGGTTCCTTGCCTCTACTGGTGTTGTCTCCCATTGGTTCATGATGTTATTCACAAAGCTTAGCACCGTATATGTCTGCTTCCTTCGATTCTTGGTGAGGGTGGTAAGGAAGGTCGTTGCGGCGGCATCGGGTGCGGTCAGTTCCTCGTAGAAATTTAATCTCCGGTGAAGGTACTCCTGTGGATCAGATTCGAACAATTCAAGGTCCTCGTCCGACTGGCAGAGTACCGGAAACACAAGGTGAGCTATCAAAGTTTCCGTGTGTGGCTTCAGAAGAGCCCACATCGCTTTGGGCTTGACACATTCATCCAGAAAAGTCAAAGTAAAAGACAGACATGGTTTGCTCAGCCAAATGGTTTTAGCAACCCATTTCTCGATCTGCTGTAGATAAACTTTGAAGATCTCCGGGGCAAAAACTGCGCTAAAGTTCTTAGCTACTTCAGCATAGTCGGCTTCGTTGTTTTTGCCGAGACTTTGCGGGTTGCCGTATCTAGTGGCGTCTGTCAGTCAAGCCCAAAGTAACCGGAGCGGACGTCTTACCTCATATACAGCCTGTTCAAATTAGCGTACGCCCATTTTTTAGATCTCCACCAGTGATTATTTTCTCTGTCTTCAGTATCTTCTGGCATCGCCATCGTCTGCAAGTCTTTGCCGACAACGTTGATGAAAAGTGTGCACCAGTTGATCATGGTTTGCTGTTCACGTAAGCAAACTGGGAGTTCGTACTGTGCGGGATCAGCATATCTTCCAAATGTCATTCGTGCGCTCATACTTACGTATATTGCCTGCTTGTAGACTTTGAGAACTGTGTGGAGCATATCGCCGGCCTCGGGCGTAGTCTGGTTCAAGACACCGTTTCCGATATTCAGGAGTTGAGGGAATGTCATTTCAACAATCTTGTCGAATTCAGCTCTTGCTTCCCCTCCCTTGTAACGGTATATTCGGCAGAGGGCGAGGAGACATTGAACACCTGCAAAGACCGAATTTTCATCGCCGGCGTTCAGTAGATTGATGGTCAGCTCTAGATAGCTCGGCCATTTCGAGGGAAAGTCGGATGCGAGTATTTTTTGAAGCGTAGGCGTAAGCTGAGCGCGGATAGAGGACGGAGAGGCAGCGAGGATGGGCACTAGGCGGTTTCTGAAAACGGCCTTCTCTTCCTCAGGTATCGGCTTTGCTTGCGTGAATTCTTCATCCGACCAGCCCTTCTGAACGCGATTTTTGGCATATAGGACAGCTACGCGGCCAGTCAGCGTGCCAATTTTCCCGAAAAGCTGGATGAACTTGTCGGGATCACATACTAGCTAGTCTCACAGCGTGAACTTGCTCGGACTCCAAAATGTTCAAGAGCGCGTCGGTGAAGCCAGGTTGCTCCTCTGCCTACGCACATTGTGAGTTCAAAGGCAATGGAGTGGAGTACTGGCTACCATACACGTTTAAGATCAAGCTCTGCTTTCCTTCGCGTATCGATGTCAGCCTCCAGAGTCAACTGGATGCAGGCCCTAAGTGCTGTGACGTCCATCTTGGTACCGTTTGAGGAGCTCTTGAGGGTTTGCCAGGACTAAACACGTGGGGTCGCCAGGATCGCGAAGCTTGCACAGACGGTGCTACAGGCACACGATCGATGTACAGGGCAGGATGATCTGCAGAAAGGACTTAAAGTGAAGCAGTTTGTATCTAAGCGAAGGGAAGAGTTTTGGGCATGTATGTACGGAGGGGTGTGGGAATTTTTGTTCGTGATGGTTGGCCGAGGGGTGGAATGTACTAGTGCTGTGGGCCTCCTTTTAGCTAGGGCCGGCCTGCTTAGATAGCGCGACATGGCCTGCCACCTATCAATCATCATAGCTAGCTGAGAGTCTGTGTGAGCTGTCAACACTCTCTTCGGTGGAACACATGCACAACGCTGTGAATTGCTCCACCACTCCACTGGCTGGCTACAAGACACACGGTATCACCATCCAGACGACGTGTTTCTTCAACAGTCAAGCACAACGGGATCGATCGTATGACGTGCGTTCGCGCTCTGCTGTGATGCGATCGCTGACTGACACCGGCGCACTTTGCTTTGTATGTACTATGTACGTACAGAACAGAATGTCATACGACACTCTCAGTATTGCCTCCCTATCAACAACGGCAAGTAAAGCGCCGCTTGTCGTCAGTCAGGCCAGCCTACATGTATAAAGATGCCACTGCGCATACGTCTCGCTTGATCATCTCCTGCGCTGTCTGCATCTTGGTAAACAGCTCTGGATCGCCAATGATGCGTGCCGCATTCTTCACCTCGCGACAAGTCTCATCCAACCTCGTGATGACACGAACAATAGTCCCTTCCATGACGTCTGTCAAATCCGTGATACGGTTGAAGGACATGCCGCGCGCCCATTCGTAGACGACTTCGACCATTCCAAACCGTGGCTTGCTAACAAAGTCGTTCGAATCGTCAGAGGATAGAATGACCTGATGGAGTGTCTGAATCTGATTGACCTTTTCCGATATCTCCACAATCTTTGCCTGTCCCTCTTCCAGCCTGGACGTCAAAGTCGGAGTGGCGTCCGTTTTCTCTTGGAAGACGAATGCTGAAAGCAGCGCAACAATCTCCTCAGGCTCATATTCTGACAACACATTTTCGAGGATAAGTTCGGTCAATACCAATTCGTCGGCAGAATGGATCTAGGCATATCAGTAAGACAGTGCGCTTGTATCAGAGTAGGACACATACTTCACATGCAACTTTCCCTTTTAGCTCGACTCGCGACTTGTCGTCAATGAAGCCTAGGTCCTTTAAGACGGAGAGGCGCTGTTCATAATCTGGAAGCAATTGTAGATTCTGATCCGACATCAGTTGCTTGAGCTGCGTTATGGACTCTTTGATTATCCATTCGTTATGTTGCATGGTAAACTGCTTTCATCAGTATAGGACTAGTACGAAGGTATGTTGCAAGGCTCACGTGTTCTACAAATTTCGGGCACTGCAAGCATGCTCGGTGCTGTGCGGTTTCCGCCTCCTGTTTACGAGCTTCTAGGATGTTCTGAAAAGACAGATCCTTGATTTTAGTCCAGTCTAGCTCATTCCAGTCAGAGAAATCCCAAGACTTGCACACAGGAACGAATTGGTCTTTGGCGACTTCAAGCGCGCCTACGTTAAACATTAGTATCATAGCTCGTTGCCAGCGAGCTCGTAATACTAAACACTCACCTTTACGATCGTTGAGGGATTTGAGCGGAGCGACTACTTTTATGGCTGTGCTAGTCACACATTCCACGTCCGCAAGATCGACAAAGACAGGCTCTAGGCTCATATCTTCCACGGTATGAGGCAGAGGAGCAAAAAACTTGCCAAAGTCTGCCAGGTATGGCAATGCATCACTGATATGCTTTCCTCCTTGGGAGGATGCTATCTCCAGGACGCATAAAGCTCCGGTACCCTTATTGATCCCGTCGCGTATTAGCATGCCTGCGGTCCGTACACCAGCCTGTGATATATTAGCAACTTTTGGGGAGACATGAATGGGTTCGGCAGTCAGAAACCTTTTTGTAAACTATCAGTCTCCTTGCAGTGAACCACTTTCTTCCAAGAGGAGATGCTAATGCTGCAAGAAGGAGATCATTTGTTAACCGTTTCCAATTTATACAAGCTTGGTGGCACTGC
Source organism: Pseudovirgaria hyperparasitica (assembly GCF_010093815.1). NCBI lineage: Eukaryota > Fungi > Ascomycota > Dothideomycetes > Acrospermales > Acrospermaceae > Pseudovirgaria > Pseudovirgaria hyperparasitica. Next base: position 1,344,413 of record NW_022985551.1, read on the forward strand.
TCGAGATCAATGTCGCAAATCTCGCAAGGCTCTCGTTTGATTTTGGCCAGGTCAGCCTCGGACAGCTTCACTTTCTTCTCGTGCTCTGGTAACAGGGTTTGTGTAGCGTTCTCACTGAAACTGCGCTTAATCATTTCCTCGATCTTCAAAGCCTCGACACGGAGAAGATTTAGAATCATGTTGTATGTCAACCGAAACTGCGATCGTAGCTTTGTCGGATCGCCTAGCATCATCTGCCGAAGTCTGGCTATTGGCGGTGCTTCATCTGCTCCAGGAGCAACGATAATGACTGAGCCAACCGGGTCAAGGCCTCTTCGTCCAGCTCTCCCAGCCATTTGGGTGTATTCGCCAGGAAGTAGGTCTCTAAACGCTCTACCATCATGTTTACGAAAGCCAGAGAAGACGACAGTCCTGGTGGGCAGATTGAGACCCATGGCGAAAGTCTCTGTTGCGAACAAAACTTTCACGAGGGACTTTGCAAATAGGATTTCAACCACCTCCTTAACAATAGGTAGCATACCACCATGGTGGACAGCGATGCCACGCCCAAGAAGCTCTCTTAGCCGTCGAATTTGTGGGAGAGTCCGGTCTTCCGGTTTCAGTCGAGCGATAGATTTCTCGATAATCATATGTACAGCGCTCTTTTCTTTGGCATTGCAATAGTCCTGGTTCGAGAGAGCATCGGCATTCTCTTCACATCGCTTCTTCGAGAAGACAAAGATACAGCATGGAAGTAACTGCTCGTTCCGAAGATGATTGACTAGATGGACCCAGATCGTGCGGTCCTGTGCAGCCGTTGTACGCCCGCCGCCTCGCCCTGTTCGAGCTATGTTTCCTCTACCACGCTGCGCAGGTGCTTGACCCCGTCCACGTTGCTGAGGGCCACCCCTTAGTGAACCACCCCGTTGAGCACCACCTCTTTGTTGTCCACCACGACCACCTCGTTGATTACCACCGCCTCTTGGGCCTTCAGGTTCTGGAGGGGGGGCTTTGATTTTATCTTTGCCTGATAGTGCATCGTTCGCATCCTTCCAGCCTTTCTCGATAAATCTTTTTTCGGCATCAACGATCTTATGCATAGCCTTGTTCGCCCACAGGAAGTGCTCCAAAGGCACAGGCCGCTTTGACGTCGAAATAACGTATATGTCCTTCTTTTTCGTTCTTCCTACCCACGAGGCAAATTCATATGTGTTAGGCACTGTTGCGGAAAGTAGAATGAGAGTAACGTGCTCGGGAAGCATGATGATGACCTCTTCCCACACGACTCCACGCTCGAGGTCGTTTACATAATGGACCTCGTCAAATATCACAAATTCGACGTCACGGATAAGATCTGCACCACGGTAGAGCATACTTCGCAGGATCTCAGTCGTCATGATCAGACAGCTTGCTTCAGGTCTGATCTGCACATCACCAGTCAGGATTCCGACGTCATCGAACTCGTTGCGAAAGTCTCGGAATTTCTGGTTACTGAGCGCCTTGATTGGCGAAGTATAGATAGCTTTGGTCATGTGCTTTGCTGCTAGTGCAATTGCATATTCAGCGACCACAGTCTTGCCCGCAGACGTGTGAGCAGCCACAAAGACGGAGTCTCCATTCTCCAAATGATAGACGGCCTCCTTTTGGAACGTGTCGAGTTCGAAAGGCCACTCTCTTGCCATGTCTGGGACGAGGTCTCGAAAGTTGGCAATGCCGCGATTGATATCGACCATATGAGCCCACTGTCGACCTCCTCTCTTGGACGAGGCTGTTGCTAGCTGACCGTGGGGAGCAAGGGATGGGAACTCCACGGGCAATAGAGCATCAATGTCGTCTTCGCTTTCACTTTTATCGTGATCTTCGGAGCCGCTTTCTTTGTTTGCATCGCGAGACCCGTGCGGTCTCTTTGAAACGACATCATCGGCATCATACTCCTCCGTCGTCTCCTCTAAAGTCTGCTCTACTTCAGCCGCGGTAGCATCATCTGCTTCCTTTCTTAGTTCAACCTTAAGGCCTCTCGAAAAGCCAGGAGGAATCTCCAAAAGGCCGCCCTCAACTCCAAATTCAATGATACGATCTAGACCACCGGCTTGCACCCTTGTCTTTCCGGCTTGTTGCTTAGATATTGCGTCGTCTTCTATAGCTTGTATTGATTCGACGTCATCTAGTCCGCCTGGTGCGAAGGGAAAGAAACCTGCTGCCCCACGAACAAATTCTGCTCTGTTGGCAGGTTTCCTGAGCAGTGATGTTGAGTTCTTCGCAGTGGCACTGCCAGCAGGAACTGTGATCTCCTTATAGCCAGTCACACGACCTTCGAGTCCTTCGCGTGTGAACCGAGTGATTGTTCTCGTCTGCGTTGGTGCGATCTCGAAGAGGTTGGTATAGTTGGCTGGAGTTTCCCACCTGTGCTGGAGCTTGTTGAGCCACTGCGTACTGAATGACGTTGAAGGGGTAAGGAATTCAGTTTGAAGCTCAGATTTGAGCTGTTCTTCACTTCTTCTGGCGCGTTTGCATGGGCGTTGTTCATGAAGAATCGTGTCTATGAAGGCGTCGTCCTCTGTCTCCAGTGCTTCCGCGACTAGATGCACTTTATGAAATGCATCAACCAAGTCTTCCATCCTGTCAATCATAGCAACAGGATTGCACTTAGTGGAAAGACGTGGCACCAAGAGTATGTTGTTCTTGTCTGTGACGTTGACGGCCTAGGTGTGGAACTCTTAGCGTCTTTCTGTTACTAGGAGCCCCACTTGCACTTGGGCACAATTAGAACATGGATGTAAAGACAATGCCGGACAAACCAGGCGATTGGCGCCGGTTGCCACGAATTTATCATAATTATCACCACGGATCATCCATTCCACCCATCTCAGCCATTGCTTCCATTTCGTCCGCAAATTCTTCTTCTTCGGGATGGGCTTTCGGCGGTTTGGCCGTGGATTTGGTTGCGTTGATAATAGATTCTTCCTCTGCCAACAAAGCGTCAAGATCGTCATCATCAACTTGATCGCCAGAGCCTTCATTCCTATGAGATTCTTGTTCTTCAGCTAACAAGGCGTCAAGCTCGTCATCATTTGGGGTGTGTGAGAGAGGTTCACTAGCATTCTCCTGGCCCCTTGAGCTCTGCGCCAGTCTTGCGTCTAATCTTGATTCACGCGCTTCATTGTTGGCTTGGTCACCGTTCATAAGCCCTTCGGACGCCGGACGTCTTGGGACATCATATTCGTCGACATAGTCATCTGGTTCCGAGACTCGTGGTTTTCCTTCGTCAATCCATGCCCTCCTCATCATCTGTATTGTCTTCTTGTGACCCAATTTCTCTACCATCACCAAAGCGTCCGTGAACTTCGCACGTGGGTATAGATCGTCGAGCCAGAATTGGTAGGTGTTGAGTAGGCGAGCGATATCAGAGAACTGCATGTAGGATTAGTAGGATGGTAGACCTAAGTGAAACTCTGTTACGTGCCTCGTGTCCCTTGCCCTTGAACCTCAGTCGATCCTTGGATATTTTGCGCAGCTTTGGGATTCCAGCAGCTGACAATAATCTAGCCAGTATAAGCATGCATGCCGTCGTTGTTCATCAGATTCTGGCATCACCTTGCCTCGTCCAACTTGGGTATCGGCTGTCGTTTCTTAACTATCTTGACTTCCTCCTCGATACCCAAATCATTCTTGACATTTACAGCATTGGTGCGAGTTTGCTCTGCGTCGTTCGGTGCATTGCCTACGTCTCTAAATACGTCGTCCATACTGACATCATAGTTGAACAAATCGTCCAGGTCGTCGCGACTTGCAGACGCTTCCGTAGTGGCTCCTGGCATTCTGGCTTCGTGGATATTCAGAGTCTTGTCTACAGATGGTAGCGCCTTGATGTCTAAGTGGAGAGCCCAGCTGGTAGAGGTAATACTGTGGAAATATAGTGTGTATCTCACAAATATCCGATGTAGCCTCTCCGTGGTATAGAGACCGCGCATCGCGAAAGACGCGTCGCGGCGCGGGCGCGGATCAGTAAGTTGCACTAGTCCTAATTAGGCTAAGGCCCTCACCACACTTTCAATCGGTTCCTTTCTCATCGCCGACAAAGCCTATTGAGCGCGACAATAGCAGCAACCGTGAATGAAATCTACCATATAAAATCTATCGACGTCTGATCTGAAGTCCTGAAACAAATTGATGTCCAGTCTTCGTCTTGCTCCTTGCCCAACGACATTAAATAAGCATCAACCCGCGCATTCTGTCCAGGAGACATTGAGAACCAAAATCTTCGCCGGAAACATACATCGCGAAGCAAACCAATCTTGTTCTACCAACCAAAAGCCCCGCCAAGTCAAGTGTTGTGGCCCATCAAAACTGCTATCCTTACGAGCACAACGCAGGTCATTACGATGGCTGTGTCAGAGGTGGAGTCTGTCGACTCCATCTCGTACAGACTGCGAGACTTGCTGGCCCACGCTCGCCGATTGAAAAGCTCGACTTCAATAGATCCTCGTCTGCCAGTGTCAGATCTTTTCCAGGAAGCAGGGCAACCCAAAGTCCGTTCCCACCCAGTTCTTGCGAAGGGAATACTGGAGGCAGCGGCCAGAAAAATATTCTATGGTATATTGGTGAGTCACGTGCAAAGTCTGACTTTTAGGTTTACTGACTTCATAGGACGAATATGATATAGAAGAGCCTGAATTTGTTCAAATGTGGAATCTGTTGGATATTCTACAGCACTATGAAGACATCGGTAAGCATGCACTCGTGACCGCCTTGGTCGCAAAGTCACTAAATACCTCATGTACAGGTCAAAGTTCACCAGCTCTGGTACTCTGGCTTCTCGAAGAGATGCTTGACAGTCAGAACATTGAAGCTTGTCGCCGTGTTTTCGATTACATGGAATCGCGGAGAGAAATCTTGATCGCCGTGAGTGAGAAGCAAAGTATTTGACGGTTCTACAGCTAAAAGACCATAGAGCAACTTCTCAAGGAACAAAGATTTAGTCATCTTGAGGTCTTGCAACGAACTTCTTCGGCGTCTTTCTCGAGCTGAAGATGCCGTATTCTGCGGTCGCGTCTTCATTTTCATGTTCCTCAGCTTTCCACTTGGCGACAAGAGCTCCGTCAACCCCCGGGGCGATTTCCATGTGGAAAACGTCACGACGTTCGCCGACTCGCCATCAGGAGTATCGAACGGAGAGCCTGATGAGATGGATGTGGATGGAACGGAGGTCACTGAAACACAAGTCACAGTGAATGTTCAGTCGGACGATGCCGAAACCAACACATCCGCGAATCCAGACGAAAAGGTGGTGCAGAAGAAGACACCAACCTCTCAGGTCGATATTGATACGCTCTATCCCATCTTTTGGTCCTTGCAACAAGCATTTTCCAATCCTACTCGACTGTTCTCTCAGGAAGCGTTCGACGAGTTCAAGAAAGGACTCGAGATGACTCTACAGAAGTTTAAAGAGATCCCGACGGTAATTTCAGGAGAGAAACTGGGTGTCGGCCGTGGGCTAGCCAGTAGTTCTGACGATTTCGCGAGCACATTCAACCCCAAATATTTGACCAGCAGAGATCTATTCAAACTAGAGGTACGATCTGTTCCCGGGCCGGACGAACTGTAAGTGCTAATGCCGAAGACCAGTTAAGCGATCTTGCGTTTCAACGACACATCCTCGTGCAGTCACTCATTTTGATCGACTTTCTCCTATCCCTAACCGAGGCATCGAAAAGCAAGCTAGCCCCAATCACCACGCAGAAAGCACTCCGGTATACCTTTACAGTGAGCGAACACGACGTACGTATACCCTAGCATCACTAGTATGACATGCAAGTGGCTGACACGAACACAGGCCGGATGGGCTCTTGGTATCAAGCGAGCTATCGTAAATTATCTGCAGGAGGGGCCCGAAGGCAAATTCTATCATCGCATGGTTGAAGTTGTCTTGTCCCGAGACAAGAATTGGGTCCAATGGAAACTGGAAAACTGTCCGGAGATCAAACGTGCCCCTGTGCCGGCAGACGTCTTCCAGGAATCGAAATCTGGAGCGCAAAAAACATGCGCTGGAAGGGTCATGCGTGCAGCGCCCATGGGGTCTTTAAGCTTGGCATTTCTGTCAGATAGCGATGCAACAGATGGAATGGAGGGTCTCAGAAATGGCGATCGGTAAGGTTCCGCTCATCCGAGAATTTTTGATGCGAAATTGTACGAAGGCTTACTTGGGACAACAGCACGGTGGTACCAACGCCAGAGAGCTTCATTCATGGCATTCAAGGGGATGACCTGGATCTGGAAATGGCAACTGAAGATGAAAAGGAGTCATTGCACACGGCTAAAACCAGTAAGACATGGCGGGCTCTTCGCATTTCAAGCAGGGATAAGCTCAGCCGCTTCGATCAGATTGATGATGGAAAGAACATCCAGAAGCTTACGCAGGTGGAGCCATCTGCAGAACCGCACGCAGAACTTTCCAACGTCACTGAGCAAGGCGAGGCTGGTTCTGGGCCAGTAGAATTGACAACAGAGAGCTCCGTGACCGAAAAGGGTGAGAAGGTGCAGGGAACACCGCCCTTGGAGGAACAGCGGGCCGGTTCTTCAGATCAAGTGACAACAGCAGCATCCGAGGGCACCGGTTGAAGAAGCGACAGCACATTTCCAGAAAGACTAGCCAGGCGCCGTTGAACCAGAGACTAATAATTGGGCCATCGACAAACAGATCGACTACGATCTATAACGCAGGCACATATTGAGTATGGGGAAGAGAAATCATCCTGCAAGATAGCAGCAAGGGTGCGAAATGTGGGGTTGGGATTATGATGAAATGAAGAAGATGATGAGATATGTTCTTGCCATTGAGCTTCATCGGCAGTTACTGGTGGATATATTTGGGACAGATGATAGGACCGGTGCGAGAACGATCTCGGCGTAGACCAGAATTGGTTATTGTCGACGACTGAAGCAGAGAAATGGGCCGTGGAAGCCAGGAATCGTGTGAAGCGCTAATGCTCGAGTTGGGCGCATGCCAGCCTTCTCTTCGAATACTATGCCTATCGCGTTCTTCTTCTTGGACTTGGATGCGGCGGAAATATTTACCGTCGTGCCTGCTGATCGTCTGTAGAGGAATGTCTTTTCCTTCTAGGGCAGACTTACGCGGGGAAGATGCAGGGTCAGTTGCATGCATGCAGGTAGGTCCTGTCAGACAGGCCTTGGATACGATGAGGTTGTGTCAATAGGTTCTGTCATTAAGGCCTTGTCATTCAAGCCTTGTCGGTGAGGTTGTGTCAGTAGGTAGGAAGACGCTTCCACTGGCACGTCAAGCTGGCTATACGATGCGTATTGTATGTACGTTTCCTGACACGCCAGAACCCTTCCTCTCGATCAACGGTCTACGCTGTACATCTGCGCCTTGTGGAGATGCATAGCTAGCTATAGCACACGGCGCCTCAGGTTGATATGATGTAGTGGTGGTCGCAGTAGTGTCACCGTAGCAGAAGTTTTGCATGGTATGCCACCAATGAGCAAACACCGGTCCAGCGGACACAACATCAGAGAGACGTGAGCTGCCGGCTAGCCTCACCGTCTACGATGGGAATGTTAGTAGTATAGATTGTAGCATCATATTCGCGTGTCGATGCATGTGCCGGTCGGTGGTGTGTTATTTTTTCTTCTCGCAACACATCTATGCATCTATCTATGCATCTGGCTCATCGTGGCGGTGGCGTGCAGAACGAAAGCATAATGATCCTTCGCTGCATGTCAAAAGCAAACTATCCCAGCTGGCGAAACGAAACTAAGGCTCATCTCATCTTGTTTGTTGACGGTGGAGCCACGGGGAGATGCAGGGTATCGTTGTATTATAAGTGTGCTATGAATCTTGGATGAGTGTTGTTGTTCCCCCGGATGGTTACAGACAGACATGGGTTCGAGATTGAAGGGCGATTCGCTTGTCTGTGCGGTGCGATGGGATGCGGCACTCTCTATCTCTGCCCTCCCCCGTCTGTGTATTGTGTATTGTTGTATTGTGGGTTGTGGGTTGACCGCCATCCATCTAATACCATATCGCGATCTATGCCCATATCTGCCATCTACCATTCCTCCCCGTTCCCCGCGCATCATAACCCGAAACCGAAACTTCAGCCCATGCTCGTCCGCGGCCGCGCGCACATGGCACATGGCAGCACACGCACGCAACATGCCCATCCCAGCGGGCATCATCATCTCAAATGTCTGAGGCAGTGAAAGCTGACGACAGCCTGCGACAGCTTGCGACTCCAGCTGGGTCTTCTTTTTTCCGGGGATAACACAGCCCGGCTGCCGAATGCGAGAATTTCCGTGGCTCTCCCCCCCCCTCCAATCTCTTCTCTCGCGCGCTGGCTTGAATCCGACGCGTCTGCAGGACTCCATCGGCGAGCAACCTGCGACAGTGGTACAAGGGAGAGACGTGGAGACTTTGAGTAGCAACAGTGGAATCGCACGAATCCCATTGCTTCATCTGGGATGGCCTCGCGGCCTTTCCCCTGGGTTTTCTCATCTTACGTCGTCCGCCGTTGCAAACCCAATTTCGCACAGCGGTATCAGAGAGAGAGCTACACGGCACGAGTGGGTGGGGCACGGAAAAATCATGGCAAAAGGACGTAATACAGTACAGCAGGATGGCTATAGCTAAGCAAAGCATGGCATGGCATGGCTGATGGTCTGGAGCCTACTTGCCATGAAATGACACGAACATCCCAAGCAAATCGGCGAGGCGGTTCGGCCCTATGGAAAACAAGGCCGCCTGTCCCTCTGTTCCTCTTCCTCTGTGTTGCGTCTGTTGGTTGTGGATAATAATGCCGGCCTGCATCTGGGAAAGAAGTGGGTAATTGGTAGCTCTACATCGTATGGCATTGCCGACGGACACGGAGACATCCCCGGCCAGTTCGCTGCTATTGTAAGGACCGTCGCATTGATCCCTGCTGGCATTGCGCTGTCCTGAAGCTAGAAGCAATCCCAGTTCTAGCGGCGCGGCATCAATGTCGGAGGCGATGGGTTCTTTTTCCTGTCTCCCGACTGTCCCCTCTCGGTCCTTTGCATCAGACCGCATCTCACTGCTCTGAGTCCTTGACGGCATCGCCTTATTACACAGCCAAGCAAACCTCGGACGAGGAGGCTCTTGCGCGCATACGCGTGTATCAGTTGTGGCTCGAGAAAAAGACCTCCTATCGTGATATCACTACTTCTCCTCTGCCACCTTTCAAACGTCTCTAATTAACCATGACAACACGCCATACCCCCCGGCGCTGATCACGGCAACAAGCAGTAGCAATCCAGACCCTGGCAGCCCTTCACCAACTTCAGTGAGGCGCTTCGGGGATCTGTCTCCTTGCCATCGGGTTCAAGGATGACTGTCGCGCTCCTGCGTCCAGATGCGAGGGCTCATCGGCGCCAAAGGTGGGACGTCTCTTGAAGGATTCCGTCATGTCCTGTGTGAGTGAGAGGAGGCATATGCGGCTTTCACGAAGCGCCTTTCGTGGGCATCGAGAAGCAACCTGGGGTGACATTTCTCGCGCTTAGTTGTAACCAGCAGCTGTGGCTTTTTTAGCGAGCCTGCCTATTCTTTCTTAGCTGAATCCTGCCACCAAACACACATCGAGTGTATTCTACCGGCGCGGGCCGAAGCTTTCGCCGTTGGAAAATCAATGCCTAAGTCGCATATAGTAAGTGGCAGTGAATCATTGGCGGCACACGCACAAGCCTTCTTGTCCACGCTCCTTCAACTCTGGTCCGATCGCGCATGGGCAGCAACACGAACAAGGATTTGTGGACATGAGGCATGAGCGTGAACATGGGACAGAAGGGGGGAGGGGGAGGGGGAGGGGGAAGGGGATGGAGCATCACAGCAACGGCAGCAGCCACAGCAAACAACAGACTCAACAGCAGAAAAGAATCTTGCAGGTCAGGCTTGCAGCCGATCCCGTATGTGTTTCCCTCCACATATCTGACCTTGGACGTCCACGCATCACCGGTCCCTCCCGCTCTGTAGGGCGGATGAAGACGTGTACGAATGAGTGGTCATGTCCTTCATGCGGTCATCAGCAGAGCATCTGGTAGACATGGCTTAGGCCTGATGAAGGGGATGCATCTGGCTAAATCGTCCTTCCGTCTTCCAATCCTGGCGGACTGTCACGAAACATGGACAACGTTCAACGTGGAGATCTTCTTCGGCTCTTCCTGCTCGCCGCCACAGATGACACACTACGACGAGACGAAGACCAGAGAGGCTTGCAATGGCTAGCGCGATCATCATCCAACTGACCAGCGATACGGCCCAAGAAGTATGGAGTATGGCAGAATAGCGTGCTCGCTTGCAGCGTCTGCGAAGACCACCTGCCTCGATGCCTATTAGCATACAGCATGCATCTTTCACTCAAACCCCGCAACGAGCCTTGATCCCTGCGCTGCTTAATGCTGTCGACAAGGCCGTCCCTGGTTTGCCCCGTCGGCTGTCCATGCCTTCATTTCGGCCAGTTGTTGATCGAGGTGGACCTCCTACACCCACTGCAATTCACTTGGCGTTGAGTCTTTTGCTACTAGTCTGTTTCTTGTCGTCCTGCTCCTTGTTCCCCCTCTGCCACACAACAATATGCCCAGACCTTTCATGATCTCTTTTGAGACCGGCAACCTGGTGGATCACACGGGTCCGCTTCGTTTGCTTTCTTCGTTCCAAGGGGAGACGTCCCGAGGTACCGCCCCTGGCATTCTGATCCCGTCTTCATGCTCTTTGATCACTGACGGTGTGGAGTGTCTGGTCTGGCGCAACTACCATGACCGTTATTTTTACTTCTTAAGCTTCACAGAGCCCCTAACGCACTTTGATCCTGGTTGGTCTTTGCTGCCTTCTGTTCACGTCGATTTACCCGGAACTACGGGATTATAGTATCTGTCAAGCCACCTTGATCGAATGGACTGACCTTGCGCCTCTCCTCTGCCGTGCTGGGGGTTTCCCATCCCGTGATCGCTTCTGGCAGTTACTACAAAGGCGGCTGGTGTCATTCTCCTTATCGGAGCGTAAAGACCTCCCGCTTTCGACCTGATCGGCTTTGCTCTTGACTGAGCCAAGCTACGTCGCGAAAACCTGCCGTGCATAAAGGATTGACAGCTACCCGAATTGCTATATGCAGCCTCGGTGCACAGTGACTCAGTCTCGCTGATCATTCATTCCCTTTCAGCACAACACAGACAACCTCTCCAACTGCCGTGTCAGTGTTGCAGAAACGACCCAAGATATCTCATTTCATTGTATGAGTCTACTACCCGGATTCTGGATCACATTCGACTTGACCGCGCTCTATCAGACTTCTGGCTCTCACCATTGTGGCAATCAAACAAACCGAGTACCCCGCACGATCAAGTGACTGCTGCTGCTTGTATCGACCCCAGGGCCAAGAGGACAACAAAGTCAACCGCTGGTACTGTAAGATCAGGCCGACAGCTTCTGTACTGTACAGCAGAACTGATACGGACAGGCATACTTTGATATTCAGCAACTGCTATCAAGCACGAGTCTAGTAACGTAATCCCAATGGTCGACAGGCTCTTTACTCCCATTTCTCCTCCCAACTCGCCTGGTATGTCTGTGTACCACGCAGTACCATCCAACTCCGAGTGGCAAGCTCGAGATCTCAAGGCTATAGAGACAGAATTGGTAACCCCTGAAGGCTCGATGGCCGGTTTGCCTTCTGAGCCACTGGGACCGCATGTTGATGTGGACAAGCATTCCCTTTTACGAACGCACGAGGCTTTTCCATACAGTGTCCAGAGGCCCTCATCGCATCCTACTCCACTGGACAGTGACAATTCATCACCCACCCCTAAGCAGGACCGGACAACGATGAGCGATCTCGGTGAAGAACGACAAACGCCTATCAACTATGGTGGATCAGCTCCTCCGAGTCCAGTCTCACGTCTGACACCACCATCACCTTCAGCGGCCAAGTCGGACTCCCAGGACGAGAGTGGGGACGAGGATTGTGAGGACGACATGCTTGACGATGAAGAGCCTAAACGACCGCTCACTGCGCAGGAGCTTCGAGCCCAGAAAAGGAAGATGAAGCGATTCAGGTATGTCATCATCATCAGCATACTAACCCGGAAGTCGATGAGTTGAGTTAACGTTCCACACTTAAGGCTTACGCATAATCAAACACGATTTCTCATGAGTGAGTTTGCGCGCCAGGCACATCCTGATGCAGCACATCGGGAACGATTGGCAAGAGAGATACCCGGGTTGAGCCCCCGCCAGGTTCAGGTGTGGTTTCAGAACAGGTTCGTACTGCTGCCGTATCCCGACCCGAGCGGCCGACGATGCTGATAGGTGAAACACTAGGCGTGCGAAACTGAAGCGCCTTACTAGCGACGACCGCGAGCGTATGATGCGATCGAGAGCGCTTCCAGAAGACTTTGACATGTCTCATGCGCTGCATTCTCCATTTGGCGGACCGCCTGGCATGGGCACGCCGCTAGCTTCCCCAGGAGGCTTCTCGCCTGCGTTTGGCGACGGGAACATGGTGAGACCGCTGTCCATCGACACGTTTAGACGGGTATCGAATGGCACACACATGTCTCCGACAGGCATCAGTCCTGCGTTTGGTGGCTTCAACTTTACTCCGCCACAATCTGCAACCGACAGCATATCCCCCATCTCTGGTCCTGGCGATACCCCTTTCACGTTTCCGTCCGCCCCATTGGAAAGTCCACGGAGGACAAAGCCGTTTGTCGGGCCCGTCACCACGGGCTCATGCTACACATCCCACCCACAGATCCCTCGACTACAGGTTCACGACCGGATCCAACGGAGCAGAGCCGAGTCGCTCACGTCGCCGTTGAGGACAAGCATGAGCTACAGTGACGGTCTGAACGGAAGCCACGACAATACATCGCCGTATGGGCATGACGGCTCACGCACACTTTCCAACACAATCCTCCCGTACGGCATGGGATACTGTTGTAGGTCTGCAGAATCGTCGGCCAAAAGTAATGTCTAACGTAGCACAGACTCGCCAGTTCCGGGCTTCCAGGCCTCCGCAGCAACGAGGATGCGCTCCTTTTCAGGCACGGTGCCGCGACGCATCGAGCTCAGCTCACATTACACCAGCAGCCGAAGTAACACGACTCCCCAAACAGCCACATATCCAAACTTCCAAGGCTCGCCGCTCCTCACCTCGCAGAGCTACGAGATGCCCCATCTCAGCGCGCCGCACCACATCTCGACCTTCCAGAACAGCTTCATGCGCCAGGATGCCGGCGACGCGTTTCCTCCTGTTGGCGCGGTGCTCGGCGAGATTGCAGACGGCCATTCGCAGGACGGCGAGCACCACGACTCGAACTCGAACAACTCGCGATACTAGGTCGTCGGGGAAGACTTTAGCTGCGCTCAGTGTAGGGGAGGCCTGTTTGCGTCTCCTCCTCGAGCGTCTCCTCGAAAGAGAAAAGCGAGATCGTAACACAATGCGCGGGCGGGGCGCACGAACGGGTGCGACACGGGATCTACGGCTGTGCTTTTGCGTCTTGCGCTACAAACACGACTCGCTTCTCCTCCTCCATGCCCAGTCCATCGTCCAGCCGGGGCGAGCGGGTTGGTGGGATATGTGGTCGCCCTTCCTTCCGATACCGCGGGACGTCGCGATACACAACGTCAAGCGCGCAGGGAGCACTTCTATCATGCATGCATGCATGTACGCATGTGTGTTGACGAGACTGCATGTAGTCGTCTGGATCGCGTTCGTCGGGTCTCTGGGCGCGCGATCGGAGGGCTCGCTTGCTGTATTGATGAATGCTATTCTAGTGCGATGGAGTAATCCTCGCTCGCTGTGTGCGCTGCTCATCACAACACAGCATAATACATTGCGCGTGGGCAGCCGGTCTCATGTCATCGTCATCATATTCGCCTGTCACAGTCTAAGAGACTGAGCGATATACACATATCGGACACTAGGAACTTTCACAACAAGGCAGCTCAGCCTCGCACTTCCACCCTCACCCTTCTTCCTCGATCGCACATCCATTTCTCTTTTCGACTCGCTACCCCCAAAAGAGGGAGAGAGAGAGAGAGAGAGTTAAACACATACACGCCCGTCATCATCGTCATCAACTCGTGGTGACTATAGTAGTTGTCGTGTAGCCCTTTTTCCTTTTATTATTGAATTTTCTGGTCTGTATACCCCGGTGATATTTTTTCGGTCTTTTTTTTTTTCAATTCGGCTCTTATGTCTATTTTTCGTTTTGTTCTGTTTTTGTTTGGATTCTTATATGTTTCGTTCTTGTATGTATGTTGGATATGTGTGTTTTGTTTGGTGGGGTAGGTGGGGCTGGAGATAGATGCTGGGGATGAAGGAATGATGGGATGAGATGGGCTGGGGAAGGAAGGAAGGAAGGAAGGAGTGAAGCAGGGAAGGAAGGAACAGGATAGTGTGTGTGTGTGTGTGTATGGACGCATGTGCGCTGGACGCTCGACGACGCTGACGGCACGGGACAAAGCGGAGCATAGATGAGGATGCGATGAGATGAAGGCCTTCAATTGTCAAATGTGTATACGAAAAACGTTCGGGGTCATGTCATGTCATGAATATGTGTATATATGCGTGTAGATATGAGCGGAAGCCCCCCTTGTTCTGGGTGGGGACGTATGGTTTCGGAATGGAAGTGATTTGTTTGATTTGTTTGGTTGCTGTGTGTGTTGTCTGGTTACTTGGTCGTAGTCTAATGTTGACGTATGGATAAAGTACACTTGGATGTATACGACTTGATGCATATATCTTGATGTATACAACTTGATATAAATATCCATATATACGCTTCTACACCACCCCCTCTCTCTCCCCCTCCCTCCCTCTGTCTCTCCCCATATCAAAGTATACATACACCCTCACACCAGCACAACAACATCCAACTCTCCCAACCCCATCCTAACTAAATCCCAAACTCCCACTTCCCGCACCCAGACCGACAGAGACTCCATCCCATCCCATTACATCATAGTATGTACATCGTGGTGTGTGTGTGTGTGTGTGTGTGAGGAAGTGCAGTGATCCGAGGCTGACCTCGGTCGGGTGCTGGGTACACGGCGCGTGACACCTGGCGTGCGTGCGTTGTGTGTGTGCGTGCGTGCGTGCGTGCGTGAGAAGGAGAGAGCGAGACAAGAGGGAGGACGCACGGATGGGGGAGTGAGAAGGAGGGAGGGAGGCAGAGAGGAGGGTGAAGAATGGTGTCTGTGTGTGGTGTGCGTGATGGTGCGTCTGTGTGGTATGTCTGTGTGCTATGGTATAAGTGTGTGTATGTATGTATGTCCGTGTGTCATTTATCCGTGTGTTGATAACTGCGGAGCGAGGGAGGTTATGTATGCTGGTGTGTGTATCTACGGGTCTGTGTGTTATGGCTGTGCGAATGTGGGGATTTCGTTTATGCGTATATTTGTGTATCTATATGTATTGTATGTATATGTATATGTGTATATGTATATGTGTATGCATAGATGTGGGTATGAGTCTGCGGATACGTCTGTGTCTGTGTCTGTGTCTGCGTCTGTGTATATATATACAGATATCACTACCCGTGCAGCGCAAGCACACTACATACAATACAACGTCATGCGCGATTGAACTGGGCACTAACTAATCAACACCGACAATCAGTGCGATTAACATGGCGAGACAACAGTGCGCGCACGGCTGGGGGAGAGGGACAGTGTGTAGAAACTCGATGGTAGAACCTAGTCGGTGTGCCTGGCGTGCGTAGAAGGGAGCATGAGCAAGGAAGGCAGGTGCGATACAGCACGAGCTCGAGGTCAGTCCCTGACGTTGAGCTGCCGTGTCGGTGAAACCAGGGGTGTCGGTATGTATACTCAGGGGAGTGGCAAGGGCAAGAAGGGAAGGGAAGGGGGGGTGGGGTATGGATAGTTGGTTTATTGATGCGCGAGACAGAGTAATGCAGTGAGTTTTGGGCGTGGACTGGTCGGGGTGTTTTGGAAAAAGGGCTATTGAATGGATGAATGGATGGATGGGTGAATGACGGGAATAGAGTACGGTTAGTGTGATGGGATGATGTCTGTCCAAGGCACGGTCCGCAGCACGGCACAACGGTGGGTTATGGGTATGGGTAATGTGTGTATGTACTGTATGCGTATGTTCCCTTGGGCCGTGCCGTGTATCGGGCAGTTGGCAAGTGTATAGCCCGACTGCATGCATGAATGATGCATGGTGGTCCTGTCAGAGGTGCCGAGTCATGACATCAAAGACCCTGAGGGCGATGGCATCAGCCCTGTCTAGATAACATCAACCCACCACACGCTCACGGCCACGGCCACGACCACTCTCACGACCACGACAAGTGCTGTGCCGGCACTTTGTTCGGCTGAGTTCGAGCATGCCGTCGGCTCCGTGTCGAGCTGTTCCGGAGGCCATGTTCTAGCACCAAGTCATGCCACCATGGGTGATGGATAAAAGGGTGATGGATGGGGTTCTCGGCGGATCTGGTGGTCTCGTGAGGCAGGTGGTCGCTCATATGCGGGACATGATCTCATCCACGAATGGACCATACAAGAGGTCCGCGGAGACAAGAGTCAGAAAGAGGAGAAGTGAGAAGTGAGAAGGGGGATGGATTGGGTGAGAGGGGGGAGGTGTATGGGTGAGGAGGTTGGACGAAGAGATGGAGACGCCAAGTCTTCTGGAAAAGCGCGAGAAGGCGCCACTTGCGAAGCCTGCGTGAGACCAACCGGTCTGTACCTGTGCATCTAATATCTGCCGCCCTTCCAGCCCCAGAAGTAAATGCGACGATGCGACAATGCGACAATGCAATCAATGCATGTCCGCACAGCGTGTTAGCACATGGCGGTGACAACACCCGTCACGTCTTCTTCAAAGCGTGATTCTGCGGGGCCGGGGCTGAGCGCGTGCGCATCGTTGCGCGACGCTTATGCCTGTGCAGAGGGGACGTTTGCTGGACGTAATTAGATACAGGCCGGCTGAGTGAAGATTGGATAGCGTCGGCGAGGCCCGACGATAGAATCTGCCGCATATGTATGACAGAATGGCCAAGATGGACGAGCGCATCACCGACCGCGATGTTGTCTGTGTTGGCGCCGCAGCAAGCAGGTAGGTAGGTAATAGGTATGGCGCATCGTGTTGAGCCGACACTGTGGGATAGTCAGTCAACGACGCAAGATCTCGCATCCAGTGAGCAGAGGGATACCTTGGAAGCTAATATGCATGCGCCATGACGTGCAGATGGACGAGGGACAGGAGGGACAAGAGGAGGAGGAGAAAGTCAGCCGTCTATCATCCATCCCATCCGTCAGTCTCTTCGTCGACCCATTCTATCGTCCATCCATTCATCGATCTATGGATCCCTCCATCCGTCCATCCTCCCGTCCAACCATCCATGGTTCCGGGCGGGAGAAGTTCGAGCGCAACCAACGGTCCGCAGCGTTAGGGTGGAGAGTGAGTGGAGTGTGGAGTTCTTGAGAGCGGTGTGACGGACCGAGGAGGTGGTAGAGTGTTAGTAATTAGTGTAGTAGTAGTATGTGTATAGAGTTGACTGGCCTGGAGTGGACTGAAGACTGAAGTGAATGTCCAATGGCAGCACACAAACACGAATACAAACACAAAAATGTCAGCGTGAGTCATCGTCATCCTGTATATTACTGTATCAGTACTCTGCCATCATTAGTTGTGTTCTGTGCTGTAATGTGCTGGGCTGTGCTGACGATTGCGCATGCTCCCCGGCTGTCATTGGTGCTGCTGACAAATGCGCAAGTGGCGTTGTGGCAAGATTGGAACTGTGGCACCAACCACAACCACAACCACAACCACCACAACAGTTGAGCCAACAGCATCACTATCACCACCAATCACTTCCCACTCTGCCCTTCAACATTACACTCAACGACTCGTTCGAAGAGCAGAGACGCCTGCTTGCCGAGTAGTCGTGTATGGTGTATCATGTGGCTTATCGAGTATTTCATGGATAGTGTGCCTGGGAAACACACACTGTTGTCATTGTTGGCTGGCACAAGTGTGTTGCTATATAGATGCCTGGACTCGAGCGTTGACATGGCACAGCACGGTTGGTGTCTGTCAACTGGACATGTTTCTTTTTCTGTTTCTTTCCCACAGCCATGAAACACACGCGACATGCCGCCCGTTTGAACTCTAAGTCTAATTCTGAGTCTGAGTCTGACTCGGATGTCTGCCTTGGGAGTGTCTGATTCTAGACACCTGAGGCAGCCATCGAGGACAGAAAATGCCATGATAATCATCATGGCCATTCGTCCACGTACCAATACGATATCATATCATATATACATGCATTCATCAAGACAGCACATCCATCTTCTTCTTGAAATGAGGCGGCGTCGCATGATGTTGCTTTTGCCTTTGGACATACATACGACGGACGCCATCATCTCTTGGCATGATGGCACGTAATTCCAGGAAGCGCGCCTCAATATTTCTCCTCAGCGCATACATGGTGGGAGTATCTAGTAGTGCTAGTAGTAGTTAGTATAGTAGATAGTACCAGTAAAATTATGGGTGATTCTGTCCAAGAGACACAACAAAATAATAGTCAAGTGAATTCAGAGCGCGCGCGGCGGCCGGGAGCAGTAATTAGTTCTGCCGATGTAGCCCCAGGCCAACAAGGCCAACATGACGCCAATCAGGCCAACATAAGGCCAATCAGGCCAATCAGGCCAACATCAGGCCAATCTCAGGCGCAAATTAAAGTCCCCCCGTCACTTTCGCACTTTTTTCCCTTTTGCTCCCTTCAATCACCGCGAAGTTCTTCTCCATCACCATCACGGAGACAACTTCAACAACTACATCTCCTCACTATACTCGAAGACGACGAAGTTAAAGTCCTCTTCATCCGCTCACGCTACGGCCTCTACTGTCTCCCATCCATCAGAGCAGTCCCTGTTTCGCCGTCGCATTCTCGTTCCTGGACGACGACGACAACTCCACCCGCTACTCTTTCACTGCGGCCAGTCACCTTCTTCACTGAAGGCGACCTTTTTCTTCACTCCTCTCCACTCATCCTCTTAACCTCTAATAATAGAGAAACGTCCGCTGTACTGTCGCTCTGATCAGTCCGTCGCGCTTCTCTACACGCTCTTCCTTCAATTCTCAACGACTTCTTGTCGCTTGCGACCGCACAGTTTTTAATACCCTTTTCGGCCGCTTCGCCTTCCCACAAGACGATCCTTGACAATCGCCACCACTCCTCACAAACACACACCTCTACACACTCAAAAAAACACCTGCAGCATCCTCCTTCAAAAGCCTCTAATGACAACTACGCTTCCTCCCCCGAACAACCCGTCGATAAACGCCGCGCAGACTGCCAACGCCGCTTCCTCCACCTCAGGAACGACGTCGCCTTCAGCCGCTGGCTCGGCTCATCAACCCACCGCTCGCTCGTACGCAAACGCAACCAAGAAGAATTACACTCCGCCACCCATCGCGTCCGGCAATCCCAACGCTGCTGTGCAACATGGCAAGACAAACTCTCCTTCTCCTGTGAATGGTAAATCTTCTGTTCCGCCAGCTGTACCCAACATGAGCGCTCCTACTATTGTCAGCGGCAACGGTGCTCATCAACAACAACATCATCACGCCGATCACAGTCGCAAGGCCTCCATGACCATCAGTGCCGCCGGTACTTCAATCAATAATACAAATGGTGGCCCCGTCGGCACAGCCGGCAGACCAAACATCGCCTTTGGCTCCATGAACGCTGCTGGTTCTCCTGCTAATACCCATACCATTCCGCACCAACCGCAAGCCTCGACCCTCGCTCCAGGCCCCAATCCTCGCGTTGTCACACCTGCCCACTCACCTTCACCCATCCCACAGACCTCGAGCGGCGGAAGACCTCCCGCGAGCCTCCAGCCTCAGGCCAGCGGACCTTTGGTCTTTGGTAGCCAAGGCGATGGTATGGATCCAAATGTGAGTCGTGTATCCATGGAACTCTCTGCACCTAGCGCGCTTTTCAGAAAACTAATAATTTTTTTTTCACCATATTAGGCGCGCCCAATGTCCATGCAACAGGGTCCTCCACAAGCACAACACCTTCGCAGAGAATCTTCGCAATCTGCACACAGCGAATCACCTCTCAACCAAATGCGCTATCCACCAAATGCCGGCAGAGGTCGCGGTGGCTTCACTCCTGCCTTTCAGCCCAACTCTTCGCCCAGCATGCAATACCGTCAACCTAACCCTCGAGCTCCTGGCCAGTTCCCAGCTCAGATGGGCAACTCTCCATACCGCGCCTCTCGCACACCCAACATCACCCCAGCCCAGATGCAACAGCAGCAAGGCTATGCCAACCCGAACATGCAGCAGCCACCACCCTTTGCCTATCCGCATCTTTCTGGCCAGCAACAAGTAAATCAGCCGTTTCCTTCTCGACTCTCTCCCGACAATCTCTTTTGTGAACAATACTTCAATTCTCTGTCTTCCAATTTTCGATTGCCTGGTGTTCTTTCTTCAAACTTTCGATTGCCCTGCGATCGCAGGGCGCTTTCTTTCAGCAAACAAGAATTTTCAACTGCCGACTACGAGCACTATCTGACATACTTGAAGACGCAGGGCCCGTATATGATGCAAGGCTACTACGATCATACCTATGGCGCCTACCAGCCCCAGTATGGCATGCATCCTAACATGCCGCAGTACCCGACCCAACAACCCTCGAGCCCGCGCCCAGGCTACGCTCCGCCTCAGCACCCTTACATGGCTGGACAGTTCCCTCCGCACGCTCATGGCATGCAGCGGACTCCCTCACAGCAAAGCCAGCACCAGCACATCGACCGCCCTTCATCCGCCCTCAACCAGCCACAGACTCCGGCCTTGCCATCTGCTAACCATGCTCACACCCCTAGCCAGAGTTCCGCCAGTCCCGCGCCCAGCTCGACCAAATTCACCGTGCCCGCCAAGACTAAGAGCAAGGGCATCGTGATCAAGAACCCGGATGGCGAGGTCATCACCTTCCCGAAGAAGACCGCATCGCCGGCGCCTGCTTCGCTGGCAGCAGGCGGCCCCATTGTCGTCTCCTCTACGCCCACGCCCCCTCCCCGTGCACCAAGCGCTACCGAAGCCTCCCACGCGAGAAACGAAAGCTCAGCCAAGAGCGACGCCGAGAAGAAGTCCGAGTTCCGCGAGCAAGTCAAGAAGCAGCTCGAGTCCGAGCAAGTCGAGTCGCGTCGCCGAAAGGAGGCCAAGGAGGCCGACGAGAAGAGTGCTGCTGCCGCCGCCGATGAAAAGCTCGAGGCCGAGACCAAGGCCAAAGCTGCTCGAGAGAAGGAAGAGGCTGACGCCAAGGCTGCACAAGAGAAGGAAGCCGCCGAAAAGGCTGCCGCCGAAGCTGCTGCCAAGAAGGCCAAAGACGATGAAGAGGCCAAGAAGAAGGAGCAGGAGAAGGCCAAGCTCGAGGAAGAAGAAGAGCAAGAGCGCATGATCCGCGAGATGGAAGAAGCAGAGCGTCTCGAAGAGGAGCGCGAGAACGCCTTCAAGGAGAAGCAACGAAAGCAGAAGGAAGAGCAGGCCAAGATCGAGGCCGCAAGAAAGGACGAAGAGCTCAAGAGACTCGAACGTGAGGCCGAGGAGCTCGAAGAGAAGAAGGCCAGCGGCGCCAAGTCTTCGGATGAGGACGCTGCTGCTCTGTTTGCCAGCCTCAAGAAACCTCAGCTCGGACCTGGTGCCAGTGCTGCCTCTGAAAGCGGTACTTCGACTCCTACTTCGACCACCACTGACATGCCGCCTCCCCCGCCCCAGCCTGCTTCTCAACCCAAGCCTGCCACCTCTACCAAGCGGCCGACTGCGCTCAAGCTAGAGACTCACAAGTCCGTCGAGCCCGCGCAGCCCACTGCTGGGATGGAGTCACTCAAGTCCGCTCGCTTCCTCCAAGTTCGCGACGAGCTCAAATACCCATCTGGGATCCAGTCGCCAAACCCGGCACTCAACCAGGGCGGAAAGACCAAGGGTCGCCAATACGACAAGGAGTTCTTGCTCCAATTCCAGGAAGTCTTCAAGGAGAAGCCCTCGGTCGACTGGGACAGCAAGCTCAAGGAAACCGTCGGCGATGGGACTGACTCTGCCCGTCCAGGCTCGTCACGCACACCGGGTGGGATGGGTCCTCGCGGCAGCTCGATGCGTGGAAGTGTTGGTGGCAGCAGTATGTCGATCATGGGCCAGTTCAGTGGCCCTGCTGGCCGCACACTGCCCCCTGGTACTACCTCTCAAGATCGCTTCAACCTGTCTTCGTCGTCACAGCGCGGCAACATGACCAACCCTCTCGCCAGCCTGGTCAACCGCCCTGGTGGAGCATTCCCGATGGGGGGCAACCAAATGGGTCGTCAACCGTCCTTTGGTGGCATGCCTCAGAACCAGGGTACTTCACGACAGGGCAGTCATCGTGGCAGCAAGCGGGGCGGCCCGCGTGGTAACGATGGTCGGCAACCGAGCAAGCGTGAGGAAGAACAGGCTGCCAAGGCCATGCCTTTGACTGCCGGCATGGACCTCAAACCGCTTGAGATGTCCAAGACGGGCTGGAAGCCAACGAGTCTGACGGGTGCTGCGCCCGCCGTCCTGCCTGGCGGACACATGGCCCCAGACATGGTCCAGCGCAAGGTCAAGTCAAACCTGAACAAGATGACGCCAGAGAACTTTGAGAAGATCACCACTCAGATCTTGGATATTGCCGGCCAGTCCGTGCATGAGACCGACGGCCGCACCCTTCGACAAGTCATCCAGTTGACGTTCGAGAAGGCATGTGACGAAGCACACTGGGCTTCCATGTACGCCAAATTCTGTAAGCGCATGCTGGAGACGATGAGCACCGAAATCAAGGATGACAACATCGTCGGCAAGGACGGTTCACCCGTAGTGGGCGGCGCTCTCTTCCGGAAATACCTGCTGAACCGTTGTCAAGAAGACTTTGAGAAAGGCTGGGAGGCAGACTTGCCCGCGAAGCCCGAGGGCGAGAAGGAGACGCAGAGCACCGAGGTGCAGATGCTGTCGGACGAGTACTACATTGCGGCCGCGGCGAAGCGTAAGGGTCTTGGTCTGATCCAGTTCATTGGCGAGCTGTACAAGCTCAACATGTTGACGCTCCGTATCATGCACGAGTGTGTGTTGAGGCTGCTCAACTTTGAGGGTCTGCCGGACGAGTCGTCGATTGAGAGTCTGGTCAAGCTGATCCGAACGATTGGTGCTACCATGCATGCGTCCGAACAGGGCGAGAACATGATCGCCGTCTACTTTGATCGCATCTCCAAGATCGAGAAGATGGAGGGACTCAACAGCCGTCTCCGCTTCATGCTCTTGGACCTCATGGACCTGCGCAAGGCTGGCTGGAAGTCCAAGGACGACCAGAAAGGACCAAAGACAATCACTCAGATTCACGCCGAGGCCGCTGCCGCCCAGGCTGCCCAGGAGCAAGAGCGCCTACGTCAAAACCAACGCGGTGGTGGTAACCGCATGCCTATGGGCCGTGGAGATGCTCGCTCTGCGTCTGGACACATGCCCCAACCGGACTACCAACGCAACGTCGTCGGTATGGATGATCTCAGGAAGCTGTCCAAGAACGCGGCTTCACGCACCAACAGCCAAAGCCCCGGTACGTTCGGCCCAAGCTCTCTCTTTGCCGGCCGTACCAGCAGTGGCCGACGCGGTCTCGGGCCAGGTACGCTCGGACGGGGTGACGAGTCTGGCGCATCGTCTCGCACCGCCACTCCACCCACCAAGGAAAAGGAGCCGGCAACCCACACGAATTCGTTCAGGTAAGTGGAACATGAAATGAATTGTCAACAGCATACTAATCGGGATCCAGTGCCCTTGCAAGTCTAAATGCTCAGGAAGAGGAATCCGCAGAGGTTGGCTCAAACCCTTCATCGCCGCCAGTTGCCAAGACCCAAGCCGCACGCTTGCAGGAGGCTGAGGCGGGCAAACCATCCGAATCATGATTGCGCGTCTTTCCGTACGTGCAATCTCACTCAAAGCATAGCGACGGTCGGCCATTCCTCATGAAGCTGGCTCGACTCCCTTTCTTCTTGTTCCTATAGACTTTGCCTTTGCGGCATACTGTATCTGCATTTCGTGGTGTTCTTTGCCATCGAGTCCACTTCGGAAACTTTGTGTTAACAAAAAGCGTTCGAGGCTCGTTTGTCTCACAAGCAAAAGTTTGAGGGCCGCTCTTCAGCGTGGATGAGGTGCTGTACCTCGTCCCTGCACGCCGCCCCTCTCGCATCATGCTATAGACCCGGACCATTACCCCCCTTGGCGTCACGGAGTTTGAGGGTCTGTGGACTATCTGTCGTACTGTCGACAACTGGTTCCGCGCGGACACTATTTGTTGGAAGCGCTTGCGCTATTCTCTTTCATGCTGTGTTCATATATCGCGAATGCTGTTTTATCTCATATTGCCTTTCGACTGATTCCCCCTCGAGCGAGCGGCATCATCACTGCACGCCGTGGTTGTGACCGACCACAGCTGCTATAGTCAGTGGCTACGCCCATTTTAATAACAGACGACGGGATGGTGGGGACGGAATGGTGGGAAAAACGGGCGGGAAGCCAGGGCGAAGCGAAGCAAAGAAAGGAGAAGGTGGTTATCACGGGATAGACTGCGTTGTTTTTCTTGCTTGTTCTTGTTGTTCTTGTTTCCTGATCATGTTATTTTGCCCCCTCGACCCGACCAACCTCCTTTCTTCCCTGCAACAACAATACCAAAGCCAGCTGCGATTTGTTTTCTTGCTTACTCTTTTCTTTAACTCTCGGACTGACTGAGAGAATTGAGAAAAAGGGGGGGGCCTTTGAATGGAAGAAGCATCACTCGGGCTAGCTTTGTGTTCTTTTTTTTCTCGCCTTGTCCTTTTTCTGTATAAAGCTTATTTACAGCTAGCCACCCACCCTCCAACAAATGCGTAGTACTGCGAGCGTTACGTAGGTGGCTAGCTCTCTCTAGCAAAAACTTTGTCGGTTACCTTCATCGTGCCTGCGTGGTGCTTGTGCTTGTGCTTGTCGTGTGAGTGTGAGTGTGAGTGTGAGTGTGAGTGTGAGTGTGAGTGTGAGTGTGAGTGTGAGTGTGGGTGTGAGTGTGAGTGTGAGTGACATATGACCACTTGGCCTTGATGATGATGCGGGTCCATCTATAGCTACCGCATATAGCCTTCTTGGAACGAATGAACAGTCATGCCGGACATGTGTATGTATATGTATTTTATATATACACACATCTATATCCATCTATCCATACACACCACACCCACCTCCAACCACAACACAGCAGACACACCGTCAGTTTTTTTCCCCCTTTGATTTTAGGGTCTTGTTTGTGCATCCATTCATTCATTCATTCATTCATACATCCAATTCCATCCATTCCAGTCTAATCCAATGCCAATCCAATGCCAATCTCATCCCCTCCACACCCTTCATTCAGACGACATCATCCTCAATCCCACACGTCCGCTCCATCCCACTCGCCCCAGCGCCAAAGTGCCATTTCACGAGCCCGCTGCCGCTAGTCCACGCCCAGAGTTCTTCTTCGGCGCTGAATGCAATGTTGTAGATTACGTTGGTGCTGGGACTGTTGCCGTTGTTGCCGTTGTTGTCCTTCTCCAACGATAGCGTGAGACTCGGCGCGATATCGACGATGCAATCTGGCGAGGCGTTGGAGGGGTGGTATGTGGGCGAATCGGGGCGGGGTGGGTTGTTGTTGTCGTCGTCTTCTTCTCCATCACCATCACCATCCTCATCCTCCTCAAACCCCAAGCACCACCGCCGATCCCGCCCGCCCACATCCAGAAGCCCGCGTGCCTCGACCGCAAAAACACACACGGTGCCCCACGCCGCCACTGCGATCCTTGCCCGCAGCGGCGAAAAGGCAATGCATAGCCCTGCCGAGGAGATATGCTGGACGTCGATCGCTGGTGTTGTTACGAGGCGCGCGACATAGCGCTGGTGCACGGGCTCGGACGGGTCGGATGCTGAGACGTCAAAGGGGGCGCAGGGGGGTGTGGTGGAGAGGGCTTTGGTGAGGTATATACCCGGTTCTAGGCCCGGGAGTGAGATTGGGGGATGGGCGTGGACGAGGAGGTGGAGGGTTGAGGTTAGGCAGCGGGGGTTGTTGTGGGGGAGGCAGTTGTGGTGCCAGGTGAAGAGGAGGCCTTGTCGGGGGCCGATGAAGGAGAGGGGTGGGTTGGGGGCTGGGAGGAGGAGGTGGGTTGGGGGGAGTTCGAGGATGACGAAGCCGCGCTGGAGGCTGTATAGGGAGGCGGGCATGCGGTTTGCGGGGGAGGATAGTTCGAGGAGGTCGGGGGTGCGCCAGGACAGTTTGGAGAGGAAGGATGGGTGTTGGGTGGGGAAGCTATGCGTGGATAGCTTTGAGGGTTGCTGAAGGGGAGGAAGGTCGGCGAGGGCGTTGTCGGCGGTGGCGGAACGGGATGGAGCGGCAGACCAGATGTATAGCTTGGCCGGGTATGCGGGCGGGCCGATGTGATACTCGACGCGGGGCCTGTCGTGCTGGACGACGGAGACAAGGTTGGCTGAAGCGGATGAGTATGCCAGGCCGTCGGACCAGGGGAGCAGGAGCGAGTTGTCTTGCTTCTCCTCATACGCCCCGCGTTCCTCGACGGGCATGGCTTCTTCGTGCTCGAGGAGCTGGTAGTCGACGAGGGTGAAGGCACGGGCGGTGCATAGTCCGTCAGGGGTCAGGAATGGTTGTCCTTTGTCGAGTTTGGGCGAGGCTGGGGTGACGGCGGACTCGGATGAATACAGCACGCTCAGGGAGGGCGGACAGAGGCCGGGAGGCGATTCCGAGGACGCAGGTGCTGAAGCTTCGGGGTCGGAATGGAAGACGAGATCGGTAAAGCGCATGCGATAGGGGTGCGGAGGGTACGGGGCGATATAGGAGACGCGGCGTACACCGGTGGCAGGATTGATAAAGAAGATGTGAATGGACTGATCGTCGATACAGAGCGCAGCGGCGTGGAAATGGAGGCCGAGGCCGGAGTGCGAACAGGGTAGCAGGACGGCCGTCTTCGCGTGGTATCGGTGTGGTGGATTGAGGAAACGAGTGAGGTCGGGCGACAGGACTCCGGGCTGGCAGAGGGACCTTGCGGATAGCTGCGAAAAGTAGTGCAAGAGGCTTGGGCCGTGGTAGTCGGCGTGGTGTCCGGGCAGACCAGGGAGATATGAGTCTATCATGGTGCGTAGGAGGGCATCGTTGCTCTGAACTAGCTTGCGGAGTGTGCGGCATGTTGATTTGATGGCGGACAGCGACAGGGGCTCGAGATAGTAGAAGATGGACAAGATGAGCTCTGACGGCAGTCTTAGTAGAGATGGCATATTTGAAGATTGAGAACGCGGAGGGGGTTGGTGGGGGATTGCATTCATGATGTGTATGTGTGGTGCGTGCGAACAGAGTGAATAACAAACTAGTCAAGGTTGAAGAACAAAACAAGTTAATATCTTGCTGCCTTAATGTCTCGCTGCCTTAATGTCTCGCTGCCTTGTTGCCTGCGTTTGTCTAATGTCTTAATGCCTTACCGCCTTACCGCCTTACCGCCTTACCGCCTGAATGCCTAAGGAGTCTTTCCCTCTATCTCAACACCACTTCACGAACAGACACTTCACGACCTCATGCCCAGTGTTCCAGTAATACCCCTTTTCTACAAACACTCATACATCTTCATACGGACCTGTAGCATTTCACGGCAGTACACAAAGTTGTCGCGACTGGCATGAATGTGCTGCTGCCATCGAGTTCGCGAGACGGTATATCAGTCGTATGAGAGGCTCGTCTCGTGGCCAACCTACCTTCGTATCCTCATAACGCCGACGATTGCGAGGTTGGAACAAGGCGCACGATCGTGATATGAAAGGGCAAGATGAATTTCATGCATCTTATGAGGCTCTACTATACAGCACTGCAAAAATAAACTAATTATACCAACGTATGGCTGCGCAGGCCCAGACCTTGTCGGATGACTCGTACTAGACGTAATACACAGTGAAACTGAGACCACAAACAGTGAACACGGCGCCCCACACGCCCAGGATTAGCTGCCAACCCGCCTAGGATTAGCTGCCTACAAGCCCGGGTTTAGCTGCCCCTGCGTTCCCCTATCATCTTGTGTCTCACGCCGCTTGGTGCTCACTGCGCGATAACTAAGAAGCACACCATGCGATTGTCTTATAAGGCTGGCTGGGTCAACTAAGTATGGATTGGTTAGGTAAGGTAAGTAGAGCCCGTCTAAGCGATCGAATCACGCGACGTCCATCTGACTGGTGTTCATCCGCTCGAGAGATCAATCCCGAACTCGTCGGCCTCAGAGTTTTCATCCCTCGTCTTCTCAATGTAACCTGCTATAAAGTCCCCATATTTGCTAATTGAATCGCTTCTCCCCTTTACTCTGTCTGCCCTGCCCATTGCAAACTCCCTTCTCCTCGTGGTTCTCGTGCTGCTCGTGCTGGCGGAACCCCTCGCCTGAAACATACCACCATGGCCACCACTACTCACATTGCCGCTTCCGACGTGAACGAATATGACTTTATTATTGTAGGAGGCGGCACCGCCGGCTGCGTTGTGGCAAGCCGTCTGTCCGAGTATATGCCCCAGAAGAAAGTCCTGTTGATTGAGGCTGGTCCCAGCGACTATATGGACGATCGTGTTCTGCTGTTGAAGGATTGGCTCAATCTGCTTGGCGGAGAGCTGGACTACGACTATCCCACCACCGAACAGCCCATGGGCAATTCGCACATCCGGCATTCCAGAGCAAAAGTCCTGGGTGGCTGCTCCTCGCATAACACGCTCATCTCCTTCCGGCCGTTCGAGTACGACTGCAAGCGGTGGGAAGCCCAGGGTTGCACGGGCTGGAGCTTCAAGAACTTCACTCGTCTCCTCGACAATCTCCGCAACACCATCCAGCCCGTCCATGAGCGCCATCGCAACCAGCTCTGCAGAGACTGGGTCGAGTCTTGCTCGTCTGCACTTGACATCCCCGTGATCCACGACTTCAATCACCAGATCAGAAATACCGGCTCGCTAAAGCAGGGCGTCGGTTTCTTCTCCGTCTCTTACAACCCCGACGATGGTCGACGTAGCAGTGCCAGTGTCGCCTATATCCATCCCATTCTGCGTGGCTCCGAGAGGCGTCCAAACCTGACCATCCTGACCAACGCATGGGTCTCAAAGGTAAATGTCCAGGGCGACAAAGCCACAGGTGTAGACGTAGCCCTTCAAAACGGCGAGAAGTACACTCTGAAAGCCAAAGCCGAAACCGTGCTGTGTGCCGGAGCCGTCGACACGCCCCGTCTGATGCTGCTGTCTGGTCTCGGCCCCAAGCAGCAACTCGAGCAGCTCAGCATCCCCGTCGTTAAAGACATCCCCGGTGTCGGCGAGAACCTGCTCGACCACCCGGAGACCATCATCCTCTGGGAGCTGAACAAGCCCGTGCCCGCAAACCAGACCACCATGGACTCCGACGCCGGCATCTTCCTCCGCCGCGAGCCCGCAAACGCCGCCGGCGACGACGGCGACATTGCCGACGTCATGATGCACTGCTATCAAATCCCCTTCTGCCTAAACACGGCAAGGTAAGACTCTCGCCGCCCATACGCACCACCCGCCCATATGCGCCCATCTCCCACATACTTCTTTCCCCCTTGACTCTGCCCACTCACTCACTCACTCACTCACTCACTCACCACTCACCACTCACCACTCACACAAACAGACTCGGCTACGACTCCCCCATCGACGCATTCTGCATGACGCCCAACATCCCCCGCCCCCGCTCCCGCGGCAGACTCTACCTCACCTCCTCCGACCCCACCACCAAGCCCGCGCTCGACTTCCGCTACTTCACCGACCCAGAAGGCTACGACGCCGCAACCATCGTAGCCGGCTTCAAAGCCGCCCGCAAAGTCGCCGCCCAAGAGCCCTTCAAATCCTGGCTCAAGCGCGAGGTCGCGCCCGGTCCAGACGTACAGTCGGACGAGCAGCTCTCCGAGTACGGGCGGCGCGTCGCACACACCGTCTACCACCCGGCCGGCACGACGAAGATGGGCAATGTGCAGGCGGATGGGAAGGTGGTGGTGGATGCGCAGTTGAGGGTGCGGGGCCTCGCGGGCCTGCGTGTTGCGGATGCGGGCGTGTTTCCGGATATGCCGACTATTAATCCTATGCTTACTGTGCTGGCGGTTGGTGAGCGGGCGGCGGAGTTGATTGCGGAGACGTGGGGGTGGAAGGGCATGCAGAGGGAGCGGTTGTAGATATATATGTATGTGATGTGACGGGACGGGACGGGACGGCACAGCACGGCACGCGGCGATGATATAAGGTATGTTCTGGGTGAACGGTTTGTATCAGCAATGTTTTTCTATGTTACAAGTGGTTTTGGCTAGAACGACATCCATGATATATCACGAATGTAGGATTTGACTGGCCATGAACAGTCTTCCTTTCATGGACACTCAATATCCTTTATAGAATCTATGCTGAGAATGATATACATCATAATTTTGCTCATCACGACTAAGCGGCATGCTGACGACTATGGAGCTGGCAGGATATCTGGTCTGGTCCAAAGGTACTATACTCACTGTTCTCGAGCTACATTCTTGCTCGCTCACAGCACCATTGAACTAATAATGCAAGATAGTCATTACTTGCCTGAGGCAGGAGTCTCAACGTCAATCAATCCTACTGTGCCACATACTGCGCCACACGACGGAAATATATACTCGACCTGCTGTCTCCATGTTTCTTATCCACTGTACAAGCTTCAGAAGGGCGTCCAGCGTCGTAGGTAGATCCGACCGCGTCCATGTCACAGACAAAGTTCCTCCAGGCGAAACAACCTGTGTGCCCCAAGGGCCAGCATTCCAAGAGCCCAGTACATCTCCAGAGAGAACATAAACAAAACAAAACCAAATCCCTAATTAATGGCATCCTCCCTAGCTCCAGAAGAACCGCCTCCTCCGTCCTCAAAACCGTCAATAATACCCCCTCCGAGCTCTCCCAAACCCTCGCGGTCCTTCCAGCCCAGCGACTCTCGGCAACCTGCGAATCCCATATATCGACAGCGATATGAATAAAAGCCGGCGAAACTGTCGTCTACCCCATATTCCAGAGAGACATACTCCATCCGAGACGATCCTAACTTTGCCCCGGTGACGCAGCGATCGATAGACGGAAGATTGTCCGCGGTGTGTGTATGCAGAGGCGATACACTGTAGGGGCTCCATGCGGAAGGAAGACTGGATTCATAGCGGTGGTATTCTCTCTTTTCCAAACCGTTTTGGCAGATCTGATGGTCGTATATGTGAAGCTTGATCACATCCTATCAGATATCTACTCCTGCGGGCTTGTCGTAAGTGGCCACTCCTACCAAACAGTCCTCCAGAATACCCCTACACTATGACCCTACCACAGAACATATCCACGCCCGGCGCCAGCACTCTCCTCCTCCATCTCGACGGCTACAACTAGCATCCAGGCAGCTACGACGGTAGCGGCGTGACCGACGAACAAGAAACCCTCCCCCGGCACATTCTCCTCCTTCGGGCCCCCTTATCCGCGCCGGAAATCCTTCAAGCACCTCCGCGACGACGACGACGACGACGAATAGTCCAAGAGCTCACCAATACAAAAGACGTCGAATCATACTATTAATTAATATATCAGTATATCGGGACAGGTGCTGGCCGCCACGTCAGTCAGTCAGTCAGTCAATCACACACACAAAGCACAGAAAACCCCGCCCTCTGATTGGCCCGAGCCGGCACGAAACAGGCAATTACAAAGTGAACAACGTCATGGAACGTAGTCGCAATATTTGCTGCTTGCGCGACATTGTAAGCCTGGACGGCGGGGGGGTCTGGCAGCTAATTTAGGGGCCTGTTTTGCTGCCATATTACCCACGGGGCCAGTCGTCGCGCATAAATATCTTACCTGATATCGAAGGAAATATAGAAAGCCACCCCTCAATGAAGAGATGTATTGTGTTCTTGGAGAGTACATGCATAATGCTAGGACGTATAAAAGTACACATATACGTATACAGTGTGTATCTACATTCTTTTCCGCATTCCGTTTCGTTTGTCGTTCGAGTGGTAAACAAAGCACACTGGGCATGGAAACAAAGCAGAAGCGTCGAGAGAACACGAATCTATATATATATGTAAGTAATCGGTCAGTCAGTCAGTCAGTCAGTCAGTCAGTCAATCAGCCAACTAATTAATCAGTCAACCAGTCAGTCAGTCAACCAGTCAACCAGTCAATACACCACCACCAACACCCTACCTACGTCCCATCCCACCCAACCAAACACACCATCGCCTCCACACCACACCACACACCACACCACACCCCTCGACCCCATCCAAACCCCACCCAACCTCCTCCAAACCAACCAAACCAACCCAAAAAAATGCGCCCAATCCCCCTCTCAATCCCAATCGCCAACCTCATGTCCATCCTCCTCCTCAGCGCCCTCACAGCCAGCCTCCCAACAACCCAATCCGCCTGCGCAGCACGAGTGGTACGACGGTACGGAATCTATGCCGCGACAGGGCTAGAATTGGGACTTAGATCCGGGGCTGCTGGACACGTGGACGAGGAGGACGATGGGGTAGTGCGTGCGAATGGGGGGAACGGGGACGGGGACGGGGCACGGTGATGGATGAGGAGGGAGGATGGTGTTGTGGTTTTTTTTTTTGGGGGGGGGATGAATTTACGAATGAAGAGGCGAATGGATAAATGAACGAATGAATGAATGAATGAATGAATGAATGAATGAATGAATGAATGAATGAATGAACAAATGAATGAATGAACGAATGGCGAGGCTTGAGGGAGTGAGTGAGTGGCTGAAGGGACGAAGTGGAGTGGAGGGTATTTATGAAGAAGGGATAAGTAGAGGATAGGATTCAAATTCCAGTGCACTCGACGACGTTCCAACCATGATTAATGTTCTCCTTGCTCCTATTCTGCGATCTGATTGAAAACCGCGGTCTATGCTCTTTTTCATAATACACTTCGCGCTGCTCTACAGACCTCCCGTCTACTTCCAGAGCTTGCTCAAACTCGTCGCCTTGTCGTCATGCTTGTTCAACACCTTCGCTGTCGCGAGGTCAAAGTCCTCTTGTGTGACGTGCACTCTCCGCTCTCGTAGCGCATACATGCCTGCCTCCGTGCATACACCCTTCAGCTCTGCCCCTGAACATCCATTCATCTTTTCTGCAATCTTCGTCAGGTTGATGCCGCGCGTGAGGTTCATGCTGCGGCTGTGGATGCGTAGAATGTCTGCACGCGCCTCGACCGTTGGTGGCGGAAACTCGATCTTACGGTCGATGCGGCCCGGTCGAAGGAGCGCTGGGTCGAGGATATCGAGACGATTGGTGGCCATGATGATCTTGATATTCTTAGTGGGCTCAAAACCATCGAGTTGATTCAGCAGCTCCAGCATAGTGCGCTGGACTTCCGAGTCGCCGCCAGATGAGCCTTCGACACGGGACGACCCGATGCTGTCAATCTCGTCCATGAAGATAATGCTAGGCGCATGTTCACGCGCCATGACGAACAGCTCGCGCACCATACGTGAGCCCTCACCGATATATTTCTGCACCAGCTCCGACCCTGACACGCGGATGAACTTGCAGTCTGTGTGATGGGCGACGGCACGAGCGAGAAGTGTCTTTCCTGTACCCGGGGGGCCGTATAGGAGAACACCCTTCGGCTGAGCGATACCGAGAGACTCGAAGAGCTCTGGATGCTTGAGACCAAGCTCGATGACTTCTTTGATCTCTTTGATCTGCTGATCCAGACCACCGATCATATCGTAGGTAGAGTCGGGCACCTTTTCCACCATCATGAGAGACACGAGCGGATCGACGGAGGAGGGAAGCATCTTCTCGAGTTTATAAGAATCGGATAGGAGGGTCACGCGTTTCCCGACGGTGAGCTTCGCGATATCGACGTTGTCTGAAATGTCCACGACTGCGCAGCCACGACGTCAGCATGCATTCTACCACGCATGGCGACAAGTGGGCACGTTTCGTCGCACCAGCTATTTTTCACGTACCATATTTGCCCTCTGGATGCACCTTGACGAGTACCTTCTTCGTCCCCATCACCTTGACCACCTCGCCGACGTACGACCCTGGCTGTTGCAGCAGCCCTAGCTCTTCGCGAAGCAACCGTACTCTCGAGTTGTAGTCATTCCGTTGTGCTTCCAGACGTCTGAGTACTGCCTGTCCTTGTATTATTTCGAGCTTCATGCTCTCTATCTTGTTGTGGAAAAAGGTGTCGAGCGCCATGATGGACGACGGCAAGGGCGGCAAACGAAGGTTGAGACTGTGACTGAAACGGAGGCTAGGTGTAGACTGAGCCAAGGAGTGAGATGAGTAGTCAAGAGACTCAGCGCTTGTGAAGTCGGGCAGAGTGGAAGCGTTTAGATGATGCAGGTAATCGTGGTTGGTCGGAGGTCCATTGCGAGATCTAGCTTCACCGAAGCTCAGGTCCGGCCGGAGATACTTCGGGACAGTCACCTGTCGACAACACGGGTAGTCCTGAATGAGATACAGAGTTTCCAAGACTTGATTGGTGCATCAATATTATCAACTACATCTGTATACGTTCGGCATTCTTGTCGTTTCATCAGATGAGGATGTCGATTTAGATCTTGTGCTGTTCAATGTGATTCTTCTATGCCCGTAACATTATATCTACAGAGCAGTAACGAAGTAACGAGTGTGAGACGGGTATCATCAGTATGTGCAGAAATCCAAGCCAGGCACCACCCTATGTGCATTCAATAAGATCCTGAATATGTGCTCCATACGCCTTATTCGTACCCCGACGGAAAATGACAAATACATATAACAGAATATCGCAAAATGATCACCCTGTACTGGAAGGCCCCCACTCGTGCCGAGTCGCTGGGGTGTTGTTTTCACTGCCACTTGCCGTCGGATTCCTCTCCTCGGGCAATCGACCAGGTTCAGCTTGTCGAGTGCGGATGCCGAATGTTCGATTTAATCGTTCAGCAAGTCGTCTTCTTCGTGAGTCGTTTGCTGCGCCGTCGGTGACATCGTCATTCGTCGATCGTAGACGTCGAAGCTCAGCAATGCGTTCATCACGCGTCATCGTACGACTAGAGCTGAATATGTACGTTAAAGCGCTTCGTCTGCGGAGATCCTCTTCGAGGGGCGGTGCATCAGAGGGACTGCGAACTGCCTCATCTTCGGTGGCTTCAGGCGGGCGAAGGTCTATGCGACTATGAAGGGGTTAGCTAAAGAATGGACCAGCAGGATTTGATTATGTCTTACCAAAGCGGACACGTTCCGGAAACATTGAGAAGCCATTGATCAACACAGCCAGCGTGGAACTTGTGGTCGCAAGGTAGGACTCTAACGTCCTGGCCACGTTCGAATTCTTCGGCACATATAGCGCATTCCAATCCTGTTGCCTCACGGTTTGATACGTCGTCTGTACTCTTAGCCTCTGCTGGTGCAATACCACCCGTGTTCTCTAAGCTCTTCTTGGGAGCGCTTGCTGCCGTGGACGTAGCTACTGTGCTTGCGACCTCCAATTCCTCTGTCGTCGCTCCCGTGTTGGTGCCTGTCTGTTTACTGCTAGTCCCGAGCTCTACATCATTCGGCTTCGATGCTTGCTCTTCGCCAAACTTGACGATTGGAAGAGTGTCTAGCATGGCTCGTGCGATGCCACGGGCTCTACTTTGCCTCGGTCGGCCGGCGCCATCTCTGGGACCATACCTTTCTGGATGCCGATGCGCTCTGACAGCGCCAGTCATGATTATGATCAGGAACAATGCAGTGATGACACCCGTGATGCTATACAAGATAATCATCGCCACTGCAGTCGACGGAGACGGACCTCCTGGAGGTTCTGTCTGGTTGTTTGGCCCCGCCCTCTGTATTGAGACCAGGAACTCTGAGGTGGTGGAATTCGCAGCTTGCTGAAGCCTACTCAGCAAGTCTGTTGCGTTCCGTGTGCCAATCATGGTATATATAGATAATGCGTCGAGGCTCTGATCTGCAGTAGTGTTCGCAACACAACCTGCTTCTGCTACCTGACTGAACAACAGAACAGCAGATGCCCTTCGATCTTTCATAACGATGTTTACAACATTCGCAGCTTGTAAGTTGCCAGGATAGTCTCTCGCGTCGCAGCTAATGTAAGCGACATTTTTCCCTCCTTGAGTGGGGAACGTGTTGGCATTGTCCGTATTGGCTATGATGAGGTTGGCCATTGTACCTGGCTGCCACGGTATTAGGCCCTATGATACAAGTCTAACAACTACAGGCTGACTTACGTTGTCTCTTGCTGCGGCCGTCATGCCCTCGATGTCGGCAATGTGACTCGTATCGCCGCCAGCCAGATCGAACTGCGGTTCTGCAGCCCTAGCCTGATCAGCGGCATGTATTGCAGTTGTTGATTGCGCAACGATGGTAGTTGCGGATGCTACCGCTACCATGAGCTTGTACGTCCATGATACCATGGTTGTGGGTATGGGTTGCGCGAGCAGTAGTAGTTGTTTAGGACGAGACAAGCGTCATTGCTGTATGTCACTTATGGCAGAGATCACTCGTCAAAGATCGTGCAAGAGAATGATGTGAGGGGCGAAGACAGTGTAGCATGACATGGCTCGGTATCAGATCATGAAGACCCAAGGTAGATATGGGGAAATCGTGAACGTGCTGCGCTGGGGCCGCCCGGATCTGATCGCCCCACTTATCCTGCCGTCACTCAGTAGTCCCGTCACTTAATTACTCAGTACTAGTCAGACCCAGCCCCAGCCCCTAAGCGTATCAGTTCTTAATGGCGTATTCGCGTATTGGCGTCTTGGCTCACCGCGCAGAAACACCTCACCTCATGGCTGGGCAGCTCTCCGCCAAGCAGCTTTTTCACTGTGATTCCAGCATATCAATCCGACTTTCTTCTACACAGCCCCATAGCGACGAGGACGAGTTCAGACATCCCGGCCCAGACATGATATACATGGCTTCGTCAGCATCAAGATAATTGGCTAACAGTAGTGCCTCCACCATACACCCTCGGATCCGCTAACTCCGAAGCCAAGTCTGA
The DNA here is from genome assembly GCF_010093815.1 of Pseudovirgaria hyperparasitica. Classification (NCBI taxonomy): domain Eukaryota; kingdom Fungi; phylum Ascomycota; class Dothideomycetes; order Acrospermales; family Acrospermaceae; genus Pseudovirgaria; species Pseudovirgaria hyperparasitica. Next base: position 1,381,517 of record NW_022985551.1, read on the forward strand.
AACCGTCCTTGATGTCTCGCTTCGTAGTTCATCGTGGCGTGGCGTGATCAACAAACGTCATGGAGTATTACTTATTGGCGTCGAGTAGGCTTGTCTGTCATTTGTCTGCAAGAATACTGCAAATGAAGAATGTGTTGGGTTATCTTGTCTTATTAAAACTCCTTCACGTATGCATACCATGCTTCAACAGCGAAGGAAGAAAAAAAGAGATGCCAAACCCTGACTCGCGCTTATATCTGCTATGCCCATGTCTCATAATGTGTACCTGGGCGCCTCGCTATGTGTTGAATGATGATTCCTGGTGGTAGAATCACCGGAAGGGTTTCCGTCTTAGAGTAGTATATCGTCTTGCAATGTATTGCCGTCTATTCGGCGACAACGTTATCCTGTGTCTAGACACCAGCCAATTACCGATCTCTGTATCATCGATCGCTATGCAATGCAGAGATGAAAGTTCGAGTCTCAACTTGATTAAGATGCCACAAATGCGCAGCCGGGAAGAAGCAACAACGCAAATCAGAGTCGTCGTCGCTAGAAAGCCCGGCCGTGAGTGCCACTGCCCTTGACTTTGAAGCTGGAGGACTCAAATCGCGTACTCTCTAAAAGACCACCAAGCGCCAGTGTATCGTACGGATCAACACCATTCAGGCCCGCTTCGTTGAAAGACGACAAGTAGAATCCGACAGTGACGACGAGGTATGCCAGAATCAAGATAGACCCTTTAAAGTAGTTGCTTCTCCCCTCACCGTATACGTACGATAGAAGGAAGACGCAAAGCACTACCGTAACCATGTCCCATTGCGGGAAAATAAGAGCTGTTCGTCGTCGTCAGTGGTGCTGGTAACGGGAATGTGTCTATAGACTCACTGAAGGTATGGTGTATGACTTCTTTGGAATCGACGAGACCAGATGCACCGTAGAAAGCACTGAACAGCACCAATGCGGGTACTTGAAGCAGACAAACTTGAAGGGCGTAGGCGGAGCCGATCTCCATGGACAGAGCAATGTTACCGTTCATTGCAAACGAGATAGCGTTCTATTTGTGTCAGTAACTTTAGTGCTCGTTCGAGGTGGAGACCTTACAAGAAATTCCGTTGTATTCGGAACCAGTGCGAAAAGCGTAATACCCAAGAACTTTTCGTCGATATCCACATTTTCGAGCACAGCATCGACAGTATTCACAAGAATCTCAGCAATGATTGCATAGGCGACAGTTGCGCTGAGAAGGATGGCCGTACTCTTCTTGCGACTCCAATTAGGGGCGTCGTGACCACCGGCTGCCTGCTCAGCTGGTGCTTCACCATGGGCATGCGTCTCTTCGACAGTCGAGCCTCGGTGGCTATGTGCTCGTACCGTGGCAGCAGCCTGTGTTACCTTTCGTGGCGCCTTCGTTGCATCACGAGCAGCCACAGCAGCGGCAGTGGCGGCTATTTCAGCGATGCACTGGGTGATTGCATTGTTCTGCTCATCCGACAGGCCTTCGACATGAAGACTTTCGGGCTGTGCCATCTCACCGTCAGCCTTCGGCGGTACGACATGTGGTGTGGACGGTATGGTGCTGGGAGCAGTCGAAGACTTCTTATGGTTTTCGTGAATGACTTCCCCGCTAGTTGTAAGACCTGCAGATTTGAGAGATTGTCCTAGAATACGCTTGTACAACTGTGTTTGTCGGATATCGGATCGCGATGTGCCACTGTGAGCTTCAAAGGATGATTGGAGATTCAGCGTGTGAGGGTGCTCGAAATGTCCACTAGTGCTCAGCTGACTACTGGTCATATCATGCTTCTCGGGCTTCTTTTCATCTATCTCGTTGTTCCAGATGACCGCGGCATGAGTTCTCAACGTGAACAACAGGCCAACGACATATGAGAGAAACAGAAGAACGGAGCAGAACCAGATGTACGGCTTCAGCGCTTCTTTGTAAAAGCGATCATGTATGGCTGGAGCCTGGGAAAAGTAGCATCGTCTGCAGTCGCGATCGCCCGTGTAGGCGTGATGAGCGCATTGATGGCAATTGAGCTCGTGCTAGGAGTCGTTAGCGTAGGTCCAATAAAGCCCGATATACCACTTACACTGCCGTAGATCTGGTAAAATAGCGTAGGACTGAAGCAACCGATAATGGCAAAGAGTAGCATGGTAGATGTCACCCCTGCTGATCTGACGTTGAATCTTTGAGTCTTTCGTTTCAATGCACCAAAGCACATGGACAACCCAGGGAGAAACAGTATAGCAGCAAAGATGCTGCCGATGATACTGCCTTCGACCAGTTGCGCCTTACCCTCTTTCAACGCAACGCAGTACAGGAACACTTCCACAATGGTGGAGAACAGTGCATTGACGGTAGCACCAATGCCCATAGATGATTGGGCCGAAATTGAAGCCACAGCTTGTCCGATGAAGTAGGCCAAAGGTATGATTGAGAACAGTGCAAGCACAAAGACGAAGCCTGAGCTTGTGAGTGCGTTTCTAATTCCAAGAGCTACCCCAAGCACCCAGTAATCGAAAATGACGAAAGCAACAATTCCGAGCAAGTTGATGAGGAAGATGTTTGTACCGTCAATTGTGTATTTCCAATATCTGGTGCCAACAGCACGGTATGTGCACAGTAAGATCGAGGAAGACTGCTCGCCACCCCGTCGGACATCAGAACCATCAGCGTGGAAGGAGAGTGCCAGTGGATGCCGTCGCATATGATCAAATAGTAGTAAAGTCACCTTGCCCATAGGTATTGTAAAAACCAAGAGCCAGCATATACCGGAGACGAGCAGGAGGGACGGTGCCAATAGACCATAGAAGGCGATGAAGAAGATGATGCGACCGAGCGTCCATTTACCGCGACCGAACAGACGTCGCTTTCGGGTATCATTGTCATTCGAATTACTGTTACCACGTCCGGTCCGTCCAAGTAGACTCTGGGTCTCGGAGGCTGTCGAGTCGATACTGTTCCGTCTTCGTCCGATGATAGAGCCCTGTATGTTGATCGGTCCGAAAAAGAGTCGACCTTCTTCGATGTCTCCACTCTGCCATTGCTCGTATTCACTGATGCTTCTTCCTTCACCCTCATCCTCCTCGGCGTATGCTTCATCCTGGATAAGTCGAACATATTTGCCAAACGGATAGATCAAATACCGCGCTAGGCCCAACAGCACAGTTCCATACTCGACACAACTCCCTTGAAACCCAAAGAGTAAACAGAAGAGACCACCGGCAGCAGCAATGGCCGCAAGCCACCATCCGAAGAGAATCGACCATATGAAGTTGAACAGAACTAGCCAACGACTCACGAACAGTCCGGGTGTAGAGTGGATGTCTCCTTCAGCGTTCTTCTGTACAGATCGGTCCTTCTTGTAGAGTGCTGGCTTCCAGATCCTGATACCAAAGGGATGTGTTTCGTTGATGGCTTGTTGCCTGTCTCGCAAAGTAAAGCTCTCTGCATCGCTAAGGTCGGCATCATCGTCGTCTGCACCCGGAGTTTCTACTTCTTCTTCTTCTTCATCCTCACCAGCTACAACGGTTGCCTCTTCTCCAGATGTTACATTGTCATCTGGAGACTTTGGACCAGACAGACTCACCTCGCGAGGTGACATCGGCTCATCATCGTCACCTTCGACTGTCGATAGCTTAGGTGGTTGCGCGGTCACTCTCCTCCGTACGGTCGAGGGCTGCCGCCTGAGAGTGCCAGATGACTGTCTTGCTTGTCTAATCTTCGCCATGTCTTCGTCCACCTCCTCCTGGGCATCATGGACAGAGAAATGTTGATTGCGGTGAGAGGAGGGCCGGCGTCCCATACCAGGTTTTTTGGGGCGCGATTGTTGTGGTGAAGGCTCGACGGAGGTTGAGCCAGTACGGGTTGTGTTGCCAGATATCGTTCCTATTGTAGAATGAGCAGTATTCAACTAGATTACGACTCCTGTACGTACCATATACGGAGGTGGACGTCTGTGACCGGTTGTGATGTCTTCGTTCCGTAGCTGGCGACTGGGTAGAGCTCTCTTGGACCGCGCTCCAGTCCGTTGCCCTCGCTGAAGCTGCAGCTTCTTCGCCAGCAGAGCTTTTCGGTCTCTTTGGATCAGACATTGTCACGGGCCTGGTGTTTAGATCGTGGACCGAGATTCTTTACGCGATGGTAGGGATCGAGACTATCGCGTCGGACTATGCTGCTCAAACGAAGGATGGCACAGCGCGTCCTCAGCCTGCCGGCGTGTCGAAGAGCTGCGGCCGGGCCCAGAAAGTGCGCGTGTTCGACAAGGAATGTAAGACTGAATGGTCATGAGGAAGATATCACTGCATGCTTGGTCGGCCAATGTAGGAGTGATAAGTTGATTATCAAATGTAGCGGGGAAGCTGCAGCAGTGTTGCACGTGGAGAGCAGAGCTCTCTCTCACAAGTGACGACTGGAGTTTAGCTTCGAAGTCCCAAGCATCAACCGACTACACCTACGGCCCTTCAAGCTTTAATTTTGCCTAATGGTTGGTCCGCGCGCAACTCCACACGTCATGCTGCAGAGTCTGGTTAATTTATCTCGAATCTAATTTCCGTTGTCCAAAATATCAATCGGGAGCTGTTTCTGTCATGCACGGAGCTCAAGATTGGTTTAGCCCGAGCCTTGACGTAAACCTTAAAAAAAGGTCGTTGCCGGTTTCTAGGGCATTTTCGGCGAAAAGCGATCTCTGGGGCACCTGTAGCAGTAGTGTGGTGTTAATCACTGGAGCCCAAGAGTCTCGATGTAGGCAATTGCAAACAGATCTTGCGTGAAGTCAGACTATCGATAGAACTCGCGCGCACACTCACATTCAGTCCAAAGACAATGTGATTGCTTGAGAATTTCCATTACAGACAATTTTGCGCACATAGTATGCGTGTCCGCGTGCGTCTTGGCGCGACTTCGTTTTAGCATTCATATTACTTGTAGACTGGCCCGAACATCCCTGGGCTGTCTGCTTTTGCGTCCGCCACAGTCATATCTATCATAATGCGTGTGACATCGGCTGTGAGGCGCGAGGTCGTGGTACGAAAGACGTATTCATGTTACTACCACGGGAACATGCACTTGTGGACCAATAACCTGTGGCCCAGGGTATCATACTCCTTCATTGTGATCCAACTGTCGTTTCCGTTGGGGCTAAGCTTCCCAAACACACTGCCTCCTTTCCAAACGACGACCTGAGGATCCAGCTCCCTAGGCGGCGGACCTATCAAGATTTCTTTCTGGAAACCAGGCTTGAGCGCACGCAGTCGATCTTCGAGCACAGTACCGAACCCGGGCATAGCACCGCCGCCGCCGATGAGCATAATGCCTCCAAAGAAGTCTCGCATTTTGCGCTCGTCGCCACGAGCTCCTTGCGTTATTGATGCAATTATAGCCATGTCAAGTGGCATGACTGGTAGAGTCTTGTCCCTCTCTTCAGCGGCACGGATCTTTTCTAGGGTAGGGTCAAAGAATATTTTGCCTGCATCAGTGGCGTCATTTGTTGCATCAACTGCTGAGGACGCGCCAGCTTGTTGTGGTGTGCCTTCCGGTGCTGGAGATCCGGCGATTGACGAGCGAGGAGTGTTTTCAACTTCGTTGAGGCGAGAGAGAAGACTAAAGTGGGCTTGACGGCTCGGCGTAGAGGTTACAGCAGCCGCTGCTGAAGTCTCTGTTGTTGATTGTGTACCATTTTCTGTCATATTTGAGTATTTCTCAGCTGCAAATTGTATGACTGTGGCTTGCGCCGGGGACAGTGGGTCATTGGGCGATCCATCGTATAAATCATATGAACGGTCAATCAACTTCCGGCGACACTCTAGCTTCTTTGTGTGATCAAAAATTGTAGGTCGAAAGAAGCCCTTTCATTGTCAGCGTGATTTGTAAAGAGTGACGAACAGCTTACCAGAGGCGCCAACATGACTTCGTCGTATGTTCTAAATTCGTATTTCCTCGTATCCTGTCCAAAGGCTCTAAGATGGAACTCCCAGCCATGAACGGTTATATCCTGTTCTTGCATGGTGCAAAACTTTCTTTTCAATTCCTCTGCCAATAGGAAGTCGTAACGCCGCCTGAGATTGATATCTCTATACGGAAATTGATCATGTAGCATCATCCTAACGAATGTTTCGGTGACATCTGCACCGCCGTACTTCATATTGATTCGCGAGTCTTCAGCACAAAGTCCTTCGTCTACGCAGCAAATGGAAGTTTTCTGATGTCCTATATCGACGATGCAGGATATGGAGTACCCAGCGCCGAAAGTAGCCGAAAGACTTTCCTGTTGAAAGCAGACGCGCCCAAATCCAAGGTCTCTGATCAGTATGCTGAGTACCGTCTGAACATAAGTCCGTTCGTAGAGATCCGGTATTATGAAGACACAGCTATACTGTGCCCAATCTTTCCGGTGCGATAAACCAAGTAGGTTATTGATACTTTCTTCCAGTATTGTCGTGAAATCGTTGTATAACAGGTTCTTGTTTGCATAGTCGACTTCGTTGAAACAACCGTTCCGTATGGGCCAGAAAAGTTTGTACCGGGGCTTCGAGCCTTCAGGTATCCGTAAAGCGGCTTCTCCAGTGATATATTCGGGTGGCTGTTTGGAAGGGATCTCGGTCCACTCTATGCGGTGTGGATCGTTATGCTCCGTGATGACGTCGGGTTCATGCCTCTTGTTGAAATTGAGGACCAACTCCTTAGAGTTTGGTAAGAGCCTCCTTTTGTTGTTCCGCATCTGGGTTTTGAGGTCTGCAGACATGCTCGCAAATTCCTTCTTGAAGTCCTCTCCAAACCACTTGTCCATTTTCTCCGGTATCTCGCCATCAATTTTGATTCTTTTGGGTGCCGGTTCGCCGTCGCCCTCTTCAGACTCATTCTCCTTCCATTGCCGCGCGATTACCATAGGTACCGTCTTTGGGAGAGCATCGTTACCAAGTCCTACCCTTAGGTTTTGGCTACCGACATGTATCACTACCAACTTAGATCCGAGAACATCCTGTGAGCCCAGTGCGCCACTCTCCATATCATTGATGTCATCTGCTAGCTCTGTAGTATCTACCATATCACCGGTCTGAGCTAGGGCGCCTCGGTCTTTGTTTTCTCGTGCGGTTTGTAGATGTCGTGCGCGGCTGTCTTCATTCTGTGTTCGGTAGGCAAGGTATTGATCGTCGCGTTTCAAGTATTCACTGGAGGCTATGTTGTTAGCTTATCCCATGGGTAATGCGAACAGCGACCCAAGGGGCGGCAGGAGGCAGGGATTAGAGCTTGTTAAGACAGTCGGGGGCGTACGTGTAGTAGTTCTTCTGATTGATCATATTCACTTGCGGCCATGTCGAGAGGTCCAGACCATTGTCTGTCTTTGCCAATCCTGAAAGACGTTTCGTAAGCTCCTCTGCACGCGCCAGCTAGTCTGCTGGCATAAATGTTGCTGGAAACATACCCTCTTCCCGCATCATCGCCTTGCCGGATTTCTTGCCCACCATCTTGAATGCAATGAAGACTTCGAGCCTGGGTCATATGAGGATATGAGCAGCTCTACTACCAGTTCTAGGTTGTCCACGCTTCAGACTTGTCTGTCCAGCTTCAAACGCGTGCGTCTCGACAATAACACCTAACGGTTAATTACGGTCGGGTGGAGGTGTATCATGAGCTTATCAGATTCTACCGAACTTTCCCCGGCTCAATCTATTCACGTACGCGATTCGTTACGAATGAGGGAATTAAGCATCCTGAATCTGAAGGACATGGAATGTGTGTGCTAGAGCCTCACAATTTATGTATCCATCTTTACGATCTTTTGCGTCTCTCTGGACTGCGAGATTGGGACACGCCATCACAGGTAACAGCGCATGTCAGATCTACTCTATGTCATATTTAAGTACCAGTACCCTTTGCTTAGAGCAGGGTATATCATACAACTCTACCAGGTAAGAGGTTCTGCATAGCTATGTTCAGCTTCAGGACCGATCTAGACATCTTCTTCTACCTTCTCATGCGACGAATCTGAGTCATTCACCGACTGTCTGGCATCAACACCCTGATCCTGACCTAATCTTCGCCATTCCACTGTGACAGTACCGATTACAGAGGCGCAACCGAGTCCGACGGCGACATAGAATGTATTAACGAGGGCATCGTTATAGCCGAAAAGAAGAAGACTCAATTCCTTCCCCGACACCATGTCTCTTATGTTCGTGGCCCCGGTATTAGCTATTTCGCTTGGATCAATACTAGGCATTCCTGTAAGATTTTTGACCAAGCTATTCAGAAAGATGGCTTGTCCGATTGGGAGGCAAATGGCTGTACCAAGGAAGCGCACGAAGAGGACAAATACAGTCCCGGTCGCGACGTCCGCCCGTCTGAGAACAGTTTGTACGACAACCAAGCCCTGCTGCAAGCCAAGTCCGAGGCCAATTCCGAGAACCACTTGGTAGCCAATCCATTTAGCAGGACCAGTGCTGGGCTCTAGTGTTGTTAGGAGACCTGCTCCGATGGGCATAAGTAGCGAGCTGGCATAAAAGAAAGGATTGTTGTATGGAATCAATTTGGTAAGAATCACCCCAGACCCTACCGAGCAAAGGACTGTTGCAATCATTGTCGGAAGCAGCATGATTCCGGACTTTATGGCACTTACGCCCTTGATCGCTTGGAACCACAACGGTAAGTAGAAGACTATGACCTGTGCGGCAGCGCCGTTGCATAATCCGAACCAAGTAGCACCCGCTATACTCCGTTGCTTGACAATTCGTGGTGGTAATGTTGCATCTTCCTGTTTCCAGATCTGGATCCCAATGAACACCAGAAACAGGACGACGCTCAGTACGAAGAGTATAATGATGCGGGCATCATTCCAAGGATATTTGACCCCACCCCATTGCAAGGCCAGTATTAGACAGACGATGGCCGGTAGAACTACGATGGTGCCAATTGGATCCAGCTGTTGAACTCTGCCTACGAAGCTAGAAGCTGGAGAGTCAAGCTTCTGCCCTCGCTGGTCGACAAAAAAGAAGGTGACAATAATGGATATTGCGCCCACGGGAAGATTGATATAGAAACACCACCGCCAGCTAACCTTATCGGTGAAGGTTCCTCCGATTAGTGGTCCCACAACCGACGCAAAACCATATACAGCGCCGAACAGTCCCTGGTAGATAGGACGCTCCTGCAATGGAACGACATTGAACAGTATTACCATGACCCCTGAGAAGATCGCTGAAGATCCTAACCCAGCAATCGCGCGTCCCACGATGAAACTTGGTGAGTCAGGAGCCGCACCGCAGACGACAGATCCGATCTCGAATATGACGCAGGATATCAGAAAGATTGGCTTCACCGGATAGTACTTGTAAATCTTCCCTGTGAGAAGCTGGAAGCAACACATCGTCAAGATGTAGGCCGTATTATACCAGGACAAATCGTCGAGCGAATGAAATTCATCGGTAATCCGAGGCGTTGCTGTAGCTAGAATGTTTTGGTCCTATAGCCACAGATGATCAATACACATGTTGGATAGAGCTTCGATTGGGGCTATTACCAACGTGACGAGGAACATGGCCAGATAAGCCGCAGACATGATAATTATACGTTTCGACAATCTTGGATATCCATCTTGGGCCTGCTCGGGGATTGCGTTTCCCTTGCCATTTGAGAGGGCTTGTGACATTGTAATATGGTAAAAAGATTCAATAAGAATGCATAGTAACTTGGAAGGTGAAAAGCTTCTGAAGTTGGGCTCCCACCTATCTTATATACATTACTCAAGGATGAGCATGAACAAGCACCTCACCCTTGTCCACTGTTTGTATGGTGCTCGGAGAATAGAAAAAATACCTTGCCGACCGAGCCAATATCAAGAGCTAGGAATACTACTATTATTTGATTGGTTGCTATGATTACAATCTCAGTTCAGCCTAGTTTCGGGGCTCGGACCGACCAATTTTCTTGGGACACCCGAAGCGACCGTCGCAACTGTCTGTACCCAACACCGAATCAAACAATTTATGCAGAAGCACCATAATGGCAGACTCGATCGATCTGAAGAGTTGAGCATCGAATCTTCTATATACCCGCGGGATCTCAAGGTCTGCCTATCGCCGGGCCTCAACTCTCGAACAATCGTCAGCTCTTGATATATATTAAAAACACCCGCTCTACTCGCGACAGTACATTCGGACTGACTGCAACAGCCTGGTTTGGATCAAGCCTACAAGCAAAAACTAGGCGCAGTACTCTTATGCTTCCAATCACCCAGGTAAGTATAATGAAAAGCTACTCGAAAGTATGACATGTCTGAACGTAAATCTAGCTCCAAATACTATCTCTACGTTAAGGTACCATGAGTGTCTCAGGTCCTTCAAGCTTCTCATGTTTGCTTTGCCGTCAGCGGAAAGTCAAGTGCAACAAGCAGAGCCCGTGTAGTAACTGTATCAAAGCTGAGAAACCATGTAACTTCATCGCCCCTGTCCGTGGGACGCGGAAGAAGATCAAGCCGCCAAAGGAAGGTCTCCACGCCAAGCTACAAAGATATGAGGAGCTCCTGAAGTCTTATGGAGCTAAGATTGAGGCATCAGACGAAGATCATCAGACGGATGCAGAAACCGTAGCCCAGTCTGAAGACTTCGAGATGGTGGAAGCCCCACAACACCAGAGTGTGACGCAAGCCAGCCCTAGTGCGCATTCGAGGAGGTCCCCGGAGCGACGACCTGAGGCTTTCGAACACGGACCCAAGCTTGTTACCAAGAACGGAACTTCTCGATACTTCGACAAGTAAGCACTCGATCTTACCCTCTGTTTGTATTTTTGCAGAGATCCTTTGATCGGTTATATCTTGCGTTGGCTGGTATCTTTCATTGAGATACAACCGCTCAGGTACAAGTCACTAGCCAGTTCGTCAGCTTCGTATTCTCTTTGTTGCCCAAGTCCAGGCCTTCTTTACCTTCTGCCTCTTCCCCTCGATCTAAACCTGCCCATCACTCATTACGTCATATTCCATATTTCTGGACTCTTATTGTCCCTATCTCGTGTATATATTGGCCTCTACAGAGAAACTAACTTGATCTTCATGTAGTGCTTACTGGGGCAATCTTGGAGATGAGGTAAGCATGCTCCACAGGGACGTACTTTCACCATAGTAATAATGGCACAGCTCCAGCATCCCGAAATTGGTAACCTCAAGGAGCCTGTGGAAGATAACAACACGGATGGGACTGAGATATTCTTTCAGCCTGGACCAGAGTACAGAATTGAGAATTTAGGTGCACTACATCCGAATGCCCAGGTACTGAGTATGCTGAAAGACATATTCATTGATCGTGTGGATCCGCTACATAAGATATATCACGTCCCGACGTTCTGGAATGGGCTGGTCAAGGCCCTCCAACGGCCCGAGAGCTTCTCTAAGAGCTTAGAGGCAGCTGCATTTGCATTCTATCTCGCCACAATCTGCTCTATGAGTGAGATGGAAATCCAACGATGTTTTGGTGCACCGAAATCTATCGTAGGGCCTCGATACAGACTTGCTACACGACAAGCCTTGGTCAGTGCAGGATTCCTTTCAACCTCGAGCCCTGAAACGCTTGGCGCGTATGCCATGTTCATTGTGAGAAACCCAGTTCCATCCCGTATCATATACTTACCTCGCAGATGAGCGTCAGAGAGAACCACCGAGCCGACACCCTTTACGTGATGTCTGGTATCTCCATAAGACTTGCGCGCAAGATGGGACTTCATCGAGATGGGCTATCTCTGGGTCTTTCGCCCTTTGAGACCGAGATGCGTAGACGGCTGTGGTGGCAACTTGTATACATCGACTTTCGTATGGCCGATGTCTTAGGCATCAAGCCTTCTCTTGATCTCGATGGCGATACCCAAAAGCCCTTGAACGTCAATGACGATGACCTATACCCAGATATGACGGAGTTTCCTACCGAGCGAAATGGAATCACCTCAATCACCCTTTGCATGATCAGATGCGAAACAATGGAAAATTTGCGCTCATTGTCTCTTTCCATTCCAGGAGATTCACGCTGGGAAGCCCTCTCGGGCCCAGCGGTTGCCGTCGAAATGAAGGATGAAACTATTAACAAGCTCGAAGACCATTTGGAAAAAAAATACCTACGTTACTGCGATCCTACAAATTCCTTACACACGTTTGCGTCTATAATGTGTCGAGCGACAATCTGCAAGCTTAGGCTACTCGCACACAATCCGCGCCAATTCGCCACCAGCCGTTTGCCAATACCTAAGGATGAACGAAACATCGTATTCGTGAACGCTAAAAAGCTGCTTGAATATGTTGTGTTTTTACAGCGAGATCCGAACATGGAGAGATACCTGTGGCAGATTGGGACTAGCTTTCTCTGGAACACCATGCTTTATGCTCTGATTGAAGCTCGGCACCGCAAGACTGGTCCAGATGTTGACCAAGCTTGGCAGCTGATCGGATCTGCGTTCTCACATTATCCACAGATCTTTGACGAGTCCAATGCTGCAGCCGTTTACATGGTTGTAGGTAGGTGGGCCTTGCAAGTTTGGGATGAATATGTCGCAGCTTCGAAGGCTGAGGGTCTGCCAGAGCCTCTTTGTCCAGACTATATCAACAAAATCAGGCAGTGTCACGATCCGATCTCTGATCCAGACTCGCCCAGCAGGTCAAGGAATGACATGACGCAATCTAAACAGACATCATTCAGCTTTCCGCAAAATCAAGGACAGACATGCAATGATGGACTGCACGTAACGGAAAATCTGGACAGTTTTGGCCTGCCTGAACACTTGTCTTTCGAAATGGATTCCGGCGAGTGGCTTCAATGGGACCAATTTCTTGCAGGACAGGATGGTTTTGTCCAGGACAGCTTCACACAGCTTCCGGCAGCTCAGTGGACTTCTCTTAGGACTTTGACGACATCTGATAGTAGCAATCAGAACAGCTGAAAGGGTCCGTCATCTCGATGCATAGAAGATAGAAGGAAAATCGTCGAATGGCTGTTTGCAGTCTTGAACTAGCCAGAGCACGGTACCTGCCAGGCCGTCTCCTTTGTCTCACACATGCAATTAGATGCATATCCATTGACTCGTACGGCAACTGCATCGCTTGATTAGCACTATTTCGTGCCTTTCCGTGGAGCAGATACTTTCGTCGATCTCACGTCATGAGACTCGAGCCTGTCTGTCGCCATATGTAGAAGTCTTTCATCCCAGTCGATCCACAATCACGCCTATCAATCCGACGAAGCCTACAGGTGCCCGAACTAGAAACTTTGAAGAACTCGGCGAGACTATGGAGGATGCTACGTCGATGGCATGATGAGTGGGTGGGGATGCGCTATTAATTAATGTGGACAGACATTTTGCCCCGGCAGTGACACCGAGCACGCAATTTCTGAGAAACTCGGATATTCAACCTCTATCGCTCGTCAACTGGTATCTTGCGTCGCGTCCTAGGCGTATTCCCAATAAGTCCGACTTAGCAGAAATCTGATGAACAACCAATGATGACATCGGTCATGTTCGAAGGGAACGAACGCACGAGTATTACAACAACGAGCAGCCGAAGCAAGACTACAAGGACGGGATATCCTTCTCCTCTCCCAGTCCGCATCCCAGTCTTAGATACCCATGATATTGGAGAGGCTCCTAAGGAAAGGACTGGATCGATACCGACCCCAAAGCGATCAATATGGCGCCAAATAGACGATATGGTCAACTATGTTCCATCGCGCTGTCGCTGGGATCCGGAGAAGCCGCCGCATTTCAGCATGAGCATGAATTTTATGTTTGCGTTTGCTGGTTGCGTCACATCGGCGAACATGTACTACACCCACCCCATCTTGAATGTTATGGCTGAGGACTTTGGTGTTGAGTATGAAGAAGTGTCCCAGATCCCAACCGTCATGCAGGCCGGATATGCGGCAGGACTGTTCTTTCTTTGTCCGTTAGGGGATCTTTTGAGACGAAGAGCCTTTGTGACATGGCTGGTGGCGTTTACCGCAACATTATGGTACGTCATGAGTCTTACCTTTGTTATCTCTGCTCATAATCTTCGATGGCTGCATTACGATTGATCCGACGGGAGGAACCTATCTCGGATTCGACTAATGATCTAATCATGTTACAGGATCGTTCTGTGTGTGACCAAGTCTCTCGCTGTTTTTACAGCGATATCCTTCATCACTGCAGTCACCACCGTTACCCCTCAACTCATGGTTCCTCTCGTCGGCGATCTAGCACCTCCTCATCGTCGAGCGGCTGCCATCAGCATCGTTGTCTCGGGACTTGTGCTCGGCCTTGTCCTCGCACGGGTCATTGCCGGTACCATCACGAACTGGGTGTCCTGGCGATACGTTTACTGGATGTCACTCGGACTGCAGTATCTGATCTTCATCTTGCTTTGGCTCTTCATGCCCGACTACCCTTCATCCAATCCGCAAGGACTGAACTACTTTAAAATGCTTCTTGGTATCCCCTGGCTCTTTCGGTATCCTGTCCTTGCACAAGCCAGCATTGTATCGTTCTTCGCAGCTGCAACATACACGAACTACTGGACAACATTATCATTCCTACTCGCTGGTCCGCCGTACCATTATTCGTCGTTGGTGATTGGTCTCTTCGGCCTCATCAGTATTGCAGGTATGCTTCTAGTACCTGTCTATGCACGTCTGGTCATCGATCGCTTCGTGCCACTGTTCAGCGTTATCACCGGTGAACTAATGTGCCTGATCGGTATTCTGATCTCAACTTACACTGGGACATTTACCGTGGCCGGGCCTATCATGCAGGCATTCCTGAACGATCTTGGCATGCAGATCGCGCAAATCTCTAATCGGAGTAGCATATACGCCATCAACCACAAGGCAAGAAACCGAGTGAACACAGCGTTCATGGTAGCTACGTTCTGTGGTCAGCTTACTGGCACCGCCGCAGGAAATCATATCTACGCTGTTGGAGGGTGGGTGCGTAGCGGAAGTGCAAGCGTAGGTCTAATTGGTGCTGCGCTGGTAGTCTGTTTCTTGCGCGGGCCTTGGGAAGAGGGCTGGATTGGATGGAGGGGAGGCTGGAGCATATTCAAGAAAGACGCACAGAGTGCAGATGGAAAGACCTCGGAGAAGGCTACCCTCGGAGGGATCAGGGCCACAGCGGTGGGTGAGAATGGTATCATTGACACGGAACAGGGTAGCTTAGAGAAAGCAGCAGATGAGCTGGATGCAGAGGATAGAACGATCAGAACAAATAAAGAGGAGTCGGACAGGGAGATCAATATAGCACACTTGCATGTTGCGAACGATATTCGGAATCAGTAGTATAGATTGGGCACGCTAGGCTTCTGGGTGTATATGCAAAACAAGTCCATATTTACCAACGAAGTCTTGTTTACGTACTACCACGGTATATGCTCAGTAAGTTGAAGTTAATCTTCCTAGCCGTTTTCCAATAGTTTGGGTGCTTTACTTCAGTCCTCACATACGCGGTAATTTGAAGCTGCGAAAGGACTTCCCAACCAGAATGCCCTGTAGAGAACACACGTCTGCTTAATAGCTTGCGGGTGTCGTACTGATACAACCCCCATCGAGCATCATAACGCTCCCGCTAACATATCCTCCCGCTCGAGACGCAAGATACAGGATAGCACCAGCTATGTCCTCCTCCGTTCCTGTGCGCTGCTGAGGTATGAACGACTTTTTGTACTCACGGCCTGTAGATGCTTGTGGAATTCTGACTGTCTGCAGCCGATTTTCGGTCATGGCACTCTCGAAAACTGTCTAAGCGTTAGTATGTATACGTCGCTAAGATTTTATTCTTACATCCAGGGGCCAGCGCATTCACACGGATGTCATATGGAATATACTGTGTAGACATGCTCTTGACCAAGGCCATAGCACCGGCCTTGCAGCTATGTATTGAAACGGAGCACCCACACGCATGAAGGAGAAGATACTCGCTGTTAATACTATCTGACTCGGACACTGGTAGCCCATGTTGCCTTTCTTGTTACCTGCGTCAAGCAACTCCAGGAATGCGAGCGCTGTATAGTACGAGCCAGTAGTGTTAACGTGCAAAACGTCGGTGAACACCTCCATAGGTATGTCAAGTTGCACCTTCGCATATTCTGCTATGCTTACTGTAGACGTATCGACCCGTGGACATGGTCCTAGCATCCCAGCGTTGGCGACCAGAAGATTGATATAGCCGACTTCGGAGCGGACTTGCTCTGCCATTTGCTTGAGAGAGTCTTTATTGCTGACATCGCCTTGAAGAGGTATGATGATATCCTCGAATGGGGCCGCAGTCTCCTCGAGGACTTCAAGCCGGCGGCCGGTGATGTATACTTTGTGGGCACCGTTCGAAGCAAGAGCTCTAGCCATATGGGCACCAATGCCTGTGTATTTTGTGAGATTGTAATGTTTGGAATCGAGCCACAAGCAACCCACCTGTGCCACCCCCTGTAATTACAGCTACGATTGAGGTAACCTCGAACAGTGTCTGGGCCTTCAATGATGCCATCTTGAAACTATAAGAAAGATACTTTAACCCAGCTATGATTAACAAATTTATATCTCCTATCCGATAAAAAGTCTTGAGAGCATATGTGGGTGAATGTAGGGGACTGCTAAAACTCGTTACTGTCGAAACGCTGCTGTCGACTCAATCTACAGCCAACTTAGATATCTTATATCTAGCTGCCAAAATCTTCCAAACGTCAAGGAGTCCGGACATAAGACGCCTTATGTATCTGATACAGCGGGGTTGAACAAATCTCTCCGGTCACCGCTCTTAGCCCGCATTTCCACTAAATGGAATCTGAGTAACTTTGTTCGCACTGCATTGCAAAAGACCAGACAGATGTGAGAACTTATGTGGACAGTTTTCCGTTCCATCCTATCATATCTACCTCCCTAATAGGAGATATTTGGGTAGTCGGAATTTAAGTGATCGAGGAATGATGTCACCGTCGCTATCAATGTCGAGAAATGGTACGGGAGATTTGCGTGAACTTTAACACTGAATAACGCGTTAGTTACACTAATATTGTTAACGTAGAATCATTTAAGGCTTTCTTACTCCGAATTAAGACATAGATGAGTCAATAAGGTGCCATTATGCTCTCATTGCTTCCATCGAGCACCTGTGCGCTTTGCCTAGAGTAAGGCCACTAGGCCCATGCGGGTTCGGACATGTGCATTTAGTAGTCCTATACTGAAGTCACTAAAAGCGCTGGGTCTACCTATCGCAATCTGCCGGCCATGCAGAGGTGGGGACATGGCACGGGGAGTCCGTGTAACGATCACGATGGTTCATCGTGCGGCAGTAGTCCCACTTCATCGGCGTTAAAAGGTGCTTAATGCAATTATGTGCCCTGAACCATACAATTGAATGCAATTGATTGCCGTGGGCGGTTCGGCTGATAATGTAGGTCAAGTCGCCCACGTCGCATTTCCTCAGGGAGAGAAAACTATACACAAGTCGAAATCTAAGATATCAATTATACTGATAGACTGGGGATATCACCACGTAGCCTCTTAATGAGCCGTGGGCTGACACTCAATGAGACGAACAACTTAGGATACCACCAATCAATGTAAGTTTCACGAAGACCTGGAGCAAACATTGAAAAACTCAAACATACGGGGAAAACTTATGAAGATAAATTCATCTGCGGCTGCTGTGAAAATGTATTAATCTCCTCGCAGTAGAGAAAGACGTTTGCTAAAGCATATCCCAAAGACCGAAAAAGTTAGGCTCATCTGAAACATGAAAAAAGGAAGCGCTCAAAGCGTACTCAGCTGACAAGGCGGGACAAGTCACTGTACACAGTTCCTAAAATTCACGTACCCACATGAAAAGGTTTTGTAAGGACCTGTTGCATTCCACATTCGGCACGTTTTACATCCAATGTCGATTATACAACAAATGTGTTTGAAGGAATCATGCTTATGATAGTTGTCTGAAGTATACG
The DNA here is from genome assembly GCF_010093815.1 of Pseudovirgaria hyperparasitica. Classification (NCBI taxonomy): domain Eukaryota; kingdom Fungi; phylum Ascomycota; class Dothideomycetes; order Acrospermales; family Acrospermaceae; genus Pseudovirgaria; species Pseudovirgaria hyperparasitica. The sequence continues at coordinate 1,399,435 of NW_022985551.1, forward strand.
GCTACACCAATCCGGACACCGACACGTATGTCACAGTTACACTGGGATATGGTATCATGGTCTTGTTAAAGACATTCGAGTTCAGAACTCCAAAAAGACAAGATCGCCACCAAAAACTTCTTTATGAGTTTCTATACTGAGATAGAGAACGTTCACCTACATCATCGGCCGAAAGGAACAGATTCTAGACTCCTGGCTAGGCTGGCTATGGAGACCATCGAGACACAGATCGTAATTCTTCTTACACTAACTGTATTTGAAAGAAGAGGCACTGCACGCTTCATATACGGCTACGTTAGCATCATACAGGGATCTCATGCGGTCTTCACTTCAGCCACTAATACGTGGTATGATATGCTTATTATCTGCCCTACCCTAGCAGTGGCTATGCAAAACTTCATATTGTAATCATACAGATGAGTATACAGGCCGAGTAGATCAAAAGAGAGCCTTTTCACACAAATCCAAGGCTTCAGGCATCCAAACACCTCACAGTACTAACAAGGATCCTTGCAGAAATCGAAGACGTAAGCCAAGCACAAAACACCCTGCAACATGCACCCCGCAAACGCAAGCGAGCAACATCCATGAATACCATCCATGTACCATTGCGTAAACTTGTCCAAGTTATACCTTTCTCCTTGCATCATTTGAGAAACCAAGACGATGCTCAGCCACGATGATGAATCGCATCCTTTAGCTTTACGATCAGAAGGTGTGGATGATGATCCTGCGGTCCACGACAGTACTGAAGCTGCCGATACTGTCAACTAGCATTCTACTGGACAGCCAAGCTAGCTTGTGTATCCTGCAGGGACAACATGACCATCGTACACCATCCCTTGTTGTTACCTTGTAAGCCGCTATACGATTTTGTGAATATACGGACTGTCCAATGATTAGCTGTCAAGTTGCACTCATAGGTACTTATAGTAATATACTTTAGTTGCATTTATCTTACTCCGGGATAGAGGTTGAAAACCAAATATTTTGAGACTCACTTCATTAACCCTTGTATAGAAAGGATTAGACATTCACTCGTGACTATAGCACACGCGAAAGAGCATTTTAAATAGTGGACAGAACTCTAACAATACATCTGTAATATCTTTATATATTATAAATAACATTGTCACTCAAGACTGTACTAGACTATATTACAAGCATTTACTATTTTAATTCCTTTCTACTGTCGTAGCTACTAGTATCTATGACACAAGATCATAGGTCTCTTTTTACAACCCAAGTCTATTATATTTGATGTCTCTATTATATAGTAATAACAGAATCTTAGCTGGTTTCAATAATTACTCGATTACTGTATCAGCCTTGCGTTATTTTCAAGTTTCCTGGGAAACCCAATTCATCTCACCACTCGCAACGACAGCCAAGCCAACACTTTATTGTAGTTTTGAGTCTGAGCGTCGTAAGCACTTGAGCTCATCAAATCAAAGAATAGCTTGGCCTGCCAAGCTGCTCGTCGGGTCTTCAGTACATGCTCGCGGCGCAGGATTTGGCGAGCATTCCCAGGACCAAGGATCAGTCTGCAGCCAACAATTGTTTCGACGTCTTTGGATACTCAACCTTGAGTCTTGGTACGGCGTCCTTTCACCGCAAGAGCTTTGATGACGATTTGACCTGGCTAGGTTGGCCATGTACTGCCAGGTACTTAAGAGTCGGGTCTGGTATGTAGCTCAATTGTGCTGTTGTTTCCACTGTCCCGTATCAACCTCTTCATGCTCACCACCATGCAGTTCTATCGTCTTTCAGTTGCAGCTTTCGTTTGTGCTGTCGCAGCTCAGAATGCGCCACAAGATCTAGCTTCCGTCATATCGGGCAATGAAGGTCTTTCTACTCTCGGCACCATCATCAGTGGGATTCCAGGTCTCTCCGATGCCCTCAATCAGCTTTCCAATGTCACCATCTTGGCGCCAAACAATGATGCCTTTTCAGATCTTGGGGACTCTGCCCCTTCTGATCCTGCTGTGATTCAGGCCTTACTGAGCTATCACGTTATCAATGGCACTGTCGCATCTGAAAACATCACCGACACACCTGCATTTGTCCATACTACTCTGACAGACTCGGAATATACCAATGTCACCGGTGGTCAAGTCGTCGAGGTCCGCACAGTAGATGGCACTGCCACCATTTTCTCCGGGGACGGGTCAAACTCTACCGTTGTCCAAGCGGTAAGTTGACTGGCATATCTGCCACTACACATGTCGTCCGACATGGTCCTTTCCACCAGCTCCTACTAACCCTGCTAAGGATATCCCCTTCTCTGGCGGCATCATCCACCTCATTTCCTCCGTCCTCACCATCCCCGTCGACCCTGTCTCTTCCCCTTCCGTCTCCTCCGAAATCACTTCTCTTGCGGATGTCCTCACATCGACCTCTCTAGGCACCACCATTCAAACCCTCTCCGATGTGACCATCTTCGCGCCTAATAACGCTGCATTTGAAGCCATAAGCTCCACTACGCAAGGCCTCGACAACGAGACACTTTCCTCCATTCTGCTCTACCATCTCGTGGTAGGCACGGTTGGATATAGCAGTTTGCTTACGGACGACATGACCCTCACAACACAGGAGGGCGGAACGTTGACGATAAATCTGTTGGAAGATGGAAGTGTTTTCGTGAACGGAGCCGAGGTCGTGCGAGCAAATGTGTTGGTGCCGAACGGGGTGCTGCATATCATTGATAAGTATGTTGCATGCTCTTCCTTGCTATATATGAAATCTCTTGAAAGCGTCATGTGTTTGAGACGTTTGCTAACGTATGCTAGTGTCCTGAATCCTTCTGCGGCTGATGCCACTCCTGAGCCCTCTGCTACATCTGGATCTGCGGCCTTTAGTGGCGCATCCAGTACGCCGACTCCTACTGGAGCTGCGGTGTCATTGCATACGGGTGCGGCTGGCATGGCGGCGCTGTTTGGAGGAGCAGCCGTCATGCTGATGATTTAGAGTACATGAAATCAAACCCAGGCAGAACCAAAGACAGTATGATATGATGAGGGCCACAATCCTTGTGATGGCATATAAATGCAAATAATATATTAGTATGCGCGTGGGCAATTGAGCTGTACCCCAACATCGCAACAATACAACTTCTGGTCAAGAAATCCACAAAACCCCATCATGAAAGTCGTGATATGTCCAATAGTAGACGCAATACCAAAACGCCACGCTATGTGCTGCAGCATATTCAAAACCTACCCTCTTCTTCATCAGGCCCAAGACCTAGAAATCGCCACACGAGTGTTGGGATGACGAATGGGAACTCAGGCGCGTACAAGTCGATACCGTACCCTTGCATGCGCACCGCATATCTCGGCCTGCAGAATGTGTTACAAGCACTCCATTCCAGAACCAACCAGCCTAAAAATGAGAAAGTTGCCAGTCCGAACCACGTCATATGCTTTTTGCTCGTGGCCGGGTCGATGTAAAAGAATAGACGAATGAAAGCTGCCCATAATAGGAGAAATGGATTGATGATGAGGATTTCTCTCGTCGTCGAAGGGCACGTGTGTAGCGTACCATCCGCGGCCATGATAGAATTAACAGACGACGTAGAGGATGTAGAGGAATTGGGATTAAAGGGCACAGTTTCTTGAGATTTGGAGTTGACTTGGTGCTCAAACTTACGCAAACCTTGGCTTGATTGCCGGAGGTTGGCGCGTGTGGCGCGTAGTCGTGTGTTCATCGCGACGAGCTGGTCAACCTCATGGAAGCGCTTACGCTCATTATCGTTCTTTGGCGGATTGTTGGCAACTTGAATACCCGCGAGAGTGTCGTCCTCGAGGTCGTCCTGGCCACTACCAGAGCGCTTCATAGTGAAAAAGTCCTCGAGTGAGTCAATCGTCGAATCGCCTAATGGTTCGAGAGTCTCCTCGGTAGATTTGGCGCGAGACAGAAGGGCTTCGAGGGCGGACTTGGGGAGCTCAGGGCGAGTCACGACCCGGGCCAGCTTCGTGGGTGACTTGTCCGGCGCAGGATCACGCGGCTTTATCCTTGTTTCACTATCTGTGGTGGATCTCTTTCGTAGGTTGGCTGGGTTAGAGGTAGCCTCTCGGGCAGAAGATGCTGCCAGACTCGGCACACTGAGACTTTTGTTGTGAGTCTGATTTGAAGGCTGGCTCTGCCGTCGCGGACTTTCAACAAATCGAGCGACTGCTTTGCGCTTTGGACTTTCTTGCTTTATATCGAAAGAAGCTCTGATTTCCATGTCTGGATCCTCCTCCACCTTGCCATTTGCTCTCGTCTGTTCCTCCGCTGAGTCTATAGCCCCTTCTAGAATCGTATCTGTCCTCTCTGTAACAGGTGCGGACGGCTTTGATTTAGTATCATGGTGTGCTTTCGCTTGCGCTTGCTCCTCTGGGGGCGATTTCCTGGGCGTCAGTATTCGAGAAAGCGCGCGGAGGGTGTCTCTTGTGGAGTCTGAGCTATCTACCTCAGGGCCGAGTACAGTGTTGATGATAGTTGAGCAATGCTCTTCGTCCAGGTCCTTCTTCGCCTGCTCTAGTTTGACTCGTTCCGACCTTATAGATTGAAGTAGCCTGGAAGAAGGCGCAGGCGTCGAAGTGATGACCGAATTCAGGCTAAGGTCACTTTCGAGCTCCAAAGCAGCTATCTCATGAAGCGCTGAATTTGATTTGGCTAGTCGAGGGATTCTTGATGCGCTGGGGGTTGGCGTAGCAGGTTTTGGCGAGGGTTGGGGTATTCGAGACACTGGGGTTCCGGATCTTGGGAATGGCGAAGAGCTGCGAGGGCTCGGAGAAGAGACCCTGGCAACAGGCGAGTAGCTTCTTGGTGTAGGAGACACCGACAGCCGTTTTGCAAAGGAAGTCTCAAGATTGGGGCTTAGACTTGAACGTCGTGAATCTCTCGCTGGTCCAAGGCTCGACCTCTTGCTCCTTGATGCTGTGTCGTGACCCCAACGTTCCTGTCCTAACTCGCCTGTCGCATCCTGAGGAGCTGCAATGGTCTTTATCCAGTCACGATTGACGCGTCCTTTCCGTCCCCAGGTCGTGGGTAACCGCAAAGGAGGATCTGACATATCACTGCCATTGATGCTAGCCGGGCTGCCCGCTTCCCTGTTTGCACCATAGCCTAGCTCGTATTTGCTATCGGAGTTTGAACGTTCGAGATTCTGGAAGGTCAAGGACAGGGATTGCTGCTTGCGCGCTTTGCGGAAAGGTTGTATCGGTACATTGCTGTTTATCGCACTACGTAGTCGCTTCTCGTCGCGTGCTTGCTGTATCATGAATTGACCGAATTCGTCTGTGTCGTTCTCAAGAGAGGTAAGGCCTGATATGGTCGAGCCCTGAGTGAGTTCCTCTGAAGGAGCGCTCGTTCTGGTTCGTTGATGGGAGTTAAGCCGGTGGGACTGCGTTGGGTGCAGGGGGTCGCGCGGATGGTAGGAAAACATTGCAGCGAAGACGTCATCCGCTGTCGGAGCAGAGTCCAAGGGCATCAATATCTAGACATGTTTATAGGCGTTGTAAGGAAAGCAAGGTGGCGAGGATAAAAGAATCGCATGAATGTGTTATGGGCGGTTATTTGTGAGTTGAGACGCGTTCACTAGCTTTGGAGCTCCAACCTTGCGGGCACCAAAACACCGCCAAATTAGCGATGGCCCGAGCGCCTTGCCCCAGCTTTGGCGCTGGTTTAATATGCAGGGTCCCTGAATCACTACTGCACTTCACAGGCGACATCATCCAACTAATTAACATATAGGAAGACATCGACTGTGAAACATGTCAGATATTCCTGACTCAAAGGTAAACACTGTATAATGTATGCTGAACAATGAATATCATCTTACAGGCTCTTCGTCTGTCCCTCAATGTCCAATAATTCCCAGTGACAAGTTACAGAAGAATGAACTCCTCATGTCCAGGCTTGATATCGCCATAGAGCACAATCTTTCTGAATGGCGGGAGATGGAACGTGCTATAACTCGAATCGGAGGCTCAACGACCATACCAGGAACGCGACGGATGCTACGCCAGCGACCATATATCAGTCTTTCGCCTAACATGAGCAATTAAATGGTTCAGCAGTGCTTCATTGTTCCTCATTACCCGTTAGCCAGCCGCACTCCCACAGAATCAGTCTTGGAGCAATCATCTTGTACCAAGGTCCAAAGAGGTGATGAGACGTACAGCGCAAGAAGTGACCAACCTAACCAGTGTATGTCCATGTACGTGATCCTGATTTATACAATTGCGGTCGAGTCTGGGTCAAGATTGGATGTTGAGATTGCACAGCGTGCTATTGGGAATCTGGAGACATCTCTCAGGTTGCTAGTGTATCGTAGGATTGAATAATTTACTGCGATTGACAAGCTAAGATGATAAACTCGTTAGTTTCGAGCTCTCATACCTCAGATTTGGGCTTTGTATGGACGTGAGAATTATCGGCTAACGGAAAGGTTCATCTGGGTCGGCGTGCTGCTGGGATATTTGGCCATTTAGAAAGACGTACTTAGACATCTTAAGGTATTGAGTGTCTAGCCGCTCATGTCTCGTAATCTGTATATTATTGAATCATTTTTCGGGTCCACATGTCATATGTACACAGAACTCTCATCAAGAAAACTGGGCATTGAAGCAATTTTTTTAAGATGGCTCTAGCACAACGTCAGACTCGAGGTTGCTCATATGGTCTTTAGATTCGCTCGCGATTATTGGGAGACGAAATTCTTACTAGTAAATCCCAGTTGGGCGATATGCAACACGGCCCCTTCACCGACGCGGTCGACTCGCCCGTGACACCACGGCCCGCAATCCTATCATACATCTTTCGTCGCCGTCCTCTGATCATTCCCATGCTTGGCCCAGCATTTGCGAAATGCATCCATCTGAGTTGGTCAGTAACCATGCCAGTGGATCTCCAGATGTGAGAGATGTTGAGGGCCTTGAGGCATGTGGGAGACGCACCTCTGCCTTGCATGCGCGCCAATCCTTCTTTTCGTAATAACAGTCCGTCATACGAGCATTTTCGACTGCATTCATTAGTCTGATTCACGACGCGCGCAAAGGATACGGATATGTACCGGCGCATCCTGTGTTGTCTATTCTTTTGTCCCTGTGACGTTGTTAGGGTATTTTCTCCGTTGAGCAGTCATGGAATGGCACTACCACTCATCCGCATCGTCATCATCTTTCATCGCCCGGGCCCGATCCTCTGCTGCACTGTCACCTCCCATTTTTGATGGTTTGAGAAGGATTCTGAGATTGCAGATGATGCGGTAATATGTATCCACTCGCAATGCCAAAAATACTAGCGCGATCTCACCCTGACGTTTCAGGCGTGGCTAAGTCCATTTGCGGTTAGACTTCCCGCAGCTGTTCCAGAACGTCTAACGTCGCCTCATGATTGTCTCAGCCCTTGCGACAGATCTCCCTCGCGAGACATGCTCTGTTCTACATTTGTTTCCACATCGCGACTTGACTTTGCTCTCTAGCATACGCCAGTGGGTTGGTGTCCCCTCATGGAGAAATTTTTGATGCTTGAGCTGTATACCAGGATACGGCGCGAATCACTCTGCTGTCCTTGATCATGATGGCGATCAATCACATCCCCTGCCCTCTGTACAACTAAGAATTCCTGTGTTTTCGTTCGAGATCCAATGGTATCCGGCTATCAACGCCACCCTCAATGACTCTGTGTGCACTATAGTATAGCTTTGACTTCAGCCCCCAAAAAGACATACACACGTGCGATTCCTTCGCCCCCAGTTGCTTTGGCAGAATGCTACATCAGGAAGTCTAACATACTCTTGAAACTAGGACTGACTGCTTGGGGGAGGCAATCTGTATAGACTAGTCCGAACAACTCCGAGCATGATAATCTAGCCGCCATCTCTTCCCTGGACACGTGCGACCAAGACATCTCTTTGCAAGCATTGTTCCAAGATTGCTGCGGAATGTATCTCTAACAACATAGCGCTCTGATATGTTTACAAGAGGTGTTCCAGCACTGCTACGGATCGTGTCTCTGTTATGAGCGTTGACTTTGGCGCCTTGATCACATATCGCACCTACTTTTCGCTAGCTTCCGTTGACGGCTACTACAACGCCCTCTTGGCTTGACGTTCTGGGGTAAAGGAATATGCATTAGGTCTCGAATATTGTATCGAAATGAGACTCTGACGCTGCGTCTATAGTCATCTCCACACTACCTGTCAAGTCTCACGACACAGCTAGTGTCAGGTAAGATCGGTCTTCGCTCCCTCGACCATTCTACCTCATGGCCAAATCTACTATAAAGGGCGAGTTGCTGCTCACAGTTCAATCTTCATCCAGCAGCATCTTCAGCATCCTCAGCATTTCAGGTTATCCCTTCCAGCTTTACATTCTTCATCTCGTTGATCGAGTCCATTCTTTCCAACTAATCAAAATCAATACACCTTCTCTTTGAATACCTGCTAGTCAGTCTTTTTACGACAACATTCAAAATGCAATTCACTACCGCCATCGTTTCCCTTGCTCTCGCCCTTACTGTCGCCGGTCAGGGCACTCAGTTCATCACTGGACCATGCACCAGCGACGCTGACTGCGCTGCCGGATGCTGTGGCTTCAACACTGGCAAGTGCGCCGGTCCAGTCATCGCCCTCGAGCGTGACGGTGGTTGCGGTAAGTCTTGACAACACTCCGTCTTAGAATTCCAATCTGATTCACTTCAGGCTTCGGCTCCGGTACCCCCAACGACAACGCAGCCAAAGCTCTCGGCTTCAACGGTGGCATCACCAGCGCCTCCAACGGCGGTGCGGTCCAGAAACAGGACGATACCGCGGCTGGAAACCAAGGAGGTGCTCAACCTAAGGCGGCTGGCACTCAATTCATCACCGGAGCCTGCACCAAGGATGCAGACTGTGCTTCAGGCTGCTGTGGTCGCCGCACTGGCAAGTGTGCCGGTGCCATCATTGCTCTTCAGCGTGATGGTGGCTGTGGCTTCGGCGATGCCCAGGCTAATGACAATGCCGCTAGGGCTATGGGTTTTACTGGTGAGTTCTCATAAAATCTTCCATTTAGCACCTATTGATCGTTCATAGGCGGTATCACCTCCCGTTCCGTCAGCAACCAGGTCCGCGGCATGGCATGGGAGAACTAAACGTTCGCTCTTCTCTCAGTCTCATTGCATGAGAATAGCATATCATGTCGAGGTCTTGCACTAGTAAGGTGTATTGCATAGCATTGGTTGGGGCATTTTGGGTATCGATGCATTGTAATTGATAGGTAGCTGGAGCGCGACGCACTTTCCTTGATATCCGAAATCGCTGTGGGATGCTGGAATGTTTACATTGTTAATATATTAGCAAAAAAGTCTGTGACTACATAACATCTCTTGCTGTGTGACATTGTGATTATTTTGCAACCCTGACTGTCTAAACTAGGAGCTTCCTAGGCTTAGATCTCAGTTGTGTTAATGGTCGTGTCTTTTTCCATCAAATTGTCAGTGTGCCGATATGACGTCCTGAGTACGATATTCTATTTCAAGCCGGAAGCAAAGAAACATTCTACCGGCAAATGTCATGACAGAACTTCGTCATTTTCTGCTCTTGCCCTCGAGTGATAAACGGGTTGTGAAGAGCTGACCAAGAGCATCTACTTCCGTTCGCAAGGGAGCAAAGACACGAACTCCAGATACGATCCACTTTGTCCTCAGAAGAAGGACCGACAAGACACACCTGAGGGTACCCATCGGTCGATCCGGTATTAAGTGAGGTGCCTCATCGTAGAACTTCGCACACTTAAACATGAAAACGTCGAAGGTCTATATCACGACGGTTGCGGTAATCGTTAACTACATGCCAAGATTAATATATGCGCGACACTTTTTGCTCTTGGCAGCCAATAATAGATATAAAGTGGGCTTCAAGGATCGACTCAACCCCAGTACAAAACCACAATCGGGTCCACACCGAGCAAGAGGCAGATTTTTGCCTGCGCATTCAGCCTCCATGCAGTCATGCTCGCACGCGTCGCACGTGAAACCCAGCCGCACCTTGTACGATCGCCCAGATCGCATTACACAAAACATCCGACACACTGCTGGCGCAGTACGTACATCCTCCTCCGCCTGAAAATCCTTCTGTTCTTACCTAGAGTAAATGGGCGCCAGTTCCCATGTCCATCATATTTCTACCTCACAATTGACCAGATATGACATCTCCTACCCCAACTCCAGCCCCGACGTCAGTCTCGGTAGACCCTAGATTGGTCGGCTGGACGCAAGACGGCTCTACGTTTATCTCACAGATCTGCAACGTCGGCTCGGAAACATTTGCATTTGACGGCACGCGCGCGAGCTGCTGTGCGCCACCTAATGCCACAGGCACGCCAGGGTGTCCGGCACGAACGGGGTGCGCTGGGAGGACTGTTTTGCAAATTAATGCAGGGGGACATGTCTGGTGAGCCATGCTCGCCAGGTTTTCGAGAAGTAGAGTCAGGAATTGACAAGTCGGCTAGTGAAACGGGATCCACGTGTGTAGTGAACACGTTGATCGAGCACTTTCCGACGGACCCGTTCGAAGTACAGGCTACGACGAGTATGTATGGCTGTAGGAGGACGGGAAATGAAGGTGGGAAGTTGTGAGTTATTAGGCATGCAGTGAGGTGTGAACAAAATCCTGACGCGTGCAGATTGTATCGCGAGTCCCCAGTTTCAGCTTTCACAGCGACAGAGACCTTGTCGAGCTCGAGTATACCTGTCGAGGTGCCGTCTGGGTCCGCATCAGGAGAAGGGAGTTCAAATAATACACCACTAATAGCTGGCGTTACAGTCGGGGTGGTGATCGCTATCGCGACAATTGGAGCTATTTCGTGGTTGCTGTGGCGGCGGAGACGGAAAGTAAATAAGATAGGCGGAGGTGAGGGTACAATGGATCGGAAGATGGATTATACAGTTCATGAAGCTGACAATATGGCTGAGCGACCGAGCGAACTGGACACCGGGAAAAATACGATGCCTGAATCGGATGTTGTTCATGAGCTGCCGGACAGTGTTGCGGAAAGGTGACGAGTGGTTACGGTTTGGAACACAGTAACGTGATATCTGCATACCATTTCAAAATTCCAGCGCCTCTGCGAAAGCAGCCACTGTTCATGATCCTTTCACCGCTTTCTGCTTACGCCGGCAAAGTATTGTTTTGACGCTTCCTATCATTGCAATTCAACGGCCAGCCCCTAAGTTCAGCGATCATCGGAGTCCCGTTACTCCCTAGTCATTCATGATGTTGTTTGTCATGCTTCTCAACTATTCCAGTGCATGTCGGTTCAGGCTGTAGGATTGTCAGTAACAGCTGAAAGCTCCACTCTATGACATATTGCGTACGCTTGACCTCCATGTTTGCGAACCGAATAACACGCATGGGAGCTTGTTATGGCTGGACCTGAATAAGGCTAGCGATCGACTAGCGAAAGTGTCCGACGTACAGATTATGGGGTACCGCTTCCATTCCATTATGAGACAGGATTTGGCATCAGTGACACCAGCACCAAGACAACACTGAATGATGATTCGCAACTCACCAAGAGCACGGTTCCGCGTCGTACTGCAACAAAGCCTTCCGTAGCACGCGGTACAACCTGGGTAGAAGGGCTGAAGAAGACCTGAACTCTCTGGTACATCACAGCAACGGCCCAATGTGTCCGAGGCTTTCAAAGTCTGACTGTTCAGATAACAGCTGTACACCGCCGGTGTTCAGAGCTCATATAAATATGTTTCATTTCTTAAGTTGCCTACCATATACATCCGACGGTCATTTTCCCAAGCGTCAGTACCGTATCGTATGCGATAATCACGTAGCAGATAATTTCTGACAAGTCCTGTATTGCGCCATTCCCACTAATTCAGTATATACGAAATGAATCGAAGTCTATTGTCACTAGGAGGTGCGGACGCGTCTGTTGGGCTGATGTCCTTAACAATGAATATTTTGGAAAGCCCGTCGGAGAGAGGTGCATCTATCACACTCGATACGGCTCGGAGTCGAAGGATTATTTGGCATTGGAAAAGCGCTTCTTGCCGACGGTGAAGGGGACGTATCGGTATTTGATCATGTGTTGGATTTGGCGCCTCACTGAGACATGACATTAGGTCTAATAGCATCGGAGAGTTCTGCATCACTTACTAGTCAATGCGACCAGAATGAACCAGTACACAACTAGCACCGGCCAGAAGACTGGAAGGTTGAACATTTCGAACCAACTGCAGAAGAAGCCGATAACAATGGCCCGGGTGGCCGCGTACCAGAACTTGAACTCTGGGAGCCTTCTCACGAAAGGTCTGAATTCATCCTCTTCTTTGGTTGGGAGTCCGCTGGAGCCCTCCTCCATCCCTTCATCCTGTTCTAACGAAGGGTCGAATTTTGGCGAAATGAAGGCGAGAAAAAGGTTTAGGAGGTAGATACCGAGGGAGTAGGCGACTGCGCAGCTGTTAGTATCCAGCTTCAGAACTGTGACATCATCCCAGTTAGACTGACCAATATACCATCCTTGCGCAAAAATGATTCTAAGACCGAATAGAACGAACACTGTGCCTGTACCCACCCATCGGTACGGAACGTACGGAGTTGATTTGTCGAGATACGCCTGATAAATCTGGATATCGTCTCGTTAGTGACTCGTTATGTTCTCGCAATTACTAGACTCACCTGTCCAAACCGGGTTGCTTGCGAGCTCACGGCGGCGAAAGGGGTATCCGGCTCTGGCGCATCCATGTTTCAAAGGTGGCGAAGATGGCGCTGAGAAGTGTGAATTTAGAGCGCCGATCAGAGAGGACTGCGCAAAGTGAAACAGATAGATAATGAGGGGCTGGGAGGAAGATGATAGTGACTACGAGTATGGAGGTTGAATTAACTGTATAGTGGCTGGATGGCACTAGCGCGAAACTGCGGCGACGTGCCTAGGTGTGGCGTCGACACTTATTACTCAAGCCACATCGCACTTTCGCCGATACTTCTGCAGAACATGCTGAAGTGTACGCCGAGTCATAGTCACATATACCTCCTGCGAGTAAGTCGCATATATTCAGGCCTCTACAATACAAGACGATACATTATTACATGCCTAACCGAAATCATTGACCGCTCTCAAATGCTAATTTCAATCCGCCTGTCCATGCTCCCGCGAGATGCAACCTCACCAAACTTTTTACGTCTCCATTCCTGGATTCACGGCGCAGGTATCGGAACGATGTTATGTACTCCAAATCCGAAAAGGGTGTCTCCAGGAAAATATGAAGAATTCCACAAACGCCAGACCGCTTGCTATGCAACAAAAGGGGATGTACGGCATTAATGGTGGGAGCAAAGTTTGATGCTCCGTGTGGATCAGGAATCCAAATGCCCATTGAAAGAGGAGGTATCGTAATTGACCGGTTTGCGTAGAAGTTGTAAACCGCTTTGGGCGTGAGTGTTTGCAGATAAACCTTCCTCGAGTAAAAGATTTGGCCAAAGAGGATGGCCTTTTGGTGTTGTGTCATGAGTTTGAAAGCCCCGAGCAAGCTTTTTGCGTCTATTTTCTCTTTCTTCGATAACACTGAGGCCTATATCAAAAAGACGGCCTTGACTGAAACGATCCTCCAGGCGGCTCTCTTCGAAAAGTCTCTTGAGTGATTCGAATGGCAATGAAATCAGGATACTCGAGATCAGATTGACGCAGAATAAATCCGGCGGGAGCTCACCAAAACGGATCTGACTGAGACGCGGGTGGTGCTTGTTGGGTCTAGAATCTCCCAGAGGAGGCAGTCGAGGTGACGCCGCTAACTGAGGAGCGGCTGTGTTGAGCTTGAAGTCTGATGGTATGTTTTGCGCGATAAAGTCGAGCACCGAGACTAGCAAAGATGACTTCTGGCCCTCAAAAGATGTATTCGGTTGGATACCCGGGACCGGTGCAAATAAAGTCGGATTTGATACGAAATCTAGAATCTTCTCGATAGTGTCCCATCTGAGCAGCCTCGCGACCAATGTGAAGCCATCGCGCACTACTTCGGGGATACAAAAGGCTTCGCCAGCCACGAGGTATGCCAGAGCGTGTTCGACACGTCCAGAAGCCACGGCTAGTGTGCTTCCATCCGCGTTGAACGGTGGAAGCGGCTCAGTCTCAACAGTGGTCAGCAATGGACCTCCGTAAAGAACTCGTAAAGCGTCTAGGTAGCTATGCCAAATGAAATGCTGTGACGGAACTTGTAGCTTAGCAACTCTGGTACCTTCCAGTGGTCTCATGCTTTGCGAGATTATGTTTCGAAGAACAGGACTCCTGGCAAGTAACACACCATGGGCCGGAATGCAAAAAGTTTGCATGTTGGGATCAGGTGAAACCTCCAAGATACAATCAGCAAGGGCTTGATTCCCAAAATTCTCACTTAGCCAATCACGTAGACTGTAGAGTGGTGCCATCTCTGAGCTAGAGATTGGGTCCATGCCGTTTACACGAGCGCCATTCTGGGTAGGCGCGCGTGTGTCTGATCTCTTCGTGTCTTGATCTTGATTGCGTGAGGAGCCCTGCGATGGTGACCGTGAGTCCTGGAAATTGCCATTCGGCGGGCCGTATGGTGGACGGGGGTAATAGAAGTCTTGGGGCCTTGCGCCATACGGTAGACCTTCAGATGGATACCAAGGAGGCTGCTGCCTTCCCAAAGGCTGGTCCCTTCTGTACCCAGCCCCATTGTGAGGTAGACCCATGATCGGGTACATAGAACCAGCGTGGGGATCCGAAAGATGGTGTGAATGGGCAGGGTAGAAGGGCGGTGGACCATAAGTAGGAGGCATGTACCCAGGTGGTGCTTGAGGCATTTGGAATGGCATCATACCTGGAGGTGGAGCCGGGGAGGTATTGGATGAATCGGCATAGCCACCAAAGATGATCCGGCTTGGGCTCGGACGCGGATGGTGCATAGTAACATTGTTTGATGGCAGGTTCTGAAAAGGGACAGAAGATGTCGTGGAGGTGGGCGTGGGCGTGGAGCGGTCTTCAGACGGGTAAAAGGGAGGGGGGAGCTCGTTGGCCACACGACTAGATACGGTGGAAGACTTTCTCGTGTGTTGGGATACAGACTGCACACCGTCCTGTTGTTCTGCTACCTCCGCAGGCACGATCTCTTCGACTGACGACACATGGTCAGTATTTGTACAACGGGGTCACACCTGTCGCGACACGCGAGACGAAACTCACGAGGCAGAACTTCATTCGATTTTTCTGAATTGGCGACTGGTTCTATTGTATGAGCTTCAATTTGATCTTCGACGCTTTCGTCACTCTTGATCAGTGCCTGTTCTTGTGCTGGCGCATGGTTTGTGTCTCCGTTTTCAGGAGAGCGAGCAGATATTGTATTTGTAACATCGGGGGGGGAAGCATTCGACTTGGGAGGCACAGAAGGTTTTGAGTATGCCAGAGGAACAGCGGGTACAATTCGAGCTATACGAGGGGCAGCTTTTCTATTGCTGGTTCGTACTGGACGAGCGGTGTCGGCAATGGGTGGAGTCATGTTGACAGGACGGACCGAGGTATACACAATGGTGAGGCAGCGTCTCCAAGATAAATGAGCTAGACAGTAATCTGGCCACTACCTTGGAGCGCCCGTGAAAGAAGATGGAGGTGCGTAATGGAGGAGAGAAGAAGAGAATGTGAAGGTTGTAGTGGAAGGAGACGCGGATGATGAATTGGAAGCTTCAACAAGAACTTTGGCACTAAGATCGAATGTGGGGGAAGCTGAAGCGACACACTAGATGACGCACGGCCCTCTATCTTGGAATTCCAGGTTGGATGTGTTTCTAGTTCTGCCTCAGGCCGCTAGGTCCTTGTTTTCTTCTCCATCCCACACCACTGACTTGTTTTTCGGCTTGAGACATTGATGTGATATCTCATATTGCATACCTGTATGAGAGAGATACTGAACAGAATAGAGGAGACTGATACAGTCGGCCCGCCTTGGGTATCATTCGGAATTAGCTCATAACTGACTTGCTGAGCAGCAGAGGCAACTGACCAATATAAACCGACGTGCAACGAATGATAAAGTAGCATTCATATAGCTTCACGTTCAGTCCCTTTGTCGTAGGCTGTGCTATGCTTCGCGACGTTTCATGACAGGACCCTTTGGTTCTCACAGCACGTCCTCTATCCACTCGTCAAAGTCTAGTCTGGAGGTAACTTGATTCACATCGTCGGCGATGCTATTGACGAAAGGATAGTGAAGGATTACTTCATCTACGGCAAGATCGAAGAAGACTATGCTCGTTCTTCCTACCTCAAAAGTTCCATCTCACTGAGTATGCGTGGAAAGCGTGCGCGATCGAGGCTCCCTCACACCTCAGCTCCTGTGACGTCTCATTACAACTCTTAAAATTCCTAATCCTCTCTCTCACATCATGACTTTCAAGCTTACTTTGACTTCCTCTCCAATCCTTTGATTTACACTGTCACGACGCTCCAGTCAATACTTCTAATCGACATCCTACATTGCCTTTGTTCTTACTCCTAAGTCCTACTCTAGCAACTTCAAAAGACGCACTGGATAGAGAGTAATGCCCCGTGGCAATGCAAACTCTGAAGCGCCAACATTGACCGTCAGCCCCAAATCTCCGGTTCAATACAAATGCTCTTCAAGCCCCTCATTCCCGATACAAGAACATTTTCATCGGAACGGACAAGCGTCGTTTAGGGGGAAGAGAAAGAACAATATCGCTGGCGGTGAATGATTCTCATTGCAGTTCGAGCTCTTTATACTGATCGTTTCCAAACAGGAAATCGTTTCTCCATCCTTGCGAGTCTTGATGACACATCTGATTCATCTCACCGAGCTTTGGATATAACATCGTCAGGGAGACTGAGTCGCAATCGCAAACGTGGAAAACGAGGGGGCGCTAACAGCAGAAATGGCAAAGTTCCTGCTCATTTTGAAGCACTGAACAGTCTTTTCACAGAGATGCCGTTTTTATCCCCTACTAGACCGCCATCAGTACAGTCGGATCTCGATGTAGGTACGGTGCCTAAGACAAGGGATTTCACCACGAGCCCCGAAACCCCAAGCTTTCATACACCGACTAGGTCTCTATCAACAGTTACAACACCTGCCACTCCTTCCCCGGTGCCCAAGACGAGTCCCATTATACCCAGATGCTCACTTCGGGACTTACCGCGCATTCCAAGGTCAGATCCCGTGAGTCCGAGGATCCGGAATCAGGCACGAATAGCTCAGTTCTGTCTTCCTATGCCGTCTCAAAACCCATTTACTACGGGCACTCGATACTTCCCGTTGGCACCACACCCTCAGCCTAGACTACCAGCGAGCAAGATTTCAAAAGCTTTGGTACAGCTTCACCGTGAATCGCGATTCTTTCCGTCTCAACGTACTCTTGAGAAACCAATGGGGGAGCCAAAAGATCCTTATGCAGGACAATCATTCTTCATGATGGGTCATGCGCGGCATTGCTGGTGCTGCCAGGAGGCCAAAAGCCGGCCGGAATTGGACCCGGCACCCGAAACCAAACTTTTACACATACCTGACCCTCCTGTTGACGATACGGATCGTCGGGCATGCTGCACGACTGTTGATTCTAGCTTGGCTTCGACCGTCGAGACTGTCCCTAGTACCCCCTTTGAAGTAATTGCTGCAGAAAGAGAGGACAGAGAAGGCTGGACCCTACTCTTGCCAGAGGAAGAGTCCTCTAATCCAGTCGAACACCCAGTTACTGCTACATCGGCAAACTCTGTTATACCGTCTCCACCTGGTAGTCCTCTAAGAAATCAGTTTGACCGTTTCAGACACGCGATGGAGGGTGTTGAGCCGAAGTTTCCTTGGGAATGGGGTGATCCGGAATGGCAGTGGTCTGAACTTACTAGCACTGGCTGCTAGACTTCTGAACCCGAGCTTTATTATAACGTTGGATGGTACAGTACTTGAGCCTTTGAAGACGGTGCAACACCTGTATTCATCCTAATCAAAGCATCAATCATAACACATATCCCAAGTCTTTTGGTTACATGGCAAACATTATGTTCTACAACTAGAGTGCGGGCTAGCTTACCCTTTTCTTGTCTCGATCAACCACTCTTTATACCTCTATACTTTTGCTTGAGTCGTCTTGATCTTGAACCATTATCATACCACGTCACTTACATTTACCACTCTTCTGTGCCTCCCTGTATTACTTTTCAGACCCTCTTTCGTGGGGTAGTACTTGGTCAACTAACCCATTTTTATTGCTCTTAGTTCTTGTACAGTTTGGTATCGTTGATACTATAAAATGTGTGGCTCAACCTACTCCCCATCCGTTGCAAGGAACCATAAGATACCCTTTTAGGCTGTGTCTGGAAGGATGTGGTCGTCGATGGTGAAATGGTTAGCCCGACTCGGGTCATTCTGACTTATATGTTGCAGCTGTTCTCAGCCTGGCCTTGGGTGCGAGCTACGCGTTCTTAGGTATAACCTCATGCTTTTCTGCTGGCCTGCTTGGCACCTATCAGATCTTCATATAATTATTGTTTTTGGCAGTCAGAAGGTATAGATCGAGAGAACTGCTATGTGTCCTTGTGCTGGTTACCTCTACAAGCACTGTTACTCTATGTCACGACTGTCTTCCTGTCCCCTCAAAGCCTTCTCAAATACTGGTAGAAATCTATAGTATTAATATAATGCGTTATATTTACAGTGTGTAGCATGACTTGTGACTCATGTAATCCATGTGAGTTAATCCAGACATATGAAATTCAGTAGCCTGATAGGCTGTGTTCGACTCCGTCCAGATCACAAAGCAAATGAAAAGGTTCCCTTCTCTCTCAGCCTCCTGCCGTAATAATAGAAAATGATAGGTATCGGCACCATCGCCATTGAAAAGAATCCTAGTAGACTCGTCGCCCATGCTACACCCAATGCCCGATACATGTATGGTGTAAACAGCAGCACTGAAGCAGCGCTGACACCACGGACAAATCCATTAGCTGCAATGGCACTGGCAACGTTCGACAGATAGACATCTGCGATGTATATTACTCCGTTGAAGAAGACACTCGTAATACCTGCGCCGATAAACACGCCAGATATGACCTGAGGCCAGAATGTGATGTTGGGATGTGAAGTCCAAGCAAACCAGAAAAGTCCGATAGGGAGGCTAAAGCCACCAACAATCATAGGAAGAAGTCGATCTTCTGGCGAGATCTTGCCGTTCTTCTTGAGAATTCTGGCGTAGCGTGTGCGCGCGTCAACTCCCATGCTGATGCAAGCGATGATGATCCCAACCATTATGCCAAGGAACGGTAGTGAGGCCATCACAGGTTCCCATCCGCGTATCATGCGGAATGCTACAGGATACGCGAAGAAGATTGCGTACAAAATACTGTAGACCAGGGAGATGTAAGCTGTGACAGCAACCAACTACGAAAATCGTCAGCGAGTACAAATGAATGAAGTTGGGCAGCTCTCACAATCGGCTCCCGCAATATTATCCGAACTGGTTTAAGGAGGTACCTCTGTGCAACAGCCTTGAAAGTGAAGGGTGATTCGTCAAGCTTTGCATGCCATGCCCATTCTTTCGTCTCCAACCGCTTCTTTGTGGCCATCTTTTGGAGTATGATGGGCTCCGAGGTCTCCTTAACAAAGAACATCCCAAGCAGAGTGAAGACTCCTGAAATTATCATAGTGACCCATGCTGTCCACCTCCACCCGAGATGGCTGTGTACAATCAAGGAACCCATAATAGGTCCCAAGACAGGACCGAGGAAAACAGCAGCTGCAAAGACGGACATGGCTACTCCACGATCCACTATATGGAGCATATCGACATATATAGCACTCGTGACCCCAAGTGGTGCCGCTCCAAATAGCCCAGCAAGGAAACGGCTGACAAGCACCGTTTGGAGGTTCTGGGCCAATGCCAACGGGATCTGACAGATGACAAAAAGAGTAAGACCCGTGAAGATTGGATAAAACCGGCCAAATCGTTCAGACAACGGTCCCCATAACATAGGTCCTGTCAAAAGTGTGTGAGCAAGAACTAGTGATATCCCGATTGAGGGGGTTTACCGAACGCGAAACCCAGCACGTACAGACTGACACCCAGAATCATCACTTCTTCACTCACGCCAAACTCTTCCGCCGTGACTTTGGTGCATGTCGAGAAGATGCTGCTTGCAAAGCTTACACAGAATGTACAGGCGGCGGTCAGACCAATGATCAAAAATTTATCCCTTTGTCTGAAGTTTATCGGCTTCAACGGGTCGTCAGGTCCGTCAAAGTCGACGAGCCATGACTGTACTTCCTTGGTCGGGGATGGTGCAGCACACTGTAGTAATGTTTCTGATGAACTGTAGCTGCGAGCGCAACGGGAACAGCATTGCGTGACTTTTCCCTCATCTTTCACAGAGTCGTTGCAGGTGTCGATACTATGAATCGTGGGAGCTACTGAATGCCAGGTTGTGTCTCGAGCTCCCTGCTCAAATTGATGTAGACTCATCTATGGTCAAATTGAGAAATTTGTGCTGGACTTGCTTCGTGAGGGTGGAGACGGCTGCGAACAGAGATGAAGTATGTAGCCTTGGTGACGGGAATTGGAAGAATATGGCCCATGGTGTCCGTACAGCCTGCCTGCCCACGCATTTGTCTCCGAGCATCAACACCAGCAAATCGCCAAGGGGCTGGGGTTCATTATCGCGCATGAGGTATAATGATACCTCCGTGTTTTGCGTTGTCCGGTACCCACTTTTAGATCGCAGCCAGTACTGTAGACTGCAAGGCACGGCTCCGAACGTCAGTGCGCAGAAAATTCCGACGCAGACAACAGGGGCTAAGAGTCCGTTCAAGAACATCATTACTACGCCAACATCTAACTGGGTACGATGATCGTAAAACTTCTATGACAGTCAGACAGCACCTAGGTCAGTCTGCTGTCAGAATCTAGTTGATGACACCATATTTCAGTGGTGGATGTGGTACTTACATGTGACAGTGTTTGCGGAACATTACTACGCCTTGTCAATACGGTCCATGTCGAAATGTACCATGATACCTATATTCCGATTGATCGAATGGTTTACTCGACCTAATTCAAATACCTCATACTAGTTTCTGCCCCGGGACTAGCCACATTTCAAATGGCTATTACGTTGATTTTAAATTGGGTTTTTGCGTCACGTTATGGTTGAACGGCTTTGAATACTTCCGTAAGCTTACTGCATTCTACCTGCTCGATGATGGTCGCATGTTACAAAATGCGACAACAAAATTTTCAATGTCTCCTCGAATTCCTCATGATCGTAGCCTGAGTATAGTATGGTAAGCTTAGTTTTGTCTCGTTTCGCCATTGGTCGATATTACCCATGACAGACAGACCTTTGTCGTGTCTCTGCGGCACTGACAAGAACATGTACAGAACGGTCAGCCTGGTCGACACGGTAGTCGTTTCGTGTTGGAAGCCATATGTGGTGTATTATGCCTGCAGCAAACTTCAGTATGCAAGCCATTCGAAGAATCTGAGTTTGGTCAACATTTGTCTTTGGCCAAGTATAAGAGCCGTTGCTCTTGTTGTCAGTATCAAGTTCACTTGTCCAAGGCAGGTATGGAGGTGTATCTCGTTGTACCATCAAGTGTACATGCAGCACATATCCGGGAGAGATCAAGTTTTTTTTTTTGAACTGTAACACCGGTGACACAATGAAGACTAACCACAGATCACTCAGACGGTTGCAGCATTGAGAAGACTTCATTCGGAACCTGATTCCAACATGAACACTCTCTAGAGCCTCTGGAGATTGCGACAAACCTTTGAGCCGGAACGCCCTCGTGTTCCCGACTAATAGAAATGGTCCTACGGGTCTTCCCAAAAGAGTAACCCACACAAATTCAACATGATACGACCTTCTAGAAATCGGCTACCCGTAAGCCCGTACCTTTCATAATAGCGTTATGTGACACACGAAATGTCTTTGCGAATATCGTCATAACGAATTTCAACGATCATTGTTCCGGTCTTTTCGCATTGCGTCGAAGCCAAATGTATTTGGACTACACAATCGTAAGAGCACCAAAGGCGCATGACGGATCCTCAGATACCATATAGCACTCAAAGCTAAATAATTAGACCATGCAAAGACCTGAAGCAATCGACTCCCGAAAATGTTGGACAGGTCAGTGATGAACATACCGGAACAGGCTTAGCGCAACTTAAAGTGGGCTCCCTGACAGGAAACATAAATTATTATAACATCACGCCATGCTACTTGAAACACTTGAAATCAAGTCCAGTCTTGAAGTCTCGCCGTTGCCTCCATGATGATCCGCCCCTACGCATCACATGATCGTTCCCTTGAGGATCGTCTGTTATCTTATCCCACTTAGTTAGGGCTTATTTGGCACTCTACGACCTCTACCTACGTCTACAGAATCCAGTTAGACGAGACGATTTGGTCGTTCAACTCTGTCACGTTTCGTTCTACAAAATTTCCTAATTACAACTCAATTGCAAAGTCGCCCTCAATCACCATAGCTGGCTGCTATACCGCAAACATCACACCACCATGCCTCCTCAATCCGCCATAATCGTATGTACAACCATCCCCTCCCCCCAAAATAACCACCTCCCGCAACCCCCTAGGCTAATCCAAACCAGATCGGGGGCTCGCTCTCGGGCCTCCTCGCCGCCCTGACCCTCTCACCACACATCCCCCAAACCACCATCCTCGAAAGCACGCCCGCAGCCTCGACCCGCCACTCGCAGGCCGCCGGCATCTCGCCCGGCCCGGACTTCCTCGCCTTCATGGCGCGACATGACCGTACCGGCCGTGCGTACACGGTCGGCAAGGCACCGGCCTCTGTCGTGGGGCTTGACGGCGCGATCGTGAAGCCCATGGGCGCCGTGCTGGAGCTTAGTTCTTGGAGTGTGTTGTATGCGATCCTGAGGGCGAATTATGATGGATTTTCCAGTGTGGTTGTGCCAGAGCCGCCGAGCGGGGTGGCCGGTGGGACGTATCTGAGTGGGAGGAGGGTTGTTGGGGTGGATCTGAGTGATGAGAAGGTGGTCCGGGTGAAGTGTGCGGTCGAGGGCAGGGGAGAGGAAGTGTATGAGGCGGAGATGGTTGTAGTTGCGGACGGGAGCTATTCGACCGTGCGGGAGCTACTGTTTCCGGGGAGTAGGCGGCGGTATACGGGGTATGTGAGTTGGAGGGGGACGGTGAGGGAGGCGGAGATTAGTGAGGCGACGAGTGAGTATTTTGATGGGGCGCTGAAGATGTTTATGGGGTTGAAGAATGGGTATATGCTGGTGTGAGTGATGCAGGATGATCATGGTGAGATCAGAGCTTATGCTGTACAGGTATAAGATCCCTTCGGACGAGGGTGAGCTGCGGCCAGGAGGCAGACTAATCAACTTTGTGTGGTACCACGAGATGGCAGAAGGATCTCCAGACCTGAAGATGGCTATGACCGATATCAACGGCAAGGAGCACTTCAACACCGTCACACGGGATCTGCTCCAGCCACAGGCGTGGGAAAAGCAAAAGGCCTTTGGTGTTCCGCAAGTTCCACTTCCATTTCAAGAGCTTCTGCAAACGGCGACCTCAATCTTCATCACCAAGATTAACGATTCAGCGACGTCACAGCCGGTAGTGCAGGATCGATTGTTCTTCGTCGGTGACGCGCTCCGTGCCCTGCGTCCTCACAATGCGCAGAGTACGAACCAGGCTGGGTTTCATTGTCGATTGCTTGAGCAAGTGATCCTAGGGAACATGACGACCAAGGAATGGCAGCACGAAGTCGTCAGCCAGGGCCGTATAACAGGAGAAATGAGTACATTCATCGGCATGATGGGATTTCGTCGCAAGTTCGCCATGCTCGCAGCGTATCTACGCCATCTCAGGCTGGTTTGTGTCTACAAATTCGTCGGGTTCTGGGGCTGGCTTTTCAGGGGACGGAAGAGCACTGGATATAAAGAATTTCTCAACAATTAGATAGTTCTCGACGTGGATTCTATGCTCTGAATGACAGAGGTTGTCAGCTATCTATCTGAAGACTATGGTGCTGGGCATATTGTGTAGTCATCGGGGTTCATCCTCCGCTGGTGCTCATGGAAGTCGATGTTGGGTCTTCGAGGATTGATCTGGGCCATGTCTGCCCGTCTGCGAGTCTTTGCCTTTGACTTGTCCCGTGTCTCTTCCTGGACATCCCTGTTCGCAATGGCCATTACGTAGCCTCTGTCATTTGAAACCTGGCAAGTTTGAGTCTGAACAACTGTGTTGTCTGACTCGGACGTAGCCGTTAGTTTGATGGTTGCGTGTTCTATAGCATGTGCTGCAGGGGCAAAGGCGACTCTCGCGACTGTTTCCTGCCCAAATCTGGCCGTGGCGAGTTCATTCGGAAGAACAATCTGCCATCCGGACCCATCTACTTCAGCACTTAGCCGATAAATGTCAGAACTTAAATGCAATGGTGCTCCACTTGCAGCTTCACCAGTGTTCTTCAAGATGAAAGTACACGAGCCTCCTGATGGCGAGCCTGGTGATGCCTTGCCTTCAAGCAAGTCAACGCCATACTTGCTGGGAGCATGAACACTGCTCGTGGGCAAGAGAGACTTGACGCCGACGGTGTAGTATAAGACACCACTTTCATCAACCTCTGGCTCAACAACGTAGAAGTGTAGATTGTTGGCCTCGTCAACGTACTCAAACTGACTTCCAGAACGTGTGCCGGCATGGAAAAGAGCATCCATGAGTTGCCGGTAGTCACCTACTGTCAACATGCTCTCGGTACCATCCGGCCGAACAAAGTCAACTACGTCAATGTCCTGGGGATTGGCATCAATGACCCACTGGAATGGCTGTCGCGCGTCCGATATCTGGCCTTTTGAGAGTAAGACCCCTGAGTCAGCTTGGAAGCTATCTGCACCGATGCGTTGAACAACTTCAAGATCGTAGAAATTGTATCCCCCAGCATCACACAGTGGATCTGTCGAGATATTGCAAGCAGGCGAGTCGTCAGAGTCGATATTGATGCGCAGACCCTTGAGGCCGTCTGGACCTTCATCGACGGCTCGTGCGGTGAGTCGAGCAACAAGAACACCAGAATATGCTGTGAGCTCCTCACGAGAAGTCATCAGCACACTTGAGTTGTCGACTAGGCCAAGTTGAAGCTTGTCTCGAACGGTGTGAAGTGATCCGAGGGAAGCCCCCTGAAGTGCTGGAATCTGCCATCGGGTATGTGGTCCCCCTGGTCCGTTGAAACTTCCACGAGACATCATACTCCAGGGGCCAGTATATGCACGGCGAGCTGGAAGTCCATAGGGATTGTTGTAGTTGTCTCCAATGCCGATCAAATGGCTGAGTTCATGCGCGTAGACTGCAGCACCTGAACTCTCACCCTGTGTACTGCTTCCGCCGCCGGCATTTGGCCAAATCGATGCCGCACTGACCCAGCTCGTCCACTCAACATAGCGTGTCGCGGCGTAGTTGGTCAGGTTGCTCAGCCCTGCTGGAGGCCCAAAGTCTGCTGGTACATCCTCCTTGGTTTGGAACTTCATCTCGCCAAATTCTTGCCAGGTGGAAGATTCATCCTGACCTGCAGACAGTATGAAGACGAGCTCAAACGCGCTCGCTGTCTCATTACCAACATCTGCACGCCATGCACCCAGCGCGTCTGTTCGTAGGTCGACATTGCATGGTGCTTCTGGACATGCACCGGGATTCATGCCGTCCTCTGCATCATCAATACCATACTGGAAGCTTTTCCGGGGAAGTCGATAGGCTCCGAACGCAGTCAGATCGACACCGTATCGACCAGCAGAGTCCTCCATCCAATACTCATGCAGAGTATGCCCGTGGTTGAGGTCCTGAACTTTGTTCAAAAGATCACGGTAATAGCCAGGTACGTCTTCACGGGCGAGACTATTAACCACTGGTTGAGGATTGTCGAAAACAGTGTTCCCGGCAGCTTGCGTTATGGTGAAGTTCATGTCGGGGTAATCAACAGCCACGAGTGCGATGTTGAAGTTGCGGACAGAGCCTCGTCGGCTCGCATCGTTCCATTCGATGCCTGGTACTGGCACATAGTCGTCCCAAGTCATCTGGTCAGGATTTTGCCAGTCTTGAAGATCCAGTATAGCGAACGGGTCATTCTTGCTCGTACTTGACCGTGCTGGCAGGGCTGAAGCGACGCATGAATAGGCTGTCAAGCCACGCAGGGCAAATCGAAGAACGCCGATCATGGTACGAGACCGTGAACGTGAGATGCCTCTGAGCTAGACATTGTCAGAGCAGAGGCGAGTTGCTTATTTGAATGCCTGATCGGACGACTATCCAGGAGCGGGGAAGACGTTGCATGGTTGTGCAGAGCCACTGGGTTCGGTGTAGCCTAATGCAGCAGGCGATTCAGAGTTGCCAAGTATCCTGTGGAGAATGCCCTAGATGACTATCCTATCCCCGTGTATAAAAAGTATAGTAGATGAATTCCATTATCTGGGAAGCGAATCAAACCACAGGCGACGCTCGTATGATCTTTTTGACAACCCACCTACCTTGTACGTTCCTGCGGCTGAAGATCTTGACGACATACGCCGTTGGGAACATTCGTCAGCCACCTCGAATCTGCAAGCGCGTGAAAAGCGATCTCTAATACTGTAGCTCAGGCAATAATGAAGTGAAGACTGAGTGAGCACGACGAACACGAGAGCTCGTTTGAGTCAAGCTGATCTTCACGATGGCTCGGCCGAGGGGTGAACAGTGTGTTTCAAGACTTCCTGCGCATAGGTGAAGCCTACCCGTCTGAGAATAACATAAATTATCTATTCCCCCCACCTCTCAGGCTCGGTGGGATGGCGAAATGGCATCGCGTTGCTTTCCGGTGGCAAAGATTGTGGGTTCGAGTCCCATTCTCATCGTTTTGCTTTTAGCATTAATGTTTTGTGGATTAGAGGCGTCATTTTGGTTCTAGGAACATCAGAATGGCTGGTTTTGGCGGGGACGGGACTCAGGGGAGCAGGGCTGAGTTGCAGGCGTTACCGGTAGCCGAGCCAGTAGCGTGGTCGACTTTTGAACATGTTAAACCTAAGACATTTCTTTCTCTGTGGTTTTCCCAGTAAGTCAAGTTTGGAACAGATTTATTAGAGCTATATTAGAGCTATATTATAGCTAATGCTCTGGGGCGTCTTCTAAGAAGCCTGCATACGGATCATCCCATCCTGCAGCCATTCCTCTGCTTGACACAATGCGGTACGACACCCCCACTTTGATATGCCAGAACCTCCTGACAGATGGAGTCCATATCGACATCTAGCAACAAAGTTGTGTGCAGGCAGTCATGGGGCTTCAATCGTTGTATGCCGACACAATGCGCGTAGTCTGTTCATGGGAAATGCCTAAGTTGCTCACGAAAATAGGCCAATCGAGGTGCAATCCCTCGCCATGGAAGTGATTTGCGCCCTCGTGTATGCATGAGCTCGCTAGTGGCAGTAAACACGTCTCGCAGACTGGTATTTCGATATGATATTCGCAAGATCCCCTGGTTCTAATGCATACCCAGCATACCGAATCCATACATTCCAACAAGGGATCTTTGAGCCATTTCGAAATACGCACCGATGGGACACACCCTGCCATCTTTTCTTCACCATCCCAAGGGAACAGCGCTGCTCTTGAAGCAATGTGGGTGCCAAAGAACCTTGTCTCTCTTCGTCAAATGCTGACATTTGTAGACCTCCTATATGGCTAAGGTTCGATGGCTGAGAGATAGTACAAGGCACCGTCGCCGCTAATCATATCTACTACAGGGACAACTGCCAATGCTCCAGCTGTGTTCATCAAGACACCAAGCAGCGAAACTTCGACACCTTTGAAGTAGTGTCCAAGAACCCCTTGATGACCAGACTAACGATGACCAGCTTCCACCAAATCTGTCCTTCCAAAAAGTTGAAGAGGCTCAAAATGGATACCAAGTGCAATGTAAGCTTTGATGCAGTATACCAGTCACGTCTCGGTCTTGACTGCTTCATTAGGGAGCGATGGCCATGAGAGTTTTTACGAAAAGGACTGGCTGGCCAGAGCAGGTCTCAAAGAGACAAGTGCAATTCAGCAAGGGCGTGCGCCAAAGTAAGCACAACATATTACTGACTGACAAGATCATGAAGTAATGTCATGTCCTGTTAGTCCTGTTCTCTGGAATACCGATTATCTTGCAAAAGAAGGGGCCCCCTCTGTGCAATACGATGCAGTAATGGACCCGACTTCTGAAGAGGGTGTTCGCGAATGGGTCACTGCAATTGTAAGTGATCTGCTTCGCATGTAAGCCCTTTTTAATTTCGATAGCGAAACTTCGGTTTCTGTTACGTCGAGGGTGCCCCTGTCGACCCTGGAAAGACCCAAGAGCTGTTGGAACGCATCGCATTTATTAGAGAGACGCATTATGGTATGTCTAATGGACTTTCACGTTCGCATAGCTGATTACAAGCAGGTGGCTTCTACGACTTTACCGCAGATCTGGCATCCAAAGACACCGCCTACACCTCCATTGCACTCCCAGCTCACAACGACAATACGTACTTTTCTGACCCATCTGGTCTGCAAATGTTCCATCTCCTGTCTCACACAGAAGGTGAAGGTGGAGCTTCGCTACTGGTCGATGGATTCAGTGCGGCAAAAGAACTAAAGGAGACTGACCCAGAAGCTTACAAGATTCTAAGCGAAGTTCCTGTGCAGTTTCATGCCAGCGGGAATGAGGGCATCAGTATACAACCATATCAAGCCTTCCCAGTTTTCTTGCTCGATCCAGTCGACAAAGAGCTCATCCAAGTAAGATGGAATGAGTCGGACCGAGCAGCGTTGCAGATTCACCCTGCTGGATCTCAAAAATGGTATAATGCAGCCAAGTGAGTAAATACTCGGGTAGAATGTCCCCACTGCTGACGGTGGTGCAGGAAGTTCGACACGCTGTTGAAGAGCGCAAAGTACGAATACTGGGAACAGCTTAAGCCTGGAAGGCCATTGAGTATGTCTGGACCCCCCAGCTCTGAGTGATGCTTATAATGGCAGTCTTTGACAATTGGCGTATCATGCATGGTCGATCTGCTTTTACTGGGAAGCGTAGGATCTGTGGCGGCTACAGTAAGTGGTTGGCGACAAGTATGCAGTCAGACTCGCCAACCTAATCAAATATGTGGCAGTTACTCGAGACGACTACATCTCGCGCTTCAAAATGCTATACTACGGCCCGGAGCATGTGTTGAAGAACATTCATGTGGGCGCTTAAAATCACTGGAAATCTGAGGGAGGCTGGGTGATAACATGGCGAACGTGGCATACAAGAGCTGTTGTGTATCTCGCATTGAAACAGGGCTCGAATATAGTCTTAGCCTAGATGATACACTAATAACCATATATTGTTGCTTGTCTGACGGACATCCGATATTATATACATGTCTGCGCACGGACGTTATACGAACCGGAGTGAAGCCGCGACACTGATCCGGATTCGCGGGCAGAGCTCCAACCTCGTCGTGCTCGTAAGCTTTGTTACCTACGCATTCGCCAGCCATATCTCATTCTACAACCGCCACACTCCGAATCCCTTTCTTCTCGACCACCTACGGCCAGTCTTTGCTACCAACAACCTGCCACTTTCTCTGTCCATAATCTAATACGACAATATGGCAAGTCTCGAAGAGCTCGACGACTTGGAGCGCGAGATGGACAAGGACCGGGACGAGAGCGATGATAAGGATGGCAAAAAATCATCCAAAGATGGGGATGCGGACATGAAGGATGCAGCTGAAGAGAAGGAAGAAGAAGTCCTCGACGTGGAGATCCTGAACTCTAGCACACGAGACATTATTGCTCGGCGGCGGTTACTGGAGAATGAACTGAGGATAATGCGGAGCGAGTTTCAACGATTGAATCATGAAAAACAGACAATGCATGAGAAGATCAAGGACAACCAAGATAAAATCGAGAATAACAGGTACGTCTGTTCCCAACTGAACACTCGGCGACGAGCCCCATTCCTCAACACCCAATTACAAATACTGACTACATCACTAGGCAATTACCATACCTCGTAGGTAATGTCGTCGAAATTCTCGATCTTGATGTGAGTGCCGAGGCGGCTGAGGAAGGTGCAAATATTGATCTCGATGCCACTCGAGTTGGCAAGTCAGCCGTCATCAAGACATCCACCCGCCAGACCATCTTCCTGCCGCTTATCGGGCTCGTCGACCACGAGAAGCTAAAGCCTGGTGATCTCATCGGTGTAAACAAGGATTCCTACCTCGTACTAGATACCCTGCCCGCCGAATATGACAGCAGAGTCAAGGCTATGGAAGTCGATGAGAAGCCAACAGAGAAATACACAGACGTAGGAGGTCTTGACAAGCAGATCGAGGAGCTGGTAGAGGCTGTGGTGTGGCCCATGAAGGAGGCCGAGCGATTCAAGAAGATCGGCATCAAAGCGCCGAAAGGTAGATCCATCGATATCTCCCTGCCTACAGCTGTACCTAATCATATTTCTCACAGGTGCTCTGATGTATGGTCCTCCGGGAACCGGAAAAACACTTCTCGCTCGCGCATGTGCTGCACAAACCGACGCCACCTTCCTTAAACTTGCCGGCCCACAACTTGTACAGATGTTTATCGGTGACGGCGCGAAACTTGTACGAGACTGCTTCGCCCTCGCAAAAGAGAAGGCACCTTCGATCATCTTCATCGACGAACTTGATGCCGTAGGTACGAAGCGTTTCGACTCAGAGAAGAGCGGAGACCGTGAAGTGCAACGTACGATGTTGGAACTTCTCAACCAGCTTGACGGCTTCGCCTCAGACGACCGTGTCAAAGTCCTCGCTGCCACCAATCGTGTTGACGTGCTCGATCCTGCCCTCCTACGGTCCGGTCGCCTTGATCGCAAGATTGAGTTCCCGCTCCCCAACGAAGAAGCCCGCGCCCAAATCCTTAGGATTCACAGCCGTAAGATGACGGTGGACGATGCGGTGAACTGGCCTGAGCTGGCACGCAGCACAGATGAGTTTGGAGGTGCGCAGCTAAAGGCTGTGTGCGTGGAGGCCGGTATGATTGCCCTACGAAGCGGGCAGGCAAAGATTCAACACGAGCATTACGTAGATGCCATTTCAGAGGTGCAGGCCAAGAAGAAAGACACGGTCAATTTCTACGCATAACGATAGCATGACCAGGGGAATCCTCGGAGCGGCATATATAGCACAAATCGTAATAGAACGCTTGTTGAATAACATCATCAGGGTCGTATGCTTAACCTACTTGGATTATCACGCACATGATGTTACGCACTGCATACCAGAAGCGCAGAATGATATGATCGAAACGTCAGAGCATCAATTGATACGTCGTTCTCGGTCTGTACACGTCAAAAATAGCAGACATACTTTGACTCGCTAAATGATGGACGACGATGATGATGATGATGATGACAACAGTGATTTGCGAACAGGGGCCCCCCCTCCCCGGGGATAGAACGCACGACTAATATCCTGCGCGGCCCTCCATGCATGCATGTATGTATATGTATGAGATACGAACCAACCAACCAACCAATCGACCAAGGAAACTCGTTTAATTATGTTTCTGGATTCCCCTCCACCACCACCACCACCACCCCGCGAATAATATTCAATGAATGCAGCAGAAACAAGGAGGAAGTAAGCGCTTTATGTCTTCTTTTTTCGGGAGAGGGGAGGGTAAGGGGGAATAACGTAGCGTGAGGTATGCATAAGGCGTCGCATTCGCTGTGAAGTCGCAGAAGAAGACTGACAGATAGACAAGACAGACAAATAGACGGACAGACAGACAGGCAGGCAGACAGACAGCAGAACAAAAGCAGTCCAAGCATTTCCGGGTCACATATCATATCCATCCAGAAAAACCTATGGTGCTGTGCATGTTTCCCATTGTCCGCTCCCACAATGGATCAGAATCTCCGCGAAATCATGCTCGTTATCCCTCTCACTGGTACTCCGCTTCCTACCGCGTCGTCTTCTTGACCTCCGTTGCCCAGCCATCGATACCCTCGCCTTTGCTCCCAACCGGTACGTTCAACTTGACATGATCCATACCCTTCGTGTTCTCTGTAAACGCATGACTGCTCATCCCGCCAGCATTGGCGCGGTCTGCAGGGATCAACTCCAACATCGGAAGTAGAAAGTCTCCAATGCGCTTAGCGTCCTCGGCAGAAAAGTGATATTTTTCTCTGAGAACATCAGGCAGCGCCCAGTGTCGTAGGCGGTGTATGTTGCGTAGCTCGCCCTTGCGGTTGAAGATCTCCTGC
The DNA here is from genome assembly GCF_010093815.1 of Pseudovirgaria hyperparasitica. Lineage (NCBI taxonomy): Eukaryota > Fungi > Ascomycota > Dothideomycetes > Acrospermales > Acrospermaceae > Pseudovirgaria > Pseudovirgaria hyperparasitica. Next base: position 1,431,709 of record NW_022985551.1, read on the forward strand.
GACCATTTGCCGGACATGCAGAGAGATTTGGGAAAGGTCCCGAGAAGCTCGATGATCTGGGCGATATGATCGTCGTCTTTGCCATATTTGGTGCCAGATTGCGGGTCGAAGAGGTAGTCGCCGGTAATCAGCTCGAATACCTACATACTGTTAAGTTCTGGACTGATGATGAACAACGTATAAATACCATTGCAGCCATGCTCCAGACATCTGTACTCGCGCCCCATTTAGCGCCGAGAATGACTTCTGGCGACCTATATTGCCTTGTCTGAATATCGTTGGTGAAGTGATGGCCGACCCAGCACGCATTGCCTAAATCAGCAATTTTAACAGATATGGTATCGAAAGAGAGATCGTCTGTGACTTTCTCGGCAGGACCTGGAGGGCTGGCATTCTTGTCGAGGCTGATGCCCGATACTTCCTTGGTGAGCAGGTCGCTATCATGCGTTAGCACTGTTTCAGAGACCTGAAGAGTTCGATCCACAAACGCTGTCTTTTCTCGCTGCTTCTGAGCCTCCTCTGCACCGATACCAAGTTTCTCTACCATGGAAAGACCAGCGGCTGGAGAAGATGTGCCTATTGAAACACTCGTTAAAACACATTCTTCTGAATCCGGACTTTTACCTGACATGGGGTATTGTTTACCTGGTGAGTTTTCATTCATGACTTTGTTTAGAGAGCCGGGGAAGTTCATCAGATCGCTTTGACTGAAACTAGCATTGAGTGGACTCGGCAAGGGTTGTGATCCTGTAATCAGTGTGCGTCTTCTTCTTCGACCGTTCCTGTTATCGCCCTTGTCTTTGCCGGGTTCTGTGACGTGTGCCTTGACAATCTGCTCAACGTCGCCAATCTCGATGAGGACATTTTCGGGCTTGAGATCGGTGTGAATGATTCCGCATTCGCGGTGGAGATAATCCAAGCCCAAAAGGACTTGCTTTGTGATTTGTTTTACGAGTGGCATAGGGATGCCGCGGTGGTTCCATCTCTTGATTAAACCCAAGAGGTTTTCTCCCAACACCTCAAAGACCATACATACATGATTACCGTTAGGTCCTCGATGTGTGAACGAATCCAGTAGACTGACAACGTGTGCGCGACCAGGATGGTCTTTGTTGGCCTCGACCACTCTTTTCAGCAATTTGATCTCGTCAATTGCGGTTTCCGTATAGTGAGTGGCAGAGCGTACTACTTTCAGTGCGACATGTTTTCCGGTGGTGTTGTCCCGCGACAACCATACAGTCGAGAAATGACCCCAACCGAGTTTTCGAACGATTGTGTATTTACCGTCTTTGTATTGCTCTCCTACCTGCACGGGGTGGTATCCGCCTTTGCAGTAATCTTCTGAATCCTCTTCATCGGCGGTGTTCTCGGCTGCCTCGTCTGCCGACGACGAGGAGGATGAAGGTGATCGATTTATTTGTGAGGTGTAAGAAGGTTTGTGTTGTGACGAAGGAGAGTTTGCGCTGCGGAGCTGCGCGTCAATATAAGGTGGCATGTATGCGAGGCTGTAGGTCGAGCCATAGAGCGCTTGAACTTACTTGTGGTTGTAGCTGTAATTTGAAGCAGGACTGTTATCAGAGCTTTTCTGGCCATCGGTTGTGATTATGGGTTTCAGATCCTGGCCCTTTCTGCGCTTCTTCTGGCCGTTCCCATTGGCAGCTTGCGCAACCTGCTTCGCCTTGTTGATGGCGGCCTTTTTAATGTCAGAAGCGCCATTCATCTTGGCGTGTCCAGCACGGGACGACAGGGCAGATCGGTGTGAAGTTGGGCGGTGGCCAAAGGTCGGTCGAAGTGGGCAGCGAGGTCGATCACCGGGTGGTCGGAGCAGCGCGGAGCTCTGGTCGGGCTGTAATCATCGAAACCTGAAGCAGATAAAAGCCTCAAAGGCCAAGAAAGGGTACGTGAGAGTGTGAGAGAGAGTGAGAGTGGTTGAGAGGTGGTGGTGGAAGTAGCAGTGCAGAAGAGAGAAGTGAGAGCTCAATCGCGATAGATGTGTAGCCGCCCGCCAGACGTGGGGTTGACGGGTTGACGAGGTGTGTCGGCAGGTCTGCCCCGTGCGCCCCTGACGCTAAAGCAAAAGAGTAACTTTACGGTTGTTGAAAAGGGCGCAACTCTGTGACTGGGTGAAAGTTAAACGGAGAATGGACTGTTATGTGCGTGTACAAGCGTGCAACTCGACGTTGTGTGTGTGTGTGAGAGTGAGTGCTTGTGGGCAGGAGGCAAAGTTGTTCACGGGAAGCAAAGCTGTTACAGCTCGTGCCGTGTCGGGGATGGCAGCAAAAGTCGTGTGGCGGGAAAAGCTTGTTATTGTTGTAAGTAGTAGGACATCCATTAATGATTCTGAGGCTCAACAAATGCTGCTTGCTACGCCCAGTTTCTCCGTCCTAATGACAATGATGGTTATGATGACGATGATGACAATGATACGACTGGCTTAACCCTGGCCCGTGTACTACCATCAAGTACAGAATGTAGTGCCTGGTAGTATGTTCTCACTGACTCGGAAAACACGCTGTTCTACTCTTGTAAGCCGCGTATAGTCCTGCGTCGTGAAGATGTCTGATGCCCTTCGATATTCTCCGCTGCCTCCATTCCTAATAGCAGATAGGAGATTTGTCTCATGCTGATCGCATGATACTGGTTACAGCTCCTAGGCTCGATCTACCTACACAGTAGTACACTAGTGTGGTTCATGTCCCTCGGTTCATTCTTGTCGTGGACATTTTTCACCGCCTTGATGTGTAAAGCGGGCATCGAAACGAATGAATCGTTTCGAAGTCTGTCATTCTATGCGGTGTAGGATTCCTACAAGCTATGATTACGTGGATGGTGAAAGTCATGGCGTCATGGCATTGCTGAATTCCTCTCTTTTCCTACCTACTTCCAGCTAAATGCACATACCTCATTTTGTTTTTCACCTCTAAAATATGGTAAGAGATGTAGTATGCATCATAATAAAGACCAATCCGAGTCGGATTTTTCGTCATTGTGTGACGGAGCACTTCCTCCCCGATTCGCTTCGTGCTGCGGCTTTATTGTTGCGAAAGATGCTGTCAAATCGCCTTCATCAGCTTCTTTGTTGCGCACATAAAGCGATCCAATTTTTGCCGCACCAGACGCTCGTGCCTCGTCGTAGTCTGAATCTGATTCCGACATGCTATGGTCTGCTTCATATACTTCAGCTTCTACTTGGTGGCAGATGTGCCCTACTCGGGACATCCGCTCATCGTTATTTTCCATTTCTAGCCCAGAAGAACTGCTATCAAGCTCGTTTATAGCCTTCACCCAATGGGCATTTGCTTTTGGGCGGCGCACGAGTGTGAAATCGAACGGCGTAGTTTCTTCATCAGACTCGTCGCTGCTGGTATATATACCACGGTGTTTAGGTCGATGTACAAACACGCATTCAGCTGTGGAATTTCGGTCTCTTCGAGTGTGCGTGTTACAGTCCACGTCAGAGTACGAATCAAGACCGTGAAAGTCATATAAGAAGTCTCCGAGCGCCATGCGCGTCTGCTCTGCGCGAGTGAACGGTGTCGCTTCCTCAGTCTGGAGTCTGACAATGTCAATGGCACCTAGATCACTCGTGTAAGTACTTGTTCGCTGTCTACTAGTGTTGACTGAGTACTTACCGTCATCTTCAAATCCGCGCTGGAAGTTTGTTCGACAAAGCTCCTGTGTGAACTTTCGCATCTCAAAGGTAAGCTTTTGGAATTCATCGTTGGTGTTAAGCTGGTGGTAGAGAAAGCAATGAACGCAGTAATGAAGTATAGTGTCCACCAAAGGCGTCTGATCTGCGAGATGGTCGAAAATGAACCGAATTGCTTCGCATAGATCTGCGGGCGGAGTGGGTTTCGAACACGAAACTTCAGTCTCTCTAATGACGTTCGCATGGGCCATTACTTGAAGCTCTGGAATTTCGAACAATTCAGCCATGCGGCATAATTGTGCATGCACAAGTATTGAACACCCATCCACACCATCCAAGTAGTCACCAACGTAGATGAATCGGAGCAGACATATGATGAGAACACGAGAAGGGGCCTCGACGCTCGCGCGAGGAGAACCAGACTCGCCAGACTCGAACGAGTACGCTAGAAGGGGGCATTTCTCTGCGATGACTTCCACGATAAGACCATTTATGGTAGATATACCACCGCTGGGTAGACTGATTGAAAGAGCTGCATCCCCTGGTATAAGTGTGAGAAAGTCAAGATTGTCAAGAGACTGAAGTGAAGGTTGCGCAGGCCACTGCTGAATTTGTTGTGGCCGAGGAGACACAGCAGTTATTGCCGGTGTATAGGTTTGCGCTCCTCGTGATGTGGCATGGTTTCCGCTCCACAGGTGTGTGTTTCTATCTGGAAGATTACGACATGGCTCGATGTACGGATTCCAAACAGATGACGGAGAGGATAATAGAGGAAGCGTTGGTGAATCCGATGTGCACGGATCGGCTGCGGATTCTCGTAGTGCAGTGGTAGATGTTGGTGTCGGAGGGCAGGGCTTCTGCCAAAACAGTCCTTCGTCAGACTCATAGAAGTCGTCCCAAGAATCAGACACTCGGGACGTGTTCATTCTGAGTTGCTAGACTCAAGTGAGGGCTCAGTGCTTATGTCTGTGCGTCGTTATGGTTCCGAGAACTCAGACAGACATTCGAAAAGAGCGTCAATTGTTTAAATCAAGGTTCTGACTCGAACGATTCGAACGACAATTTTGGGATGTGGTCCGCGGAGTCAACTGATCAGTTCTATGTGGCTCCCTACCGAGATATAAATGAACAATGGTGCACAAGAAGTAAATTAGAGACGAGGATATGTGCAACGACAATTGAAGAGGACGGAAAGTTGATAACAGAAAAAAGCTTCTATGTGAGACGAAATAAAGACGAGCCCCTCAGATGTGCAACACCAGTGACCACGCAATTGGAGCGTCAGCTTGGCTGTTGCCTGGCCCTGCACACGCATCTCTGCGTGCGACAGACAAGGCTGAGGTGGGTGTTGACTGGCCACATGAGACTGCGGGCTGTGAAATGATTGGCTTCATCGGATCATCTACAGTGCGGCTGCGGCTGACCTTGACACTTGTAGAGATAATGAGGCGCACTGCGTATGTCCTAAACCTCTATGCCGTAGATAATGTGATAGCCTTACCAGTCTATCGCCACGAAGTAAATGGACGACGTTATTGGTTTGGGAGACTCAACCTTGGAACTGCGCAATGCATATATGCAACATCACCATGATCACTCTAGACTGATGGCGGGAGCGTATGCCGGATGCCTCACGTTAGCAGTCCGTCAATGCAGAGCTAATAACCTTTGCCAGGAACTCGGTCCACGGTCTATAGCGATAAATGCTATGTTCAGTGGCCTCAGGGAGAGTGACTATGGCTGGATCGATTTTCAGGATGATAGTATATGATATATCGATGGAGTCAAGAACAGCAGTAATGGCACATTGACGGGTACATATCTACATTGCTTAGCCACGCTGAATCGATCGAATGACGTGCGCCTTGACTCACCTATCCGAAGCAACATGTATGCATTATGCTTCATGCCATGCATGAGGCGTCGAACGGTGACGATCCATCGCTAATACTCAGACGGTGCCAAGACCAAAAGTCACGGTACCTTTAGAATCGTTCCTCTATGTCGGTCATAGAGTCAATGGATTGGTACGAAGTATATTCAGCTTTGAGTATATTGGCTACCAAGTGTCGACGCAAGCTGTAGATGGATTAATATTGTAGTAGTAGTTATACTACTTCGATAGCATCACCGCTTCAACACCGGACCTGTTGCGTAGCATTTACGTTGTCTTAGACCCGATGAGTGATATTTTGTTAGGCTCTTGGTGATGCGACGACAGAGCGCAATGGTGATTCAATCATTTGTTTTGGTGTACGTTCAACGGTTAGAGTTGGTCGATGAAAGGTAAAAGGTCGCGCGAAGTGGATTGTGGCCGGAGCTGCCGCTGCTTTCTGCCACCCCAAGCCGCTTTTGCGGGCTTGATTTCTTCAATTAGGCATGCCAAGCCGTATGCCTGCTAAGTAGTAGTAAGGGATCCCCTCGAATTTGGGCAGTTGCCCGCTAAAACACGCCATCCGCAGTGCAGCTCAACGCCAGTATGTGCATAAAGTTATCGTTCCACCTGGGATATCATGGTCTTTGACATCCCTCTTCTTCTTGAGAAATCTTCTTACGCCTCAGATCAATCGTCAGCAGCTACAACTTACGATCAGAGAGCCCGCGACTCTTTCCAATTGCTTCATATACCTTTCAACGATGGGCTGGTCTTCAATACTCCCCGAGCCGCTCACTATCCTTGAAACTTGGATAGTCAGAGTATTTGTACGCTCAGAAGGATCAGTTGCTGATTAATTTACTAAAAGCTCCTCAGTTAGTACTCTCGATCCTCACGTTCGGCCCCTGGGCCGTCCTCATCATCTATGACCTCCTACTGTATATCTGGCGATCTGTTGTTCATGAAGTTCCCATCGTTGGTGGGAGAGCTCAAGGCCGATTACGTCCAAGAGCGCCGAGCTTAAGAGAGCGGCCTGATGGCCACAGACGGCGGATAAGTTTGGTTGGTCGGCCAATATCCATCTCTGGGAATAGCTCAGTCCCATTTGCTTCCGGCTCCGCATTTGTCGAAGATTCCGAAAAGATGGACCGCAAGAGAGAGACAAGAGCTTGAACATGAATCAAGATTGCAAGAGCATTGGAATTGGATGAGTTTCATGATTCGCGAGCTGTAAACTTTGTGGGCTTGCCGTTGATATCCATCATTGCCCTCGTTTTGTGGAACGAAATGGCCAAACGCAAGCAGTAAAAGTCTCCGTGGACCATGTTACTGCCACTGCATGGGAGGGCACTTAAACCCAGAACCACTGTATCGTATTTGTACGAAGTCGAAGCCCATACCGACGTACCCACGCTCCACGTACCCACGTCTCCATACCTCAGGTTCCACTAGAGCCTTTACCCCTCTTGTTCCGGGCAGGCTATGCTAGCAATGTGGCTGCATATTTGCAGGGAATACTCCCAACACGCATCCACATGCCGAGCGCACGCGAGAACGGGCGACTGGTCAGACATTGCACGACCGGCAAACAATCTCGCATTGGTATCTGTCGTGACTTTGTCGACTTCTTTGCCTTCAAGCAAAGAAACAACCAGATAACCGGACAACTGGCTCATGAACGCCTTGCGCCCGCGGTGATTGCTATATTCTTCGTTGACTTGCGATAAGGGCTTGATATTAGATCTCGGATCTATCGAGCACAATGGGAATCAGCTGCGGGATCCGTTACAGGGCTGAAAATTCCTCCGAGCGAAACCATGTCCGAGGGGACTGGAGTTTTCAGCGCGGTCGCATGTGCTACAACAGGTTACCAACCAACAGTAATGTTAACTAAGTTTGTTTGCTTCTGAGTAGGCGAGGCCGGTGAGCCGAGTGCACGTTTCTTGACCAATGGCTTCACTACAAACGTACAATCTAATGGCTATGTTCAACCCAGCAATTCTATGGCCTCTTGCAACTCACCGCCCATTGCACGCTGGAACCACTTATTAAATACGCTCACGTCTTAGTGTTTAAGTCTCGATAACAATCGTAAGGCGTCCAGGTTGCTCAATATGCACATCGTCCTTTTTCGGTTTTCTCGACACCATACAAGGGTACGAATGAAAGGACCGTGTTTGCTAGACCTTCCCTCTTAATCTTTGCATTATCTTCTCCATCACAGACGTGTTAATACTTGAGTATTCTCTTCTCACGACAATCACTATTCTTCTCTTGTGTAGAAACAAAGCCTGCCGCAACACACACATCATGCATTACCAGCGTCATATGCCTGCCGCATTTCCCATGCAGGCAATGCAGGGACCACCAACAATGCCTGGTGGTCCATTCGAGTACCGACACAGGATGGTCGACCAACCTCAGATCCCATATGGCATCGAAGACATGGACTATATGCCAGGAACCCATATGTCGTATTCATATCAAGGCGATGTCCCACGTAGCATGGGGCCAATGAATCAGATGTCTCTAATGGGCGTACCGCCCGGGTATGATCCAGAGATGCTCATAAATGCCTCGCAAGGCTTCGTTTCGGAGGATGTCATACGCAGGTATACTGAGCACCTATCAAGATTCGACTTGAAAACTCATCAATATTAGCACCAATCTTTCTGTGCAAGTAGCCAATTCCAACCTCTGCCCCTCCACACCATACGCACAATTACAACCAAAGAGGATGCATGACGGAAGATATCCTCAAGATTTTCGAATGGCAAGGACCGTGGAAGAAATGAAATGCATCGAGGGTATGTCTGTGCTCGCTTCTCCGTGTTGTCATTGCTGATCATCAGGCTCCACCCTCGATCGCATACTTCAAGCCTATAACCTGCCGACCGATCTACGCTCCTTTGGTCTCAGCTCTGCAGATGTCCCAGCACCGAGAGTAATTAGAATGGCAAAGCTTTGTACCTTGTTCGACTTTCTCGGGGCTACACAGCTGTCCTCGGACATTCCACCGATGAAGCGACGGCGGGCCGGACTACTTCCTATAACTATGGGTCATTATTGAGGAACTCGGACTGTGTTTCTTCTATGCCTCGTATCCAGCCTGCCCGCTCTCATCTTCTCAATGAAAATCCTGGGTTATATATTTGTCGGAGGCACCGTCTGACCGACCTCGTTCAACTCAAGTTTGTGAGTTTGCTCACAGAAAGAGCTACCCCGCTAAGAAGGGATCCATTACCCAAACCCGGCATAGCATCCGAAGCTCCAATAACTGTTATGATAGTTGAAGGTATATCAGGATCAACGGAGCATATGGGTTCCACGCTTACATGAGCACCACTTTCCATCATCGACGCTTTGCATATGCTATCACACTTTACGCATGTCTTACTTCCATTACTTCAGTCTGAGCTTCATTGTCATACTTGCGTTCTCTCTTGCCTCGCGCAAGCTTGGTGAATTCTACTTCCACTCAAACACTCAACATGAGGTACCATTCCGTGCATCTTTCGTATGATACCATATATCACATCATTGTTCTGTACTCAATGCAACATATGACGCCCGACTAGGACTAGATTTGACCGTGTGATTCCTAGATCCCAAGCAAACCCACTTCGAACGTACAATCCACCAAGAACAATGGCGATCCGTGTATCGCATCCTATCAAGATATCGAGCCACTCTCAAATTTTGACTGGAGGACCACTGAACCGATTAAGCTACGGCCGTTTAAGCCGAAATTTCACCTGACAATGGGTACCGGCCGTCCCTTACATGCACTTGCCCTATGTCATGCTATGTCACCATATCAGCTTCATTGTCACCCCTGAGTAGACTAACAGCCCACACCAGCCATCGAGAACACATCTATATCCGACCTGATCCCCTTCGACAACACCTACCTCGACCGTATAAGACTCCGCCGCCGTCTCCTATCCACGCTTAGCACTGAGATCATCGCCGCACACCCAGTCGCACAGCCCGCTGTCCACGAATTCTACACCTGGGTCTTCACAATCTACCTACCAAGCCGGTACCCAACCATGTTCACCCTCGCCCCCTCACCCTCTGCCCCTACCTCTCTCACAAACCTCATCACATCCGAATCCATCCCTCTCCTTGCACCGCTCAATCCCCTCGAATGCCTCCGCACCATCGCCGCCCACATCGACGACGACTTCCTCTTCCTGCTCCCCTCACCAGAGCACTCCACCGCCAAAGACCAATACATCCTCCGCGCCTACGCCACACTATTCCCCTCCGGCTTCAACCCAGCCACCAAGCTCAACAGAACCCTCCGCGAGATCCACGAGCCCGTGCCACGCTACGCATCCAAGCTTGCGTTCAGCATGGACCGCTTCTTCCGCTGCATGCCCGTCGGCCGCGTGGTCAAGCGCGCGAATTGGACTGTTACCACCTCGCGCGACCTGCATGTGCTTTCGGGGACACATGCCAGTGCTGCAGAGGCGGGAGGGGATGGGGCTGGCCTGGATAAGGCGCGCGAGGATGTGGATTTGGGAGAGACGGTGTTGCGCGCGGAGAGGCAGACGTTGCATCGTTTGCCGGGGAGTGGGGCACTGGTTTTCGCATTTAAGACGTATGTGTATGAGTTGGGGGATGTGGTTCGGGAGGGCAGGGGGGAGGAGTTGGCGTGTGCGATTGAGGGGTTGGGTGAGGGGGGTGTTGTGGGTATGAGGGGGTATAAGAGGGCGGATGTTTGGGGGGAGAAGGTTTGTGCGTTTCTGAGGGGAGGTGTTGGTGGAGAGATCAAGGGTTGATGCTTTTAAGTGAGGAGTATATTTGTTGGATGTTGATACAGGATGTGAGAAATGTACTGTTGTGGTGAGTGGAATGAAAGGTGCAGAAACATGGCTCTCTTCCACTTCGTAGGCAGGCCATGGTTTCGCTATAGTTGCGGTTTGCTCTGTGTCGCCTCGAATGCCTAATAATGTAAATGCTTACGCGATATCGTTCTCTGGAACAGGTCTCAATATATGAATGCTAAGTCTCTAGACATGATACGACAGTGTACTCATCGGCGTCCACTACCCTCGCTTAAGAGTTCTGATACTGCGTGCGCTTGCTCGACCGTATGCCTTAATGATAATGATATATTCAACCAAACTTTCAGTCACACTTTTCGCTATGATTGCATGGGTTGACTCTATTGGGAGTGCGATCTGTTTGAGTATAATGTGACTAACGCTCTGCGCTTGAGCATGAAGCTTTCCAAACATGTCATCATTTCTTGAGTTCGACAAGCAGACCGATCGAGTTCATACATTCTGATGGATAATGTAGCACGCATCCGTGATAAACCGTTATTGTAAGCAAATGATCAGAAGATAAAGCGTTTATTCTCGTTATGAAAGGGAGTTTGAATGTGTCATGCTAATTAACATAAAGAAAAAATGACAATAGTAAGCAAATGTGCCCACTCGACAGCGTCTCATCCGAAAGCACGGCAGTAGAAGCAAATCTTCAGAGGAGATACCATCTCCTCCACCGGCGAGACTTAAGGGTAATGACCTCTTTTAGTGGGTCTGATTCACACCCTCGGATCGTAGATATCATGACAATCAAGCTCAGGCAGCGCATTCCATTCCCGCTCAAGGTCTTCAAGGGTGAAATCGTGCGAACGAATATCGAAGCTGTCGGCTGATGATACTGGAAGAGCATTGACGGTTGGGAGGTCAAGCCCGTCAAAATATACTTCGCTCTCTTCTCCATCAGAACGTTATTGTAGCATCCACGAAAGTGCAGATTCCGCGACCAGACAAAAGCTTCTCTGCCTGATGGATCTACCAAGACATTGGAGCCATGAGAATTCCCATCGTCATATCAGACCATAGATGGTCTCTGCCCAAGAAATGAAGAGGAGAGCGATGGATACCATGACGAGTTCGACATCGTACGGGGTACTCTAGGATTACACCGACTCATTGTCCTGGGCCTTGTGCTATAATCCTCTCTTAATTGGCGTAGCCTTCCACTGTTACGTAGATTGAATATACCAATCATCTTGTCGACTAGATAGTCAATGAAACAATCTCACACTGGTGACACATGACCTGGAGTGAATTTACCATTCGTGAATGAGACTAATTATTCATGTAGAAGCAGAGCTAAAAGCATATAGCATATGCATATAGATATCATAATATATCGTATATATCTTGATTGACATATTTCATACCCATCAAATACGACTGACACCGGGGTGGTATGTAGTGAGGAAGGAAACAAGATATGACATGGTATAGAGCTACTCTAGATGCATGCGAGAGAAGCGAAAATTTCATAACCCCCTACGTCGTTTGATACCCTTACCATCTTGTTTGACCCAGTAGGCCACATCATCCTTCGTGTAAGGAAGGTCATCGTCTTCTATGGGTTTCGTTTGTTCGCTTTCCGCCAGTGGGCGCGCTGTCGCTAGGCCGTTGTTCAAGGCACAGCACACGATTTGTTTCTCCATACAATAATCACATGCGAAATCTTCTCCATGTGGAAACACTGCAACACCCTTCTTTGCCATCTTTCGACTGATACACTTCATTGGAGTCTGCTCTCGTGTGTGCTTCATCCAATCCTTCTTCGTTTTCCCGCTGTTCCATGGCTGGAAAGTGGTCCAAAGGACTTGGATTACGGCGCTCGAAAGGCCATCAAGCTCACCAAACAACTCTCGTAACTGCCCTAGCCCAACGTCGGAGAGGACAGGTTGCATTTGGACAGGTACCCGAACATTGTTCATCATACTTGGACCGGCGTCTCCGAGCTCTACGAACTGTTCATTGAGACTGCTTTGACTTTCTTGGGTAGAAATCTGAGCTTCCCGAAGTCTTAATGTATGGGTCTGTTGCTTAGCTCTTAGAGCTGCTTCATCCTTCTCTAGCTTAGCTTGGTCGGATGTGAACTGTCTCCGTGCACGCTTTATGACGCAGATCTGATCGCTTAGAACAGCCCGAGAGGTCAAAGTCCCATAAGGGAGGAGCTTGACAAAGCCCGAGAGGTCGAAGTCCCAGTCTCCACGAATCTTTTTATGAGAGGAGAAAGAAGTGGGAAGGCGAGAGAGGCGAGAAGTGAGAGAGGCGAGGAGTGAGAGAGGCGAGAAGTGAGAGAGGCGAGAAGTGAGAGAGGCGAGAAGTGAGAGAGGCGAGAAGTGAGAGAGGCGAGAGAGGTGAGAGAGGTGAGAGAGAGCGGCGAGAGAGGTGAGAGAGAGCTGTGAGAGAGGTGAGATGAAGAGAAGTGAAAAAAAGAGGCGAAAAGCAAGACCTTAAATAGTTGGACGCAAGCTGAGAAGTGGAAGCCGCGTGCCCTGGTGACGTACAAACCCGTACCTGGACCGTGCACAATACATTTTCCATCAGTCTCGTCCTCCTCATCCAGATATCCAGTAGCCAGTATTCTATCTCTTGTAGACCTGATCTAATCCAAAGCTCCACCCTTTAGAGCCCACTTTGTCTTGACCGTCTCTAAGATCACACTCACTCATTCTCTAGCAAGAAAGGTCTGAGCACGCCTGACACTGCGTTGCCTTTCTTCGAGCCTCTTTTTTCCCCCTTCGAAACACCTCTTTCTCGAGTCTCAGCGAGTCCTAGTCTTCAGTAATGGTCTGTAGTTTGATATACCAGTAACTTGAGACAGTCCTCCAGAGCAGCAGCGCTGTGATTCTCTGATGCCCTCACAAAGCTCTTCTTTCACTGTCCAGCCATGGATGGCTCTCTCGGCGGCAGTCTGACTTTTTCTCATGTGCGGTTGCCTGTATGCTGTCTAACGTAAATCTTACTCGTTCGGAGCATGGTAGTGTTCTGTTTGACATTTGTGAGAAAGTCTATGAGCTATTGTTCTCTTTCAGGAAGAATGAAAGAAATATACTTAGGATAATGAGCTGTACATCTCCAAACACCCTTCAACAACACCATGACCACACCCGCGATCTTCATCCACAAAGTACTATAATCATCACTGACGTACTGCCCGCACATTGGCAAGTAATGAAGACGTTACGAGGGATGATATACAGTGAGGATGGGTAGGCTTGTGCAAGTGATATCGTGTATTGGAGCCGGATGTAAGGGATGTTCTTTCGGATTCTTGGTGTTTAGTAAATTGTCATGATGGGATAACACATATCTGCTTTCTGCTTTGCGTCACGGAGCGTGCAGATACTAGAGCAGCGCTGCAGTAAATACAGTACCTGTGACATGACTCTCTCCTCAGATGACGTCAGACGTCACACTTGAGTATGTAAAGGTGCGCAAGGCGAGGGCTTGCTGAGTACTGATCTTGGGGTGGTTGAGGTTAAACTTGCTGTCTGGCTGTCTGGTCGGCTGTACTATGTTATGAGAGCTGTATCACAAGTTCAGGAAGAGTAATGAGGCGGAATCAGAGCAGTGGACTTATGCCTTGATTACACCCGTGAACCTTTGCGAATCATCCACTCAAAACTCCATGCTCCTCGCTCGCCTCTAGATATTCCTTCCACCAGTCACGCTGATCGTCTGACCACTAATATAACTGCTCAACGGACTCGCAATCGCCAACACGGCACTCGCAGCCTCGGTGGCGGTACCAGGCCTCCTAAGCGGGATATCGGGATACTCATTCCCCTTATCGCCATCCTTGGCCTTCTTCTGAGCGCCGGGTATGCCCAGCGCGACTTTTTCGCCGTCCGGGGTTGTGACAAACGCGCCCTCCTCCTTGGCTGCCGTCAGGCGTGTCAGGATAAAGCCAAAGGCGATGGTGTTTGCGCGCACGCCGTAGCTGGGGCCCCATTCCTTGGCAATGGTCTTGGTCAGCCCTGTGATGCCGGCTTTGCCCACGGCGTAGTTGGCCTGACCAGCGTTACCGTGCAGGCCGGACGTGGAGGAGATGTTTATGATGTTGCGCGGCTCGCCGTCTTTGACGCGGAAGTAGGGAGCGGCGGCTCGGACGAGGCGGAAGGGGGCACCGGTGTGTAGGTCGACGATGGTTTGCCATTGCTTGTCTGTTGTCTGTGAGGGTCTTAGACTGATTCTGAAAGTGAGGAGGCAGTGGCTGCGTACCTTGTGAATCACACCGTCCCAAGTGTAGCCGGCGTTGTTGACGATGATGTGGATTTTGCCGTTGCCGAATTCTGCTGTCTTCTTGACGAGCGTGGTGGCATAGTCTGGGTTTGTGACGTCGCCGGCGACGGCGATGGCTTTGCCGCCGGACTTGTTGATAGCGTCAGCGACGCTGGCCGACTTTTCTGCGAGGGATCAGAGATTCATTCAGGATATAGCTTGTGCAGAGGGCGTACTCTCGTCAATGTCCGCAACTACGACGCGAGCTCCCTCATTGGCGAAGAGTCTGGCAATCTCAGCGCCGATACCTTGACCGGCACCGGTAATGATTGCGACTTGACCTTGCAACATACCCTTTGGGTAGTTGAGGTGAGCTGCGATCTGGTTGACTCTGTCGGAAGCCATGATGGATGATTGATGTATGGACGGTTGGGGTGAAGTTGGAAGGTGTCAAGAGAAAGGCCAGTCAAAGAAGAAGTTATTCATCGGCAAGGGCGTGAGGTGATCCTCGGCCATGATGTCGTTGGAGCTAGGTAGTGTGTTAAAGCTATAGGTACGTGCTTGTGGAGTATGCGGAGAACAGAGTGGGCCGGGAAAGCTAGCGTTTGCCGTTCATAGCCGAGGCTCGGAGCACGCTAGATTCCGCACTGTTCATTGGACGGTCCGAATACATTAAATTTATACACAAGACGGCTTCAATAACAATGATATATTTGAATAACTTGAAATCAAGAGTTCATACTACAAATTTACTCCTGCAAATGCTTAGAATATTGAACAAAGAACCACCAACACCAAGAAATGCTATTATAGACTCCAGACCATGCCCCGAACAAGAAGACATCGCAGCGCTGTGCCAGCAGCATGAGCCAGCGGATTGATTATTACACCCTCATAGTTCGTCAAGTCGTAAACACATCTTCACACTCCTATGCCTTTCGAACCCTTCGAGGCTTGCCCGATTCTTTCCTATTGTATGGCTCTTCAGGAAAGACCCAGCCCCTGATTCTCTTTGCGTCTCGCTTCTCGCCAATGTTCGGCTTCGGGATCCATGCATCCTTCTCGATAACATTTTGTCTGGTCAATGCGGGAGGACCACCGACCTCCATGCGCCAGCTGATGGCTCCAGGTAGAGGGTTCTCCTTGGCCAGCATGTGCAAGTACCAGAGAGCGAGGCCGGCAGTCAACTGAGCCTCGCCAGTCTCAGGGTGAAAGCCATTGGTAGACAGGCGGATAGGAGCAGACAACTCAAGATAGCCAAAAAGGGGAACACTGCCAGAGCTGTTGACAGTGGTGGAGTCGGTCATGCCACTGTCTGGAGGGCCACCAGCGCGAACACACAGGACTTCAATCTCAGTCATGATGAAGCCGTATCTGCACCCATGATCGCGCATGATCTTGTGGAGATGTGCAAGGCCTTGAAGGTAGTAGACCTGCTTGTTGGGAGCCTCGGACCGCATGCCGGTGTTCCACTGATCGTAGGACTTGACAAGCCCGACAACACGACCACGACCATCGCCTAGCAATGTCTTTTCGTAGTCAAAGGAATAGTTGGAGACAAAGTCGGGCTGGCGCGAGCCCGGAGCAGGCTTAAAGGAGCGTATGGTCATGTTTGGATCTCCAAGAGCCATCCTAAGGGCCGAGTTGACCTTTTGCGCATGGTAGTCGCGGCAGATGTCGTGGAGTGCGCCCTCGGAATCAGGCTGGAGATTGGGGCGGGGAGGTGTGGGAAGCGTCGCAGTTGAGACCGGGAACTGGAGCAGCTTCATCAAGTCAGGCACTTCGCTGATCTTCTCAACAGTGAAATCGGTCCATTGACGCAGATTGCGAATGTCCCACCAAAAGTAAGAGTTCATGCCACGGCCAGTAGTAGTGACACGGCGAACAAGAGCTGGAGACGGATTGGGAGCAGTCAGGTAAGCCAGCATGGTCGTGGTGGACGTAGAAAGTGTAAAAGAATCGACTGGCGATACAGTAGAGGAATACTGAACAGCTGGAGCAGGCGTATATTCAGAGCGCTGATAGTCCTGAGCATAGGTATCCTGCGACCAGGACTCAATTGAGTTGTAGCTGTTGACCGGAACGGCATTGGAGATGTGCATCGCGGGTGGCGGAGGAGTTGCAGACGTGGTGTAGACTGGCATCTGTCTGTAGGTGGGATAGCCATAGCGACTGATAATGGACTCATCGATGCTTCCGGCAGATTCAGCGCGGTGGTGAGAGCGGCTGGCTGATTGAGAGCGCGAGTGGCTGATTGAAGGGCGACGAGAGAGTGCTGGTCCAAAGGTGACTGGCGAGTTGAGATTGGAAAAGGAGGTCTCGTACGGAGAGGGTTCAGAGATTGGAGACACTATGTTGCTCTGCTCGCCCGGGCTAGCGCCGCGCCTGTAGTAGGATGAAGGACGCGCGCCGTATGGGTTGACAGTCTGAATATACGCAGCACTAGACGCAGACATGGTCTTGCGATGACGGATAGCACCAGTGGGTCCAGCAGTAGGCTCTGTCACCTGGTCCTGCTGACGGACCTTTGGCAACAAAGTCGTGCCATGCTGCCGGATAGGAGACCTGGGCGGAGTAGTGATGTTGGTTCCGACGGAGCCAGGGGAAGCATCACTGGAGTAAAAGGAACCATCGGAGGTGCTGCGACTGTGCGCACTCGCGGTGAGGTAGGACGAAT
This sequence comes from Pseudovirgaria hyperparasitica, assembly GCF_010093815.1. NCBI lineage: Eukaryota > Fungi > Ascomycota > Dothideomycetes > Acrospermales > Acrospermaceae > Pseudovirgaria > Pseudovirgaria hyperparasitica. Next base: position 1,448,964 of record NW_022985551.1, read on the forward strand.
AGGAGACTGATGGGGGAGTGAACTGTCTAGTGTACATTTTGAGGAGTATGCTACCAGACTTGGACATGGTCAGCTTCAATTGACAGCCACAACCTGAATGCGACGACTTACGCAAGTCTAGAAAGAGAGACTATAGTATTATTGGGGGAAGAAATGTTTTGGAGACAGAGACCGGCTCTGTAGGGTATCTTGATGACCTGCAAGTACACAAGGAAAGAGAAGCAAGGAGAAGATGGAGATCGCAATGGCGACTCTGTTCAGTGTTGAGTTGATATGAAGATGGAATGATATGAGAATGGTTGGATTGCGGCGAAGCAGGCAGTACTTATCCTGAAGCTCTGAGGGAGCATGACGTCCAAAGGATATGGCAGATGGGTACAGACTGGGTGCCCTAGCGCAAAAAAACAAGGTGAAACACAAGCCCTGCGATCCGCACTGGGGCCGTCCAGTCCTCTTTGGGAAGCATCACGGCAAGCATTAAGGTGTTGCGACACGCTCAAGAAGGGTTACATGAAACGACCCGTTGAGAGACCCAGGGTGGGTATAGCGCCGTCGAAACGCTGCTATATTTGAGTATCATGTTGAAGAAAGCGGGACGGTGATTGGACAGAAATAGGGCAGCAGACAGCGGAGGACAGAGAAGTATCAATAGCATAGAGATGGCGGGCGAGGCGCTGACAGCAGGCGGGTGGGTAGGATGAAACCGGGCATTATTCACTGTGCCGCCGGGAGCAGTGGAGCAGAGAATAGGAATAGAAGCGTGGTAAGGTGGTTGTGAGTAAGGCAAGGCATAGAGGGTGGAGGTGGTAGGGGGAACTACCAACAGTACCTTAGGCGCTGGAGCATAAGCAGAATTTAGACGACGTTCACAGCAGTGTTTATGCTATTCCGCGATGGGCCTAGCGTGCGCGGGCCGGCGCTTGAGTGTGGCCCGGGCTGATTGGTGGACTGGCGGCAAAATACACAGTAATTCATTTTTCGCTCCCCCACAAAGTCAAGCATCGGAAGGACAGCTATGAACATGCATCTGCTGTGGAGCCACGCAAAAAAGAGTCATCGTTCTGGCGCAATGGAGAGTCATGTTTAAACAGCAATCGATTGGTCTGCATCGCATCATGGCAGCTGTTTCGAAACACGCTGTGGTGCATATGGCTGCGATGCGAAATCGGTGACTCACAGCAGTAATCGCGACTATAACACGTTCCATCTCGCCTGCAAACAACGCGTTTCCCCGCGACGCGTCAAATCTTCGTTCAAAGCCATCGCCCACACCTTCGGCAATTCATGCATTTCACTCCGTCTTCTCACTCGCCTTATTCCGACACTCGAGCAGTCGGACAAACGTTGCAAATTGTGCCGTATTTGGTGCTATTCAATGCTTCTGTATGGGCCTGTCTCATTGGCTCGCGACCCACGCCCGGCGGTTAATTAATCTCGTTCCTCGTCGTCCACGTTCCTCCACCACGAACCCCAAATAGCTGGAACCGCCGTATTTTGCGTACATTGTGGGCCCCGTGCCACCAAATTTCCCTCATCAGGCGCTGCCAATACCCAGGGCGCCGTCAATCACACTCTAGTGCGTCGTCGTATGTCACCTAATATATCCATATTAAGACATGCTTTCAATATGTGGCTAATTGTGCTAAAACAGGAACTATCAGTGCCGCCGACTCTACACTCCCTCACTCCGTTGACGCCGACGAACTCCCAAGAGCCTTAGCCGTTTCATTCACACAGATCGCATAGACTCTTACTTTGTCATGCTGAGCCTCATTCCTCCAACAAGATCCGTGTCAGGCGTTTGCCGAACTCAAAAGAGCATTGATAGTCATGCTCTACAAGGCATCTGATGCAAGCATTGCAAGTGATGCAACCTCAGCGAACACATCACTGCCCCGATTTCCTCCTACAAGCCTGCCGTATTGGCGATACTATACCCCTTGCTGATGCGCGTCTCATAGTAGGCTTCTTTATGCTTGCACATGGTCATGCCACCATACATCCCAATCCACGACTTTTCGATCGTGGCGAGCTTCTTCTGCAGCAAAAACAAAGGCATGGCTTCGAATCTCTTCCTCCAAAGTACATCCCAGATATCGCTTCTGTGCTGTCTCTGCCGGCACTGCCTGGTTGATTGCGGCGTCGACGGCCAGAACGAACTGTCTCGCTAGTCCACTGTCTCCACCACCATGTCCCCCGCCCATCTGTTTAGGGACAAATGATTCAGTCCGGCCCGTTGCGAAGTCATGCACCTTGATGGTGAAGCTATCGTATTCTATCTCGCCTTTGGTCCCATAGATCCACCCTCGACGGTCGCACTGCTTTTCTGTGAACGCAATCATGTGGAACTGCGCTGTCTTCTCTGCACGTCCTTCAAGGGCATCCGCGGTCCCGTGCCCACGCTCGATTGGATCGTCTTCCCAAGTCATGGTCACAATCTGATCGTCGTTCACATCGTTATCAGACTCCCAAACGCATCGGCCAAACCATGGACGTGCGTCTATCTCTTCCTGGGGCATCTCTCTAGAGTAGTCCTCTTTGAGGTTGGTGAGTAGCATATCCCTTGCTGGCTCCAGACCGGCCGACTTGTAGCACTCCTCAATCTCCGGATTGACGATGCTTACTGGCCAGTCGGTATCTCCTTTCTCCAGCCGTCTCTCAACGTATATTTTCCTTGCACTATAAATGCAGTCTTGCTCGATTGGGCACGATAGGCAGTTGGTGGCTTCCCCCGCCGCAGTCGGCTTCCTTGTCTTGCGAAACAACTTGCGCGAACCTGAAGAGGCAACATACTTTGGTGCGTGGGGCGGCTCGTCACTCTCCGCATGTGTCGGTGAACACATGAGCCAGAGCAGAAAGTCAATGTCATGGCATGATTTAGTCATCAGCGATGGCGCTGTCTTGGACTCTTTGCGCCAGTTTCCCCTACCACTCGATGTCAGCCAAACTAATCTTCACAAACAGCATAACTGCCCGCAGTTTCTGATGCCTGATCGCGTTACTGCGCATGAACCACTGCCATCCAAGCTGCGATGGAGAATAAGGGTCGGCCAGGACGTGCCGTTCCCGTGAACTGCCGTGTCCATGCCCACTGTGCCTGTCCATGAACAACTACGCCTTATTCATGCAGCTCCGCAACGGCACCCACAAGACACGAAGAGGGGAAATATACAGAGGAAGGTTGGATCTCACTAACCTGACATACGAATGGCTAAAATGCCACCACCCAACAGGCTCTGTATGCTCCACACTGACGATGTCCCCAATAGCCTTCTTCACTCTGACCAGGTCTCTCAGCATGATGTTGTGTGGACTATACCGCAGCACATGACACACGCCCAGCACCACTCCCGCATCTTTATACGCATCCCAAATTGTCTGGATATCACCCAGTCGCGGTGCAAGTGGCTTCTCGCACAGGATATGCACTCCTAGGCCCTTGACCGCAGCTAGGATATCAACATGCATCTCGTCCAAAACACAAATCGCAATGGCATCCACCCCCGCACCATGTGTCTCCGCATGTTCGACCCATGTCTGCCAATCTGTCCATTCTTCGCCGTCACATGGACTGGTGCGTCCTGCAGGGCCCCAAATGTACTTTTGACCAAACACTCCACGTTTATACGTGTTGGGCTCGACGACGCCTGCGATGATAGCGGGGATATGTGTTGGTCCAGTGTCGTGTCGGTGCGTGGTGATGGCCGACGCATAGGCGTGACCTCGACTTCCTGCGCCAATGACGAGCATGCGGACCTGTCGTGCCGATGCCGAGATGGACCCCATGATGAGTCGTGTGTGCAAGTCCCGTCGAGAATTCTCAAAAGTGATCAATCAACAAAAGACTAGGAAGAAGCCTGTCCAGATCGAATCAGCCCGACAGTCCGTCCAAAGCCGTAACCGTGTCTCGCAATAATCTTTCGATAAACGTATTGAGAGTAGGTATGGATGCAACGACTGTGACGTCGCCTGTCTCACACTTTCCCACTGAGTAAAGCAGGTTTACTCGACGTGCCGGGAAAAGGGATGGTCCACACTAAATAAAGGCATACACAAGGCCGACAAGGCAAACCCCGACTTAAGCTGACAAGGCACACTGCCGGGTGGTGCAATGCAATGCAAGGCTAATCTGCAACGCTGCTGTCCTCTCTCGCATGCGTCGTCGTATCGCGCCAGAGGTGATGCGAGACCCTAAAGTCTCGTCCTGGAATGCTGTTTTGATTGAACAGTCAGACCTGGGCTGCAGCGACGAACGTAGTGGTGAATACGGGCGACTGGATCAGCAGATGGTGAGAGATGATGTGACAGATATTCGTCAGAGCTCCCTTACCCCGCGATGTTTATGTTTGAGTGCTGATGTTGGATTGTTACCGACCTGATGTTTCAAATGGCCCGTGCTTCAAGAGTAGATGTGTGTGGATGTCTACATAGCATAGATGAGAAGGTGGGGGCTGTGCGTTGTGGCTTCGTAGGGCTGGCCAATCACAGACGATGTGTTTCGCAGCCTCAGCACTTCCTGTCCTGTATAGCTTCAATTTAGACATGTAATATATACCCTGATCGGGAAGGCGGTATTCATCATAGTACAGCCTCACACGAAGCCTATCGACGTCATGATAGCCAGCCAGCTCGGTGCGATCTAGCTATTAATCCGGCATAAATTTCCTACCTAGCAAGGAATTGGTTCTTTTTGCACAAAGGAAATATCCACTTACATGTCGAAGAAAACACATGTGTATGTACGGCTCCTACCCTATCCTACATAGGAAAAACCTCACGCCAATGACGCTGACGACGAAGCCAACGCCCACCGCTCCAGGCAAAGATATATGCACATGAAAACAACGACAAGAGAGAGAGAGAAAGAGCATAGGTATATGTAGATATGTACGGCAAGGCTAATGCCCTGGCAACAACGTCTCACTGGCGCGCGAGATGATATCCCTCGTCTTGAGCATCATCTTCATAGCCAGCTTCCAGTCGCGCACTTCGAGCGCATCACGGATGAACGGGAACGTCACGCCTTCGCCGTCGATTGTCGAGGGCCCGAAGAGGACGTGCTTGTACTGTTCGCGGCCGGGGATCTTTTGTTCTCGTTAGTATGCAGTCAACAATATATACACATGTATATGGTTAGTAGGTGAGATGAAAAACGGGGCAACTCACGCCATAGCCCACGCCATCGACGGGCTTCGCATCCCACGGCCAATCGAGCAAATGGCTCTCAAACGCAATGGCGCGACTGTTATGGCCCCAGCGATGGGCCGCATTCGTGCGACTCTCGAACCCGCCTGTGCCGAGCACCTGGCTGTACCAGCGGTCCTCAAACGACATGAACTGCACGAGCTCGCGCTCCAGCTTGACGCTGAGCTCGCGCAGCGGTGTGATGTCGAATTCGTCTGCTTGTGCGCCTGCAGCAATGGCGTCCATCTCCAGCTCGTCGACGTAGTCCTTGAAGCTGTCGGAGAAGTCCTTGAAGTGGAACGGCAGCATGGGTTCTTGAGCAAGGTCGAGGATGAGTAGGACCCATATCTGTGCGAGTGCTGTGTGGTAGTGCATGTCCGGGTCGACGTGCTCGAGCATCCATTCGTATGTCTCGTAGCACGAGTGCAGCGGCCCACCGTCGCCGCGAAAACCGAAGTCCAGAGTCGTCATGCCGGCGAGAGATTGGAAGGGCACGTAGTCCCCACGGGCGTCGAGGTTGGTCATTTTAGTCGGAGTGTCTTGGAAGATCTCGCTGAAGGTCTTGTTGCGCACCGGGTCCGAGACGCGGCCGAGAATGCGGGTGAAGGCGCGCTCAAGCAGAGGTGAGCCGGATAGGTGGAGGTTGTCCCCAGACACACCGTTGTCGACGTTGATGTATGCGACGCCGGATGATCGTAGGTCGTCAATGTGGTCTTCCACAAATTCGGTCGAGCCCATGAGGTTGTATTCGGCTGCGTCCCAGGAGGCGAAGACGATGGAGCGGGCAGGACGCCAACCCTGGCGTTGGAGTTGGCCAAGTGTGTCAACGACTTCAAGCATGACAGCGGTTCCACTATGGGATGTCAGACAAGTCAACCAGTAGTCAAGTCACCTAATTCTTACCTTCCAGGATCGGCGGCTCCGAAACACCACGAGTCTCTATGGTTGCCGACGATGATCTTCTCGGTCGGCGTCTCGTACCCGTGATAGTACCCAATGACGTTGTGAATCTTCTGCGTGTCTGTCTCGGACTGTTCGTTCTGTATTCGAACAATGGGCGATTCCTCGTTACCTGACCACCAAACTTCATCTCCAGCACCGCCTCGCCAATCGTCTTGCAATTCTTCACCGTGACCTTCAAGGGAGGCTATGAGGTGTTTAGCGTCACTCCAAGATAGTGGTAAAGATGGTATTTTGACGAGACCAGGGTTGTTATGTTTAGGCTTTCGCGGTACAGTCGGTCGACTTGGATCACCGGGTGTGAGAACGTCACCTACAACATAACTTGTCAATGCGACTGAGCTCCTCTCCAAGCTGTCTTGAGGTCGATATTTGCCTTCCGGCCAGGTCTTTCCCTTGACAAATCCATCATCGCTAGGATCTGTGTAGATCAGACAGCCCACTGCTCCCGCCTCTTGTGCGGCCTTTACTTTTGATGCTGCATCTTTCGGATGGCCACCGGCTCGCACCATGACAATAGCCCCCTCTACTTTAATTTGCTTGTCTGCAAGCCTTTTGAAATCTTCCCGAGATCCGTAATGTGCGTATATTAGAGGCCCTTGGGCAGATCCGCGCTTCGAGAGACCATGGTAAGCAAGCGTCTGCTGGGTACTCTGCTCGGCGCCGGGTGCAACGTAGGCATCAGGCTCTTCAATCTTTGCATCCCACGCCTTATCTGCAGGTTCAACGATAGAGACCTTCCGGCCGTTTTCTACCGGATAGTTGAGGTACACTTCGTACTCCTCGACCATGACACCCTCTAGCCCACCCGCCTGAAATCTACGCTCAATCCATGTTCCTAGCTCATAATTACCCTTTGTACCTGCGACGTGATCGTAACTCGTGATGTATTTTAGATTATCCCGTATCCGGTCTGTGTTGATTGTTCCTTGAGCGAACTTCCGAACCCATTCCGGGTTGAAAGTCTGGCCTCCGAGCCCTCCTGACTGCATGCCGGGGAACATCTCCGACACGAATAGCAAGTAGACCAGACTGACAACAAGAAAGAGCCCGAATAGGCGCGCTATTATAGGTAACGAGGGTCGATATCTGTCCGAGACCGAAGGCATCCGTATTCGACCCGTCAGCCATCGTACGTTCAGTTTTGGCAACTGTATTCTCGATAATGTTGTTGTCAGACTGCTGATCCTCTTCGAAAACATGCTCTGCCCTCCTCCTCCTCCTCCTCCTCCTCCTCTTCTTGCACTTGCTGCCGCTTCTTCGTCGTCAATGTCCATCTCATGCAACTCCCTCCGCAACTCCGCCTCCTCCTCATCCTCATCTGCAATCTCTCCGTTCACTTCCGGCAGACTCAAATCGCTGTCTTCACTATTTCGCACGCTCTGCACGCTCGGGGGCTGGTAGTAGCCATTTCGTCTCCTGCTCCCGGAGCTTGTAGCGAAAGCGTCGGGCTGTAAGAGACCTTGCCTCTCGGCGTCGTCGCTGACTTCTCGCGGACCAAGGTGGGTATTGGAGGATGTGGCTTCTTCATACGACGGGATGGGCGCATCCTGCACCTCGTACGGGTGCTTCTCGTCAGGCATCTGATGCCGCGAATGGCAAATGTGGGTTCGCGTCTGGCTCGCAGGGTGGACAATCCTTCAGCTGGTGCGGCGGTGGTTCGGGGGTAGGTGGGTGGGATGATTACGGGCCGCGCATTACGCCAGATGATTAGAGATAGATATAGTACAAAGAAAAGAAACTTGAAGGGACAACAGGAACGAGCGATGGAGTGTGCAAGTGTCACGGAAGCAGTGTTTGCGCGAGGAAAGTCGCAGGCTGGTGGAGTGGAGGCCGGTGAGGATGTTCCCCTGTGGTTGCGTCTCAGTATCGGTTTGAGCTATACCAACACCAACCCGGAACGAGAGATGCCAAGGCCAACTACGCGTACGCGGTAGAACATCCTTGGATCCACAATTACATGCACTTACGGATGATTCGTGACTTGATCCAGGAGAATGAACCACCTCTCCCAGAGCTATATTGCCTTCAATGTTCAAGCCAATGACTCGATATCCCTGCAATTTGATCATCTTCAGCCCTACTGGACGCACAGAACATATACAAGCACTAAAAGACCTCCATCGTCCTTGAGATGGCATAGGAACGCATTTCCTCAAGCTTCCTCGCTGAATGAAATCAGTCTCAAAACTAATCACAGTCATCAATTGTGCCGTTCAATCCCTCAAAGGGCACTGAGAACAAGAAATCAAGATTCTTATTTTGAACAAAGTTTAATCGTAAAGGAAGATCATCCATGACATTCTAACAATCACACTATCGGGGGCCGAGATTGACTTTAGGAGAGGTATTTAGCCTCCTCTAAGACATTTATCAAATATTCTATTCTGTATAAAATTGAGGCTTGGTGTATCACACTTCACGCGCTGTTCGCGAAGACATCCATGTACAACGAAAAACTCTCACAGTATGTGATAAACACACCAGGGAAAGGGAGAATGTGCCACCAGGGCAAGCTATCTCCACGCGGTCTTCAATCCTTTCCTCATCCCCTCTCTACACAATCTAACCACTTCCTACCGCCTGCGGATTGTTAAACCTGGCCTCTGGGTCATACTTCTTCTTAATTTCTTCCAGCTTCGCATAATTCGGTCCCCAGTACCGTTTGTGTGCCTCATCCCTACTCAGACTTGGATCTGCGTAGTTCGAATACATCCCAAACACCGCGTCCGGCATCGCCTTCTCTACATTCTGCACCCACCCATTCATCAAGTCCATCCCGTCTGCCGGGAACTGGAACTTGCTATTGATGTTGTCGTAAAATTGCATCTTCAGCACAGCATTGCGGTGCGGATACGCGGTGGCGTCGACGGCAACCTCGCTGATCGCAGAACCCTGGCCGCCGTGTAGGTCAATGTTCAGAAACCAACTCCGCGTGTTGGCTTTCGCGGTCGTGAACAAGTAGTCTGACAAGGCGACGAGGCCATCGGAGGAGAGCGCTGGGCCCATAAGACTCTTGCAAAAGAATGTCTCGTGCTTGTCGTAGAAGTCGAGAGGTTGTTCCAATGGGCCGTTGGAATACTTGAGGAGGCTATCGATCCAGCCTTTGTCAGCAATCTTACCTGTAGGATTACCAAGCTTGGCAGTCAGGGGTGCGATGACTTCGGAGAAAGTTTTTTGAGGACCATAGTAGATGCCGACCAGGGAGAAGGCGTCCTTGTTGATGAAGAGTCGTGTCTGAAGTTCCTTGGGCTGCTTGGTGGTTGCAAATTCCTGGACTGCTGCAATGGCTGTTTGAGCAGCACTGCTGTTCTCGATACCCAGGGCATACTCGAAGACTGTGTTCTCCTCCGGTGCCTCGAAGGTTTGAATCTTGAAGTTGGTGACGATTCCAAAAGAAGATCCGGCGCCCCGGAGAGCCCAGAAGAGATCAGAATTCTCGGATTGAGATGCCTTCACGAGACTACCGTCTGCCAGTACGACTTCAGCCTCAACCATTGCATCGAGGGTGAGGCCTTTTCGGCGAGACGAATAGCCGAAGCCACCGTGAAGAACAAATCCACCCAGACCGACTCTGTCGTTCATTAGTGGGATGATTATGATGATAACAGTGTTACTGACTCTGGGCACATGCCCTGAGATATCGCCCTTTTGCCTTGGTCGTACAGACCCAACGCAATATTTCCAAGACGAGATCCGGAGCCAATGGTGGCGATTTTGCTACCTTGATCCAGCTGGACCTTGTTGAAGCGCTTCATGTCAATCACTAGGTGGCCATCCTCCCCACCAAGACCCCAGGACGCATAGCTGTGGCCTCCAGATCTGGCAGATGCGGTAAGCTTGAGTTTGGCAGCACACTTCACCGCGGCTTGGACCTGGTCAACCGCCTCTGGGACCGCAATCGTAGCCGGAGTGAAGGGCACTCGAAGGTTGAAAGGCTTGCTAAGGCTTGTAAAGTTTGTTGAGCCAGGGGCTACCTGAGGAACAGAAGAGTCGTCCAGACATTCAGTGATGGGCGAGCGTCCAAGCAGGTAAGCATTGCCTTGGGTTATGGAGGCGGCCAAGAGCCACAAAGATGATACGAGCAACATTTCGCTATCGTGCGTGATTATCAACTGCGTGACCTACAGCACTGTGGCGATGGGCTTGATATAATCATATAAGCCCATACATCAGAGCGGAGATGGACAGGGCCCGCACTTCTCCGATAAGTCGATTGCTCGAAACACTTAATTACACGACATCAGTCTGAGCGGCATGTGGCAAAGCGCATGAAAGTCTAATTGCTTTTGTCTCAGAAAATCCTATGTTATTCAAGGTCTTAACTTTAGTGTGACGTGGGCAGACATGGATGGCGGGAGCCTGCAGTGAACTTGGACCTTAGTAGGAGGCCCCTCATCTGCTTACTAAGTGAAGTTACCAGTAGAACTTATAGTTTTCTTCCAGTCCGGTCATGTTCTAGTACCTATCTAGGATCGAAACATACCTTAACAGGAATATTACCTCTCAATAAGCACTGATGCAAGACGAAGATAATACCGTTGCATGTGCAAGCCATGCCCATAGATTCAGTATACAGTATGTCTGGGGTAAGTGGGAGAATAGGACCGCCGGTACTTCAAACAACACCGTGCTGTCATGCTCGGGATCCTTTCTCGGCATTTATCAATCTTAAGTGTATGCTGCCAGGATCTCCCCGCGAGATGAACGCATGGATCGGCGCTTGGCCAAGTCGATGGATGCTATGTATAGCGGCCCTATACCTGTAACAACCGAAGGAGGTCCACTAATAGGTATGTCCCTGAAAGAGGGGAACTGTAATCAAAGCGTGAGCTAGATATCGTTATTATATTGAGGCTACGCCATCTCTCAGCTCTATTCTCTGTTTGTTTCACGGCCATTACTCACTTTGATCTTGGCAATCATGTTAGTCCATATGTATACACTGCGAAAAGCAATCGTCTTGGGCCCACTCTTCGCGGCTTGCACGCTTGGTGAAGACTTATTTGTGTCGCATTATGCCGGTCATGTTTCTTCTTTGTCTCTGCAAGGGACCAGTCTTACCGAAACATCCAAGGTGAAAGCCTGTGGATCGCTACCGTCATGGCTCACGTTTGAGCCTCACACCACGAAGACTTTGTACTGTTCCGATGAGCAATCTGACGGTGGTCATGGCTCTCTCAGCGCCCTAAGTATCACTGAAGATGGGAAGCTTACGCCCCAGGTGAAGGTGGATGCTCCTCCGAGTGGTGTAGCTAGCACTCTGTACGGTGGTGACAGTGGCATCGGATATATCGCGATCGCGCATTAGTATGTATGGTTCAAACGATTGCCTCACAACCATACTAATCGTGGCAGTGGATCATCAACGGTCTCAACTTTCAAGCTGCCACTGACAGCTGCGTCGACAACGCAGAGAACATTCAATTATAATCTATCTTCCCCGGGTCCCGATCCAGCCAGACAGGATGCTTCTCATCCACATCAGGTGCTCACTGATCCAACGGGCGCGTACATCTTTTCGCCTGATCTTGGAGCCGATACTGTTCGCGTCTACTCCGTCGAAAAGGAAAACGGAATGCTGAGCGAATGTCCTGGTCTGAATGTGACCGGTGGTTCAGGGCCGCGACATGCTGCATTCTGGACGCCACCTTCATCGTACTCGCGCATCAGTCGTACGAGAGCAGGGACCAAATTGTTTGTACTCAACGAGCTGAAAAACACGATAAGTGCTTACAGCGTGTTTTATCCCGCACACGGGTGTCCGTCGTTCAACAAGACTCAGGAGTTGAGTCCATACCCTGAGAACAAGGCAGCTCCTTCCGGTGCTGGTGCTGGTGAAATCCATGTCAACGGCCAATTTATCTACACGTCGAATCGGAATGACGGGTCGTTCTCTGGTAATGACTCCATAGCAACATGGTCTATCTCGCCCATGGGCGACATGTCGTTCCTGACCTTGACGCCTTCTTATGGCTCATACCCACGGACATTTTCGATCAACAAGGCCGGAGATAAGATGGCAATCGGAAATCAAATATCATCAAATGTTGCAATTGTTTCCAGAGACACGGAGACAGGCCGGTTGGGTGAATTGGTCGCAAATTTGAGAGTCGGCCCAGTCGGAACGCCGAAAAAGGGAGACGGTCTGAGCAGCGTCATTTGGGCGGAGTGAGGGAAAAGAATCCAGTTTGCCATAGTTAAGAGACGCTGGTACCATATCCATGTATCGTTGTCGGTGTGTGAAACTTTTGAGGTTGTAAACTGACTTCGTGCGACGTGCCGCGCCGCGCACGGACTCACGGAGGCGTGTGCGCGGTGACAGCTTTGAATGTCATCACGACAAAAAGAAGCCTCAGATGACGCGCAGCAAAAGATATACACAAGACACTAGAAGATTCAGCCAAGAGGATCCCGGCTCCTCCTAGAAATATCTATTACAGAACTCGCCGGTCAAATCTCCGCCGCTCCAGTATTCAGGATCCTACGAGAAATCAGAAACTCCTCATCGAAATGAAGACTGACAACTACACTAATCTGTGCCTCGAGCAGGCGGCCTCCTCTCCCCTGCACTTCCGACATGGTTGCATCATCGTCAGCGGCGGCAAAGTCCTCGGACGCGGCTTCAACGACTATCGCCCAGGTTTCAACAGCGGCGTCCTGAAGAGTGGCCGCACGGGCTTGTCCACCTCCATGCCTGCTGCGACCCAGCACAAGACAAAGTCCAAGTTGTCGAAGCACAAGCCAAAGCCCAAGCCAAATAATCGGGGCTTTTCTATGCCGTTGTCCCTGCATGCCGAGATGGCTGCCATCCACTCCGCTCTAGCCACCTCCACCGCGAACTCTGGCAGGATCCAGTGTTCTCTTAAACCGACGTTCAAAGTACCGGGTGGTTCCAAACGAAAACGAGCCCGGGCAGCCGTTCTTGAGGAGTACGTCGCCCGGGTTTGTGCCGCAGAGCCGGCCACCGGCAAGCTGCAGGTTCAAGAGTCGGGTTTTGAAGGGCCTGCATATCAACCAGAGTGGAGGGAACAAGAATGGCAAGCACAAGGTGTTGGTGAAGAACGAGAATGGGAAGGAGAAGAATTCGAATGAGCGTTCGGAGCGCGAGGTGAAATCCAGTCCGTCGGGGGCTAAGATTTTGTCGTCGTTGAAGCAGCAAAGACATAATGATGTCCGGCAGCGGGTGAAGTATCCGGGTCTTCATGGCGCGGATCTGTATGTTGCTCGTCTCTCGAACACGCCCGCCTCACCGTCTTGTGGTCATGATGTCTCAGAGCCTAGGTGTGTTGACTCTTCAGACTCCTTTCAATCACTGACCAGCGTAGCAGCGCGCCTGCCAAGTCATCTCGGCCGTCGAGTCTGTCCTCGCTCCACGATGAACTCAGTGATGCATGTCATATATCAGAAGTCTCAGCGACTGTCACAGAAATCACTGTTCCGACACCGCGAGCCACATGTTCTCGGCCGTGTTATCGCTGCATCACATACATGCACTCTGTCGGAATCAAGCGCGTATTCTGGACCACGATATCAGGCACATGGACCGGATCCAAGGTGCGCGATCTAGTCGATAGTCTGGACTCGTGCAGCTTGGAGGACACAGGGCATGAGGGTGACGACGAGCTTGGAAACACTGGCATGTTCGTCACAAAGCACGAAGTATTGCGAATGAGAAAGGCCATGCGCGGAGAAGATGGTGTTGAGGTTTGATATCTCTTGGTATCATAAAGTTCCTTTTCTTTCCACATAGAGAAACCAAGTATCTTTATATGTTCTTCTTGTGAAAAGGGCAGGTATAAATAGATATATAATATTCCTTATATAAGGAATATATATCTAAATAGAGTTATATAATAGGATCTAGCCGTAATAGACTATTATATAATAAACGGATCGGCGGAGTATAGCTTAAAGATAATAAGAATATAGTATAATTCTTAAAGTAAAGACTAGATAGAGAGAGAACTAAATACATAGAGAGACCGTTCCTTATATATTCCTCCTTATACATTCTAGATCCTTCTCTTAATTAATAATAGGAATCTTCTAGACCTCTAGACGTACGTATACGTTCTATAGCTCTAGTAGTTTCCTTAGAATAGAATAGAGTAGAGTAGAACTCTATAGAACTTATAGACTCTATAGTAGAACCTAATAGAACTCTATAGAAGTTCGTGTTTCTAAAGACCTCTAGAAGTTTCTAGAGGGTTCTAGAAACTTCTATAAGAGTATAGAGTATTTATATATATAAGTAGATAATATTAGTAATATCGATTACTAATATTAAGCTATTCCTAATAAGGAAATACCTTATATAAACTTATTAGATATAGTAGAGGTTAAGTTTATACTTCTGTCAATTCTCCATCCAAGCTTTATCGGATCGACTTTTGTTGGACATAGCTTCATCCCTTGTGCCAAGAGCTAGGAAGTGACGCTTTGTTTCGGCCAGGTTTCCATCCTGTTACATCCATCGCCCAAACTTTCACGTGCAGGACACGGCTGTAACCAAGCTTGTCTGCTCCTCCTCATCATTAACAGTCCTCACTTCGACTTCCTGCTTCAAACCGTTGCGAAGACGATGACGATAGTCCGCCAACGTACGTTTCAAGTTGCGCTTCGTCTCGAGTGTATGCGTCTCGCGGCACCTTCTCACAACATCCTCATCGATTGGCCCCTCCCTCTCCTCAATATACATGTGCCTAATGACGACCTCCAATTTCGACAAGCACATCTCGTACCCACCAATATATTCCCCGCGATAGAGATTCGGCAAGTGCGCATAGCAATGGATGACGACCGGCTCCATCCACTCAAACTTGACCGCATGCCTCCAGTCACAGTCAACAACCAACCGCACCAACCCAGTCGCAAGGTGTAGTATCGGCGCAATACTCGCCCCTATAGATCTGTATTCGCGGCAGCTCTCGTCCATGACAAACACATCCATTCGACGGAGCAGCACTGCCTTGTCGCGCATCTGACGCAGCGCATCTACACTTTGTTCTATCCCCTCGTCCGTCGTACGCACGCACACGACGTTGCGGTACAGGATTGGCGTGGCTTCGGTGTTGATCGCGCGGCAGGTTTGCAGGAGGGCTGTACTTGGGGTGTCCTTCGTCTTGTGCTTGCCTGGGTGTTCTTCCTTGCTGTGTGCGCTGCCGGGACTTTGGAAGCAACTGTGTAGGGCGATTGGCTCCGATGATGCGAGGCTGAGCTTCCAGATGGCGTCTCGGAGCTTGCGCGGGAGCGAAAGCAGGCGGTTTGGCGCCATTTTGGCGGTGGACATGGGTGGATGTTCGAGGATTGGAAGGGCGATTTAGATTAGGGGAGTTAGGTGAGGTTAGGAGTGGGCGATTGTTGTGATACAATCACGTGTCGGGCTTGAAAGTGGACAGGTAGGTGGGATATCAGTTCCATGACATGACTATTATACGCCAGGATGCACGCGTTAGGTCTAAGTCTTTCATTGTTTTCTTTTCTATTCTGGATTATGATGATCAAGGTCCGTGTCTCGTAGTCGTCGTCTGCTAACGACCAATATTTCAAAATCCTGCTCGTGGGCTGTCAACCATGTTTTTTTCCAGTTTCTGATTTCTCCTACTCCTATATTGTGTTTCTCGAGTCAAAAGCTATGCAAGAATATCGCTCTGAAGATGGCATGCAACGTCCACCAGTAATGATGTTGCAGCATAGAGCGATTGCCGTTGGTCCTCGAAGTAGCCACTAGGCACCGACCTGATCGGATTTACTCGCTGTCTTTGTGTTCTTGCGCCTTTTCCGCTCTATATTGCTGCAAACATTTCCCCAAATATACTCTATACACTGCAGAATGCACCGTAACGAGGGTATCATCATTGAAACCTAGAGCACGGGCGGCGTTGTCGAGACCTACAGCACGAGTAACGATTTCGAGACCGTCCAGCGCACCATCAGTGCGAGAACCGTACTCGACATCCTTGAGTTGGCCAGATGCCTCATCCCCCCGCTCGCCATCCATGCTGTCCCACATATCCGGATTCCCGGTGCAGAACAGGTTTCCAAGTAAGCTGACGTCGTGGCGGTTTTTGCAATTAATAGTCAGCTTTTTCAAGTCTGTTGTGCGGGCAAGTATAGGGGCCAATTGAGGACCGATGCGGCACTTCCGGGAGGAATCCGGTATGTCATTGACGATGAAGCGGCGGAAAGAAGCCCATTTTGTAGGTCTCGCTTCGAAGCGGACTTTGGCTGCGTTGATGTCCTTGAGGAAGACTTCGTTGTCGTACAGGTATTGCGTAGCTTCGTCGTTGATCTGTTTACAGGTTTGCAGAAGGGCGAGGCAGAGTGGCTTGTAACGATCCTCTTCCCATATACGATCGCCTGGACGGGTCACGTAGATGGGTTTATCTGAGGTGAGGCATGACTTGTAAATCTTATCGAGAAGCTCGCTTGGGAGCGAAAGCAGTTGACTCTGTGTCATCGGAGTCGTGGTAGTTCGAGACAGAGCCGTCGACGATGACGCTAAGGGAATGTATTCGATGATGGAAACAGAGAGACTGGAAAGAAAAAGGCAGCAGATAGTAAAGGTAGCTAAAAATCCTCAGGTATCTGGAAGAAAAAAAATTGACAGCAAAGATGTATGTGTATCACGAAAGCAAACGGCGCGCACTGCTTGCTCAGCATTCTTTTGCTCACTTCTCCCGCGAACCGAAAACAACGTATTGCTCCCAACGTCGGTTTCCTGACACAATGCAAATGGACTTGCCTCCACCACTGTACTCGACTTGCCTCCACTGCACACGAGAGCATGGAAAAGTGGCACGAATCGTTTGTCCTCTGCGATTTTCCCTGATATGTCCGTGTCATACACCGGTTCCAACGGATTACAGTCTTGCTTCTGCTTGCTTGATGGAAGAGTCACAGGTGTCTTTCTTTGTCCCTAAAAAATCTCTCGCTCGTGTGAACTGATATTTTTCAGCCCAGGGGGGAACGGAAGGTCTGGCTTTCGATTCCATGTATATCCATCCATCCATCCATTTATGAACTCTCCACATCTACATCCACGCCCACATCCACATCTACCCCCTAAACACTCCCCTCCCACAACCCCTAAAACCCCGTCCCCCCTTAAAAAAACACTCATCTCCCCAAAATCAAACAAACACGCCCCCTCCAAATCGCCTTGCCGCTGTCGTGGACTGCCATGATTAATATTATGTGACGAGAAGAAAGAGTAAGCAAGCAAGCAAGAATGGCGCAAACGAGTACGATTTGGAGGGAGGATGGGAGAGAGATAGGTAAATGTAAACAGACTCAAAACGAGCAAAGCACGCACATAATACTGAAAATAAGACGTATATCCATACACATATACATACACAAGTTACTCAAAACCCCAATCCATATCTATGGCGGTGCACCGCACAGAAATGAATCTGTAGAACAGCATTCGTGAACTTCACCCCCCTTTGCCCATCAACAGCAGCAGAGTTCAGGAGTCTTCCCCATGGCCGATGGATGCTATGGCCTGGAGAAAGGAAAAAAAGGAAAGGTCAAGGATGATGGCACAGAGTTCGGAGCCTAGACCGTGAATGAGTGTGATGTGGAACGCATCGCAGACCTTGACTAGTAAGTACACAACGTCGTGAATGACGGACGCAGGAGATTCGGCGAACGGGAAACACACCAACGGGATGGTTGACAAGGGGGCGAACAAATCCGACGCTTTGGGATTCGTGATGCTGCCACGCGTATGCCAGGCGACACTGTCAATCAAACGGTGTGGAATGATGAAGAACAACTCAGCGTGTATTCCCAACTAAAAAGCCGACCCAAAGGCGGCCCAAATGTTTCGATTGTAATTTTGTTATCTAATGACCCATATGATAGCGGTGCCCAAACGCACTCTCTCAACCTCATCTCTGTGATGAATCTCAACCCTATGAACCTTGGGGAGTAGTAAAAAGGAATGAAACAAAGCACAAAGTGTTTCCCGTGCAAAATGACCAAATTTTCGTCTAAGCCCAATGCGATGATGGTAATAAGAAGTAGGGAATGTAGACATGTAATCACCACCGTACGTCTTTTGCAGATACGGAGTGCGAGGTGAAGAAGAAGTATAGAAATCGCAACCAACAGCTCCTTGCAATGTAGCTTCCGAAGAACGCCTTACAATAACAATTTTTTTTAGCGACCTTCCAGCTGAAGACAGAAGAATTGAGTGGTAAGGGCCTTGGGAGTCCACGCCCATTCACTGCCCTATCGACACCAATGTGGAGAACATGACAAAGAGGAAACAAACTCCCTCGCCCATCGAATCGTTTAAAAACCTTTCAAGCGGGGCCGAACTATAAAGGGGGCATGAGAAAGAACCTATAAACGCGCTCCAGTGTGATAAAGAAAAAAAGGAAACCGTGTCGTCAATTACAAATAGCCGCTAACATGATGCACAAGATTGGTGATGCGAGAAATAGACGAGAAAGCTCATGAAAGTAAGGGTGAAGCGAAAGCAAAATGTGGTCATAAAGTTAAACCGATGCTGTTTAGGAATGATGTGCAGTGCAGTCGTAATAGTCGCACCATTTCTATAGTGTTTTAATGCGCCAATGATGGCGCGTCTTCATGAACAGGGCTAGGGTATGGATTGAATAGGCGGCAGCATGCGTGGATGCAGCCAAGACCGGAGAACCGATATGCGTAGTCGAGTCAGTTTGTCGGTCAAGTGATGGCCTCAAACAAGAAAAGGTCGCACAAGGAGTCGAAATGACGCGCAATATTGAGGGACTGCAGAGGAGAGCAAGTAGCCGCGGGTATGGCACGTTGACTGAGGGCCAGATAACGTTGGAGCCATCACCAGAGCTAATCTCCGAACCCAGATTTGCGAATGAAAATGGACATGCAGAGCCAGGCTTGAATAGCACGCAGGGGTGACTTCCAACTGCAACTGCCAAAGCTCCGAGCTCGCAGCAGAAGGACTTCCCGGGAAAGGAGTCTTTGCCGTAATCGGAGTGAAAGCCCATGCAGAGTCGATCCTCTAATATGTAGACGCAAAGCAGGGACGCGTTGAAACAGCCAGGGAATCGTGAACATGCGCAAGGAAACAAAACAAAGTCTTAAATAACGACAGAGAAAAGGCAAGGTGCCAAGTGAACTTTTAGTGAGCACACAAGATGGCGCTCGTGAATCTTGTGACAGCGTCAGAGTGGATTGGGGATTCATTGACATGTTCGCTGTGCAAGATTCGTGCTGGTCGGAGATGGTCATCCAGATTGCTTAACCAGCCACAGGCTGCGTGGCAAATCCGGAAGTCATCATGTACGGCGGGTGTCGTGCGCAGCAGTGGAAGCACGAGCAATGCGGAGGATGACCATTGTAAAGATTGTACTGCTGGGAAGCTGCACCAAAGCAAGAAGACCCGTAGCTAGGCAGATGCTGTTGCAGAGCGGCCATTGGCTGTGAAGCCGGAGGGAATCCAAACATAGTGCGACGAGAGTAACCTTCAGGCGGTGGTGGAGGGGCCCAGGTGGTCGCGTTGCCGTAATACTCGGGCGTGGTAGGGCCTGAAAGAGGTGCAGTCGAGGCTGGAGAATGATCATGCGTGGACCTGGCACTCCATGGATCGTACTGCGAGTAAGCCGGAGCGCTGTACTGAGAAGGCGTGTGCTTCAGCGAGTAGTCAGGAGTAGGCAGCTGCTTGAAACCAGCCGTGTAGGGGTTCGTTGAAAAGCTCTTCATGCCGCTGTACTGGTGCAGAGAGGTATCGATCGGTGCTAGCTTCGTCTGGCGGTTGGCACGAGCCACAGCATTCGCTTCAAACTCTTTCCAGTGTTTGAGCCACGTGGTGAATCCTTGGGCCTCCTCAGGATTGCGGTGCAATCGGAAGTCAAAGGCTTTCAGCCACTGGGACTCAAGCACATTCAGGTCAGCCACGACAATGCCGCTGACATCAGCCCAAGACCGGTTGATGAAGGTGTTGTCGTCCAAGAACTTGCTGCCTAGTAAAAGGCCGAGGGTAAGGAACCTGTGCAAGTTGGTTTCCGGGTTCATCTGCGGGCCTTCTTGGGAGAGCTGTGTCATGCGCAACGACAAGTAATGCAAACCCAGAAGAATGGTCGCTGACGGAAGCCGGGTGGCAGTGAGAACACCACCGACCCACTTGCGGAAAGAAGGAGGCTGTGGACGATTGGGGCTAATGCTTCGAAAGATGTCAATATCTGCCATGCAGATGGGGGAGTGAAGAAGTGCATACATTCCCTGTGCCATGTCAGACACAAAATCAGTCATGACATCCAACTCATAGTCTAGATTTGCAGAGACACCACCAGTTGGCTTCTCCTCTTTCTGCTGGGTGGCCCGAGCGTCTGTGTTGCGCTGTGCTCGCAGCATGTCTGCATCGGCCATTGTCCGCTGGTCCGTTCCACGCATGGGAGGCAGAATCGGTGCTACGACAGGCTCATAGTAGGAAGCAACTGCGTTGTTGGCATAGCCACCGTGATGCTGCTGCTGTCCATACATAAGAGCTGACTGAACAGACGGCAGATGTGGCTGGTCGTAGCGCTCTGAGTAACCAAAACCGCCGTCGTCATGCTGTCTCATCAACGATGGTGCCCCGTGTGTGAGCTGTGGATACTGGCGGGCACAGCTGTTATTGTAACCAGGGACAAATTCTGGGGGAGTGAGAGGCATATGCCGAGGCATGTGACGGGGATAGTAAGCCGGCATGGCTGGTTGGTACAGGCGCTATGGTATAGAAAAAACTGGTGTTGACGGCACCCTGGAGACTGATGCATTAGATGGTGTCGCGCAGTATCGTGACTGTAGGCTTACTGTTTCTTCTATTCCCGACCGCAAAGAGCACGAGCAGAAGCTCTGAAGGGCTTGCTGTAGATCTAGACGGTGGCGATCATGCAAGTGGTAGCGATATTAGATGGTGTTGTGATGGATCAGCGATAGAAGGATGGAAACTTTTAGGTAGTGAGAAAGCTGTAGGTTGAAGAAAAGCAAGCGTTGAAAATTCGAAGGGCGAGGAGCGACTTTTGAACAGCGGTGACAAGCTTGTCCTGAGTGAAGCTCAACAAGGGAGGAACGTGTCCCGGGTGCGCGCGTGGTTGGACAGGTGGCAGCTGAAAAATTGAGGCTGCGTAGGTAGGTGAAGTGAAAGTGAGGAATGTGTGGCGTAGACTTGACAGATCCCACAGAACGGCAAAACGACTCTAACTGAATAGATCGCTGTGCCGCAATGAAATGTGAAGTGTTTGCGGGAGAGAGTAGACAAACTTTCTTCGAAACTTCGAAACTTCGAAACAAGACCTGTCGATCGGGCAAGTCGTCGTGGCGGTTCAGGCAGGGAAGGATGCAGAAAAATCGCGAGGAGAATCCCAAAGCCACGTTTTTCGAGGACCCAAGAGGTGTAGTCGAACGCTGCGAGAAATGATGACACCGGCGAGTTTGCTGCAAGACTTGGTTTTGAAATGCGCCTTGATAGATGACCGAAGAATCACACCAGGCTTCACCTGATTAAGGATGAGGAATGATGGGGCTTGGTCTATGCAAATGTGACGAGAGCGCAGTCGTCGGTTAACTTTTCTTGTATCGAAGATCACCGAGTAGTCTTCATAGGTTATAGGCTCGCTCTTTCTGTAGAACAGTCGTTCGACCGTGTTCAAGAAGTGAAAACGTGGTGGATCGAGGAACGGAGAAGCTGCGAGGATGTAACCGATAAAGGTGCTACGGGAGCAAGGACGACGCTAGTAGGCAGTTTGCAAGAGGCGAAGAAATTGATCGAGAGGTTGACAGGAGCGGAGAGGATCGGAATTGGAGAAGAAAGAAGAGGTGTGGAGGATGAGAGGATGAGGGTGAAGGGAGAGTGCGAGAGAGAGTGTATGATGAGGGTAGGAGACGGAAAGGGAGAAAGTGTGTGTGTGTGGGTTGTGTTGGTGGTGAGGGCGGCGAGAGAGAGAGAGTCAGAGGAGAGACCCTGGCGCTACTCTGGGCGACCTGGACTAAGGGAAAATAGTGATGGACTGGACTGGGGGGAGCGGCGGCGGCATTGCACGCACACACACACACGACGCCACTGACCAGTGACCAGTAAAGTGACCACCACCCCCAGGACGGACGCGCAAAATTGCGACTGGCGAAAAAAGCCTTTTTCCTTCCCTCCTGACTGGACCGACTCTTGGCCCTGCCCACCCACGCTGGTCTCTCTGCCTGTCCAACACCGACTCGTGCTAGTACTCTTCTTAATAATTATCGCCCCCCTATTAAAAACAACACGCTCATGCTGCACACACACACACTTGCTGCACAATAATTGGGCTTTTCATTCTCTCGCTCCTGTGGCAGTGTGGTCCCCGTTCCCGACACAGGCCGACCTGGGAAATTAAATCCAGTCCTTGATTTGCCCTGGTGTCGTTCGCTTCTTCTCCACACAAGCACTTGGTAGTAGTTAGTCATAATGAATGCATAGTATTACTGTATTAGTCTACTGTACTTTCATTGAAAGCAATAGCCTGATCCCTACGTGCTCGTCTATTCCAGTCACCACTGCCGTTTGTCATGTCTGCGCCCCTTGATGATGATACTATACACTTGATCAAATCATGATGGATGCGCTGCACTGCGCTGTGCTGCGCTGCCACCTCCGATCCGCGGGCGGAGCATGGCTGTCCTGCCCCGTTTGCCCGTGGGGCCATGTGTCTGTCTGTCTGTCTTGCTTGCGATCCTCGCTGCTCGAGCCAACGTCTGCTCGGGGGGCGACCGGGTTCAGGTTGGCGTCATGCAGATACACCAGACTTGTGGCATTGCATTGATGATGGAGCATCTGAGAATCTCAGGAATGATGAGACAAAACAAAGGGCCACGTCGCAGCTTGTCCACCAGGGCTCCAATATTCTTTCATCCTTCTCCTTCCGCCTGTTCTCGGCATGCCTAAGCCGGCCGCGTTGGCTAGTGCCGACATAGTGGCCCTGGGCTCTCTCTGCTCGACATGCTGAGCAGCAGTGAGGTCATGACATGACGTCTGGAGATCGAAAGATTAATACCGTGTCGGCAACGGAGGAACATTGAAATTTCTCGTTAATCTATACAAATTATTCTTTCCACAGGGCTTAACAGAGTCGTGCCATGGGGGAAACAGGTTCCTTCATACATCCACTGGCTACGTGGTCCCATGGATGGCGAATTAGGTGCAATGGCGCAGCCCACACGGCCATTTCTCCTCGCGAAGCGAACCAACGGTCAACCGCATGATGGATGTACAGCGCTCCCCATTCTTGGGTTTGTGTGCAGTGCATAAAGTGCAATTCGTTCCGGCGGCTCATTCATTCAGTTCGGCACTACGGGTTTCTGGTTCCTAAACAGTTTTTCTCTCGTGTGGCTGCAGAGTCAGGTTTTCCGCTGAAGCTTGTCCAATGACAGAGCCCGAAAGCCTGCGCTGCTGACATGAAGCTGATTCTGGTGACCACTTCTACACCGCAGCTCCAGACCTCTCACCATGTGTTGCCATAATAAGTCTTTAAAAGTGCAGCCTGTTGAGTGCTCACGACGCCTCGGGAAGAGTGCCCGGCTTCAAGACGCTGTCGCCTGGTTAGACAGAGTTGAACATTTGGCGCAGGTCTTGACGCGTTATTCTCGGGGTTGGGCTCCATGACCTGCAGGAGGACCATAGCGATCCACAGCGGGCCTCATGCTCGGCTCTATCATCTATCTTGCAAGACCATCTGGCACACGCCGGCCGGCTGCGGACACTCTCACTCGTCCATCAGTCAGAGTGGTAAGCCGGCATGTGGTGTGTAATGCTCGAGAGTCATCTTCACCGCACCGCACCCTAAACGCACTGCAGTTCACGGGAGACAATACGTCTCTCGACAGTAGACAAGCAGGCTGGCAACGCTCGAGTACCTGATGCTGTAGCTCACTCCTGTCTGTACACTGCCGAATCTGTGTAACTTTAGACCGATCGATTGGAGCGGCCTGGTAGGACTTTGTCCGCATCGCTGCCCGGCGCGTCGACTTGACGTACGTGGTCGCAGCAAAGCAGAGTAATACCTCCGACCGGCCCAGTCCTATTCTTGCTAGCCAGCTGGGCCCACGTCGTCATACGCACATTCATGAGCACTTTGCCCGCGAGCATTTTTTTGGCGCTTCTAGCCGGTCTATAGGCGATGGTAGCTGTACCTGGCCAGCATAATCATCATCATCGTCATCATCTGTCACATTCTTTGGCGTCTCGCTCGCGTCGGTCTCCCTCGGTGTTTCTCCATGATGCAGTCTGCTAGTCACCTAGTCATGGTCATCAATAGTCATGCAGTCGCTCCCCAGAACAGTCCTCGAGTCTCGAATCTTGTGTGAGGAAACGGGAAGCGAACTGTGGAACTGTGGGCACATCCTCGGCTGATTTACGCACACACCTTACTGCCTAAGGCTGCTGATTCAGGCACGTAGGTACCCAGGCAGTAAGGCACGAATGAATATTTCAACATCTGATGTTGTGAGTGGATAATATATATGATATGATTGGTCGGCCTCGAACACGCTAATGATACATCTTCTCACCTCATTCATTTTCTCCTACTTTCATCTGGCATGCTATACAGTTATATTCCGATGCACCAGATAAAGGCAACAACAGGATACCATCTCAAAAATATGACACTAGACCAGAAGTTAGTTCTCTCTGCAGGCCTACAGGGTATATAGCCACGAAAAAAAAAACGTGAGCTCAGACTATCAGAGTGCCCCTGTACAAAGGACTACTACTGTGGCCTGGCATGCTACTTCGACTCCAGTCCCAATGGTGTCATCTTATCTGCCAATGGTACTACAGGATCCCTCCCGGCACCTACGCTCTTGACTTCTGCAAAGTCCAGCCCCCTTCTGATGACAACCAAGTCACCCTTTCTGGCAATGGCAAAGTCTCGCTTGCATAGGAGGATGAGGAGCTTCCCTGCCATATTCCGCCATTCAGACAACACGAAAAAGTGCCGCTTGTACTGCTGTGTCGCACCGAAGCTCCGCGTGTCAAGACTGCACACCCACAGGTCGGTGTCGAGGAAGTAGAGGATGTGATCTACCGCTGCTATCAGATGGTCTATTTTGGCACCAATATGCTCGAACCCGGGCGAGGCAGTCAGGAGAGACGCAGTGTTGGTGAAGCTAGGGGTAGGCCAGCACGTGAGGGTTCTGGTATCGTTCTTTGACAGACGTAGGTCTGCGGCGATATAGGGTGAAATAACGAGCGATATTGGGACTGAGTCTGCGGTGACGAGCACGCGATCGAGCTTGATTGTCGTTGGAGTGGAATTGTCCCAGGGATTGAGGCTTGCTTCCTGGCTATTCATGACCAAAATAGTTCGAGGGTCTGTGGGTAGTTGGGCAATAGCAGACCCAGGTATTGCTGACATTTCGTACAGTTTTGTACCATCAGGGCTCCAAGCCCGGTATACTGACTGACCTACAGCTAGGATATTCTTCGTGGATGGTTCAAATTGAATTCCAGTGGTCGATTCGTTCGTTTTGATATCTCCAAGCATCTCTTGTAGAGCCCAGCTGGTTTCTTTCTTGGACACCTGCGCAACAAGTAGTCGCCCTGACTCATCAGCGCTGCTTATATGAAGACCATCAGTCTCGGTTATGGCCAAGGCTGTGACGGCAACATTTACAGCATGCGAATAGAGGACTCCACCGGTGCTCGCATCATTAGTTGAGAGCCATGAGACTGTTCCGTCCTCTTTTCCAAGAAATGCAACCAGGCCGTCAGCCGTCATCTTCATGGCCGTTATCTCCGGAGCGTTTAGCCCCTCTAGAATACTACCTCTTCGCGCTGTTGAGGGTACAGGGAGACTAAATTCGCTGGAACTTCCACCGTCTACGTCCTTGCGTACTAGTATAGCAGGTTCCCAAAGTCGACATTGCGTGGACCGGATGTCCATGAATCGCAAACTATCCTGACTGAATGCGAGGGCACGAATACCGTGTTCGTACGCATCAATTCGATATATCATGCTTAGCCTGTCGCCAGCAGAAACCCCCAAAATTAAACACTTGCAACGTGCCTTGTGAGCTACCTGTCACAAGTGTTCGTCCATCAGGAGAGCATGTTAGGCAATGAGCAAAGACACTGGGGATCTGATCCCTCGGCTCAGCCGTCCAGAGGTCATAAACAACGAGCTCTCCGTCGCCGTAGGATACTATGAGAACGTTGATTTCAGGGCTTGGGTTGAACGCAATGGCATCGACGCCGTACTGACTCGTCGATCGTGTGTAGTCTCCTAAGCTTCCCGCGCGAATGAAACTCAGAGGTAGTCGCTCATTGTCCACGTCTAATAGTAGAACTGTCTTGCCTCGATAGCTCACAGCCAGGGAAGTATAGTCATCAGAAAAAACTGCCAGACTAGGTGACTGACTAGGAAACTGCTCTAGATCGGAACTGTCTATGCTTCCGACAAGATTTATCACGTTTATCTCAATACCATCGCCTACCCGTAGAGTTCGCAAGGTATTATCTCGACAGGCCACCAGTAAGAGTTCGTCATCAATGGTAAACATTGCTGACATTATTGGATGCGTCACACCATGCTTCCATAAATTTTCTCCGGTATCTGTGTCCCAAAGACAGGCATGCCGCAATCCGATTGTAAGAAGCCAGCGCTCATCGTTGGCGAATTGCACGAGCTTTACCCGCTCAGCATGGCATAAGGTCTTTGTCAGTTGGAAAGAACCGCCGTCGTAAAGTTTGACTGCGCCTTTAGATAAACCAATCGCGAATAGTCTCTCGCCATAAGTGACGGCAGTCGTCTGAGCACCTTGAAAGTCAATTCGCGCTAGACAATCGTCCCAAGACTTTTGATACAGCCCCTTCACAAGGAGACCACGCTGTCTAGCCGAGTACATCCGGGCGATGATAGAGTCAGAAGGACATATTGGAGGTATCAACGAATGGATCGAGGACGGTGAGGCAAGCAGCTGAGAACGAAATTTGGCACTAACGCGAATCAGGTCTGTGGCCCATAGCTGTACTGTTTCGACTTCTCGAGATACTGGAGGATAATGTTTTGCTCGTCGCTCTAAGAAAGCTCCCAGGTTCTTAGCGGCTCGTATCAATATTCCAAGGTCCTTTGATCGGGCCGCGTATTCGATCCAGGAAAATACATTTCCTTTGAAGAACAAACACAGTTCTTCAAGTGGACCAGGATGTACCGATGTGGATCTATATATGTGGTCCGAGAAAAACGAACAAACATATCCTTCAAAGGCACTCTTCGAAGCAGGGTTGTCTGGTTTGAAGGGCTTCGTATTGCTAAACGACCGTCGTGCAACGAAAGGAGGACGGCCATTCAGGATCTTCTGTTCTCTGAACCAGTCACTGGACAAGAATCGAGCGCAAATGCTTGCTAGATAGGCGTGGCTCACTTTCCTGTCGATTTGCAGCTCAGGGATGCAATTCTGCGCGATCATGAACTCCTTGGCAGTTTGATGAACCATTTGCACACGCGAGGCGTGATCGATAAAGACTAGATGGCCACAAATGGAAGCAATAGACTGTTCCAGTCCATGCACAGTCTCCTTTATGTCTAGCTTGAGCGCATACTGCAGCTCTTGGACCGTCAAGGGGCGGATGGCACAGACGCACCAGGTCAAAATCGCTCGAGCTAACTTCGTGTTTCGATTTGACTTGAGAATATTGCGAAGCATCCTGGCGTAGACATCATTCATGTCCGGAGGTACTTCATTTAGGACACTTTCGATGGCTTCTTCACTATACGTAGTTTTGAGTTCCCGTACAATGAGCCGTACCCACAAGAAAGAGCCATTGGCCTTAGTGAGAAGTTGCTCCTCAAGCCATGCCCTGGTATCACCATACCCCACTGGCAGTTGATCCATCATTGAGTCAAGGTATATCTTGACGTCTCTTGCCGTATCAGCTGCCGATATTTGACGCTGTACCACCGATCCCTTCATAGTCCCAAAAGCATGCTCTATTTCGGGGATCCTACGACTTGTTATCAGAATGCGCAGATTTGGCGGTGGTCGACCAAGTAACGAAAAGAGTGCATGACTATTGCTGCATTCATCAAGTCCATCAATGACCCAATGATGAAATTGTGAACCTTCAAGGGGAAAAAGACATCTTTGAAAGAGTTTCCGCCAGACTGCCCTCTCATCCTCTCGATCCCAGGATACGTCTTCTTTCTGAAGCTCCATCATCTTGTTCCTTGAGATAGAATCAATGAAGGCCATCTGCAGTGCCAACGACCGGAGACAGTCAGATACCGTCGAACGCCCAGTGACGCCGTCCTTGAAAAAGAAGTAACTACAGCTAGACCCATCCCCTCGAAGCTCGTGGATTACATGGCTTGCTAGAACAGACTTGCCAGAAGCAGCGTTACCACTCAACCAAAGAAAGGGAGGCGATTTGCGAGAGAAGTTTCGCCAGCTATCAAAGACTACATCGTCGCTGAACCACTTGCAAGACCCAAGAGCACGATTCTCATCAAGCACCATCAGATCGTCCTCGGGTAAGTCGGGTATGGCGGTCAAAATCTTCAGACCATCGAGCTTTTGCTCGGACGGGTTTGTATTATTAGAGTATTCTAGTTCTCGTTAGTATGGCGACTCTGCAACCCGTATGGCCCAATCAACCTTCGGAAACCACAGCATCGACTGTCGCGCTTAACGCATTACGCACAATCTTGTAGTTGGAATCGTCCGCCGAGTCAAACTTGCAGACGCCTCTGTGGTCTGCATATATGCATTCAAACCGCTCTCCAGCAAACCCGAGAGTCGCTGAGTCTTTGTCGACTATGAGAGCGGATGCGAGGCCAATCTTGCTAGGTTGCGACTCAAAAAATGAGCGTAGGTGGAGGTCTTCAGCATACTGGCGAAAAGTCTCGTTGATGGTCGAAATGGAACTTGAGCTTGGATCGAGCTCGTCCACAAAAGGCTTCGAACCACTGACTAATCTTAGGATGTTCCTGAGCGTACGAGCCATATCAGATCCGCGATGGGGAGTGGCCAAGAAATGTATAGCCCTGACGCGGCTTGCAAACTCGCTATACAATGCCTTCTGTCGTGCCACGACATAGGCCTATCACAGAATCAGCACACGGCTGTGACCAATATCTTTCCACTCCAAACCTTTTTGATCACAATCCCTCCCATACTATGGCCGACTAAGATGATTTTGGTCTGTTGACGAGGTCTTCGTATGTTACCATATTACTCCATGGTTTTGACGTACCCTTGATCTCCTGATGTGAGGACTATCTTGGACTTCACCCAATAGCGAATGTGCAAAGTCTTGTATGTTCAGGATACTCTCACGCCTCTCACTCCAGTCAGCCTTGTAGCCAAAGCTGTGAATGCGGACATTCTCAAAATCAGGATCGTTTGGTAACCATTCCTTTGGCCAGAAATGGAAGTTCGAGGACGATTTCGACCACGTCTTGCGAGATCCGCCACCTAACCCATGGACGAAAATGAGGTCGATCAGCGGCGTGGGCACTGCAGACAACAGATGCAAGCCCAAAGGGCCCTTTGCTTCATCTGTGGAAAGGTCGATAGATTCATTGATACTTTCAACACCTGGCTTTCGTTGTGAATTTGACGTCGACCGTCTCCAGAGCTGTTGGTTGTATGGTCAGCCTAATACTATATAGTAATTAGTCCAGCTCCACATACCGAGTTCATGGCAGTTTTCCAAGTCAGCACTAGACTAGAGTCTATCGTACTAATTTGATGAAAGTCACTGCATGTCCCAACTACTCATTAGAGTCTGTAAGGAATGACAAAGTTGTTCGCACTGGAAGCCTGAGTATCTTCAAGTTTGAAGGCGGGGCAACGAGAACCATCTGCAATTTATTATTAGAAGCAAAATTACTGGCCAATCGCAGACACTGTCGATCTGCATGGATATACGAGCCTTACTAGACTGGCGCCTGGTGTGCTGTTTTCGAGTCGACCCCGTTCTAGTGAAATGTCGATGCGACGAAAATTGGACCATTGAGTCAGGTGAAAGAAATGATGCTCACGTATCGACACGAGCGGCTAAAGTGGGCGTCAACTGTTGAACAAGCAGATTCCCACTTTGACAGTTGAGATGTGATGGTGATCAATTTGTCCTGGCGCACTGCGACCCACTTATTTTAGCGCGAAACGGGCTGAGGGCGCCAGAATGCAGCTGCAGTCGCGATAGAGTCTGAGGGTTCTGACTATATCAGTCGATGCCGAGGGCAAGTAATGGTACACCTCCTCAAACTTTGCAGCGGCTGTAGGACTAATTTTCTCGGGATCGAAAGGACCGGTGCTCTCCTCCCAATTTTTCGCTGATTGATTTATATGATGGATGCCATTTCCAAGCACGGAATCGACGAGAATGTGCTGAGGAGTAAGCTAATCGTATATAGTGTCATGACCCAAGATGTTAATATCGCCAGGCCTGCCGTCCGTGGCGTCTGTAACTAAAATCTCTCGTCATGGAGCATCGGCTTGGACAAAGCGCTTCCGAATCGATGTACAGCACACTGACCAGACTAAGGCGAGTTACTTCATGAAGCTGTCTTTGGACCATCACGGAAAAGAAGCGTTGAAAGGAGAGTACGAGGGAACAGCTGCACTGCATGACCTTGCCCCTGAACTGGTGCCCAAGCCAATTGCCTGGGGCTCTCTCGAGTCCAAAGAAGATACGCATTTCTATCTGACCAAGTTCTACGAGCTCGGTGAACAGTTACCGAGTGAGGCCGATTTCTGCAAACGGTTGGCAGATCTCCACCATAAACATTGCTCTCCGAACGGAAAATATGGTTTCCATGTTACTACGTACAATGGTGATCTGCCACAAGACAACACCTACGCTGATACGTGGGAAGAATTCTTCGTGAACGGGCTAAAGCATGTTCTTGCACTCAATCGCGAACGAGGTGGCGTTTCGGAAGAATTAGAGAGTCTCGTTCCGGATTTGTTGGAGAAGGTAATACCTCGACTCCTGAGACCTTTAGAAACGGGGGGGAACTCTATCAAGCCGTCTCTT
Source organism: Pseudovirgaria hyperparasitica (assembly GCF_010093815.1). Taxonomy (NCBI): domain Eukaryota; kingdom Fungi; phylum Ascomycota; class Dothideomycetes; order Acrospermales; family Acrospermaceae; genus Pseudovirgaria; species Pseudovirgaria hyperparasitica. Next base: position 1,480,117 of record NW_022985551.1, read on the forward strand.
GTGCACGGTGACCTGTGGTGTGGGAACGCAGCCATCGATCAAGAGGATGACAAGCCAATCATTTTCGATCCGTCGAGCTTTTGGGCACACAACGAATGTGAGTAGAGACATGTAGATTGTGCTGTGGTCGAATTTTGCTGACGAGAAGCTAGATGAGCTTGGTAATTGGCGGCCTGCACGGAACAAGTTTTCGCAGAGTTACTTCAACGCGTATCACTCCCACTTTCCGAAAGCTTCCCCAGAAGAGGACTACGATGACCGTAATGCGCTTTATGCCTTGTGAGAAGTCCTATCGCTATACCTGACTTTAATCCTCTTCCGGCTGACCTCAATAGACGTTTCAACCTGCATGCGGCAACTTTGTTTCCTAACATGGCAAGCTTCCGAGAAATGGTTATTGAGGAGGCAAGAAGGTTGATTGCGAAGTTTCCTGAGGGCTACGACAGCTGGGCTCAGGCAAGTGCTGGGGCCTCGGAACATTGATGACTGGCAAGCTGAATGATCAACACGAGACAGATTTCGTTTTCAGCTGTTTACACAAGGGTCAGGCTTTAAGGACTGAGATTTGACATTGATTCATGCGGTCCCTCGCGTCTTTAGCTCAAAACGTGACAGTCGGCTGAGACACGTGCTTTGAAAGTTAATTTGAGAATGGCTGCAATTCCTGGTCTGGCTGTGTCGATATCATATTCAATCTCTGCTCTAATTATAGGTGCGACATTACTGTTCGGTCGGCTCATCATGCTTTTCGTCGAATATGTCAAAACCAATATAGTCTCTGGGTTGGAGGTAGCGTATCTCGCCAGTCTCCTTGTACACTTGATCCACTGTCTGGAGACTCTCTGGACTTAACTTCTGTAGGCTCTTGCAAAGATTCTCCTGTAAGCGACTCTCTTGGGAAGTCTTGGGAACGGCAGACAGTCCACGTGTCAATAGCCATGACAGTAGCACCTGCGCTGGTGTCAAATCAAGCTTTCCAGCAAGAGTTATAATCTAAGTGAAAACATTAGCTAAAGTATTTACCTATACAGCTCTTAATCGTACTTTCGGATGTAAGAGAGGAACTGGGATGTCCTTGTGTTCCTTTACCGCGTCGATCGGAGCACCACCGAGAGGCTGATGTGCTGTTACATGGATGTTCTTATCGTGGCAGAATGAGATCAACTCATATTGTGGAAGGTAAGGGTGTATCTCTACTTGATTTACAGCTGGGGGAATGTCAGCGTCTTTTAACAGTCGTTGTAGCTTTCGTATGTTAAAGTTCGAAACACCTAAGCTGAAGTCAGCGTATAAAACGTGAGCACACCATGGATAGACTGAACCGATGGAGCGAGCTTTCTTCGTGTGGACGAGAGCTTCCATACTCTTCCACACTTCAGGATAAGCTCGTGAGAGGTCATAATCAATCTTTGGCTGGGTCTGGTCAATTGCACAGAACGATAATACAGGACAAGCTATGTACCTTCCCATTCTCATGACGCTCTTTGATACGATCGTTGCCTGATGACTGATATGCATGGGAAACTAAGATCCTGGATATCAGCTCGTGTTGATTGCTCAGACACAAGGTACTCACAGTGCATCATGTAGAGATCCACTGACCCACAAAGTTGAGGTCAGCTGCCCGTCACGGCTGTGGTAATATAGCATGCGTACCATAATCCAGGTCCAGACTTTCCAGACTTCTTGCCATAGCCTCTGCGACATCACTTGGTTTGTGCCAGTTCTGATCCCTACTGTTCGTCAGATTCACAGATAGGGGGCGTCACAGTCGACACCTGAAAGACGTCATACAGCTTTGTCGTAACAAACAGCTCTTCACGAGGCACGCCACTGTCTTTGATAAATTCTTTTATAGCTTCACCCACAGCCTTCTCGGTGCCGTAAGCAGTAGCAGTATCAATGTGCCGGTAGCCTTTCTTTAACGCAGCAAGAACAATGGCTTTCACGCGGTCTTGACCGTCGCCCTTGAATGTCCCAGTCCCGATACCAATCGAAGGCATCTTCAGACCTTCGCCAATATCGAACTCCGTAGGTAGTGAATTCGAATCCATGATTTCGGGCGGAAGGTCTCGTCACTGGCAATTCGTCGATTGAGAGATTGTTGTGTCAAAGCTCGTGATGGGAAGCGCAGACGGCGTGGTGGAGTGGTACATATCAGTGGGGAGGATATAATTGGTCAGTAAAAATTATTGTAGCATGACATCCAGGTCGTCAAACCCTTGATGATATAAATGATGGATAGCAAAGTGCTTCATGGTTTGAGTGGTTCTTTGTTAAGCTTCTAAATATATTTCAAGCGGAGTTTGAATTACTGTTCGCAAGGGTTCGAAAACCGTTCTACTGGCTGCAATACTGGTGACCACTATATAGAGCATTTTATAAAACATCGCCTCACCCGTTTTTAGTCGTTGAACTTCCTACTCCTTATGGTCTCCAGTAGTGAGTGGTCATCAATGACGCTGTCGGTACGAGCCATATCGAGATAAAGATACACGTAGGCTTTGCTACTTCAAGCGTGTCCTTTGGCCTTTGTACTTTACATGGTCTTAGGCGCACAAGCGTTCGGCGTCATGAAACGCGAGAAACGAGGCATCAATATCATCAGGATATCATGACATTGACTACATTTGCCCTATAGAAAGCTTGCCCTTCGTGGACCTTATGCCAAGCCCAATATCACGGACTTTTCTAATGCGCCGCGCAAAATACAAGATCCGACTTTTAGTTCATTTGCTTGATAAGTGCGTTGATGAACTCCTCACGGTTACCAAGATCACCACCCTCAATAAAGTGCTTGAACTTCCTTGGGCGGAAGCCACCAGTCGGGTTGCTGAGCTTGAAGGGCCACAGGAAGTTGCTGGCCTGTTTGAAGTTGGGGCCGACGGTGTAGATCTCGTGAATCAGGTCCTCCATACAGACGATGCCATACTTGCCGAGGCTCTCCTCAATGATGTGGTTGTCAGTCAGCGGGATACGCTGCTTGTCGATCTTACCGTATCCACGCTTGTAGATGAGCTCGCGGACGGACTTGAGGTTAGGGTACCCGTAGGCGATGAAGGGCTCGACAATCTTCAGCATCTCGAGGGTAGCCTTGGTCAAGCGAATGAAAACACCGTTGTTGATCTGGAGGAGACGGAGGAGCTGAAGAGTCTTGCGCTTCTTGGGGTCAATCTTGTTGATACTGTGACGTGTTAGGACAGGACAATCGCATTGACATAGTGCACCTACCCCTTGATGCGGACGACGAAGACCAGCTTGTTCTCAGCGGGAACGTAGAAGGAGCCTTCTTGCTTGGCAGCACGAGAGAGACGGATCTTCTCGCGCTCAAGGTCACGGTACTCCTTGACGTAGGACTCGGCGCGCTTGAAGATGACCTTGCGCTTTTCCTTGTTGGACTGTGTGAAGCTTGTTAGCATCAGACTTTGCAAGATTGAACGCAAAGAGGAGACACGTCGACGTTGTCAGTCCCGAAAGATGGTTAACGAACGACATCATCGACCCGTAGGTCTAGCCGACATGGTTGGTAGGTTTCATCATCTTGTCGCGATGCTTCCTCTGCGCTTGGGGGGATAGGCTTACAGCGCGGCGCTTCTGAGTCTCGGCAGCGCGAGCCTCACGCTCCTTCTCTTGACTCTTGCGCTTCTTTAACAGAGTCTCGGGGACAAGAATGTCATTGTGCGAGGGGATGCTCCTAGAAGTCGATGTCAGAATGGTCTGGCGGAAAGCAATATGCTTCTGTACTCCAAGAAGAGAACTGCAGCAGGTGCGGCATTCTCAACTGGAGATTTTAGACTCGACTTGAATTTAATCGATGAGAGTTCTCAGTGCAGGACCTGACATCTGGATGCACAGGGGTTACATGCAGGAGTTTTTCTCAAACGACAAGACCCCGAACGTGAGTTCAGGAAAAGTGCGCGCACGCGAGGGTTTCGATGCAACGAAGCACTTTCACCGTCGACGATGTGTGGCAATTGAATTTAAGAGAGAAGGTTGCCCTTCAACTCCAAGACCCCAGGCTCTGATTCTCCTAGGATAGCTAAAAGCCAAACATCGTGGGAGGATAGAGCGACAGGAAAATCGAGCTGGGTGCAAGCTGTGGAGCCGCAAATCCAGCGAGAAAGACCACGACCATCTGCATTCTCGACTTGTGTATCAGTAGCAATGGAAAGAGCAAAGACCTACGTCTTGCTGGTGGTGGTTTGCTTCGGCATCTTGTCGACGAGGTTGCTGCTGGCGGTGCTGCGGTTAGTTGTCGTGAAGTCGTGAGGATCGTAAATTGTAGGGTTGCAATTTTGCTTGGGAGAATATTCGCTTGGTCGTGGGCGCTTGGACCATGCTCGCTAGACTCGAGTCACGTGGCGATAGCGATTGATCGCAACCTCACATGGGCTAAGTCATCACCACTGTGCTTCCGTGACCAATTCTCAGCAAAGACTACTAGTTGAAACTGGATCAAAGAGAAGCTCGAACCTTGTGCATCATATGATCACTCTTACCGAACCTCTTATCTGTTTATTTTGAGCATTGTCTTTCTCTCTAATTTAGCATGCGACACGACATAGCATAACTACTGATACCCGTAGCACTCACCCCTCAACATGTCTTCGAATCGCCGCGGCGTCGGCCTCTCCGCCTTCTCTCGCTCTTCCATAGCAGCCTCACAATATGCATCCCACGGCTCAAATTTGCGCGCCACTCAGTCAACCTCCTTCCAAACCCAGCTCTCCGTCTTCCAAAACCTCCTCCATCAATTCAGTATCACCCATGCTAAGGAGATCCGATCAAACCCTAGCTTCCGCGCCGAGTTTGCACGCATGTGTAATGCCATCGGCGTGGATCCTCTGGCAAGTAGTCATCATAAAGGGAAGAAAGAAGGAGGTAGCCTGTGGGCACAGATGTTAGGGGAGAGTGTCAATGACTTCTACTTCGAACTTGCAGTACGTGTAGTTGAGGTGTGTAGGGAGACGAGGGGCACGAATGGTGGCTTAGTGAGCCTGGCGGAGGTGAGGAAGAGCGTCCTCAGGGGTAAGGCCATTGGTGGTGGTATGGAGGTTTCTGAGTGAGTTCATGGGCACCGCTAGCCATTAGCCGACGTGATACTCACACAGGACAGTGATGATGTTGTTAGGGCAGTAGAATCATTGAAACCGCTTGGGTCTGGATTCACAATTATCAAGCTTGGCCACAGTCAGATGATTCGGTCCATACCAAAGGAACTGAATACTGACCAGTCGACTGTTTTGGAAGCGATACAGGTGCTCGGATACGTTACCGTGTCAATGCTCCAGGTCAACCTTGAGTGGGAACGAGCCCGAGCAAAGACTGTGATCGATGATCTAATGGGCGATTCCCTCGTGTGGGCTGACAAGCAAGCCGAGGAGACGGAGTACTGGTCGCCAGCATATACACAAGGAACGTGACGCTGAAGATTGTCTAAGTGGATGTGTTCCGTTTTATGACAATGCCTATAAACAATGCGGGGCATGGGTTGCGGACTTTGAGCCCAACCCACCGATTAACAACGCCGATGCAGGAAGACAGGAGAAATCCATGGGGCCGTCTAGGCCTGGATGGCTCGACCCAGTGCACCACCAGTGAACTGCTGACCACCTGGTCGGTGTTGACCACCACCACGGCCGCCTCCTCGTCCTCCACGCTGCCCACCCCGGCCTCCGCGACCACCTCGTCCTCCTGGACCGCCCTGGCGCTCGAATGCGTGAGCAGTGCCCTGTGTCCTTTGCTCCAACGTCTTCTCGTTGGACTCGATAAGACCACTGGCTTTGTCACTGAGCGTGAGAGCCAAGCTTTGCAGTCTTGAGAGCTCGACACCCTTGCGGAAGATGACGACACTATTAACCTGGTCAAGCGCTGCGGCAAGCTCTTCATGCGAGATCATCTTGCTCACCACCGCTGCGACTTTACGCTCGGTGAGCTCGAACATGGATGCCAGGGTGGTAACAGAGAGTGTGTCGTAGAAGGGGGCGTATGTGAAAAGATATGTCCGTAGACCTTCTTCTTGAATCTGGGCCGATAGCATCTCCTTGATCTTCTCCGACTGAGCCATAAGCTCCCAAATCTTGATCGAGTTGATGAACTCGGCTGACTTCTTCCACTCGCCTGCCGCTAGCGCTTTCGACGCCTGCATGACGTGATCTCTTGTGTTCTCGGGAGGGCCAGTGAAAATTTGACGCTCATGGTACTCAAGAAGACGTCTGTATGTCTTGCTGATCACGCGTTTCCGGATGTCTGGTGACGAGCCGATCTGGGCCAATAGAGGGATCTCGAGAAGCATGGAGCAAGTCAGGTAGACGCACTCAAGCAGCTCGAGGTTGATGTGCATGTGGAAGGGCAGTTGACGTTGGCGCTCGAGACGTTCTTGCTCAGGCGAGATTTGCGAGTATCGCTGCATTTGTAGACCTTGTGCTAAGAGCTCTTTTTGCCTGTTGCTTCCACAGATCTCTTGCAGTGAGTTTTGGGCCTCGTACACCAAGCCTGCGCGGAAGGCACAAAGGCCGACCTGCACGAGCGCGCGGTTAAAGAGGATCTGGGAGTTGACGTCGAAGTTGCCAATGGTTTCTTGCAAGTGCGACATGAGCATCATGTCACGAGCCCGGTAGTAGTGATCATGCAGCGCGAGGAAGTAGATTTGGCAGAGCATGGCACGAGCTCGGATGATGCCCTCGCTCTTCTCAAACAGGTATGTGCAGAGAGATTGGACGAGAGTAGTGCTGTCTTTGGCGCTTGATCGCGGTGTGATTTGCGAGTCTCGCTTGGAATCGATGCTCTTCCATGTGTTCTCTTCCAAGAGTTCAATGACTTGAGAGGGCTTCGCGTACTTAGCAGGTGTGCGGATCGAACAATGGAATGATTTGCTTACCTTGAAATACATGTGCTCCAGTCTGCGCATAACGACCCGATTTGCAACCTCCTGCGAGACGCGGAGCTCAGGATTCTTTTGGAGGCCCTCGACGTACAATGATGCGCGCACAATGCTGCCATATAGTGAAGCCTCATCAGTCAAACGCTCCACGTACTCAGCAGTGTGAGGGTCGATAGTTTGCAGAGAACGAGTAAGTTCGTCGTCTAGACGCTCGACGGAGGAGACGACGCTACCAGGAACCTTGAAGATCTCACCAGGAGTGATAGTCGGCAGTTTGTCATCGTCCTCCCACTCCTCAGCGCCCTCGATAACAACAATGTCTTTGTTAGACTCGAGGATATCAAGTAGTTTGGAGAACTCTTGCTGAGCAAGTTTCCACTGCTCCTGAGACATCTGACTTCCTGACACGGAGGATGAATCGAACCGGGTCGAGATGAGGGTGAGGAGTACTCGGATGCGTTGATAATCAGTGACCGCCACATCGAAAAGCTTCTCCATGACCCGGGTTTGTTCGACACGGTCTGTGTTCTTCCGCCCCCGTGATTCGACGATAGTCCGCAGGTGTTTGAGAATGCTTTCGGGCGTGTATTGCATGGCCTTACCGCCGGCACCAACCATGGTGAAACCATCGTCCTCAGCGCCTTGAACAGCCTCAGCGATCTCAAGAGGGCTTCGCTTGGGCTTCTTGGGCTTGACCACTTCCTCTTCAACCTCCTCTTCTTTCATGAACTCTTCAGGGTCTGCACGATAGGACTCAATATCCTTGGTGTATTCTTTGTTGTTCTTCCGAATCTTTTGTCGCACAGCATTCAAGCCGCGTGTGTTGACTGCATTCATTTTCTTTTGCGTCCCCTTCTGCTTCTCGACGGTCTCGTTGACGAGGACCTCCATGTCCGCGATCGCTTTGATATATAGCTTTGGCGTCTTGCTATCATTCTGGCGGATCAAGTTAGGGACTTGGCGGTTTAGTTTATCGAATTCTACGTTTTAGTTTAGTATGAACAGTTGTCAAATGTTTCGCCATAAGCCGCACCAGTTGAGATGACTGCCCAGTCATTGATCTTTTCGGCATTCTCGATCAGCCTGATTGTGCCCTCTAATTCCTCGAAACGCTTGTCCTTTGCACTTTTGACCACTGGGCCAACTGATTCGGTGTCGGACTCATCAGAGCCAGAGACATCTATCATGAATCTGCTGGCACCTTTACCGCTTTCATCACTGCTGGAATCCGAATCCGAATCTTCATCCGCATCAGAATCTTCTTCAGAGTCTTCCAACTCCGACTCCTCGTCGCCAGAATCGAGGAGCTCCTCCTCTTCATCAGAACTGCTCTCCGAAGAGCTTTCGGCGCTGTGAAAAAAACGTGACATGGCGAATGAACTGACTTGTGTTGCTGTCTTGATGCGCGATGGACGGAATGGTCGCACAGTTGTTTCGGCCGCAGGTCTTGTTAAGAAATCCTGGTGGGGTTGGCGATCGCTTCGTGTGGGTTGTGCGCGACGAATTTCGAAGTCTTGGCATGAATAGTGGCAGCATTAGATCACGTGAAATTCAATTGAGTCAACTTCAAACTCAATGCTAGACCGTGAGATCAACAATCTATACACTATGTACTCGTCTGTGTGTCATATTCACTTCAAAACACTTATAGAATTGGGAAGTCAGTCCTTTTTGTTGGACCTCTCAGGCACACCTCTGCGTTTTCAAAGCAGCAAAAGGTTTTGATTCCTGTGAGAGCGTTCAAGACCAAGTCTGGCCTTTCTTCACGACTCACTTTCTGGGTCAGTCTCTATACTAAAACAGCGTTTGTGGTTCATATGGGCCTAACACCCGTCGTCCTGCTCGACTGACTCAAGGATATAATGAAAACTTCGTGCTCATTGCCAGTCATTCACTTTAACAGACACAGCGTCTTTTGGCGAGTCAACATACGTGAGTCCCATTGGATGCGTGAATTGCTGTCACCCTGGCTTGCTTAACTTGTTGTTGCTGACAGTCAAGCCTCTGGCCACTTGGTAAGTAGACGGTCAGACAGATTAAGCCATCACCATAGCCTGTCGCGCTCTCTCATGATACCAGGTGGCTTGTATGAATCTATCATACGCATGCAGGTTCGGCGTCGTGGCGTCACCAGGCTGGTACAGCTCAACACGGGCGTTTGTAAAATATTCAGTTCATCTGTGCTTGTCACTTCCAGAATTTCACTGCCATTGTCCGTTACCCATATAGCCTTCCTCCAAGGTGCGATCTTCTAGATGGCGGATAAAATCTCGATTGCTTCTTTGTTGCCCTGTACGGCTTGCCCGTCGTCTCGCGGAGGCGTTTGGATCAGGTGCACCGTCTGGGGGTGGTGGGTAATAGGCCGGGCTCGGCTGTAGCCTAATAGGCGCATTCGGGTCTAGATGGCTGATGACTCGTTGGAGGGCCGGAGGGATGCCGCTGCCACTGTTCTGTTGATCTATTGTCGATGCTCGCTGGCGGCCTGCTCTGGTTGTTGCCTGGGCATATAGGTTTGGTTGTGCATTGTATCTTTGACTCTGGCCTTGAGGCATCAGTCCCATTTGCTGGCCATAGTTTTGCTGCGATGGATATGGCGGCGGCGCTCCTTGATGTGACGGGCTATACATATTGCCGTACATGCCCTGGGTTTGAGGAGTCTGTGGGTATTGATTCATGTGTTGCATATTCGCGTAGGCAGCGCTTTGGGCTTGTGCTTGGGCTTGTGCGGCTTGCTGCGCCCGTTGCTTGCTCATGGCCTCAGCACGTTGCTGTTCCTGAACACCGGGTGCGGGTGATCGACTGGATCCGGGCTTTAACATCATGGGCGGGACGAATGGGCCAGTAAACTTTGTCTGAGTGATGAATGGGTGCAATTTGGCTTGACCTGGTGTCCATCTTTCGAGAGGGTTTAGATTGAGCAGACCTTGAGCGAAGTCGATAAATGCGGTCCTGTTCGCCATTTCTACAAATTGTTAGCCTTGTATGAAATCCTCTGTTGCCGACAAATACCTTTCTCAACCTCAGCAGGCTTCATGTTCTTCCTCGGCATAGGATAGTTTCTGATGATCTCCGGTAACGTTGTGGCAGAGAAGTACTTCTTGCTGGGCTGCTCCTTCGTCCCATGCTCCCTTGCATATTGGTCCATGCTCTTCAGTCGGTACGTTCGTCGCCCGAAATCATCCTGGACCTTTTCGAAGAAATCTCCGGACTGCTTGCCCATCTCTAACATCCACGTAGGAGGTAAGCCAAGCATTTCTGTGATCCTTGCAACTTGGTTGTATTCAGATGAGCCTGGGAAGAGTGGTAAGCCTAGGAACAACTCCACGACAATGCAGCCAAGAGACCACATATCGATTGCGGATGAGTATCTGATACGAGTCAGTTATGTCTAACAACCAGGTTGGCAGGAAACATACGGCAAGCCCAATAGTACTTCCGGCGATCGATAAAATCGAGACTGGATATATGTGTAAACAGTCTGCCTCTCGTCGCAGGCTGACCCGAAGTCGATAATCTTGATGATCGGACTCTCCAGACTACGACCGTTAGTTAGAGTAAGGTACACGAACTGGGTAGGTTTCATACTTCTTCAGAAGGATATTCTCCGGCTTGAGGTCACAATGTATCAATTTTGCCTTTCCTAGAAGAGCAAGTCCATTGATAAGCTGCTGCGCAAATACCCGGACCAGCGTAGTGCTGAGGCCCCGGAACTGGTTCTGTTTGATCAGTTCGTACAAGTTGACGCTGAGAAGTTCAAAGACAAGGCATAGATGTTGCCTATGAATGAAGGTGTCCTTGAGTCGAAGGAGATGGTGATCATCATTCTTGTCCATTTGCTTGTTCAACTGACACAGTATTAGAAATGAAGAGCCCGGACTTGATAATATAATGCAACTAACCAGATCGAGGACTGATACTTCCATCATACTCTGATTGAAGTAGGCCGTGCGATTCTTGATGACCTTTACTGCAACAACCTCTTGTGTCTTGAGGTTCTGACACTTGACGACCTGACCGAATGTACCTTGACCAAGCACGTCCAGGATAAGGTATCGATTTCTGATACACCAGTCAGCACATCTTGGTGGTGAAATGTAGCAGTCCAAATAATTACTTGTGCCCAGACTCCTCAGACCCCAGTATGTCATTGACATACAAAATGTAGTCGCTGTCTTCGTTATCATAGCCATCGTTCTTGACACCCTTGGAAGGCTTCGTCAGGACCCTTCGAGGATTTCGTGTCGACTCGTACTTGAAACCCGGATTGCATATGCGGTATGTTGCAGGGAGTTGTGTGGTCAAGGCTTGCAAAGGCTACGAGTTCGTAAGTAAACTGATATAGGATCATGCTCCATTGAGAGCACTTACACTGACAAAACCGCCCTCAGGATGCGCACGCCGGAACGCCGGCTGAGCGTTGATTTTAGGTTGAAGTTCTGCTATGTTATGGCACCGTGTGAACTTGGGAACCTGTGAACGATTGGCATGTGGCATGGTATTTGACGGCTGTGCTGTCCGCGGGGATCGGGCTTCACGGCCATAGACGGCGTTCAATTGAGCGGTCGCAGACTGAGGGTAGTAGGAGTCAGGGCTCATATTTGACTGGATAGGTGGTAATTGATTGACATGACCCCCTCGAGAGGCTGCGTGTGTCTGAGTCAGCTCTTGAAGAAGCACTATCGCTCGATATGCTTACCTGGAGGTGAATAATAGCTTTGCGGTGGAGACATGTAGGGGTTAGTTCGTGTTGGAGATTGCCGTGCTGTCTGACTCTGGGGCGTGAAGCTATTATACGTTTGTTGTCCCGCTGGTGACGCGCCTGCGTATGGCGAGGTGGGAGAAAGATTCATAGGCGAATAACGCCGAGCAGCAGCAGATTCTTCTTGCTGCACGAAGTGCTGCGAGTACCGTTGTTGATGGTTGGCCTTTGCAGGGTATTTTGGCCGGTTGTACGCATCGGCGTCCTCCATCGCAACATCTCCGTCTCCATCCCCGCTGTATTCTGTCTTCAAACCTTGTGTATCGTTTGGGGACGCGATAGCCATGCTACTTCCACGCATGTTGATCGAGGAGGAGTCGATTGGGTCTTGCTTCATAACATTGGAATCACGCACATTCTGCTGTGGAGCTGTCATATTGTGGGGTGTGTACCGCGCCTGGCGGCTTGTTGATGTCGTGTCCGAATATGCCGTCCACTGCTGGTCCATTGTAGGCACCCAAAGGGTTTCAGTTGATTGACACGACTCCTACGACTACAAGCACATCAGGAGGGAGTGCTTTGTGGCCGGTCGGTGATTATGCGCATTCCAGGTCTGAGATGTCGTCGAGGGCCAGAGGCGCCGCAGAAGTTATATGACCGTCGAGGTCACTGACAGGGCAAGCAGAGCAGGGTGCAAGTTCACTGCTTGTCGCGTAGGGAGGTATGGAATCGCGGCAGACTTGGAGTGTAGGGACGGGGTGGTATGCGGCCAGACCTGACGCAGCTGGCGGGTGGGGCACTGAAATGAGAAGCCAAGCGTTGTTGTATTGAAACGACTTCGCAAGATCTTGAGGCAGAGGCCAGGTTCAATGTGAGAAGATGGAGCAGAGAAAGTCTGCCACAACAACGCAGGACGTGCGAAGGCAGAGGGTGTTAGGATAGACGTGAAGCTGCACGCTGAGGTGATGAATGTGCTGTCCGACCGTTGCGTTGATGGGAGAGGTGAGCTCTGCACGGACGGGCCTTCACGGTTAACGAACGTTGCTGGGGCCCGACAAGCTTTCAACTCTACACATCACCACCATCACACTATAAACAAACAAACTTTAACAGGCGATCATTCACCGTTGCACCGTCTTTCACGCATCGATTCATGTTCCGCGATAAGACTGACTGAGATGCTGGACTCTCCTGTCTATCATTCTCTAGGATATAAGATATCATTCTGCACTGCTTGGACTGTGCTGCCCGACGGAGCGCCTCTCCAGCCCAAAATGCGACCTGTTAGACGCTCACACCCAAACAAGCTTTCAATAGGCCCGGGGCTGTGAGTTCAGCTCCTCAGGCCAAAACCAAAGATACCATGGAGCGCATGCCAACCCACGCTCATTACGACTGTACATGTCGGGGTCTCAAGCCGTTACTGACAATGCAGCGCGACCGGCCGTCAGTTGTGGTGCTATCCATTTTCGCAGACAGCGGTACTACAAGGTGCCTAACTCATCTGTGGAACCAACTGAAAAGGTGGCTCCTAGCGTCCAGAAAGAGGAAACGCCAATAATATTCACAGCCCATTCAAACAAAGGTCATCCCACTTTCAGGCCTTACAGCCTTTTAAAGCTTTTAACGTTAGCAGAAGCGTACTGCTCAAGGCCTCGAGAGATCAACTTACGAGGATGTTGGCCGTGTGACCAGTGCTTCTACTTGTGAAGAAGGCATATCTTCAACCCAATCTTCGATACTCAAATCTTATCAACTGTACGTACTACTCCCAGTTGTGAAGTCAGAAACACAAGGCTTGGTAGGTCATCTCCTTCCCTAATGCAAGAATTGCTACAGGGATCTTGGTGCGTATGAAACGCCGAGTCGACACTGTAGATGAACAAGATAATCAAGGAGATTTCAAGTCTCCATCACTGGTGACTTGGAAGGTAGTGCCCTTGATACATGAAGTCTGCGGGTACGTACTCTCCATCAAATTGTGCTACTTCCCCAAAATTAACACCTGCGCCAGTCGTCTCGTACCACATGTACTCCGAGTCATAGCTCGCTGGAGTCGTGTATGGGCTCAGAACGTCTCCGGACCGCGAAGAAGCGCCCGGATTGGGTGAAGTATATCCTGATCCTTGCTCGCTCGTATGCGATCTCAGAGGAATTCCTTTGACCAAGACATCCGTTGATGTCGCTATGATCTTCATTGCCTGATCTATGCAGTCTGTACTTCTACTGGATAGGCGCAGAAGCCAGTGATATTCTTCAAGCTTCTTTTTGTACATGTCTGCCTCTTCCTTGGACGACGCTGTTGCCCAGAGGAGACCGGCAAACGTAGCAATCAATGCGAAGCCGTAGTGCGATGCGAAAAACCAAAAAGAATGAAGCTGTTCGGGACGAAGATTTCTCACAAAATCTATTGACATATAAAGGCGAGCCTTGGCTGCTTTCCGACACGCCTCGACAAGTGACTGATCTTGCTCGACGCTGAGCAGCTGAACTATACGCCGATGGAGGCATATTTCCAACGCACAATAGGCTAAATGAAGGTATCCTGCTGAAGAGAGCTTCCTCGGCGCAACATTTTCGATGGCCAGTACGTCTGGTAGCGCTGAGTGCCATTGCCGGAGTGACATTTGTATGGGCTTCGCTCGCTCAAGAAACCATCGCACCCCGTCACTCGCATGAGTTTGCAGCTCAGCCGCTGACTTGATAGAGTAGAGGGTTGTCATGAGAATTGAAAGGATCTCCGATAGCCTAATCATCTCACAGAAGAGCATTCGCCCATTTTCGACTTCAGTACTGCCCTCTTCGTCGTCCTCATCTTCGGCATTTTCTGGGAAATCAGTCTCCACGACTGGTTTGACGTCCCAGTCATTTGAGTGTATATGTGTTGGGCGTCCGTGCGCGAGAGAACCCCATTTGTCCTGCATAAAAAGGGCCCAGGCCAGGCGTTTCCTGAGGCCTTTCTCCCAATCCGGTATTCTCCAGTCTGTACAATCGAGGTGTAGCCCAAGCTCCTGGCCAAGACCTATTAGTTGGGTTGTCAGAGGCCAGGAATCTTCAGCAGGCGTCTGAAGGAGTAGAAGCCCTGCTTGAATGGTGGACAGTTTCGGTCGATATATGACATCGTTCATTGTCTTTGAAGCAAGTTTTTCCAGCTCGCCAACGTCCGGCTTAGGCAACAGAGCCAATTCGGTACTGTAGGACCACCAGTTCAACGCTAATATGTATACGGCGGCTAGTAAAGGGGGCGACAATTCTCGATGGCTCCGCTTATACTTCTCCAGGTAGACCTTTTTATGCATGATCGGAAAGCTCGGATGCACAATGCGAAAGTATAGGTTGATGAGGCCTTCTCCATGAGGCGATACGATGGACTCAATGGTGTCAACGTCGTAGACTTCATCCTCGTGGTTTCTTGTACTCTCGTCACGGAAAAGGATGAATGATTGGGATCGACTGGCCCTGTATAGAGCTTCTCTTCCAATAGGCAGGTCTTCTCTCTCCGCGAAAGCATCGAGCGAAAGAAGTGTCGGCTCGTACACAGACGAGAGACCTAGCATCCGACCATGTCTGTGGCTCTGTAAGCCGAGAGTTCTCTTGAGAAGCGACGGTCCTTCCAAGTCCGCATAGTCTTGAGTGTGACCTGGCTCAGTCTCAATTTGGGTGTTGGCAGGCCCTTTACGGACGGCCAAACGCTTCTCATGCGAGCCCCGGCCAGGCTGTCTGTCAATTTCTCGGTTTGCAGAAGATGATCCACTCTGATCTTCATCCTCAGCAGTTGATGTAGCTTTACGTTTACGAGGCTGAGGTTCCTTCAGAAAGGTACATTCTTGGCGATGGAACTGACATAAGACGCAGGCTATTGCACCTTCTTCGATCTCACATCTTGACTTCCGACGCCTACATGAATCGCATGGTCTCCGAGGTCTCACTTTGGTTCCTGGAAAGATGTCGATAAGTGTTAGCACGGAGTCACCAGGCATGCCTGGTCTATGTGACATCGTGAAGCTCGGGTTTCAACTGGACTAGGGCCGATGTTAGCCGTGTAATCCGGTTCCATGGTCTCGGTTCTGTGTGTGGGTAACCAAATACGATCCATTTGCTGTTGTTGATCTTGCAATGGATGCTTGATCTAAGTGGCTTACCGGGACTGGTATAAGCTACTTACAAAAGCAACGACTTATGTCACTGTGTATCATTTGGTACCTGCATGGACGTACAGCACCAGTCGATTTCTAACTTAGGTAAGAAGTGTGTCCTGGCTTTTGACCCTGAACATGCAAATCCTCGCAAAAGAGACTTTGGATTCTTCCCTATATACTGCTTGCGGCGTAGATTTACCTGCGAAAACATATGATAGACTGTATCCCGTGTCGTCATCGCTGCGAGGGCTGAACTTCAGCCTTTCCCGCACCACGTAGCTCCGGCCGAGGGTGGATTGTGCTCTCTCGGTGGACGTTGAAGTACGAATATACCTGAATTGGGAAAAGTCGAAGTCAAATTAGTATCTTGATAGGACGCCATTGAGGCCATCACACATCAGTTCAAGCCATCTGTAGCTAGGCATCTTAGCGACGAATCACAAGCCTCGAACAGCGCAATGCCTGTTGGCCTGCAACTGGATGACTACAGCTGCATACTTAGACACCTAATAAGTGCAGCATCATGGTACCATGAAATTGATCGTGGCTTATAGTGGCATTTTAGATATCCATTCGAAGAGTCCTCATCATCTCATGCACCCATACAGGTAAGTGGCAGGAGAAGAGACGTGCGGAGCTATTGAGTTTCTAGAGTAACTCCTCCACAACTAATGACGGCTGAAGCTCACTAACCAAAACCAAGATTGGTCAAATTCATTCGACTCATCTATATTGAGGTAGGTTCCAGTAGCTCTCACTCAGCTACATCACATCTGTATGTTCATCCTCGCGCGCAAGGCAATCGCCAGCTCTCGATAACCCCGAATGCTGCATACTTGATCGATACTCGTTCGTGAGAAGAGGCCAATCACATTAATACTCCCCTTGACCGAAAATGAATAGCTGCAGCTTCCAGAAATGGCTCCAGGGAATGCCAGTCCGCGCATTGCAAAGCAGAAAGAAGCAGTAGACCCACACAGTCGATTCTAGACTCTCTAAGGAGATCAATTGAAAGCAATCAGAGCTGATAGGTCACACAGACTCGACGTATTGCAGCATTCGCGAAATTGTGCCAGCTTTATTGTACATGAAACAGAATATCAACAAACCAGCCATCGGGGCAAACGTACGGTGCATCTGACAGATAGGATTCTACGAACGGCCGGAGTATGTACATACTTACATGCATGCATGAGCTTCGTTGTTATCTTAGCGTATGATGGACTGCGAAGGATTTATCACAGTCGAAACATACTCCAGACAAGATGAAACATGCCTTGTGACATCTTGTGTTTGTTGCTGTGGACCCATGTATTCCGTCAAACGAACACTGCGATTCAAGAGGAGTCTAGTAGCTGTCTCAAGGGCTGTGAGCGCAGTATGATTCCTAATACTGTCGAGGTCGAAGCGGCTAGAATGTCGAAGCCCAAGTACGTATGTAAGTTCAGTAGGTTCTCCTGTATGAAGCTGCAATTGTATCGAAGCGATGTGTATGTCACACAAGTGCTACCTACGAGGCAACATCAGACTATCTCGATGCCAATATCCAGTGTGTCATACTCGATGCACATGACTTCTTGGTCACCCCGGATAGACTATTCAGTCCATTAGGAATTTCTTGGACTCTTTCCCTGTGGCACTTACCACAGTGCGGAATGCATCTTGTGTCTCGGTCTATCCGACAACTGAGAGCGGCTGTGTGACAATTATCTGCCCCTTATCTGGATTCATACAGATGTCTGGAAAGACTGCACTACACAAAGATGGCTGCTACATAGGTTAGAAGAGACTACTGATTGGTTAAGACTGAGTACCAATATGATCCGACCGTTCCTTTCAGTGTCGAAGATAGCGTCGAAATCATACGACTTACTGGCAACGACTGAATGATCATGCTTGAAGGTGAGAGAGAGGCATGCTAAGAATATGCAGCCTCTCTGTTACGTGTATAAGGTGTATTGCTCTACTCAAGCCTTCTAGCAGCTTTTGACGCTGGCACGGCTTTTCTATATCCTTTGAGAACAGGTAGACGCAGATTTTCTTTTGTGCCGGTCTATACATTGGTAAATCTTGGCTCTCTCCATACATACTCGTGCGTTGGGAGAGCTATCTTGTCGGAGGCGGACGGACTTCTTACGAATGAAGACTTACATTCGCCCTTCATGTCCGACCTGACAACTTCCCACCTGGTCATTCCATGGACAGCACAGTCCTTCTAGATAGATTCCTGCCACTACATCCACTTCCTCAATCCTTCCCCTCCTCAACATCATCCAGGACTTTCGCCTCCCCCTTCGGCGGCCTCTGCCCAAAAATCGTACTGCCCACCCTGACCTCCCCACTGCCCTGCCTAATCGCCTCTTCAAAATCCGCACTCATACCCATACTCAACTCGAGCTCGCCCTCTGGCACACCCAACTCCTGCGCCACACGATCCCTCGTCTCCCTCAAACACACAAAATCCGCATTCTCCTCTCCATCCTTGGCGCTCTGACTCCGCGCAATAGCCCCGATGGTCATCAATCCAAGGAGCTGCAGATGCGGACAGTTGTCACGAATGTGTCTGCAGAGCGCAGCGGTGTCGGCAGGCTCGACGCCGCTCTTGGCAGCTTCTCCAGACGTGTTCACTTGCACGTGCACGCGCAGCTTGTCGAGATCCGTCTTTTCTTTGTCCTCCTCGCCTGATTTCTCGTCCTTCTCGGACGCTAAGCGCTCTACGAGTGCCCGCCGTCCCTTTTCTAGGCCGTCGGCTTTCTTGGCGCTGTCCACGCTGCTCACACACCACAGGCTCTCTACACTTTCCGCCAGTGGCCGTGCCTTGTTGCTCTGCAGACCTCCAATGAAATGCCAGCGTATGGTTTTGGGTAGGATGTCTGCTTTCTGCTGAAGTTCTTGGAGGTAGTTTTCGCCGAAATGGAAGTGAGCAGGTGGGACGCTCGCAGGAAGAGAAGAGGGGTCGAGGGAGGCTGGGTTGTGCAGGGCGAGGATCGTGGATGCGGGATGAAGTTTGGAGACGGCTATGAGGCGAATCTATATCGGCGTTGTCAGTGAGTATAAAATGGTGGACGGTAAATGGGAGGAGCTTGAGGGTCTGAAGAAAGGTTTACCTGTCTTTGCGACTTGTTTGCCGCGGCGACTTGGTCTGCTACATATTTGAGATTTTCGAGCAGTTGGCGCGCGCGTTCGGGTTTAATGTGCATTTCTTGAGGCATGGCGTGGAGTGTGAGTTGAGGGACTCGATGATGATGACGGCGCGGGAGCTAATAGGAGATCTGCAAGGCGATCGGAACGGCGGTATCTCGGATCTTCTGGAATCAAATGCCGACGCAAGATTGGAAACGAGTGACATAACGATAGAAGTGTATTCAGCCAGCATGGAAAGTAGACCACGCTCATCCTTTTTATTCGGAATGCACCTATTCCAATGCTATGTCATAACACCTCATATACCTTCGTATAACCAGCGCTGTGCCTTTTTGATGCCCCTGAAGGTTCAATAACCAAGGCTTCCGACTACTGAGGATGCGCTTCAATACCCTGTGACAATCTTTGCTCCATTAACTTAGCCAGAGGTCCTGGTACAGCATCATCAGTCGCGCGAATAGTCAGTCGGAACATCTGTAGTGGTCAGTACGCTAGGCGTGTCATGACCATGAGCACAACTTACATTTGTTTCAAAATTGGGCTCCAGCCGCAACAAACATCCATATTTGCCTGCTGTCGTATGCAGAATAGTGGCGCCAACTAAATTCTTCTGGTTGGGATCTACGCCATCAAGAATGCCCCACCCAAAACCTTCGACCACCTTCCTGGTGAATGTCATGTTTGCAGTCCGTCTCTTATCAACGAGTCCAAATATTCGTTGCTCCTCGCGAGGTGCGCCTCCAATCTGCTTCCACCTCTTAAAGAAGTTCTCCGCGTCAAGTTTCGTATCCTCCATGTACTTGTGAATGACTACAGGAAGCTGCAAGGTTAGAGCTTGAAGAGCGCCAGCTAGGTACGAGATTCTGATAGTGGGTGGATGCTCAAAGACATTCTTCGCCTCGAACATCGTCATCTGCTGCGTTTGACCATCTGGATGAATTGTGGTTTCTGGAAGCGTTTTTGTGTCCGTCGTCAAATTCTCTGAAGACCTATTGTCTAGAGTCGTGGTGAAAGAGCCCATGGCAAAGGATGACTTGTTAGTAAAGTACATGACAATGCAGCCAAGTTCCTGCCTGTATTCGCTGCGGATGCCAACCTGTATCTGATTGTCTTCGTACAGCACGCCCTCCCTCTTCAGCAGTAGACGATTGTAGCCGATCTCCCAGTCAGGACTGAGATGGGCCGCACTGGCTAGGTTGGGTGTCACGAGCACTTTGTTAGTGTCGACGTTCATGTCCAGACCAGCCAGATCGCTGTTGCCATTCTGATGAGCACCGTTCGTACCGTTAGTTGGTTCTCTCGACGTGTTATTAGCATTGGGGGCGTGCTGTGTGAAGGACCGTTTGAGTCCAGTATGTTGCACAAGGTTGAACTCCTTTGGATCCGCATTTGCATCGCGCCCACCAACGACCCAAGTCCGCTTGTCGCTGGTATTTCCGTGCTTCTGATGTAGCCGAGACAGCAGAGCCGATGCACGTTCTGGAAAAGGAGGCATCTCATCGCAAACTGTGCGAAGTAGATCATCCGTAGGCAATGTGGCCAAAGTGAGATACTCACACGCTCGCTGCTGAAGCTCTGAATCCAGCGTCTGACTATATGCGCGGAATACTTGCAGGAGTTGGGGCTTGATTTCTGGAAACAGGTTGACAAACTTGATGAAGGAGGACAAGATGATGGCCCGCGTGCCCGAAGAGCACCCTCGAAGCTTCGCTTGCAGAGCCATGAACTGTTCAATAGGACTACAGCCTTTGCTATCCGCAATGAGATGTCCAAACTCTCCAAGCAAGTAGCCACCAATCTTTACGAGAGTTTCGTGGCAGTCCTTCTTGATGTATTGAAGTATATGCTGTGCTGCATAGACCTGCAACTCCTCATTATTGGTGACAATCTGAGTAACGCGTTGCCAGACTTCGTCGCTGACGTGGTCTCCGGCCATCGCAATAAGACGAAGCGAGATGTCCACATACCACTGTATGTCAGTTGCGTATTTCTCAGTCAAGATCGCAATCTTCAAGACCATCTCTTCTCGAATCGCATAGTCTGCGGATTGCAGATACTTTAGCAACTCTGCTACGATTGGCTGGGCGTTGGTTGCATCACACATGCTGTAGAGCAAGTCTAATCCCTGGCGACGAACACTGATATCGCGATCCCGAAGAGATCCAATGATGATGCTCTGATTCTCCTTGAGCGGCCCAAGAGTTTCAGATCGTGCAGCCAAGTGAGTCATGGCTTCTAAACCAAGATATCGCACATTTGTCTCTCTAGACTGTATAAATTTCCCAAGCTTGGACGCAACCGATGCCATCAATTCGTGCTCCGTATCGAGATGGATGATGACGTTGATGGCCTCAAATAGAACAGCATTCTGAGCGTTATTTTGCTGGACGTTCTTGGGCATTTCCATGGCAGCCGTCAAGATGGCCTGCAGCGATTCTCGAATTAGGTTGCGAATATGTGTGTCCTCTGGTCTTGTCAATGGAAATCGCACATATGTGGAGGAATGTCTTACGGGATGGTGGATAGTACTGCAATATCTTCAAGAGCTTTACCTGTATCCATGGGCACGGCACTTTGTAGTACAGATAGTCTGCAGAGCATTCGTTGTCCACCACTATAGCTTTAAGTCTTCGAGCAGCCTTTACATAGCTTCCTTTGTATTGGTCTGGGCTCTCCTGTAGCAGAGCCATGACGAGAGATGTGACCGACAGCGCCACTCCCATATCCGGGTCGTCCATCAATGAGATGATGCGCTCTGCCCATTCGAGCTGTACGATTGCAGGGTATTTGCGGAACAGTCGTAGCAATGTTAAGGCCGCCTTTTTCTTTACAAACGCCTTCGACGTCCTGTACCTGGAATCAGCATTCTAGATCTTGTGATGGTGTCCGTATGACCTACGGTGATATTAATAGTCGATGGACGTCCGCACTCAACGACTCTCCCATTTCTTTGCCGCCAACGTTCGCGATCGCATGCAGCGCTAGACAATTGTTAAGCTCATTATGATCCATCAAGTCCTTCCGTATACTATTGACGACCAGATGTAACAGCTCGTGTTGTTCGTGAAGGAACAGAGTAACAGCGAGATACCCAATCTGTTTTTCAGAGTATTTCGTCGCAGAAATTAGATTTACGGCTTCGAGATGGCCAAAGTCGACATTCCAGCCAAGGATATATATGTATAAAAGCTGAGATGTTAGCATGACGACCTGAATAGTACTGGTACCGGAGGTCGCACCTTGCAAACGTATTTCTTCCTGGAGTAGCCATTCATATTCCCATCTGCGTACATAGTCAAAACGAGCCCAGCTGAGATGGTGTCCAGAATCTGTACCTCGAAACTTTTGCCTATGTCGCTCGTCAGCACCATTCTTCGACGAGCGCAATGAAGAGCTTACCGTATATTTGCCAACTCCTTATTGATTCGTTTCTCCTCCAGTTCTCTTGCTCTGGCATTTCGTAAATCTGCAATGAATGACACCAATCCTATCCTACTGTCAATTTCAACTCTAATCCTAGGATATTTTCTGGTTCGCCGTACCGCGCATGGTAGGTACATTGCCTTGGTTGGAATTGCGGCTGAATATGCTGCCAGTCGCGGACGCCATCCTGAGTTTTGAGAGAGCCCAGGGCGCACCCTCGTCTTATTGGGTATATGTACTGCTGGTCTCGACAGAAATGTTGAGGTAGACCCTCTAGTGGCGGACAGGGACCATGTCTTGGGCCTTTTGACTCGACGCAGCTCGGCTGTTTGCCAGGCAGGAGGTGGAGGGTAGCGGGAGAGTTGCAGGATGGATCGGGTCGTCGGCGACACACAATGGCGGGGTGTTCGTATGTTGGAGGTGTATGAAGAGTTGGTGGTATTAGGAGGGAGTCCGACGACTGTATGGATGCAGTATAGACGAATGTTCCAGAGGTGCCTGCGGTCTCTGCCCTGCGTCTGTCGCGCAAGCGCGGCCACTGCGGTGAAAGGTCTTGGCAAGGAGGGACCTCACTCCCCCTGGCCTTGTGGTCTACTACTCACGACACCAAAAATCAATGGATCCAACAATCAGCAGCATATTTCGAGTGTTCATTTGCTCATACATCAGACAGCAGAATCCAGCAAGAACATGTGTGACAGAGCCTTGAGGTCGGTCTGCCTATCTTCAAGAGAAATGTCGCCGTCTACCCGTCTCCACCATTAGTTGCGATATCGTACTCTTCTCCATTGAACGGTTCATTTATTTCGGAAAGCCAACTAGATTGAGAATACTGAGACTTCAAGCGGCGCATTGCCCTGCAGCAGGAACCTTGTCTGCATGCAACGGGTCCGGCAATGAGCTGGCTTGTTTCATGCAAAACCATACTCGTCGATCTTGTTGGCTACTGCCAGAGAACGTTCACATGGTTCGAGCATAGGAACAAGTGCATTGCGACAGGATTCTCAGTATTAGTATTCTGACGGAACCCTTGCGAAGCAGATTCTGGAAAGGACAATCTTCCGCAAGGCCATCCTCGGGCGCTGTGCT
Source organism: Pseudovirgaria hyperparasitica (assembly GCF_010093815.1). Classification (NCBI taxonomy): domain Eukaryota; kingdom Fungi; phylum Ascomycota; class Dothideomycetes; order Acrospermales; family Acrospermaceae; genus Pseudovirgaria; species Pseudovirgaria hyperparasitica. The sequence goes on from NW_022985551.1 coordinate 1,503,494, forward strand.
ATTCGAAAACACTAGTTGCTCAATTGAATTCTTCAAATACGATGAATATCGACCACAAGATTAACCAGCTCGGCATATTGGTCTACAACAAACAATAACAGCAAGCTGGTTATGCACTCTGTCCTAACTCACTAGTCCAGAACAGGCAAGGCTATATTTAGGACTACCCCGGATCTAGCCCGTACCATAGCTTTTGGTACAAGCTCGATCGACTCTTCCGATTCTCCCTTTCCAGGCAGGTATCGATCGCCGAAACTCAACCACATCTCGATCCGTCCTAGAAAGCAGTCAACAACTCATGAAAGCTCCACTGTTATGCAACACCAGTATTTGTGACAGTATGGCGGTCTGCCATCGCCAACGAAGAGCAGGACTGTGCTTTGGCGTTTGATCCAGCCTAAAATGGGCACGCGCGCGGATAAAGTGGTAAGGATTGATGAAAATGCCACCATAGCGTTTTCACTGAGACATTAATGGCAATAATGATCGCACAATGCCCTATATATAATACCACCGCCTCGTACGCCCACCGTAAGTCCTCGGCTCACTTCTTCCTCAGACGTCGGATCGGCGTACGGGACTTTTCGACTTTGACAGCCAAACGTGGCTACAACCGCACACAATACCAGCGATATGTCGAAATCTTCACCCATCAGATTTTTCGTCGCTTTACTTGCTCTCGTCCAGGTTGCATGCTGTCTGCTCAATATCATGAACCTTTTCGCTCCACCAGCCGCAAAGGCATTGCTGTCAAAAGTAGCTACCATCAAATGGCCGCTGTCCTTTGATTATGCCGTGCGAGACACGCCCCTCACCTGAGACATCAGCCACCTTTGTCAAGCGATGCTGTGTTTCATGCTCTGTCTTGCATGCGCCGGAATGCAAGCCATTCATTCCAGACCAACTCACACAACGGCCAAGAACCTCACATTCGTCCGCAAATGCTAGCACGAGCAATGATATCAACTGCTGCCACAATGCAGGAGGCACGGCAACTCGAGTGCTACTCATGAGAAACGATTTGGGCCCTGCCTTGGCTTCAACATCCTACGAGCAAATCTATCGACTCGACCTTGAAGACCTAGCCTCCGAGCATGGAATGCTACTGGGCTTAGAGGTTTGCTGGTTCGTCGGAGCCAACAGTCCGGATATAAGCGGTCACTGCTTGGATATGTCGCGAGAGAAACAAATTGTGCAAATGTACTTTGCATCAGAGACGCTTCGTCCAAGAAATCACGGAAGTGGGCAAGGGGGTTTGCGTTTGAGAGCAGGAAACAACATCTCTATATGTCTGACATGACCAGGACTTATATGTGTATATATTCAAGCGTAAACAAAAGACATAACCACTATGCGCCACCTATTTGCTGCGTGTCTAGAACTAAGCCAAAAAACTGTGTATCGTCGCACCAAACACCGTAGTCCCAACACGACAAAATGCCCCCAACTCCCCAGCTCTTTCCATCTACCATCCAAACTTCTCGACGCAAACCCTCACATCCCTCCCCATCCCCACCATCCCCGCACACGCATTGCGTACATCGCGATTCATCCCGTCCGGGCCGCTCACAACAACTCCCGTCCTTCCGTCCTCCTGTGCTACCCAGTGGCCCACTATCCCCACTACATCAGGCCGTCCCGCCCGTTCCGTAGCCGCCGGAACAGCAACCTCCAATCCCCACGCCACAAGCTCCTCCATCTTCTCCTTCGGCAGCCACTCCGCATGCTTCTCGGAATGGACAACCCAGAGCAACCTCACACGCCGTCGCCTATTCTCTCCATTGCTGCCCGACAAAGCGAGCACATTCTCGGCATCGCAATGCCGTGGATGTAGCAGCGCATACAAGAGCGGGTACGCAACTGCAATGCCCGAGCCGCCTACCACCAAGATCGCGGAATCCGCGCTCTCGAGTACGTCTAGCGCGTGCGGACTCCCGTACGGCCCGTCGACGCGCATGCGGACGCTGGAATGGGTGCGTGCGTAGGCAAGAAGGGACGCGCTAAAGCCGGCTCGAGCGCGGACGAGGAGCGTCAGCCATGCGTGCGACGATGCGGTGGTAGAGGTGCTTGTGGGCGCGGCTGAGAAGATTGTGAATGGGTGTGCTTGTAGGGCGGCGGAGCGTGAGAGCGCGGGGATGGTCACGAAGACATGATCGGTAGGAGCCCAGCCATGAGAGATGTTTGCGTGGAGGAAGGGCGTGGTTGGGGGTAGATGCCAGTTTGCGGAGATGAGGAGGGTGTGTACGTCGGGGAGGATGGTGAGGGATGCAGTGATGGTTGTGCGTTTGAGCGTAAGACGAAACAGGATGCGATCCGTGAGGAATATGAGCACAGAAGCGAGGACGTAGATCTGCGCCGTGGGGAAATGGAAGTATGCGAATAGAAGTGCGAGGGCTTGGAAGACGATGTGCGAGGCGAGGAAAAGCTCGTACCAGCGTTGTCGGAACGAGCTTAGGGATGTAACGTACAGCGTTTCGTATGATATAAACGCGCCGAGGCCGAGGATGACGAGATTTGTGCTTATGAAGCGCAATAAAGTGAATCCTTCGGGTCGTAGGTCGATATACCAGACGATGATCATGCCGAGGAAATGCAGAAGCGCGGTCAGACACATGAGTTCGCCGAGACGACGGTGCCAGATGTTGAGAGATTCATAAGAGATCCCAGTGAGCCAGCGAATCGGCTGGTTTTTGGCGCCAAACAGGTAGAGGAAAGGGAGGTTGGCAACGAAGATAAGACCCAGGCGGTCGGCGAAGACAAAAAAGAGGTCGAGGCGGAAGGGGATGCGATACACGGCGTAGAAGATGTTGATGGCTAGGAAAAGAATTATAGCAAGAGACGTAAGGTTTGAGGGGAGAACCTTGTCAAAGTAGGGGATGTTGGCAGGTTGATACATCGCCCAGGCTTTGATCTTGTTCTTGATTCTTGGCTTCTTTGTTGCTGATATTCCTAATAGAGGTTTCCTTTCGTTGTCGTGGCTGTCCATTTCATATGGCGAAGTCTCTATTCCTACGACTGTACTACTCCCTGAGGTCATTCCATCGTCTCTTTCCGTCAGCAATTCTGTGTCCACGGTCTGCGGTCTCGAGTCTTTCTCTTTATTGTCCCCCTTTCGCCACCTCCTGCTTCTCCTCTGCCATACATCTACTCCGTTCCAAATTGTGAATCCAGCTAGTATCATCAATAGCACTCCATTATAGCTTGGTACAAATCTCCGAGAGAACAGTATACCATTCACTAACTCTTTGAATTTCTCAGGGTCCTGGGGTGCCTTGCCGAAGCCTAGGGTTCCGACAGCACCACCGGTTATCTTTCGAGAGTGTATAAGGCGTGTACGAATGGCAGCGACGAGCCAGCCGTCATCTGCGCTTATGGCTGTCGCCATGTATGTCGTCGTCTCGGATATATAGGTGTTGATGGTGGTACAGGTTCGAGATCCGAAAGATCTTATCAGATCAGATGAGATAGCGCGGGGACGGACACGGCACGTGGGTTCGGGTGGGTCTGCGAGTCATGCTCGCTCTTTACATGAATCATATTGATCGCTTTTGCGTTTTAGCTGCTAGTTAGCTGCTAGTTAGCTGCCTAAATATGGTCAACGTCGATGCTAGTATATGGAATTAGTTCTGTGACAAAGAACACAGCCTGAGTTCACGTGGTCTTCCCGGTTTCTGATCATCTTTCAGTTCCATGTATGATTCCTAATTCACCAAAAAAATTCGTCTTATAGTAGACTTCACACCGTTCCGCAAAAAATCGTTGAGTTGAGGCTCTCTCACCCAATGACCCACTGAAGTAGCATGCAGTACTCGATGTGCAAACGAGCAGGACCGAATTGACAGAGCAAGTGTCTACACGTCCACCAGACTTCCAACAGGATCTACCAACCCCGGACATCTTCATGGTCATCACACATCCTTTAAATCTCCAATTGCGAGCAGTGAAGAACTACATAGCTCTAGGATACGAACAGTGGCGCAAATCCATCCCGACATTGTTGTCAAGGCTGGTCTATATCTAGACCTGGACGATGTGCCCATGATCGAGCACATCAATCATGTTTCAAAGCACTTTCCTCTACCTTTAGGATCACTAACCTTCATGGGCAAGACATATATATTTATATTCATGACGCGCATCATTGGATCCTCCTTAGAAGAGCTGTAGCATTCTCTCTCGGCAGACCAAAAATCTCTGTGCGCGATCAGCTTGATGTCATACTCCTGGAGCCTAGAGCCTTACCACCACCTCCTACGCAGCTTGGCGGGGACGCACCTCCGAGGTGCAGAAGAAAGCTACGGACTAGTATTATGCTGATCAATAATGAGGCTGGGTACAATGGCTTTCTTCCATCGACGATACGTTCAAGAATCACGTAAAGGTCTAAGGAAATTCATATTAACAAAGTGTCTATGCTCAGATTATCGTGTCATCATGACGCATGGTGACTTCCACCCGAGGAACATCGTAGCAAAGCTTCATGAAGAGCGCGTTACGATAAAGGGTAGGGTTGACTTGGACAGTGATGGCTCGTACACGCAGTACTGGGAGTACTTGAAATTCCTATATACTATGCCCTCTGTTGGGGAGGATGATTGGTGGTATTATTTGCCAGTATTGGGGTTGGGAGAGAATCATAACGAATGGGCCGTGGTCATGGTGCTCGAGAGTATTATTGAATGAATCCTGATGACCTCTCATTCCACAGCGCAAGTCTCCCCTCGACTCGTTAAACTACTCATTATATCTAGCTTCGAGGAAGTTTTTGATCTGTTGATGGTCGTGGTCATCGATGATGCCGTCAGCATTCGCGGCATCGAGTACTTCGAAAACATATGCCTGACAATCCCAGGCTGCGCTGTCTGTGTGTGGCTTACAGCTTCGAGCATTCTGAGTAAATCCTTCGACATCGTCGATCTGAGTCACAAAGACATCCGTTATGTGGCGACTGGAGTGCTCCGGTGGTTCATTATCCCATTCTGCGAGTTTGTAAACTCCAGAATCTCCCTCAGCTTCGAAAACTCGCGATCAGTCGGGACCTTTCAGCTTGATAGCCCAATGGTGGACATTCCCGTCCTTTGGCTTGTATATAGCGACAAACACTTCTGTCATCTACCATGTCCGTCAGTTTATCACTAGCATCATCCGGAGCGAGAGCACTTACAATGAAAAATCGTGGACGTGTAAGGGTAGGTCGAACCCTTTTTTTTCTGTTTAAGAAGACACGCGTGGTTACTAGTGCTAAGAGTGATAGAAATTAGGCAGCCAACTGATTGCGCCGGCTTGGCGCTTCCGCGCCTTCATTCCAGAAGGTCATGACTAGTAGTAAAACCTGACAGCCTTGTTTGTCTATAAATCTGGTCAGGAATTCTTCTCGCAAGTGTGCGTTGGCAAGTGCGTATTAAACAATCGGGTCAAGACATGTTCATCATTCTTGACATTGTAAAGCCCACACACAACGCCATCCAGGCACCAGAGTCAATATGTCTCACATACAATCTTGACATTCTTTGGGTTTTGTAGTACAACATATAAGCTTGGCCATAGTCTTCTCAGCTATCAATATCAACATCTCCGACTTTCATAAACTTCAGTGTTGTACCATAGTCGCGCCACCGAATCTACCCTCAAAAATGTCTGACAGTGATTCCTCCAGTATTGAGGAAGCCGTTGTTGGTATTGTATTAACTGCTACTTCAGCACCCAATTATTCCTTGGCAGTGAAGTCTGGCCAATCCGCAAAAGCTGACAGAGAAGCAAAAAAGGTAGCAAAGGAACAAGAAGCTAAGAAAGCAGAAGAAGCCAAGAAAGCAGAAGAAGCCAAGAAAGCAGAAGAAGCCAAGAAAGCAGAAGAAGCCAAGAAAGCAGAAGAAGCCAAGAAAGCAGAGGAGGCTAAGAAAGGGGAGGAGATCAAGAAAGAGGGCACCGACAAATAGTGGACTGCTCAATGGCAAGTGTAATGGCCACACGGCACGACACATACATTCGGAACGATCTCCTTACTCTTGCTTCACAATCCCTATCTTTCCGTCCGGTTGTTCGCTGCACGGCTCTTCCTTGCCAAACGCACGGCGGAGCTCCAAATCATACTGCTTCTGGTCATTGACTTTCTGTTCGACCACCATCCCGGAATCTTCTCTCCAGAATCTCGACAGCACTTTTTCGCATTCGGGCGACAAGTAGGGGGAGAATCGAGGGCAGATATGCTCTTCAATAACGAAAAGTATAGCGTTGAAAGACTCCAAAGAATACCAAAACCACACTCCTCTTGACTCCCACATTTTATTCATAATCCTGGCAAGTGAAAAGTTGCGCTCCGATGCCATTCCACGCTCCTCTTCTTCAAACATATGCATAAATTCTTGGCGAACCCTGTTGAATTCATCGAAATGTTCGTTTCGTAGTTCGTCAATGCAACGTCCGGTGAGCCAGTAAGGGACGGCAAGCATCTCTACTGGTAGAGCACATACCCATTCTAAATCAATGAGACACGTGATGTTCCATTCTTCATCAACAAAGATGTTGCTCGCGTGGAAATCGGTAAATTGGAGAATGAATGGGCCATTACGGCGCTCACGTCTGATGTAATGATGCGATAGTGCACGGAGTAACGTTCTGATAGACATCTGGCTGCGGCAGTCTTCAGCGCTATAGACAGCATTAGGGTTACTAACAAGATATTCATCATGCATGGAAATCATATCAGATACGAATGGCTCCGTTTGCAGATACGTGTCGTTTTGTTGTATTATTCTTGGTACGCCATCGTTCTCTAACATCATGGTCGCGCAAGTAAGTGGACGATTCAATAATGTTATAGTGCAATCATGATTAAATCGGAAAGCGCCTATTCTAGGCTGAGGTATGCGGGCAAGAGAGAGCATGAGGTGCGCTATGCCTTTTTCTAGCCTTTTTCGACGGTCTGGATCTTCTCGCCACATCTCCCATGTATTAGAAAGCACCTGGCCCGTTTCGGGTTTGATATATTCGAGTAACATGTAGGCAGTAGGTAGGTTATGGACGATTGAGATCGGGGTGTACTTCGAGAGCTCTGGATAGCAAAAGACACGGTAGATAGAGCGCCAGAACAGACATCTAAGGCGAACGTAGAACGGGCGTTTCTCCTCACGTGTATACTATACGCTTTTTAGCAGGTAATTGACAAAGTCAAAGCACCACCTACATGACGCTGGTCCAAGGACCCAAAGCCATGTAGGAACGGGATGCGGATATCAGAGCATTTCTTCTGCATCCAGACATATGTGCCCACTTCGCAGCTGAGTTTTTCGTCCACTGTACCAGGATACCTCTCTTCAGCAAGCTTGTGTGGCATTGGGCAGCGCAGGACAAACTTCTTCCCTATACCACGAGATGTCACCTCTACTAGCACACAGATGTTGAAGCTGCCTTGGATCCATAGTTGCGGTGGAAGGACTACGCAGGTGTCGTTCCGACTAATTTGAAGGTGGTGTCTAGTGAGAGCGCAGATAGTGTCTCTACAGTCCCATAGTTTTTGGTAGAGGTCCCTTGTCGCCCGGACATCCGCTATCTGATGGAGGATGTTTCTTTCTTTCTTCGAGGCCGAGGTATACGTGCTAGGAGCGCGGTCAAGGTATTCGACACCGTCGAGCATGGTGATGGTTGATGGAAATGCACGGATGACTGGCATAGGTGTTGCAATGCAACCCCTGACTCCACCCAGCCTGAAACCCCTTGATCCGTGCGCTGAAACAGCCCACAGTAGTTCAGCCTGAGCCGAGGAGCTAAGCATGTCTTCCAGATTAGGGAAACATTCCAGAACACCAATGCATGGATGTTTACAACATCGAGCTCCGACATCATTAAAAGCACAATGATGACGACAGTGACCACAATGACCACAATGACCACAATTACCACAATTACCACAATGACCACAGTGACCACAATGCCGTAAACAGATATTCATCATTAAGATCGTTCACATTAATTATCTGCAATTACACACAAGTAGAACCTAGCCCGAAATATGCAGGCCCAAATTGCCACCCAACAAAACTTTGATCGCTGCAATCAGCTCCTTGCCAATGGCAATCCCGGTGCCAAAGTCCGGCACAGTGATCGCGACAGGAATCATCACGCACTTCTTCAACGTAACTGGCTTCCCGTTCAGCCTATCTGAAATCCAATTCAGCGCACTCGCACTTCCCGTGATCGCCTCGCTGATGTGCTCGCCGATGATATTCTTCCGGTACTCGATGATGGCGCCCTTCCCACACAGAGTGTCGACCAGTTTGTCCGTATCCGCCACAGGACTGATCTCGTCCGCAGCAGCCTTGTACACATACATCGGCATCGTCGGAGTCCCGTGAACACCCATGAGTCCCGCCGAGCCCAAAACACTGCTGGGCACCGGGTCCTTGGACAGCTCCTTGCCGCCATCAAAGTATGTGAACAAATCCTTGTTCCCACCGGCACTGGCCGTCTGCTGGAGGCAGCCATTCGCAATCTTGAAGAACTCCTCCTTCTTCTCCGCAATCAGGTGCTGGTTCGCGTACTCGGTCAGGTTCGGGAACGCCTTGATGAAGCCGTATATGCCACTGAACGCCAGCCCCGCGAAGAAGCCCTTGTTGATCGTCTCAAGAACAGACTGGATGTCGGGCACCAGCCCGCCCAGCGCGACGCCCTGGAACTTGAGCTCTGGCGCATACTGTGGCTGCAGCTCCGCCGCCCACTCGCTGGCCAGCGATCCGCCCGAGTAGCCCCACATTGCGTATCGCGCGTTGCTGGCTAGGCCGGCGGATTTGGGCGCTTCGTTGAGGGCGGCGCGCACGCTGTCGAGGGTTGCGTAGCCGGCGGCTGTCCCGACGGTGTAGACGGCGTTGAGTCCTTCATAGTCTGACGACACGACGTACCAGCCCTGGTCCAGCGCGGCGGCGATCATGATGATGTCGGCGAGGGCGGTGGTGTTGGCGCCGCTCTGGATGGCATAGCTGGGGCTGCAGTCGTTCTTTGCCGAGTCGTAGGCCTGCTGGTATGCGAGGAGCTTAGTTGGGTCTGCTTTGAAGGGCTTGAGCAGGGTGGTTACTGCGGCAGCTGGGTTACCGAGGGCGTCGGTGGTGCGGTAGAGGTACTGGTATACGGCCTCGACTTTCTCGTTGCCGCCCAGGTTTGGCATCAGACCAGACAGGTTGGGGGGCACTTGACGTTTATCAATGACGGTGCCGGGGCTGTATGATGCAATGTTGGGGGGAGTTCGATAGAAGGGGTCCTGCGACGGGATGGTGACGCGGCTAAGGAGGGCTGCCGCGGAGGAGAGCGTGATGCCCGAGAGGAGCGTGAGTGTCGTGGTGAGCTTCATGATGGCGATAAGGGGCACTCCAGAGAACCAGCTGAGAGAGACAGAGAGAGAGAGGTATGGGGTTGCAGACAAAGAGCTCGCTGAACAAAAGGAAAAATTGTGAAGGCATCAAGCCCCTATATATATATAAATCCTCAACGATAGCCCAAACCAAGACGCCATCGTCCCGATCTTTCGTTTCGTTTTCGTTACGATCCCACGGATATCCCAAAAAAAGACGAGACGCAGCCCTAAACTAGCCCAGACTACTCACCTGCACTCCGGAAGACCCTCACCCTCGAATCTAAAAGGGGTGTTTACCCCAGAGTGGGCTTAGCGCTGATTCAACGCCAGTAAAACATGGCCAATCACAGGCCGGTAATACTGTCCACGCCCCACACCCCCCTTGCCACCAGTGGTGTCGTGCCGGCGCCCTAACGGTCTCATCGATGGTTCGGCGCTCCATACGGCTTAGCCGATCCATCTCCGATCAAGTCCGGAGAACCAAACATGGCCCTCGGATCACGCAGCTGTCGTGGCTCGTTTTGTCGTGCATTTGTTGATGTAGCCCTCTATGCACGATGCGCCCAGTGGAGAATCCGGGGTGCGTTTTCGCGGGGAGCCCGTTCGTTTGTGGAGAGAGCCCAGGGTCACCGCTTGGCCGAGGCGGGGATGCGGTCACATGTGGGCTTTTCCTCTCCCTTTTCTTTTCGATTTTGCGGAGGAGGGGCGTGACGATATCGAACAAGCAGTGTTCGTAGCCGGAGTTGAGCGGGGCTGGGTGTCGTGATGTTAGGCTTGGGCGCGGAGAGGGGTCGAGGAGGCAATGTTGATACGATGGCCTTGGAAGTCCGGGGACATTGCTGTGATTTGATTATAATAATGATCTTCAGGCAGGTTTATTGGGTGTAAGTGCGTGCGTCGTGCTCGTCATGGTGTCGTCAGATGCTCGGACATTGTGCGCGAGAAATAAAAGAGAGAGATTATGTATTTGCCGCCTGCGGTCTAACTGTGTATGATGTCCAACGCGCGACTCGGCATAATTCATCAGTGCAGTGAACAGACAGCAAAACAGAAATATGCTGATTGCGGAGAAACGCGCTCGCTCGCTTGCAATAACGCTTGCAGAAACCATGCTGATGCCATATGTCCGCGTTTTCAGATGAAACAGAATAGAAGAAGCGCCTTACTATGCGAGCCGAACGAATGTAGCGGACAAAGGAAACATACGTGCTCATCACAGGACCTGCCTGGTTAGTCCACTCAAGCACTTTCGATCTGCACCCGCTGGCTTTTCCTGTGCTCGGGAACTTCTCCCAGCTGCACTACAGTCGGCACCATAGCCTTGCGCTCGCCGAATCTCTCCAGTCCGTCTTTGTCTGCGCACAGTCCCATGCTATCCTTTCTGCTCCCAGTGGGGCCTCTGGACCTCGTCAGGCTCACGCTCCGCGCAATGCCAACCTGTACCGTGCCATTCCTCATACGACTGGGCTCTAGCGTCTTCGGTAGACGGCAAAGTGCTTCTGCGGTTGGCGGAGAAGTGGGCCTGGACGATTTGCGGGGCGGAAGCGGAGAGCGCTTGCTGGTCTGTCCTTTTGGAGGGGACAAAGTTGGAGGAGATGATATAAGAGCTGGAGATGCGTGTGTGGTAGTCACATGGTCTTGTTTGACAATACCTTGTGACAACTCTTCGGATGGTTCCTCGGTCAAGCAAGTAATGTGGCGTGAATTGGCGGCATCGTCGATTGCAGACGCTTCTTGGGAGAGAGGAGTTTCGTTGATAGCAGGGTACTGAGGCGAGCCAGAACTAGGCGAAGTGGTGGTTTTATTGAACCTATCTGGCTTCAGAGATGAGAAAAATGCCCGAGCTGGTGATTGGACAGGTTCTGTTTGCGAGCGGAGTAGTGGACGACGTATCTCGGTGTCCTGTGGGATTGGTGACGGAGCTCGTGAAGCTCGAGTATCAGGTGGTGGAAATAAGGAAACTGCAAAAGAGGGTGAATTGTATGATGGAGAACTTGCACGGCGCAATGGCTTCAGGTGAGTCCGGTTGGCTGATTGAGTCTGTGGTGGTCAGCTAAGAATTGCAGATACGATCAGCTCTATGATACGGACATTGACTGTGAACTCATCGAGTGGTCTCGATGTATGGCCATTACTATTTTGCCGCCTTGAGAGGAGCGAAGAAGACTCGTCCGGTCTCAGCAAGTGCCCAAACATAACACTGTACCGTTCCATCTGCGACTCGGGTATATCGATGTCCAGCATCAACCCCGAGGACTTCGGCTTTATCGATGTCGAGACCGGGATAGATGTCGCGTCCGGAGCATCGATAGTGACGGCCGGAATTCGTGAACCATTACCCTTTGGTGGTGGCGCCGGATTCGGCTCTTCGTTATAACGATCTGATGATGATTTCTGTTTCTTCATGGACTGCGATGGTTTTACCGTCCTGCTCTTGGTAGGCTCACTCTCTCCTCTCCTCCGTGGACTCGGCCTCTTCCTATCCTCCTCTGACACCAGCGGTGACCCCTGCTTCGGTACCAATACGTGTCGCGGTTGGTCCGGATATGTGCGATAGTCCAACGGCGTCGGCACACGTTGTATCTGCACCTGGTAGAAAGGCTTGCTTGGCAGAGTCCCAGCCTGTTTCTTTCCGAAAATTGATCTCCAGCGACTGAGCTTCTGATCTGGCTTTTTATCGCCGTGATCGCTGGTGTTGGTTGATGATGGGGCTGGGCTTGCAGTTCTCGAGTCGCAGGACGATTCAGGACGATTCCAAGCGACTGCTTGGGATGGGCTCCCCAGCGCCATACCTATTGTGGGATCGTCGTATACCTCCGCAGTATAGTACACACTCGTCGAGACAGGTATCGAGTCGGCTGAAGGCTTCTCCGGATTCGCAGTTCGAGGCTCATCCGATCGCCGGACGGTTCTCAGAGATCTCGACTTCCTGAGACCAGCACGTTGGGGAACACTAGCCGTGGCATCTTGCGATGCCGTCGGCCTAAGAATGTATAGTTCATTGCGTGATGCTGCCTCGGCTCCGGTGACAGCGGATTGTGACACGTCATTTCCACACCGAGCGTCCTTCTGCGACTCCCGGAGTCTCAAAGATCTGGATCGTCCGAGGATTGGCATCGTGTACTATGATGAGCCGTGAATGGAAATGACCGGACAACGCAATGCGTTACGGAAGAACTGCCACACAAAAGACGATATCGAAGAGAAAGTGTGTCGAGGCAGCGAGGATCAGAGAAGAAAAGACAGGCCAACCCAACAGGACCCCCGCTACAGATTAATCATGGCCAGATTAATCATGGCCAGATTAATTACTGACCCCGACAAATGAAGGGAAATTGAAGCCCTGCAAAAGGGTACAAGGAACACTTTAGCCTTGCTACCCATGTCGTAAGTTGAGGAATGCCAGCACGAGCCAGTAAAAGCGCTTGAAACACACTATTGCATGCATGAAATTCAGTCGACGTCGAATCATATTAATAGGTATTGCAGAATACAGGGAGCGCCCTAGAATAAGGTAGGGCACTTGTCAACGACAGATCCCAGCGTGCGAATGTCTCACGGCGTCATTTGCAACACGGTTGGTGTTTCATCTTCAGCGCCACCACCAACCACTACGCCCTGTCATGCATGTGCCAATCTCCCGTCCCGAAATGCAGCCGTTCCTATATGATGATGATGACAATGGTGTATCTGCCGGATAACAGCGGGAGGGCTGCACAGGGCTGTGGAGAGAGACTACAGAAGCATGTATGTCGGCGTGAGATGGTTTGATGGGAAAACAGTAAAGAAGAAAATTGGAATGGATATATATGCTATCTATAGAACGACGGCCCCACATGGGCCAATCAGCCGCCTACCACGTGACCGCATTTCCGTTGTGGCGGCGCATTGACTATATCAGAATTTCAGAAACAGCCACAGTCCTCTCTGTTATTTCCCAAAAGCGACAACAGTACACAATACACTTTGTTGCTTGCTTTCCATCTTAATCCATCTGGATCTTAAACTTCCATGCCACGTCAGATCATCACGGCCCACAGTTGACGAGCCGAACCGTCTTTCTCCAAACGTCGCACACAGCATACTTCGGTTTCGAAACTCCACTTGGTGTCCACCAGAACTCATGCATTAGCTTCCTGTGCCTTGCCTCCGGCACACTCGATAGTGCGGCTGGGGCGTCAGTACATGAGCACCATAGAAGGGGGATTGCCCTACTCTTTACAGGCGGTAGCAGATATTATGCGCAATTGAAGGCAAACGAGCGCGTAGCTCAGCTCCTCGGAGGCGTAACAGACCATGACAGCCAGAACAAGGACCTTGCTCCTGGTCTATGTGGCAGAAACATATCTGCCCCATTTTCCCCTTGACTCCTCCTTTATCCGTTGCGTAGGCATGGCTGATATCGATACAACCGAGGTGTAGAAGCTTTGATGTTGTCTCGAAGATCAGGTCCCATTGATCACGTTCGAGCCAGCCTTTCACACGGATGTAGCGCAAATCAGGATGCGACATGAGTCTCACTGCTACATCCAAGTTTGCCGCAAAGTATTCTGGCGGAAAACACATCCCGAGGCGAAACAATCCTTTCGGTGCGTTTTGCGTTCCCAGCACTTCATACAACTGCTGTCTTGATGTAAGATTCTCCATGTTTCTATTACCAATGTCGAGTTCTTTCAGGTTTCTTGCGTTCATAATAAGGTCTAGGCCCACTCTGACCCCTTCTCTAAAGAAACCCCATCCGAGTACGAGAGTTGTCAGATATTTGCCCCACGTATGGAGGAACGTTGGCGACCTGTACAGAGACAAGTGTAAATGATGCGTCACCAACTTGCAACTTCGGACCCCCTCTTCCAGATCAACATGTGTGAAAGGAACACCATTGAGCGCAACCATTCCCAAGACAACAGCCCATTGATCTGTGCACGTGAAGCATCGCTCGGATATAGCTGCTTTGGTATCGTAATGACTGAGTCGATCGACCTTTTTGCAATTCACCAGGCGTTCCTTGATAAGCGAGAAGAGATCTGTAAACCGAGTAGAGGTCAGGTCGAGCCGTCCAGACGAGTCGCGGGCCCAGATCAATCGACTGGCCTCGTTCTCAACCCGGCTCCCATGGGTTAGTAGAAGCCTCTGGACAGAGAAGCGCAGCTTTTCATGGTGTGCAACACGACAAAGACGGTCAGTTTTCTTGGTCGAGAAGTCTAGCTGGAAAGTACCAAAATACCGCTGGCCAAACGCGTCCCAAGAAGCATCGTGCAGGGCAGAGCAGGTAAGTCGTACATTCTTAATGTCCTTTTTCGAATCGTTCTTCCCATCGTCTAGGAGACTCATCGTATGGATAAGTAACTCCAGTGGAAAGTGCAACAATAAAGTGGGCATCTTGAGGTGATTGGTGCGAGAAGTTGAAGAGGCAGTATTAAGGAAAGAGGAAGACCAGAAGAGCTCAAGAAATAAAGGAACACCTGCCTGGCCGGAGGTGGGAGGTCTTTATGATGGTTTCACCAATGAGAACACCATTGAGCGCGTCCGACTGATTGTGTGCGCCTCATGTTTTGGGAGGTGAACATGCGGCAGCCGAACAGGCTACAGTGGAGGAAAATTGTTGACATGATTCACTACGGTCATGCATGTACTATTACCATCCGACCGTGTAACAGGCCTTTCCCGCGTCCACTAGGGCTTTCGAAGCATTAACTGAACACTCTGGCCGTCGATAAACAATTGTGTCGCTAAAACATTACACAGTATACACACAAAGAACGTTGAAATAATGGGTATACCCGCCGGCCATCAAAATAAACCCGTACGCCTGCCTGCTCATGAATCATCGCCATATCACAACATCACAATCTGATCTGCTTAGCTTAGCTCCCCTCCTTCTCCTGCAGCGCAAACGGAATATTGATATCGAAATCCTCACTCGGCCCGGCCACCCTGTTAAACACGCACCTCGCAATCTCCTGCACGTCCTTGGACATACTGGCCGAATGCTCCAGATATATATGATTCATCAGCGTCTCGGCATTCCCAAAGATAGGGGTCCCACGACTCGCCACACTGCACAGAATGCACCCGTAATTACACCTCTCGCTATCGCCAGTGCCATCCGCCGCCGGCCCGGTCTTCTTGGCATGGCTCTTCGCGAGGAAAGCCCATTTATAGCGAATCCCGCACCCGGACACGTGGACGTTAGGGTCGATGACAATGTGGGGTTTCTGGCCGAACGCTTTGCCGCTGAAGGAGCAGGAGCGGCATTGCCAGACTTTCATGCTACCGTACATGCCCGAGGGCAGTGTGACGAGCGAGATGCCTTTGCTGAACTCTTCGCGGCAGCTCCACGCGCCTTTGCAGAAGCCCCAGTAATTGTTGCTTTTGGAAGGCCGGCCGAGCATCGATTTTGGGTTGCCGGGCATCATGATTGTGTCTGTCTTGCGCGAAAAGAGGAAGGAACGATCAGGATTGCTGTACGAGGACTTTCTGTTTTGTGCCGCTGGGTTGGTGCGCTCGTAGCCTGGGTGGAAGCCTGAGAATGGGCTGTCTGGTGTGATAGGGGAGGATCCAATGTAAGGCGATGCGTCTGGCTGGGGAGAACTGTTGGCAGCCAGTTCATATGCTCCGATAGATGGGACAGAGCTTGTGCGGTTACTGCCCGAATAAGAATGGACGCTCTTCGTAGAATTGGAATCTTGACGCATAACACTGTCGTGTCTTGGAGCTTGTGAAGCACAAGTCGGAGTAGACATGGTAATGTGGAAGGCGTTAAAGTCAGGTATAAGATCGTTGCCACCATCGCGGGTCGCAATATGTCGAGAAAGCCAGTCGAAGTTTGGAAGAAGTTCGATGCGGCTGCTTTCCATAGGTCTCCTCGATGATGGTCGCCGTGCTACCGATAACAGTTTACCTAGCCCGTGCTGTGGTTCGTGATCGATCGCGGGGAGCGTCACCGCAGAGGGGACAAAATCAGCTGCCATGGTATTGGCCGTCATGAAAGTCCGGACGGAGTCCATGGATGTTCTTCCCTCCAGGTCAACGGTAGGAGGCCGTAGCGATTGCTCTAGCGGTAAACTCATGTAGATTCGTTGCTTGAGCTCATCCAACGCCGTGATTGTGTCACGACGGTTCATGATGGAAGTCTCATTGAGCAAAGTGAGGTCAAGGACTGCATTTTCGTACTGTATCGCAATCTGGAGGCTTCTTATGATTTCAGCTTGCATCATGACCGCTATGTGGAGCAGCCGATCGCGAGCAAGAGCTGCACCAGTCAGTACGTGCGGTATACTGACGGCTAGCAGGGAGTTTGGCAATACTTACCATCGCCAGTACGGAACCTGGGACCAATCTCTCTACAGTCTGCCTGGTACCGCTGATTGACTTGAATTTCACCGCTCTGCAGTGACTCCTGCAAGGCCTTTTCCCTATACGCCTGCTCTTTCTTGCTCTTTCTCTTCTTCTTGATGAGCTTCACCAGCTCGGACCCGCCATGAAAGGCCGATATAACGGCCGAGACAGCAGCGACAACCTGATGCGACCACAGTTAGTGGCGGTGCTACTGGTACTGTCTCTCATTGGAATCCTGAACGACGCGGCACGACTGTGGCAGGGATACCTGGACATACCTCGAGACCGGACATCTCAGGAGATGCACGTCCAGCCTAGAAGGCTAGAGACGCGCGCGGTCTAGATCTAGACGAGGTGCTTTATATAAGAACAACGAACGCCTGTCAATAAGGTAGATAGATGGAACCTTCAGAACGCAGGACGGAGAATAAGAAAAGGTAAGAAGTAAAAGACAGGTCCAGGCAGCACCAAGAGCCTTATTCTAGATTCTAGGGGAACGAAGAGCTCGGCAGCTCAGCCCCGGAAGGCTTCAACGCCATCCTTGGCTATTCAAAGGAATACTGAAATACGGACCTGGTCAAGAACGCCTCGTTCACAGATTCAGTGTCGTGGAGGCCTATCAGCTAGGCGTGTTGTACGAGAGTCGGCTGTGCTGCAAGCCACAGTCTCGATGCGGGAGAGGGGCACGCGGTCTGGAGTCCCCAAGGAGACCATGACATCCTAGGAGATAGAAGTCTACAACAAAGCCGCAACTCTCGCAGACGTATGCCAAGTTACGTATGCGAAGCTTCGTTAGTATAAGCATCTCTTGTGTGAAGCGTGACAAGAGGTTGCCTGTGAAGGGTAGCCCTCAACTGCCAAGATAGTAAATCGGTGAGGCGAACTAGTGAATCAATGAATAGGTTCAGATGTTAGCAAGGGGAGTTTTGGCTTACTCGCATGCGACATGCTCTGGGGTCAGTAGGCAAGCCTGGCATGAGAAGTTCCTCCAGTCATTTGACTTCCCGTGCAGAAGCTGACAATATCAAGGATGACATGGACTGGCGCCAGGGATGCAGAATAATTATCAAGAACGAAGGTTAAGTAGTCTAGTCGTCATTTCATGCTTCAAGGACTCTATCTAGTGTAGGTCCGGAATACGTTTTGTGTGGTATGTAGGGGTTGGTATAGACAGTTACCGAAACGCCGCCAACAAGGCCTGTGGTAGGATGCAATAAGAAATCAAGATGCCCAGAAACACAATTCCAGGATTGAAGCACTCGAGCTTCCCTTACATAACCACACAGCAAGAGTTCTGCTTCTTCGCCTGGCAATGGATTAGCTTTATAATCACGTTTGTTAGGCAAGTAGTCGGCATACCCCTTTGTAGAATTGCCTGCTCGAGTAGCTCAGGTCGTTACTTTGGTCAACCAACTTGTCTAAATTCTGTCCACGTTGAAGGACACTCTCGATGGTCTTGTGCAGCACAATCTTCGTCTCATCCAACTCCCTCTGTATCTTCATAATATTGTCTGCTTGCTCTGGATCCTGGTATTTCCTTATGTATTCGTCGAGTTCCGGGAATCTGTACGTCCCAACAGGGACACTGTCTTGTGTAAGTGTGGCAAAAGTCGCTCGCGGGTGTTTCGTGAGAAATTCATCGGTAATCTTGGAAAGGAGTTGATGTGCGACCAGACTAGGGTATTGCGAGTCCGAAATTATGATTCCTGCAATACCCTCAGAGCGACCATATGCGTGGAAGACATATTGTTCTTGTTCGGCGTCGTGACGTTGCCCTGGCTTGATTCCCTCAGCTACGCCTTTGCTGAAGACCGTCATGAATTCTCCGACACTGTCGCAGGTCAGTAAAACCCATTGATGGAAGTCGTCTAGTGGCTTACGCATTCTTTTGTAAGAATCCATAGCTGCTCAAGTCCTTGACTGCGCAAAGCTCAACTATCGGCTTGGCGTCGTTCTTGAGAATCTGGTAAAGGCGTTTAGTCAGGCTGCTTCTGAAGCTTCTCAGGCCGGCAACGTACGCCCATATAATAGATCTTCATGATTGCGTATGGTCGCAGCAAAGTCTCAGGCTCGGATTGTATTCGATGAGGGACGACGTATTTGGTGAGGGCTTGTAGGGTGCGAGGGAGATGTAGATACGTGACGGATCAGACGAACATTGAATTCATGTCAGGTGCAGCTACGTAGCACTGACCTTCGGGAGGGTCGGGAGACCGAGGCTGACGCTGACCTAATCCATTCATTGGCTTAAGTTCAATGAGATTGGCTTGGCGAAGTCTAAGATTTACATCTTTGACCATTTAATCTTGACATGTTCCAGCCTTGTATCTGCTCATCTCAGGAGATCGTCTGTCATATCTTGGAGAAGTCACAGAATCACTCGCGCTTTGATGATGTGAATAATTCAATTCATCAACCGATCAATTATCCTGCTCATCGCCTATGCAACAATGTGTTTGGCTTATGCCCAGAGTCACCCTCTAGAACATCGCCCCAAGCAAATAGTATATCACACATGCCCTCCCCACGTGATCTTCAAGATAGTTGGCAGATCTACGATTGCCATGCCGGATCTGCGTCAGTTCATTCCAGCGGCAGGACTAATTAGACTCCTGTGGAAAGATGCTTGAAACCTCTTCCGGGTTTGTGTACTTTCATCTGATGGGTCTCGATCGAAGAAACATGGGCGTCAAGGATGAAAGGCAAAGGCGTTTGATGCTACACGATTCCGGGAATCCGGCAACCTGGCCGAGCGAGATTCCTGATCATGAATCCGAAGCTCATCGCCACCGATCCGTGGTACAGTACATAAGAATTATATTCTGAGTATATTTCTGTACATAGACTGCGTCTCCTCACCAATCTCCTGGATCTCTCGTCTCGACATGAAGCCTTCCTTGTCATCATCATCGAGATCTCCTGCGACGGACCGGACATTTGCCTCATAGTTCTCGAACAAGAATTGGATATCTCGAACATCCCGAAGCTCCTCTCGGCCGTTACAATGCCAAAGCTTCGTCTTCAGCATATAAAAGATGTCGAGAGCGTAAAATGTGTATTCGTAGCCTTCAACGGTTCTGTGAAGGCTCTCGATATGATCCGGAAGTCGACTCGCACGGGGGGTCCCCTTACTAGCTTCACGGAATCAATATCTCTCGTGTCTTCATGACTTCATATAGAGATAAACAACATACAGGGGAACACCAGATCAACCTCAACCATGACCGACTCTGTACACCCAAGATCGCGCTCCGCGGGACCAGTCTTGACGAAAATCTTGAGTACACCAGAAACCATCCGGGTATTAGGTATGCGCAGTCTGGAGCATTGCTCAACGATGTGCCGAACTTTTAAAGGGGTACTGTTCACGATCATGTCAATGTCGTTTGTAACGCGGCGTGAGCCGCGGCAAAGCATTGCAAAACCTCCCATTACAACACATTTGATATTATTGGCATCAAACATCTGTTGAATGAACGCTGCTGCTACGAACAAGTTTGCGATGGGCTGGCCTTGAGGATGCTTCAGACGCTCGTCGCCAGCGTCGTAGTCTGCCGGATCATATGTTTCAGCTTGGATGATGAGTTCGTCGCGCATTCTGATGGAACAGAGTGGAAGATGTATATCACGGGTTTTGGTGGCTCAGGTAGGTCGAAGACAAAGTCTTGTATGTTCATTGTGGTGGTTCGTTTGCGGTTGTGCTGATGCGCGTGCCACAAACTTCTAGGCAGCAGCATTTGGGATACAGTCTCGCCATGCCACTTGATGCTCTCGTTCAGGGGTTGGCTTAGTGTTGCTTGACATATGTTGGGTGATTCAATAACTAATCAATACGGTAGACGTATTTAGTCGTAAGGAAAGAACGTTGGCACAGCGAAGAGGAGGATGTCAACCAATTCACCTGGACATCGGCCCACGCTTTGATTTATTCCTATTTCAGCTAGCCCTACTTCCACATGAGGAATGCACATTCTCATGCATTTCATTGTTATCACGTTTTTAACGCCTCTTTTGATGTTAAATTCTCTATTGCAATCCAGGCTGCAAAGACCATCCAAATATTATCTGTTAACCACTGGCTGTTGCATTCATATCAAGTCACACGATACCTCAACACGTCCGCTTCAACTTTCGAACATGGCTCATCAATCTTATTTACCAACAACGCTCCTGGATTTACTATCGAATTCGCTAGTTTTGCGCAATACTACTCCACATCTACCTCTCGCGTCGACGTTCGCCCTTTCGGCTACTTGCAAAGCATTCAGAAACCTTTTGATCGATACGCAGACTCCTGACGCATTTCGATACGTGGATCTGTCACAAGTCAAGAGCGCCGACATCAAGGTTGACAAAACGAGTCATATTTACTCTGGGTACTGCAACTGGAAGACCCTGAAAAGGGACGAGACGCTGACCGAGGATGAATTTTACGGCGGTCCATTGTCAAGAGTGTTCTCGAAGATGTCAGGGAGTATTCTTCTCAAGAATGTACAGACGCTGATTCTGGACGGCTTGTGGGTTCCAGATGATATAGTCCGAGACATCATCTGTAAGGATCGGTTCAACGTTCGCGTACTCTCCATTCGAAGTGCAAAACACCTCGATCAGCAGAAATTAAGGCAAGTCCTCAACGACGCCGTTCGGCCTGTTCGAGCTAAAGGTACTCCTCGGCTAAGGCTACTGTACCTATTTGGACCAAAAGACAGTGCGCTTCGCTCACAAGCCAAACTTGCAGGCTATCAAGTCTCCAGGGGAATCCGCGGCCCCCAGGGAGGTGCTGAGTGGAAGAAGAAGTCCACGACGGCACTTGGATCATCCTTACCTGAGAAATGGTATGCACCAACAGGTCGTATGTTCGACAAGAATATGGGCAAAGACTGGGCTGGTACGCTCAAAGCCTGCGAAGGGATCATTGCATTTGATGCAGTGCTTTGTCGAGGACCCGGTCATCAACCAGATTACATATCATCTTACGCGGGAGACTGTGTTCTAGCACCAGCAGTTGCAAACATAGCCCTCGGGCACTCTGGCTGTGTTGCTTGCTCCTCAAGTCCTGAAGGTGCTGCGGTTTTTGGGCAACTACCAAGTCATTGCTTCCCTCTCCTTAGCCCACCACCACGGCTCTCAACAACTGTTCACGCGGCACAACGACCACACAATTCTGGTGAACCAGCGAAATTTATCGCACGTTGCGAGGACTGTCTCACGCATAGGTGGTGTGAGCAGTGCAATCAGTGGTGGGATGAGCGCTGTTATCCCGTCAGCAAGCTTGCTACGAAGGACGCGATGGGAGATCTCAAGGTAATTCTAGACCGCTACCTGGATTGTCTTGAAGTCGTACCACAGTGAAGATGTCCATGTACAAGTTTTCCACTCGGCTTCATGTCGTGGTAGTCTTCTGGGCGGAGTAAATGTTTTGACATTAAATAAGTGTCAGGTACCTCTTTATATTTTGGGAATGCAATATCCTGAACTGAACGATACTGACAGACTCAATTATAGCCGAAGCCACTTGTCAAGCTAGAATGCCTGAGGTGCGGTCCAGTGGTAATATCATATCGTCCTAAGTCCATTAGGACTGTTTACTGAATTTTCGCAGTGCGGCGATTGTAAAGACCGCTATACAAGAGTGTGCCGTCGATGTCGAAATAAACACTGCATCGTGCACAAGAGCAGTCCGTCGGAGAGTTTGGTATGCTTTATTCCTTCACGTATCGATGATGTTTTGCCGTCGTTTAGAGCTGACAGTACTTAACGGTAGTGCTATTGCTGCCATCGCCGTCGCATCGTGGAGTTCCAGAGCTATACCCATTGATCATGTTCTAGCTTCCGGACAGCAAGATGCGTGCTTTTTGTAGGGGCAGAGCTCAGAACAACATTATGTATACTTTCCAAGCTATCTAATAGGTGCATGCTCTTGTGGACATGGTAGATCCGTCTGGTGAAAGTGCTGAACATAGAACCTTGGGATGGATGGCCATCATCAAACACTGGAAGTTTTCTTGCCGCGTAGCGAGTCCTGACATGGGAGATCTGCCTGAGGCTGACATTACCGTATGCTTAGTCATCTCATTTTTGGTTGATGTCCACGGTGTTCCAAGAATCAGAAAGCAGCTGCCTGGAACACCAAGCTCTGTACTTCCTATTCCTACACAAACTAATGACCTGAATCCCATACGCACACGCCGGCACAACTCACCCACTTTCAGATCTCACCTATAACTCTCTCGCCCTACAAGCTCTACCTCTCGGCGTCCAATTGACACCTACCCCCAACATAGGCCAGAATGGCCAGCTACGGCTACCCTCAACAACCTGCTCAAGGCGGCTACGGCGCGCAAAACCTCCAGTTCTACCCCTCATCCTACGGCACACAGCCAGTATCAGGCCACTCTACACCCTTCCAGGCATACAATGGAGGCGCACAGTCGCAAGCATTTGGCGGCGCGGGCTTCGGAAGTGGATTTGGAGGACAACCTGGTGTGAGCGGGCGGATGGGCGAACAAGGTGGATTACGAACGGGCTGGCTGGCGGCGTTTGGGACAGAGGGGTATGATGGCGAGCCGCCGCTACTGGAGGAGTTGGGCGTAAACTTTGGCCATATCAAGACCAAGGTCAGTGGGAATTCACCCAAGAGCATCCGAGAGCATAGTAAGGCATATGGACTGACGATTCAGTAGACACTGGTAGTGTTGAATCCGTTCGGGAGAATAGATCAGCATATCATGGATGATTCGGATCTCGCTGGACCGATACTGTCGTTTTTGCTGTTCGGCACATTCTTGTTACTGGTGAGCTATGTCCTTGGACGGCATTGTGGCTCCGCTAATGTGTGTACAGTCTGGTAAAGTGCACTTTGGCTATATCTACGGACTTGCGCTCCTCGGTAGCATTTCCCTCCATGCAGTACTCTCTCTTATGTCGCCTCCTCTCTCAGCCGCGGAAGAGGCTAGCGCACAAGGACATCATCACTCGTCATCACACTTTCAGTCCACGCTGACATTTCCTCGATCGGCATCTGTATTGGGATACTGCCTTCTACCGCTCGTAATAATATCTCTGATCGGCATTGCGATTCCAATGGATGGCATGTTTGGTTATATCTTGACGAGTCTGGCAATTGCGTGGTCCACGTATAGTTCCAGCGCCATGTTTTGCGCTGTCGGAAGGATGAGTGGTATGAGGGGATTAGTGGCATATCCGTTGGCATTATTCTACGTTGGGTTTGGGATCATGAGTATCTTTAGCTCAAGAGGGACGGGCCCAATCTCTGCGGCTTCGAGTAGCTGAGTGACGTGGATGGTCCTGCAATATCAATCACCACCTCAAAGAAGATGTCTTCTATGCTCATATACACACTACATACGGGCAGAATTGGCCCGAGGTCTGAGGGGCGTATCGATTCTGGATACTCGTGCTGCATGGGAAGACTAATGGCTTTGCATAGTCGTCCAAAGAGAATCCTGTGGGTTGGTGAGTACAGTATGGTTCAAATTCGTCCACCTTTTGGCCACTCTCATGGGTATGACGGGCCTCGAAGATCTAGTAGCTATAGTGTCATACTGGATTCAGTCTTCATGCGCGACCACCATGGGCTGGAAGGATATTGACAGTGTTTGCCGCATTGTTAGTGTTGACTGATGACGAGTTTCCAACGACGAAAAGCGAAAAATGTAGACAACAGTCTTACAAGAATGAATATGAACGATGGTATTAGGGTGCCTCATAATAAGAACCATGCGCTTTAGCTTCATCGTTCAGTGAACAGGTATTACACTATTACACTAGATCAATGACGGAATTTATCGGAGCAAGTCGCTGCCAAGACAGGGTCCATGGATTCATCTGCCAAAAAGTTGTCACGCTCGGACCACTCTTCATCTTTACGACAGCCTTGTTCGCCTCGTCGCGAATCTTCATTGTATCTCATCTTCTTCCATATACAGTTCTAATTACTGCCAAAAATCATCTGATTCAAGCATTCTATCACCATGGGCTGGTTCTGGGCAGATACAACCCCTACGGCATCTCGCATTCCGCCTCATCCCATGCCCTCCTCCGACGCCTCTCCTCCTGTATGTCCACTGTAGAACCACTGTAGAACAACTCATAACAGTTCTGACTCCTCATAGCCCGGCTGTCCAATGCATAATCCCTCTAATCCTTCACCTCCTTCAACTGTATCATCAACTACACCGTCCAGCGCATGCCCCTATACACCACCCGACAAAACGCTCTCCGCAATAACTCCCGCCACCCAAACACCACCTCCCCCTGAATCCTCGCAACCTCGCTCGACCCTCTCCAAACTAAATCCCCTCAACTACATGTTCTCCGATCTGTCCCAGTCTCGCGCGCCCAATCAAACCACCGCCCTCCCCACCTCCCGCGAAGCCTCCACCATCCCGCGCGGCGACGGCAGCGGAACATGGGAATACCCCTCCCCCCAACAAATGTACAACGCCATGCTGCGCAAAGGCTACACGGACACTCCATCAGACGCCGTCGAATCCATGGTCGCCGTGCACAACTTCCTCAACGAGGGCGCCTGGGGCGAGATCATCGAATGGGAGCGGCGCTTCGGGCGCGGGCTCGCGCACGGCTGGCGCGCATGTGCGCGCGGCGAAGACGGCAGCGTACATGGCGCGATGCTGGGCACGGGGGAGTGGGAGGACAAGAGCGTCCCGGAGCCGCGGCTGGTGCGGTTCATGGGCCGGCCGTCGGAGCGCACGCCGAAAGCCAGTCTGATCCAGGCGCTGGGGTGGGCGTGGCCGAGTCGGTTTGCGAGCGAGGCGCCGTTTGATCGGCATGATTGGTTTGTGCGGAGGTGTGATGAGGAGGGCAGGTGTCGCGAGGTGAGGTATGTGATTGATTACTATGAGGGGGCTGAGGACGAAGAGACGGGCATGCCGGTGTTCCATCTGGACGTGCGGCCGGCGGTGGATGGGCCGACGCAAGCGTGTGAGAGGTTGATGCGGTGGGGTGGCGATATATGGTGGAGGGCGAGCGGTGGGGTAACGAGGGAGTTACAGAAGGCCCAGGAGGCGAAGGCAAAGTCGTAAACGCATTCGTCAGGTGGACTGTATGATATATAGGGATGGGAATGGTGTGTTCCTGTCATGGATTACGGCTTTTTTACTCTGATGGGAACCGGTAATGTGTATCACGATATGCGGGCGCTTTGACTCATCATAGTTTACTCTTATTTCTTGTAGATTCTTCTCCTACATACCTTAGTATAACGAACCCGGTCTACACTCTCGATCACTACGCTCCAGTATCTTCGGAAGGGCGATCGTACTTGTGCTCATGCCGCTGCACGCATTCAACGTACAACGTGTCAATTCACGCACAGTCACCGCAGTCCGCGTAGGAGAGTCATCAGATTCATTCACTAAAGAAAATACATATGGAACTATCCAATATAAAAGAGAGTCGTGCAAATTTCAAAGCTCATACTTTCAAAACTCATACTTCCAAAGCAAAAGGAAAACATCATAACGATACGTGCCCAGAAACCCCGACCTGCGCAGTTAGAGCATCAGACCGACTCTGCCTACATGGCGTCGCTACCTGAACCAGGACAAGGGATTCCACGAGAATTCAGGTGGCTCGGGTCCGGTATGCTCAAGGCTGTCTTTCGGGCAAGTGTGCCTGAGGGGATGATTGCGTTCGTGTGATCCATGAGTGATTGGCGTCGTTGTTGGTGTGCGCTTGCGTGTTGGTTCGGGGTTCGTTGTCGGTGTTTGTGTTTTGATCTTTGTCTGTACTTGCTTTGTCGTCGATGGTTCCTTTGTCGTCGATGCCTCCTTTGTCATCGATCTGCTCAATGCCTGTCGCGTCGGTGTTCTCGGACACTTGCCTGGCTTGCAGCTCCTCGGCATCTAACTGCTTGACTAGGTCTATGAGCGACTGAGCTTCGGCTGGAGAGTAGATTCTTTTTATGACATCGATGACCTGGGCGTCGACCAACCATCTTGGGAAGACTCCCATGTCTTGGGCTCCATGGTATATCACCCCACGGTGAGCGCCTCGAAGAAGGAATTCTCGAGTTGCCGGGTAGCTACGACGATCATCGTCTTCATCTTGATAATATGTGGCTATCTCGCCCAAATATGCCTCCCAAAACGTAGGCAGGAACTTCCCTGAGCTTGTACATTGTTGACGAATCCATGGGGTGAGTAGACAGTTCGCGGGTACGCCACGATCTAGAAACCAAAGAACAGACCGACTTATAGGTACGGAAGGATTGTTTGGCGATGAACTTCCCATGCGCATCCGACGTGCTGAGCACCCTCGGTAGTATTTGGAGGGCATATGCCAAGTATTGAAGAACTCGTCGCACAAGCGAATGAGGTCTTGCTTGCTGATTTTAGCACACTTTTCCTCTACATACCAAGCCAAGTCGTCAAAACGAAAACGGAAACGAGAACCCTTGATGAATGACGACCAACAATAAGGGATCCCCTTCCCGTCGTTCGTGAAGAATTCTGAACCTGCATTCATGGGGGTTTCAGGTTCAGAGTAGTTACCATCGCCGGGCAACAACTGGTCCCAATGGCCATGCAACGAACCGTACATCTCCTCCAAATTTCGAAATCGCGCCCAGTCCTTATTTAACCTCCAATTGTCTTCGTTGGTGTAGCTGAAACAGAGGTAAGGGTAGGCCACTGAATAGACGCTCTCGCGGTGCATAAGTACAGAACACAGTTGGTCAAGCAATGACCCTTGCACCTGCCGATCAGCCATCCGAGCGACGATACCCAATATCATATATGCTATATTGACATCCATATTGATGTGGAAATCTTTGCGATCCACAATGTAACCGAATTGATTCGACGGACCAGATGCACAAAAATGTGTACTAGTCATTTTCAGGCTCAAGAAGCATCCATTCATGATTACGGCATCGAAGTCGATTTCTTCGCACGAGCGTCCTAACTTTTCTTCCAATGCGACTTTAGTGACAGGAGATCGCAAAAATTCAGAAGCGGATCGGTGTATAAGGTCGACCGAGGGGTTATTGTGCTCATAGTCCCAATCACCGAATACCTGCAGAAGATCTGGGCACCGTGCTTGGAGTTTTGCTGATTCCGATCGAATCAGTGCAACTTCTTGAATTTCTGTGAGAAGAATGATTGGAGCTTTTACACCTAATGTGAGATCAGGTCGGGGTCCGTAGATTGGCTTAAAGACCCAGAGCGGTAAACACAGCTCGTCCCTTATTTCCTCCCAGTATGTTATAATGCGTAGTATCCGTATAAGGTCCTGCTGGTAGAAGTCTTCAGTCGTCTCTATCATACGCATAAAATACGCATGCAGCTTCGTTGGCATCGTGTCAAGTCTTGCTTGTATCGTCGCTAGGGCATCACCATTGATCAAACTTCTGCAAATGCTTTTGGTCACCAGAACGACCCACAGAAATACGCCTTCTGACTTGTAGGCAATCTGAGATTTTATATGTTCGATCACTTTATCGTCTGCCAAGAATTTTCTGTAGGAGTCCTGACACAATTCCAGCTCCACATAACGGCGAATATCGTTCAGGTTCAGCTCATGCATTTTCAAGTGTCTTGAACGGTGTCCAAAAGCATTTGTGAAAACATTCCATGGCCTGCTTGAGACACACAATTTGAAGGTTTGGATAGAGCTGAGCTGTTCCACTATTGTTTTGATCCTGTAGGCACTGTCTGTTGCATGATCGCCTTTATGCGTAGCTTCCTCGAGACCAGGTTCTACCGAGTCTTCATACTCATCAAGTCCATCAATGAATAAGCAAAAACGAGTTTTAATATCGGGGGTATCGAGTCTATGGAGACAACCCAATAAATCAGGTGTCGTCCACGGATGTCGAATTACAAGTCCGGGGTCTAAGCTTGAGATGTTGGACGGAAGTATTCTTTCGAGTAGGTCTGGGCTTTGTCGCACGATTTCGAAGAGCATACAGCGAAGCAGGCTCACCAGAGATTTTTGATTCGACGTGCCAATAGCCCAGAAGTAGAACCCGGCCGTAACCAATTGTGCATCTCCTGCCCAATGTCTTAGGTGTTCGGTCGTGGTTTCACTGTGCTGCAGAAATTTGACCAGTGTCGACTTTCCGGATCCAGGGGTGCCAGTAATCCAGAAAATCCCTTCTTCCTCTCTTAACCACTTCACAAAATGTTCTTGAGACTTGAAAATCCAGTCCAGTGTATCGTCGTGAGGGCGTTCTATATTTGCCAGTCTAGTCCTCATAGCAGCAAACTGAAGTGATTGCAAGACAGCAACCAGCATACTGATATGCTCACTTGATTTCTTCCAGTGCCGAAGGGTGGTAGAAATTTCCTTTACCGATGAATGTAATTCTGTCTTCAGAGTCTCTGCCACCGATTCAGCTGACGCGTTGATAATATCCTGTAACTTCTGAAAGCTTTCCCCTTGACTCAGTTTAAGCCGTTGGTACTGTTGAAAGACTTCGGAAGTCGCCACAGAGGCATCGCTTTGAAACTTCCTGTACCCAGTAAATTATCGGAACTCATCTCGACGACCGAAAAACATACCTGATATCTATCAGGATCTGCGAGTCGAGCTCACTTCGAGCATCACTTAGCTGTTGGAGCTTTTGGTCAATCTGTGGTTTGGCTTTGTGATTGCGGATCGCTCCACGTACAACCCGAAGGCTGAACCGTCGTGCTGATTTGGGTAATCTGAGTTCTTCAATTTCCTTCTTGATATCTGCAGCCAAGATGATGCACTGGCTTGCCAGATCACATGTTCTTGTATTACTTTGTGAGTTTCGGAACTGGTCTGCACTACTTCTCAGCTCGGCCAGAGAACTGGTGAGAAACTTCATGTTTTCTTGGATAGACTCGTTTCTAGTCGTTGAACCGGACGTATTTCGTTGCAGCTCAGAGCCTGTGTCGTACAGCTTCTTTGCTATTTCCATGAATTGGAGGACGTTCCCCGCCAAGGCTACAGCTGCCAGAGCCTCCATGACTACGAAGAGTATAGTAACGCTGTGACCACGTTGAAGATCACAGCTAGGGAACACTGGCTTGGGCTAAAAGAGGCTCCTCAATGATAGTGATACAAGAATGCAAGGAGGAATGAGTCCATGGAGAGAAGGCGAGGCCACGAGCGGCGCAGCATCAAGGCTTTGAGGCTTAGGCTGCGGAAAAGGCATCGTGCAGCTCACGCGGAAGGCTGTCGTCAGTCAACAGTACCGATGAGCCCCTGCGCGCATAAATCTCTAATCCTGTCCGAGACTGGAGGGACTGACCTATTTTGCTTATCGCGTTACACAGGTCTTGCAGATCCAGAGATGGGCATATACAATCCTAATCCTTCCATACAAGCTCAATCTGGGCCAAAATTGAGATAGAGAATACAAGCTCAATCTGCGCCTCAGAATGATTGCCAAGATGGTACAATCCCAATCCAATTGGTCAGATTGCTGCTTATGTTGAATTTAAATAAAGTGTTGAAGTGGGGTATATTTCTATAGCCTTACTGGTCAGATCATGCGCAAGGTTCGTCGACAGGACGAATTGCCAAATGATTGAGTGAGCCTACTCGGTCAGGGACCGGTCATGTTGACCCTTTGAACCACTTGATAGTAGGACCTTTCTCTCGGACATTCAAACGGATATCGGACATGGAACCCGTGGAATTGTAAGATGGAAGCACTTCGTGGAAGCGATGAATACATTAGTTGTCATCAGCGCTAAACCGTACTTGGCACCGTAAGGGACTAGAGCGCCAAGGATTTTCACGATGACACACCTCCATATTCATGTGCGAACCGCCGGCGTTCGACTTTGGCGTCCTTACTCCCCTTGATGATATTTGAAAGGCTGCATCAAGGCTACCGAAGAAATAGAACCCGCTCTGTCGAAGCTATAGAGTTTCCACAGGAACCATAAACGAAGCCTTATGCCGAGATGTCGCCGTCACTCGAGGACATGGAGGCCGAGTGGCACTCGCAGCTCAACGCAATGCGCAGCGCCA
The DNA here is from genome assembly GCF_010093815.1 of Pseudovirgaria hyperparasitica. Taxonomy (NCBI): domain Eukaryota; kingdom Fungi; phylum Ascomycota; class Dothideomycetes; order Acrospermales; family Acrospermaceae; genus Pseudovirgaria; species Pseudovirgaria hyperparasitica. The sequence goes on from NW_022985551.1 coordinate 1,534,167, forward strand.
TTGCAGACTTAGGTATTTCCAAGTTGACTGGAAGTACTGTCCCGTATGGTCATGATTTTGAATTGGACATAGATAGTACCCCTTCCGCCAGTGCGAGTGACGAAGACCTTTGGGACATCATTAGCGATGATAATGATGATGGCGAAGTGACCGACTATTCTGCTATGGCTGCAGAAAACAGCCTTTCTACTGTTTTTAGTAACTCGGGTACAATTTACAGTCGAGAGTGGCTGCGTGAGCAGTGTAGTCAAGTTGCTCGTGGCAGTGCAGGCCTGGACGGCGACACACTACAAGATCAAGTGTTTGCCGTCCTTGCCTCGGACAGCAATGGTACATTCACAGGCCTCTCAGAAACCTTTCTCCATTCTCGTGCTGACAAAGTCTAGATGAGGAGCTCCAGATGATACTTGCAGAAGTTCTTGGTTATGAACAACTTGACCTCGTTGCTGATCTCATCAAACATCGGCAAACGGTAGTCCGATCTTCTGATACCTCACCAGACAGCAGAACAACTGCCGGCAGGTTGCAAACACGACAAGAGCGTGAAGAGACTCTTCGTCGACAGGAACTGGAGCATAAAAATGCACCATTACCAGCACGATCTCATTTCGATTCACCCAAGTATCCACACGTTTACAAGACCCATGATGAAGGCAACACGTTGTCATCCTCTGGCAGAAAGTACGCCGTGCCCCAAGGAAGTCAGCGTGTTGAACATGAAGTGAGACAGGATGTTGAATGCACACCGCAATTGCAAGCTGACATTTGTTAGAAATATGAAGAATATACAATACCCGCTGCAAAGGTCGGCGTCCTTGGCATGGGCCAGAGTCTAGTCGAAGTTGCCCATATGGATGGGCTTTGCAAAAGAACTTTCAAAGGGTACAGAGCCCTCAATCGCATGCAAAGTTTAGCTTACCCAGTCGCATACAAAACAAGCGAAAACATGCTCATTTGTGCTCCAACTGGTGCCGTAAGTTTCAAAGCCTCTCCGGTGTTCCACGTTGAAACTCATTATAACACAGGGTAAAACGGATGCAGCAATGCTCACTATTCTGAATACCGTCTCAAAATATGTGGCACCCAATCCAGTCGAACACCCAGATGCTGTCGACTTTACTGTCATGACCGAGGATTTCAAGATTGTCTATGTTGCCCCTATGAAAGCCCTGGCAGCCGAAATCACAGACAAATTAGGGAAGCGCCTGTCCTGGCTTGGCATCCAGGTTCGTGAATTGACGGGTGATATGCACCTGACCAAATCAGAGATCATGCAAACACAGATCATTGTTACGACTCCCGAGAAATGGGATGTTGTCACGCGGAAGAGTACTGGAGACACGGAACTCGTACAAAAAGTTCGATTGCTCATTATCGATGAAGTCCATATGCTTCATGATGAGCGTGGAGCAGTGTTGGAATCGCTTGTTGCACGTACGGAGCGTCAGGTTGAAAGCACTCAATCCCTCATTCGAATAGTTGGACTTTCGGCAACGTTACCAAATTATGTGGATGTTGCAGACTTCCTCAAGGTGAATCGCGATGCTGGTCTCTTTTACTTCGATGCCTCGTTCCGTCCGGTACCCTTGGAACAGCACTTCATTGGAGTCAAGGGCAAAGCAGGGACAGCAAAGTCAAGAGAGAATCTGGATACTACTGCGTACGAGAAGGTAGAGGATATGCTGAGAAGGGGGCATCAGATCATGGTCTTCGTCCATTCGCGCAAAGACACTTTCAAGACCGCAAAGATGATTTATGAAAAAGCGTTAGAGGCAGCATCAGCTGATCTACTTAGTCCTATCGGCCATCCTAACTATGACAGTGCAGTGCGGGAAATGAAGTCATCGAAAGGCAAAGAATTGCGCGAACTGATACCGAAGGGCCTGGGAACACATCACGCTGGTATGCCACGCACAGACAGAAACCTGGTCGAACGTCTATTTGCCGATGGTGTCATAAAAGTGCTGTGTTGTACTGCTACTCTTGCTTGGGGAGTCAATCTGCCCGCCGCTGCCGTGGTCATCAAAGGCACAGAGCTCTATAGCTCACAAGAGGGAAAGTTTGTCGACTTGGGGATCCTTGACGTCTTACAAATTTTTGGACGTGCTGGTCGGCCGCAATTTCAAGACACGGGTATCGGTTTCATCTGTACAACACATGACAAGCTGCATCACTATCTTTCCACGGTCACGCAACAGCTACCAATCGAGTCGAGCTTCTCTAAACGAATGGTCGACAATCTGAATGCTGAGATCTCGCTTGGGACGGTTACTTCCGTAGCAGAAGCTGTCCAATGGATTGGCTACTCCTACCTCTTTGTGAGGATGCGGCGCAATCCTCATTTATACGGGATAGATTGGGCAGAGATTAGAGACGATCCTCGACTCGTTCAAAGGAGACGAAAGCTAGTTATTGACGCTGCCAGAGTCTTGCAGCAGAGTCAGATGATAATCTTCAATGAAACTACCGAAGAACTCCGAGCGAAAGACGTTGGCCGGATAGCCAGTCAATACTACGTGCAACAAAGCAGCATTGAAATTTTCAACACCATGATGAAACCTCAGGCCACAGAAGCTGACGTGTTGAAAATGATCTCCATGAGTGGAGAATTCGACAACATCCAGTCAAGGGATACGGAGGAGAGGGAACTCACACGATTGAAGGACGAAGTGATTGCCTGTGAAGTCGATGGTGGTGTCGGAACGCCTCACGGCAAGACGAACATCTTACTTCAATCTCACATCTCGAAGGCGCGACTCGAAGACTATACTTTGTCTTCGGACACTTCATATGTAGCCCAAAACGCAACACGAATTTGCAGAGCTCTTTTTATGATAGCACTCAACAGGCGATGGGGTCACCAATGCCTAGTACTGCTGTCCCTGTGCAAATCAATCGAGAGGCAGGTATGGCCTTTCGAACATCCTTTTCATCAATTCGACCTTCCACAGCCTGTGCTCAGAAATCTCGATGAGAAGAGTACTTTGACCTCGATCGAGCAGATGCGCGATATGGAGCCATCAGAGATTGGTCAACTGGTCCACAATAATAAAATGGGCGGTATCCTGACGAAACTACTCGACAACTTCCCAACTTTGAGCGTAGACCACGAGATCGCGCCACTCAATCGCGATGTACTCAGAGTCCGATTTTATATTACTCCGGACTTCCGATGGAACGATAAGCACCATGGTACTTCAGAATCATACTGGATCTGGGTCGAGAACTCGGAGACATCCGAGATCTACCATCATGAATTCTTCATCCTATCAAGAAAGAAGCTGTACGACGACCACGAATTGAACTTCACTATACCCCTAACTGATCCACTGCCGACTCAGATTTACGTCCGCGCCGTGTCTGATCGTTGGCTTGGAGCCGAGACAGTTACTCCTATCTCGTTCCAGCACCTTATCAGGCCCGATACGGAAAGTGTGTACACTGACTTGCTCAATCTTCAACCATTGCACATCTCAGCACTCAAAAATCCGCTTCTGGAGGAACTTTATGGCCAACGCTTCCAATACTTCAATCCCATGCAAACCCAGATCTTCCACTGTCTATACCATACACCGGCTAATGTATTACTTGGATCTCCGACAGGTAGTGGGAAGACTGTTGCAGCTGAACTGGCGATGTGGTGGGCCTTCCGCGAGAACCCTGGATCGAAGGTCGTATACATCGCGCCTATGAAGGCGCTTGTGCGCGAGCGAGTGAAGGATTGGGGCAAACGTCTTGCTCTTCCGATGGGTCTGAAACTCGTCGAACTTACTGGTGACAACACACCTGATACTCGTACGATTAGAGACGCCGATATTATTATTACTACGCCTGAGAAATGGGATGGTATCAGTCGTAGCTGGCAGACGAGGGGCTACGTGCAACAAGTCAGTCTTGTCATCATCGATGAGATTCATCTACTGGGTGGCGACCGTGGTCCAATTCTTGAGATCATTGTCTCTCGTATGAATTATATTGCATCTCAGAAGAAAGGCTCGGTACGCTTGCTGGGTATGTCCACTGCGTGCGCAAATGCCACAGACCTGGGCAACTGGCTTGGTGTGAAGCAAGGGTTGTTCAACTTTCGACATTCTGTACGACCGGTACCGCTTGAGATCTTCATCGACGGTTTTCCAGAACAGCGAGGCTTCTGCCCGCTGATGCAATCGATGAACAGACCGACCTTCCTCGCCATCAAGTCACACTCTCCCAACAAGCCAGTCATTGTATTTGTCGCTTCCCGACGGCAAACTCGCCTTACAGCCAAAGATCTCATCAACTTCTGTGGCATGGAAGACAATCCACGTCGCTTTGTAGGAATGTCGGAAGATGATCTTATACTCAACTTATCCCGCGTCAAAGACGACTCTCTTCGCGAAGCTCTTAGCTTCGGAATTGGCCTGCATCACGCTGGTCTCGTTGAATCTGATCGACAGCTCGCAGAAGAGCTTTTCGCAAATAATAAGATACAGATCCTCGTTGCCACGAGTACTCTGGCATGGGGTGTGAATCTGCCTGCGCATCTAGTTGTAGTCAAGGGTACACAGTTCTTTGATGCCAAGATCGAAGGGTATAAAGACATGGACTTGACAGATGTTCTCCAGATGCTTGGTCGCGCCGGTCGTCCTCAATTCGACTCATCTGGAGTTGCCCGAATCTTCACACAGGAGGCTAAGAAGCCATTCTACAAGCATTTCCTGCATACTGGATTTCCAGTAGAGTCCTCATTGCACAATGTCCTGGACAACCATCTGGGAGCAGAGATCTCGGCGAAGACTGTTGCTACAAAACAGGACGCGCTGGATTATCTGACATGGACGTTTTTCTTCCGGCGTTTGCACAAGAATCCATCGTACTATGGTCTTAAAATTTCTGCTGATGAGCACAACACCATCGCAGCCCAACAGCTTGCGAATGAGTACATGACTGAACTAGTTGACAGGTCTCTCAACGAGCTTGCCACTTCTGGGTGTATAGAGATCCACTCCGATGGTGATATCGATCCTACCCCTCTTGGTCGCATAATGAGTTATTACTATCTGTCGCACAAGACTATTCGTCATCTTAAAGACCATGCGACACGCACGGCGACTTTCGAGGACGTGTTGAAGCTGATGAGCATGGCGACCGAGTACGATGAGCTACCAGTTCGTCACAATGAAGACTTGATCAATGCTGAGCTATCCAAAAATCTTCCACTCAAGGCCGATAACATGGACTTGCCAATGTGGGATCCGCATGTAAAGGCATTCCTGCTTCTCCAGGCCTACTTCAGTCGCATTGATCTGCCTATCAGCGATTACGTTGGAGATCAGAATTCTGTACTTGACCAGAGTATCCGTATCATCCAAGCCAGCATCGACGTCCTCACCGAATTCGGGTTTAAGGAAAGCTGTGCGATGATGATGACGCTGCTGCAGTGTGTCAAGTCAGCGCGCTGGCCAACAGATCATGTTCTGTCTATCTTTCCAGGCGCAGAGCGTCTTGCAGACTCGCCTCCGAAGCAAGACGCCACCCCATCTTCGCTCGTCGCCGTGACACAGATGACACGTCACTCCATCGAGGCATTGCCATCCACACTCAATATTCCACAAAGCATCCGCCCTCGCTTCCTGAAGGCTGTATCGCATCTCCCAACACTCCATATTAGTGTTCCACCCGACTCCATCTCCTCCACCACTCTCACGCTCTCCCTGACCCGCACCAACCGCCCGACCGACACCCAACTCCGCATCTTCGCGCCACGCTACCCGAAGCCGCAATCTGAAGGCTTTTTCGTACTCATCTCGCTTGCAGGAACCGACGAAATTGTCGCATTGAAGCGCGTCGGTTGGAATGTAGCTGACCCCAGAAAAGCTGGTAAAGGAGGTCAGAGTGCGAGACCTGGCATGAAGACCATGGCAAAGCTGAGACTGCCGGAGAGCGAAGTGGCGCGGAAGATGGATGTTAGCGTTGTTAGTGATGGGTATGTGGGCATGTCTTGGAAGTTGCAGATTGATGTACCGGCAATGATCAAGACGATGGGAGTTGAGGCGCCGGCGGCGAAGAAGGAGGCTTCTTCTTGATTTGCGATGGAGTGTTTCCTGGATTACCGAATTCGTCTTCTTTAGTGGACTTGGTCTGCTCGGATGGACAGGAGGAAAGTTATATTGCTGGCATTGTAGCTTGTTATATACGATTATGAGATAATAAACTCAGATGCCTTGTCCTCGCTTTATCGGTTGCGTAAGCTCCACTTCTACAGACGACTCCTTGACGCTTTCAAAAGAACCAGCGCACGGAATATAGCTATGGTTCGTGTACGTATAGCTCAGAGCATACATGTCTTCCATTCGTTGCCCCTAGTCATGGTTCTATGCTCTGTCGTTGTATGTAAAATATGCATACACACACTGTTTTCATGTTCAGTCAGCGAGCCTCTGGAATATCGTAGATTGCCTGACTCACCTAGCCGACATGTACTAACAAAATCGACATTTCTCGTTAATCCGTGGTGCCTGGACTGTATGTTTTTGCGTGGGAGTCTTGCAGAAACCACTTTTTCCAGATGGTGTTGTCAGAGATCCACACCTATGAGGCATCTCCTGGAAAGCATGGCCGCAAACGGCCGAATAGTACACGTACCAGCCGCAGGTGCAGTATCCTGGGTTCAAGGGGCTGCTGACAAGATGATTTCGAACGTCGCGACCCATACGAGCTGGCTCAATCGTTGCCATGACTTTCTGGAGATACCAAAAGCTTGACGAAGGATCGTGTTAAAAGAGTACTGAACAAGTAGATCAATTGAGAGGAATGTAAGGGTAACAGAAACGATATTGAAGTAAATGATGAGTGAGATCTTGCAGATATCTTCAGCAATATATAAGTTCTCTGAGTATCCTCAAGCCTAAGCCCTCGCGTTTTAGCTTGATTATTGACCTTGGATGAGTTCGCGCGCGCTTCCAGAGCTCAAACGGGCAACGGTATACGGATGAAGTGCCGCTCAAGGTTTCTGCGCCGCAATCGAAAGATGGGACGAGCACCTTAGTCGCCATCGGCTATTTCTGGACGACCTGTCACGACGTACAAGAATCGTGTCGAATCCTCAAGCCTGAGCCCTCTCGTTTTGGCTTGAATGTTAGACTTCGAATTCGCGCGCTTTCAGAGTTGAAACGGGTAACGGTATACGAATGAATTGCCGCCTAGGGCTTCTGCGCCGCAATCAAAAGATGGCTGAGCACTTTAGTTAGTCACGTTTATTTCTAGACGACCTGTCGCGACCTATGATAAATCATTTTTGAATTTATGGTACCGCGCTTTGAGGGGCTGTGCGTAGTAATAGCCAATTGTGCTTGCGAATTTGGCGCCGAGGACTGAGCATCCACAAATGTAGTCACCCGAAGAATGTGTTCGAAAGTGCGAGCTACCGAAGATTTACCGACCGCAACGCGCAACGCGCTACCCATATAGTGAGTGCATCGACCTCTGATCACGACATACTCTATTCATGACCATAATCTGTCTTTGACACGTTGGCCAAATCGTATCTCTCACAATGATCAAGCCGAATGAAAGGTTCATGTCTGAGGGGCAGGGTTATTTTGGTTCACGAGAAGACCCCAACACTGAAACACATTGCAACGTGTGGGACTGGGACCAGCTCTGCATGATAAAGCTGAAGGGGACAGCGAAGCTCTTTCCGCCCAATGAAGACGTCGAGGTCCCAATACTGGCACGAATGGCCGATCTCCTATCTCCTGAAATCCGTGCGGTCACAGTGAACGATGAAGGGCTCATTGTCGAAACATCGAGAGATCCAGAGGAGGACGATACGATGTTCATTGGTTATCTTCCCCTCTCCTCTTACAAGTTCCTTCATGGATGCCGTCAAATACAGTATTCCAAACTAAAAGAACTCGATCGCCTTGGGCCTGGCGTAGACCTGTGTTCATACCACGACGAATCCGGAACTCTCGAAAAGGTCGTCTTCAAGTTCAATCCCATTGGGAAGGATTTGCGGTTGAACATGGCATGGAATGAGATTAATCTTCTTGCGACTCTGTCAACCCACCCAAATATTGTACCATTTGATCGCGTGGTGCTCGATGATGTTGAATCGCGTGTGGTCGGCTTTACAGTGAAATACATACCTGGAGGGACTCTGGAGAATCCAAAGATACCATTTCGCTTCGAGTGGTTGAAACAACTCACCGAGCTTGTTGATTATCTCAACCTGGACTGGGGAGTCATGCATCAAGATATTGCACCTCGGAACCTGCTCATCGATCCCGAGACACAGAAGCTCCTCCTCTTTGACTTCAACTGGGCTGTGTGTGATACAGAGGACCTATCATCTGGGCGGGACGATGTGACTGGTGTCATATTTACGCTATATGAGCTTATCACAAACGATACGCACTTCACAAGCATCGCTCATTGGGAGCGCAATGTGGATGTAGTTCAACACATGACGGACTGGCCTTGCAAGCGCGAACTTGATGCTGACGTAACGACGTTACGCAAGTTCCTGGACGAATGGGTTGCAACCAGAAGATCTCCTGGCGACCTTGAACGATTTCTCAATGCACCAAACCAACTTGAATTGTCAAAGCGACCGAACCCTCCCGACTACAATGTCCCTTTTCCGTGTGGAACGACACTCGAGGGTGAAACGGCGTGGTCGACAGGCCCGCGAGGTGTGCAGGATGCAATTGGAATAGGTCAATTTGTTTTTCGCTGGCAAAGACCGCCACAGAGTAGGTTGAAAGGGCCAGATATCTAATCATGATAATAAGCAACATGGCTGTATTTTTCGATTCATACTAGAGAGAACGATTTATGTCGTATATAGCAGGGATTACGCTGCAGGCGAGCCTTATCTGCTATTACCGCGTAGCTCCTACATAGCAATAAGGCTGCAGCCTTTCGCCATAGTCCTCACCTCAGCCTCGCGCGTCTGTCTACGCCTGTCACTCTCCATCAGAATCTTATCACATAAAACTAGTCGTGACATTCAATGATCGGCATATCCAACGTGATACACTATGATGGAGTCTTTCATTTACGAGCCACTCGATTCTGAACAGCATGACTTTAGGCTTCTCACGCTACTTGGCGGCGACGAAAAGCAAATTCGGTGCAGGATCTCCCATTATTCACTGAGCTCAGACTCGGCTATCAGCAAGCCTTATGAGGCATTGTCGTATGCCTGGGGTGTTACCGCCTTTGTTGAGTGCATCGAAGTCAACGACAAGGAGTTTTGGATTACTGAAAATCTGAAAACAGCATTGGATGTTCTTCGGCATCGAGACAAAGGCAATGATCGTACACTATGGATAGATGCCATCTGTGTCAATCAGGAAGATCTCAAGGAATGCAATCAGCAAGTCCCCATGATGGGAGAAATATTCGAAAAGGCGGAACAAGTGATCTTCTGGCTTGGAAAAGCAACGAAGCATGCAAGAACATTGATGCGATGTCTCAACACCCTTGAATCAGCTTTTGTAGACCGGTCCGAAGGCGAGCATTGGGAGATCGACGATACGCGATGGCTCGGGCTCTGGAACAGCTTTGGCTTTGCCGAGGAAGTGAAGCAGGCCTGCGTCACAGGTCTCGAGTTCCTCCTGAGCCAACCGTGGTTTGAGCGAGTGTGGATCATTCAAGAAGTTGCCAGAGCTAGTGTTGGAACTGTATGCATCAGCGACTTTAACGTGAGTCCAAAGATACTCGCGGTCGCTCCTGTAGTACTCGATACAATTCCCGACCCTCATTGTCTCTCAATCCTGAGTATAATGCCAGGGGTCACGAATCCGCGCCCTGAGTGGTTGTACCAAAACAACGATATCATCACGATCATGTCGAGGTTTAGAAACTGCAAGGCCACAAAGGTTCATGACCGAATTTATGGACTACTAGCAGTCTGCACCCACCATGACATCCAGATTAACTACGACCAACCAGCTAGCGAGGTCTTCCAGCAGGTCTTCGATGCTACACTCAATATGACTACCGCATCCTTGCATGAAGTGCTCCTCATATTTCAAAACTTACCAACACTTAGTGCTGTATTCATGGTCAAAGTTCAAGAAGATATCTGGGCAAGCTCCATGAAAATGGCTTCGTTCGAAGTAATTGACGGATATTGGAGGACAAGATACGAGAGTTTAGAACCGCTTTTCGACGCTTTGATGTCCGTACATAAAGAAACGAAATTTGACTGGCGGTTGCTGATAGAACCGAACGAACATCGTGTATCCGACACAGAGAAGACAATGTTCCAGAAAATATCGCATCTCCAACGAAAAGAAGACGGAGGTCCGGGCTACCTTCTTACCCGGAGGTTGTTTGATGATGGGACGTCAATGGCGCATGTGCAGGTTATGGTGCCCGAGGTAATGACCGCCAAAGTATGGGCGATAAACGATCTGGGTATGGCATTACACACTGCCCATTACTATACTGGTCTATCCACTGCTCGAGCTTTACTCCAAAGTGTGAAATGGAGTCCGGATTTGTTAGACCCCGTATTCCAAGCATCAGTTACAAGATTGCGTCATGAAATTGTTGAATTACTGCTTGAGACAAGAAGCACTCATAATGCAACTCAACTGGACCTTGACAAGGCCTTGGGTCGAATACCCTTGGGTGAATCATCAGATCGTAAGCAAATTGCACTACACATATTTGAAAAGTTGATCCAGTCAGGGGCTAGTTCAACCTCGCTACAGAACAACATTGGCGTTCTTATTGCCGCACTATTGGAACCAGGATTTACCGGGCTCGCGGAAACATTACTTTGCAAAGACCCAGACCTTGCACAAGTGGCCTTGTTCACAGCTTCGAGTTCTGGTGACCCGGACGCCATCCAGGTACTGTTATCGTATGTCAAGAATGTGAACTGCATAGACCCTAAAACAGGCTTAACACCATTAATGGCTGCTTGTACACCAGGTAAAGAAAATTGCGTCCGGAAACTCATTGCCGGCGGCGCAGATGTAAACCAACAGGCTATTTCTGGGCATACGGCTCTATTCCAGGCCGTGATACACCGTGCGAAGCTTAGTATGCGACAGCTCATTAGCGCTGGTGCAGGTACAAATATCATGGATAAAGATGGGCGGACGGCCCTATTTGAGGCCGCACGATGCAAGAACGAGAAGGCTATAGATAAGCTTATTGCCGCTGGTGCAGACGTCAATTTCGCAGACAAGCTCGGGCGTACGCCATTATTTGAGGCCACAACGTCTGAGCACATGATTGGCATGAGGTACCTTATGGTGGCAGGCGCAGACGTCAATCACAAAGATAATCGCGGGCTTACGGCCCTATTTGAGGCGGCACGACATAGGGAAGAATACTGTATACGAATGCTTATTAACGCTGGTGCAGACGTCAATTCCACAGATGACCGCGGGCGTACAGCTATGTTCGTGGCTGTAAACTATGGTTCAGTAGACTCTCAGCTACCCCTTCTCGCCGCTGGAGCCGATTTGAATCATAAAGACACCGATGGACAGACAGTCTTCTTAATGGCCATGCATCGCCAAAACTGTGTGCACAGCAAAATCATCGCCGCTGCAGCCGACGTTAATCAGGTAGATGACCGAGGAAACACAGCGCTCATTATAGCAACAAGAAGCCTATTCTATAGCAAAGAGGTCGTGGAATCATTGCTCAAAGCTGGTGCTGATGTGCATTATCAGAGTGCCGAGCATGGGACAGCATTTCACGCGCTGATCAACACATGGAGTTTTAAGGACTGCTGTTATAGTGATGGTCCAATATTGACAGCTGACTGTTTGCTCGAATACGGCGCTCAGCCTTCAGAGGAAGACGCGGAGACACTGAGGAGGTGGCAAAGTCATCTAATGATCACTCGGAGGAGAACGATAGCACCTTGAGAGATTGGATTACACTTTAGTGCTATATACTCTGGGCAATAAGTCATCAAGTAAATTTCTACAGCATGCTATAAACATCAACCCATTTAATATCTACATCACAGTGGCCGAGATATGACATGTTCAGGTAGGGGCGGCACGGCACGTGAAGAACCAGCGTGAAAAAGGCGTTGGATCTATTGCGGTGCCTGAGCGCAAACATACCCTTCGTACATCCACATGTCAGTCAAACGCTGCGTCACGGCCGAATCCAACAGCAACACCGCAAGCAGCAGGATAGCCCCTTCAAAAAGAATCACCAGCAACAATCAGCCCAGACCATCATACATTACTCCTCCGACCTCATACCACATTAAAAAATCCACATCGCACCCCACATTCCCACCTCAACTGGCAACAAAATGCCCAGTATGCCCCTTCACCCCATCCCGACACCGCTCACAGTCCTCCCTCCTGCCTTCCTCCCACCGTCCTCTCGCCGACACCGCCCCACTGCGCATCCTCCGCCTCGGCACCGCACACCTGGCATCGCCCTCCACGCTGCCAAACACATTCATGCGCTCCAACAACATCTCCGCCGAGCATCCCGGCGTCGTCGGCTCGTTCTCACTGATCGGTGAGGGCAGACCGGTATCGTCGAACGCGAGCGCGCTGTTTCGGAGAGCGCGCACGGGGAGACGGAGGGGCGCGGGGGATGTGCGGGCGCGAGGGAGCGGAGGGCGGAGGGATGTGCTGTCGGTGTTGGTCGCGGCGATGGGCGTGGGAAGGCGGCCTGTGGATGCGGCTGGGTTTGCGAGTTTCTGTGCGTCCAGGCGGGCCGGACGGGTTGGACGGATGAATGTGGGTGGGGAGAGGCGTGATTGGGGAGGCGGTGGAGTCATGGGGACGTCGTTGTCGTCGTCGGAGTCGGTTTCTGAGTCGATGTCCATGGCGTTTGGGGTCGTGAAGTAGGATTGGGGTGCAGAGTCGGAAATGGGGGTGGGATAGAAGTCGAGGAGAGGGGTCGGTGGGAGAGAGATGGAGCAGGCGAGGAGGAGGCCAGGAGTGAAAATTTGTGGTGTGTTGCATGCTTTCTGTGTCTGTGTGAATATCTTGTCCATAGAGATGGTGATAAGATTGATTACAACATACCTTGTCCAAGTGCATGTGTTGATACTCTTCTTCCTCATCCTCATCTCTCGCCCGCTTAAGCCCCTGAAACAAGCCCATGATGCGCGAGTCCTGTATATCGGTTCTCACGCGTAGTCTGATTAAAAAGAGGTCGAATCAATAGAAGATCTGGCAGGACAACGAGAATGCAGGACGACCGGGACGGCGAACGAGGAGGGTTTCGGGCGATACTTGTAATGCAGCAAGAGGGTCAGCAAAGTACAATCAACAAGCGCCCGAGTCAGGAAGCTGCCACACGATATGGCAATGCGATGCACAGAGTGTAGAGGAAAATTGCGGCTCCGTGTTTCAGGCGCTCGGCTAGGTGCAGAATTATGTCATGGAAGGGGGCCGTGGCGTTCAGGAACAGGAAGGTCGGCTGGGTAAAGTTCGAGCCAGGGCTTGTGAGATCGGCGACTTACCAGGAGACAAGTAGCAGAAGTGTGTTTGAGAAGCATGTACTAGCAGTTTTATGTTAAGATATGCTTATCCATCCCGCGTGTTGACGGTCGTCGCGATATTAATCCAGGTTAGCAGGGAATGCCCGGCGCTAGCAGGGATATACATATCTGCTAGCCAATTATAGCTCGCGCTCGAATTAGAGATTGAGAGCCTCAGGCCGCAAGGGTGCTTACATAGCACACTATATCTTAACCTTCGACCTCAAGTTGTTTTCCTTTTTGTTCCCTGCGTCGGAATCGGAGTTATGGTATGCACACGCCTTATGTTAGTACTTATATAATATGCGAGTTTGCTCTATTCCTGCTGCCTTCATTCAATATAGGAGCTAATTATTCTTTTGAATGGACATTTCCTCCCTCCTGAGTACCTCTTAGACTCTCCGCAGTCACTTCATCATGATTAAGAAACAACAAGGCCAACTAGAATACCCCGCCAGCCATAACACACTCTCCTCCACCACCACCAGAGTCGATGATGGCCTGATTGGATGTCACCTCACACAAAATGTAGCATTTGGGAGACCGTCGGGCGCTTTGCATGCCTAGCCGCACACATTCTCACGCGTCGCTCGCCAGCAAACAACGCTAGGCCGCATACAGAAGCGAGATCGGACGAGCTTAGCGGCGGGCGGTAATAGGCAGAGCATCATCAGCCCCGCCATTGGTCGAGAGACTTTTTTATTTTGACTCGAAAGATATCTAGTCATACCTCTCTGTACCCCATAACTACTTTCACTAATTACCACATCCGCACCACTACGCTCTCTCAATCCCCTCTCCTCTTCTCTTCAGCTTTCACTCTACGTCCAATCCACACTCAATTCATCATGACAGCCATAGACCTCAACGCCTCCGAGCTTCCCGACGATGTTCGCAGTATGTATTGCCCCACTACTCGCCATGCACTCGACCATTGATTTCAGCACACTTACACAAACAACCACAGTCCTGGGCTACGATCCCCTCATCCCACCTGCCCTCCTCGCCGCCGAGATCCCCATACCCTCCAACGCCGGCAAGACAGTCCTCCAAGGCCGCCGCGACGCCATCAACGTGATCAGCCAGAAAGATGACCGTCTCCTCGTCATGGTCGGGCCCTGCTCGCTGCACGACCCTGACCTCGCCCTCGAATACTGCAAACGCCTCGTAGATCTGTCCAACAAGCTCAAGCAAGATCTGGTCATCATCATGCGCGCCTACCTCGAGAAGCCTCGCACGACAGTTGGCTGGAAGGGCCTGATCAACGACCCGGACATTGACAACAGTTTCCAGATCAACAAGGGTCTGCGCGTAAGCAGACAGTTGTACTGTGATCTGACAAGCCTGGGTATGCCAATTGCGAGTGAGATGTTGGATACCATCAGCCCGCAGTTCCTGGCCGACTTGATCTCGCTAGGTGCCATTGGCGCGCGGACGACTGAGTCACAGCTACATCGCGAGCTGGCCAGCGGTCTGTCCTTTCCTATTGGATTCAAGAACGGCACTGATGGAGGTGTGAGCGTCGCGGTTGACGCGATCGGATCAGCAGCTGCACAGCACCACTTCATGGGTGTGACGAAGCAGGGGCTAGCGGCGATCACCAAGACGAGCGGGAACAAGGACTGTTTCGTGATCTTGCGTGGAGGGAGCAAGGGAACAAATTACGACGCCGAGAGTGTGAAGGTAGTCAAAGAGACGCTGGCGAAGAAAGGACTCCCGCAGGTAATGATGGTCGATTGCTCGCATGGAAACTCGCTCAAGGATCACCGCAATCAGCCCAAGGTTGCGGATGCTATTGCACAGCAGCTGAAGGCTGGCGAGGATGCCATTGTGTCTGTCATGATTGAGTCGAATATTGAGGAGGGCAACCAGAAGGGCGACGGTAAGGGGCTTGATGCTCTGAAGAAGGGCGTCAGTATCACCGACGCCTGCATCAACTGGGACACGACCGTCGATGTTCTCGAGAACCTCGCCGAAGCAGTCCGCGCACGACGGGAGCTGAAGAAGACGGCGACCAACGGCGCGCACTAGAGAAATACCAGAGGCATGTTGGATGAGTCGCGCACGAAAAGTTCCTTTGTTTATGATGATCTGATCCCCTTTTTCTTCAAACATCTCCGAGGTTAGATGTCGGCGTCCGGATAGAACCTTCCCCACCCATAGCAGAATGTACATATCAAACCGCAACCTCTATGCTATGCGTAGCCGCGAGCCCGTATTCACGCTTTTCTTTTTCCACATTGGCCACAAGTATATATATATTACACAAGAACTCCACCCTGATGTTCCTCTCCCTTTTCCGTCAACCCAAGTGCTGCACCATTCAATCAAACTCGAATACCAAGTTCGCCTCTTGTTCAAACCGGCAATTCCGCATTCCTCCTCGCGACTCCACCCATCTTATCCAACACGACGGCCACATACGGACCCACAACCGGCACACTCGTGACCACACCCGCGATCGTGGCGAAGAAGTCCCCAAACAGCACAAATATTCCGTACAGCTCTACCATGAATCCGACAAACGTCCATCGCAGGAGGATCAGCATGATGCCGCCGCCAAACGCGGCAGTGCCTTTGATCTTTTGCCGGCGCGCGAAGAAGGCGAGGGTTTTGGCGAAGCCGATTATAAGGGTCAGGCCGAGGATGAAGAGGATCTGGTAGGACACCAGGTGTGTATGTTAGGAATTGGGTGGTGGATTGGTGGGGAGGGACGAAGGGAGGGGCGTACGTTTCCCATTGCGAGCCTGATTGTTGTCAGTTAGTTAGTCGGTCAGTCAGTGATTCAGTCAATTCGTTCATTCATGCAATGCTTCCGATCCCCCTTGAAGCAGGCGAAATGGTAGGGCAGGGAGTACATACATGGCCCTATCAAAAAACATCATGACGCCTCCGAGTAAGAAGAAGCCGCCTGTATTTGCAGCACGAGCGTGTATGTGAGCGGTTTGTGCTTTCTTGACAATGTGCGTTGTGTACGCGTGTGCCGTGTGAAAGGCGCGAGTCCTTACCTACCCCCGGTGCAGAATGCGACGCCGATTTCTGTAGGGTGGTGAGGTTAGCATTGATTGTGTGTGTATGTGGTTTTGTGGGAGGGGGGGTGGAAGGGGACGGACTTTGGCTGTCGCTGAGCCACATTGATGGCATTGTTGCGGTTGTGTTGGTGTGGAGAGAAGAGAGAAGAGAAGTGTAAGGGAGAACAATGTGTGTAGTTGTGTGTTGCGCGTGTTGTTGTCGTTTGGGCAGCACAAGACGACACGACACGAGACGAGTGTTGGAGATCTGGCGTGGACTTTTTGGGACGCGGAAGGCGGAAGGTGAGAAAGGGGCCCGTGCGTCGACGGAGGTGAGGCGGAACCTAGATTGCGTGTGGTCGGACGCGTAGCGTGATTATGTAAGACGCGGGAGAACTTCTTCGTGTTCAAATTTGTGATGCACGAGTCCGGCGTCAAAAACAGTAGCTTTTGCTGCTATAATTTTATTCTATTCTCGCACAATGAGCCCCAGATATGTGTATGGCTATATGTTTCTATGTATGAACTAGCCGGCCTGACTGTGCTTTGGAAGCTTTGTGTGTAGAGACCGCGCCGCGACAACGGTAGATTCTCATTCTGCTGTAACTAGTACCTCACACAATGGGGTGCTGGTATTCGTCATTGGCGAAGAGTGACTATTGCGGATCACAAATAAGCCGGAGCGCCTTCTTGAGCCCTTCTCCGAGAGGAGTTGGGTGGGTGGATTGGGCTTGACTTGGTTGGTCACACATGTCGGACACGCTTGAGCAGCATGAACGCCCTATCTTTTCATTCCCAATAGATGGTCGTAGACAAAAATGACATGCGCCCTCCTTTTGAACGCCGTGATCTCCAACAAAACTGCCAGTGAATGCCGCGCTCCCGCTCACTTTAGCACCGTGTGCGCTCCTCTCGCCGCAAGATACTGCTCCGAGCTTCCCTGGGCCATTGTCCTCAACAAACCATACACCTCCACATTATGATACCGCAGCCGAGACTTCGGATCTGTATACGGCGCCGGCAGCCCCGTCACGTCGCAGTAATGCCGCTGACTACTCGGATGCAAGCTCGGCGCGCTCTCCACATTCGTGTACGTGACTGCAGGACCACCACCGTTCCCACCCGTTGCTGCCCTCTGGTTCTTCTCCAGCACCAGCCTATCCAGATGCTGTGCTGCCTGCGCGATGTTGGGGTTGAGATGTGAGCCGTTTGCGGCTGCTGCTGCGGGCGTCGCAACGCCGCCGGTGCTGGCGGCAGCTGGAGTCGAGCTTCCGCTGTTGTTCTGTGTTGCGAGCACCGAGGCTTCTTTGCGTGACGCTTCGGAGAGGATCTGCTTGACGTTCTTGTTGCGCCGCTGTGGTGGTTTCCAGTTCGGGTTGCGGAAGGGCTTGCGGATGGCGTAGAGGTCGAGCTGGTCGAGGAGGGCTTGGTGGTTGGTTTCGTCTGAGGCTTGAGTTATCGGCGCCATAGCAAGGAGGTGATATGCTGGAGGTGGAGTGTTTAGGGACTGAGAGAGCTGGTTGAGGTGTGAGTGGTTTGATGCCCGAGTCGTTTATGGTCGATCCGAGTTAGGAATAGCGCACTGGAGACTCTAAGCTAGACGGGAGATGTGGTTGTACCGTTGTGGTTATGTTTAGACTCTGCGAACATTGCTTAGAGGGCCTACATAGTGAACGTAGTGAATACGTATTGTGAATGAACATACTATGGTACGGCCTAATAACATAAACAGGTTGGTTTATATCCTTCGATTCCGCTTATGCTCAAAAGTATACTTCGTTCTACCTGACAATTAGTTCCGGATTTGGTATAGCGTGCTAGCTCTTCGTGATTTACCAGGTATTATGGCACCTGTCTAAGCAAATGGTCTTAGGTTGACTGCTTCAAACTACAAAAAGCATCTGGACAGACCGATTACTATACAGATCAATATGGTAACCTATATGTCTACCAGACCTCTAATAATACGCTAACATCCTTTGCAGGAGAGCCCACACGAGTATCAACAAAGCCTTTTGCTTGCGCGTATTATCAACAACGTCGTACGTCACATGTCAACAACCTGAAGTAGCATTATAGTGACAGAAAAACCAGGAGAAGCTGAATGAGTCCGTTGTAGTCTTGAACAAGAGCTTACAGGCAGGTATACACGCTCGACATCTGTTGTTGTCTGCTGACTTTGCAATTATAGGAGATCATCATCCAAAACACGAACGTCGAGCTGGTCGCTCAGATGTTTAAGAACTACCAATCGAGTACACTCTTCCACTTACAAGGTATGGATTTTGTTTGAGCATGCGGGCGATTGATATCTGACCGCGTTGAAAGCCACGGACAGTCTGAAGGACCCATCATGAAGCAGAAGGGACAGATTCGCGATGTAATGGAAATGTGCCATGCTATTCTGAAGTCCTTGTAACACTGTTTATCAACTTGAATGCTACATAGGCCATGGGTTGCTGTTTCACGAGTCCTTTGCTCAATGAACGCGCTCAGCAATAATAGGGTGTTTTAGCCAGCCTTGCCCGCATTCCGTTCCGGGCGGCGAGCTTCAGATAGCTGCAACCAAAATGTTACCTTTCGCAGGACTTCCGCCGTATGCCTAGAACCACAAAGCTGCTCTGGTGAGCCATCATATCTTCACAACTCCGCCTCTCCATTGATCGTGACTTGCCATGTGGTGATTCTGCGCATACGACTCTACTGTCGGCCACCGCAATGGCACCTTCATTCGCAAACGATGTCCCTGCTGGCTCCGGGCGCAACTCTCCCAAGCCTGAGCCTACGAAGCTTTGGGGTGTCAGCGAGCCTCCGTTCGAAGGCTTCAAGCCAATCGATACTGAAGGATACAAACGGAGCAATTCCAGCACCGCAATCATCATCGATAATGGTAGACTGCATGCTCCAGCGCATAAGATGAAGCACGATGCTGATGAAAATAGGCTCTTCCAATGTTCGCGCCGGCTGGGCTTTCGATAACAAACCACGAATCACATTACCACCTCTTAACGCCCGCTATCGAGATCGGAAGCTAAACCGAACGTTTGTCTTCACGGGATCTGACGTCTACTCCGATGGAACGGCGCGCGGACAGGCGAAAAATGTGTACGAGCCGGGTAGCAACATAATAAACAACTGGGATAGCATGGAAGGAGTCCTTGATTATGTCTTCGTCAAACTAGGACTGGGTGATGCACAAGGGGGCATAGGAAGGCCGGTGGTCCTGACAGAGCCAGTCGCAAATCTGGCATACTCGAGAAAAAGTATGAAATGTTGCACAACATATGACTGCACTGTGCTAACTTGTATACAACAGCCATGTCCGAGATTCTTTTTGAGTGTTATGGCGCGCCTTCCGTGGCCTATGGCATTGATTCTCTCTTCTCGTACAACTACAACAACGGCAAACACGGCCTCGTCGTGTCCTCATCATATACATCAACCCACCTCATACCTGTCGTCAACTCAAAGCCACTTCTGTCGCATGCGACTCGCCTCAATTGGGGAAGGTTTCAGAGTGCGGAATATCTACAAAAACTGCTGCGCCTCAAATACCCTTCATTCCCGGCTAAACTCAATGATCCACAGTCTGAGGATCTCGTGCGCGATCATTGCTATGTCTCGGACAATTACGAGCAGGAATTAAGTCGGTATCTCGATTGGACCGGCTTGGAAGACCGCAATCGCACCGTTCAGTTTCCCTTCACAGAGCAGATCATTGTACAGAAGACTGAAGAAGAGCTGGCAAAGATAGCAGAAAGAAAGAAGGAAAGCGGGCGGAGGCTCCAGGAGCAAGCCGCGAAGATGCGGCTTGAGAAGCTGATTAGAAAAGAGCAAGAACTGGAGTACTACAGAGAGTTACTCGACAGGGTACAAAACACGACCAAGAAGGAGGCGAGGACATTACTGGAGTCGGACGATTTCGACGACGAAGGGCAACTAGAAAAGAAGATCAAGGAGATGGACAAGTCCATTCGCAAAGCACGTAACAAAGACCTCGGTGATGAGCCAGAGGAAGAGCAAGAGGAGCCTACGTTCCCTCTACTTGAAGTTCCGGATGACCAGCTCGACGAGGATGGTCTGAAGCAGAAGCGACAGCAGCGTCTAATGAGGTCCAATCACGAAGCCCGCGCAAGAGCAAAGGCCGAGAAAGAACGCGAGAAAGCCAGAATAGCCGAAGAAGAGCGTCTGGACACCGAGCGCCGCGAGAAAGACCCAGAAACTTGGATCGAAGAGCGTCGCGCCGCGCGACACGCAATCGTGGCTAAGATCAAGGAGAGGGAGAGGATGAAGGCAGAGCTGGGAAATCGAAAATCGCTTGTAAATCAGATGCGCATGAAGACAATCGCCAACCTCGCGTCGGATACCCCAACAAAGAAGCGTAGGCGCGGCGGGGGTGACGACGACACATTCGGTGCAGACGATGCTGACTGGGGTGTATATCGGACTGTTGCGACGGGCGAACAGGACAGCGATGATGAGGAAGAAGACCTCAATTCTAATCTGAGAAAGCTGGAAGAGCAGCTACTTCAATACGACCCGAACTTTACAGAAGACAGCACACGAGAGGCCGAAACAGACTGGACCAAGAGTTTAGTTCACGCTTTCCTACGTGGACCATATCCTTACGACCCTGAGGACCAGCGGCAATCACATCAACTGCACTTGAATGTTGAGCGTATCCGCGTGCCAGAAGTCGTCTTCCAACCCTCAATCGCGGGAGTAGACCAAGCCGGAATCGTGGAAATTGCAGCAGGCATCCTCAACGAGAGGCTTGGTGACTCTGCGTATCGGACGGAGATAATGAAAGACATCTTCTTGTGCGGTGGTAACACTTTGTTCCAAGGATTTGAAGAGAGACTAAAGAACGAGCTACGCGCAGTCATGCCAGCTGACGCGGTTATGAAAGTACGAAAAGCCGGCGACCCAGTGCTAGATGCATGGAGAGGTGCGGCAAAATGGTCGGGCACTCAGGAGGCGAAGCAGAGCTTTGTCACGAGGGCGGAATTCTTGGAGAAAGGTGGAGATTACCTGAAGGTGTGTTGCTCAAAATATATGAACGCGCAATCAATGCTAATGCTGCACAGGAACATTCATGCGGGAACGCCTTTCAATCTTACTAGGTATATGTCTTACCACATGAGCATTGGGATACTCATCAGCTCAAGAATGGAAACATCTTTTGTGAATGCTTCACATTAAGAATACAAAAACTTACGGTGTTTCCCTCTATCTAGTGCCACTACATCCGTAACCGGACCCGAGGCTGCTCGCTGCACTGGTACCGTCTGTGTATGTGAACATCGCCGTCCTGCCGTCAATTGACTTTTCAGTCTTCAGTGACCATTCCAGCATCCAAGCAATAATCGAGGCCCCTTTAGTGGAGTTCTGCACACTAAACATCGTTCAGATCATGTGACGTCTCAGCCTCACGAACCTCTTCCCCTGAGGAATGACCTCACCGCGTCTAAAGGACTGGAATTTAGCCAAATACGCTTTAGTGTTGTTCACGTTGCGTCTTGGCAGACCCAAACAAGATCCTGCCACGCGTCTTATGATTGCTATAACAATACTAGACTTGAGAATATCGAATAATTGGATATAATGCTTCCGAGGGGAGAAGATAGTATGCTTGCGGATGGGACAATGAAGCTGAGCGATCTGCCCCGTTCGGCAAAACAATATATAAGAGCTAGACCAACTAGCATCCCATAACCATTTGGATGGTATTCTGACAACTTATTTCCAAGCATCGAAGATGATATTCTTATTGTTTTCGTTTTTATTGAGTGCATCTGCTGCGTTTCAGCCGTGCCCACTCCCTGGTGCCGCATTTCTCCCTCCAAAACATTTGGCCACAGATCAGAACTTCAAGCAGCTGGCGGTAAATCTGACTAAAAAGCTCGACAGGGCTTTGAACAGTGGTCAAAGTAGTTATGGCCCGGTTCAGAAGGACAACACAGCGTACTCAGTGTCAGTTTTCGCCGTTGATAACCCAGATTTACTATCCCAATGGCATCACACACCAGATATGATCAAAAACTCGTCATTCGGTGTACAGACAGTGGATGCAAACTCGGTCTATCGTATTGCCAGCGTTTCAAAGCTTGTCACGGTCTACGCGCTGCTCGCATCGATAGGAGACCAATACTGGCACCGGCCGGTCACGGACTTTGTTCCTGAACTACAGCAGCACGTCGAGGAGGATACGAAAAGTGCACTGGAATACGTGCAGTGGGATCAAGTGACGCTTTCAGACCTGGCTAGCGAGATTAGTGGAGTTACTCGAGATTGTAAGACTCCTTCTCTACCATGTGACATGTGATGAATCTATGCTCAGCATTATACAACAGTCATCGCCAGAAAGAATGATATCTCGTTTATTCCTGCATCTGTCGCGCAGATGGTGGGCCTACCTGCTCTCTCCCCGGACGACCTTCCACCATGCCTTCTCAATGCCACAGGCACAGTGCAAGACTGTGATAGAACCGGTACGGGTGTCTAGAAGCCATTTCGTGTTTCGCTGATCAGGTCTAGAATTCTTCGCATCTATCGACACTCGACAGCCTATCTTCCCCTCGGGACTAAAGGCGGCGTATAGTAATACAGCATTCCTAATCCTCGGTTACGCCATGGAGAGTATTACTGGCCGCTCGTTCGGAGACATCCTCGATCAAAGCATTATCGAGCCGTTATCGCTGAACCGTACATTCTACAGTAAACCTGAGGATAGCATGGGCGTTATTCCTAGCACTCCGTGGGAATCACTGTGGAACTTGGTCACCGCTTTGCCTGCGTGAGTTCTAAGTCCACACTCGTTTTCTGTAGCCTAGAAATAACTCTGTTCTATAGTTCTGGTGGCATGTATAGCTCTTCTTCCGACCTAGCTGTTATAGGCCGGTCGATCCTCTCCTCGGAACTCCTGACTCCTGCGACAACCAGGTCCTGGCTGAAACCAGATGCTTTTACTACATCTGTTAATACAGCCGTCGGGAAATCATGGGAGATATATCGCTTTCCTCTGTATGAGCACCGAAATGTGGATGCATATACCAAGTCTGGCTCGCTTGGGGCGTACACATCCAATATCATCCTTCTCCCGGAGTTCGGCGTAGGATACTCCGTGCTAACCGCAGGCCGTGCTCTCGAAGCTCCTGTCACTCGAACCATCGCCGAATCCCTCATCCCGGGACTCGAAGAAATTGCCAGACTACAGAGTGTCGAGAACCTGGTTGGTACCTTCCGCGCCATGGATGGAGGACTGAACTCGTCCATGATATTTACGTCTGATGCGGGGCTTCCTGGTCTGGGTGTCTCGTCGTTTATATCGGATGGGAAAGACGTTGTTGCCAACCTTGGAAGTCAATTTCTGGGATCGGGCCAAGGACTAAGCCTTAGACTGTATCCGGCAGAGCTTGAACAAGATGTTGGGGATGGAACGCGGAGGATTGGGTTTCGTATAGCCTATGAAGTTGTCGAAGAGGCACAGAACAGCCCGTTCGCGGCTTGTGCGACCTGGTTTGGCGTGGATGGCCTTAGTTATGGGAGACATGGCGTCGACCAAGTGGTGTTCACGGTAGATGAGAATGGACGGGCACTGAGCGTGGAACCACTACTCCTCGACGTGGTGTTGACTAAAGTAGGTTCATGACTGGGCACATAGTTAAATACACGTTTTGAATGCAGAGCTAATATCGACGAGATCATGTACTGCCCTATCATAGGTGATCGACTTCCCAAAATGTCACTTCTCGTTCCAATTACCGAGCTCTAGAGTAACTCTTCTGCCTTTGCTTGTCCTCACTACCAATAATCCCACTCAAGCCGCCTCATATGGTCATACACAAAGAACAACAGCACACATGCCACAACACCCACCCTTGCCGCCATCCTCCTCACCCCACCCAATCTCTGCACCCCTTCCTCCCCACTCCCTCTCCCGGCACTCCTGCCCCATTTACCTTCTGAGAGACAATACAAGGTAGCGCACAACTACAGGTATGTAGATACATAGCGACCATAGAGAAGCATACGTTAGATTGGCAATACCTGCCTTCAAGTTCTTCATGGCTGCAACCCAGGACCGAGCTCCGGAAGTCCGGCTCGGAGATGCTACATATCCGACAGTCGGAATACCACATGTAAGGCATCACACCACCCACGTAACTCATCTCACACATCCATCTCGATGACGAAATCAAAAACATAATGACGCACTTTACATCTAACCGCCAATCCATCAAATCCAAGCCACCGCGGCGGTAATCAGCAGACGACACACTATTACGCCGTGCCGAGCCGAACCTAGCTCAGGACCCTTTCTACTGCTAGTCACAACCCCAAGCTACAACCAGTCTCTCTGCCAGACAATACGTCACCCATCACAGCCCCTTTCAAGCCATCTCCCTCGCCATCGAAAGACAAATGCAGCGTGACGAGCAACGCAATCCAGTGAATGACCCCTGTCGCAGATCAAAGAACCCGGGCGTACACCGCAGTACGTAGCACGACGTCATCGGAGCCTCCCCGCATGACCGCGCCACGCTCGCCTCGATCATCGCGGGCCTAACGCCCGATCGGTAAATGCGCGCCCAGGAGATCACTCCGAAATCCTGTTTTTTCGGGGACTTGTTTAAGTTGTTTTTGGAGTAGTGGATATTTGTAGGTATATGTATATATATATATATATAATGTGTTTGTCTCCCCTTGCGACTTTCTTCTCCTCGTACATCATCCACAAACACATCTCAGCACATCCACACTGTACACACACACACACACATACATACCTGCAATAAACACCCCACGAACAGAACCCAACCTTCTCAAAACAATGAACTCCCTCAAGAACGCAGGAAACTACCTCTCCTCCAAGGTCCAGGCCGGCGGCCGCGCAACGTCCAAGGAGGCCAACAAGCAGGTCGCCAAGGATCCCAACGCGCCCATCACCACACGGTACGTCAAACGCTCAGTCACTAGCTTGAAATGTCCTCGAATAGACGGAGATGGCTGATTCTTAGTTCCAGAATCTCGGCGGCCAAGGATGCTGTTGGTGATAAGCTGCACGAGTCCAAGCACAAGGGGAACGCGAGTGCGTATAAGCAGGGGATTTGAGTGGGGATGTAGGTAGTAAGGTGCGGTAGATGAGAGAAGCTGGTGGTGGGATGTATTATGGTGTATTGCTTAATGGGATTCTGGGGGGGTTGTAGAGGTTGTGCAGCGGGTTTTCGAGGATGGTGAATGGGTTTCTTGTGTGTATTAATGACTGTGTCTTTTTATACCCTGATTCGTCTTTTATGAATAAATCTATATCCCCCAGTGACACGAGGTTTTCAATAGAATGACAGCTTCGTTACATGTTGTTCGTATGATCAGGAAGTATATTCGCAGACAGACCTTGGGAATGACGACCTTTTGAGACTAGACAGACCAGTCAACAGGCTGGCTTCGTTCGTTTTGCTGTCCATGTCTCATTCGAGCACCATGACGCGACTACAGGAGTTAGCTGGCCCTTGATTGGGACCGCAGAACGAAACTCTCGTCGAGACTTGACCAGTTACAGCATGTGTATCCTGTCGTGCAATCACTGGGTCTGCTTTGACTGTGTGTAGTCTCGAGCGTTCTCAGAAGCCTATTACAAGTGATGAACGGTTTGTTCGTCTCACAACATCCATCTCTACATCTCAAACTCCTCAGCGCGCCGTCCACATCCAGATACACGTCGAGGCATTTGTGACTATAGCCTGTTGTGTACAGTGCGCGACGCGCAGGTCAATCATCAGCTTTCTCGCTGTTTTCGTTCCTCACATAGATCTGTATAGACCTGGGATGTAATGTTAAGACGTCTAGCCTTAGATTCAAGTAGGGTAGAGATGCACATACGGACACAAGACTCAGTCCCATTCAAAGCATCTTCGAACAAAGCATACCATGAATTTCAAGCACGCCATATCCACCCCTAGCGCCAATGCTATGCTCTTTTTATAATTTAACTTACAACGTGAACTCAATCATCCAACGATCCCGCCGCCTCCTCCGCCTCGATCCTCGTCCTGTTAGCCAGCCGGACCAAGTCCGCATCCATATGCACGTCATCTTCATCGTGGCCCACTCCTACCGGCTCTCCCTCCAACAAGCCCTTGCCGACATCATCCTCGTCGTCGTCGACGGGCATCCTCTCCTCTGTTATAGCCGGCAGCACACCTCCGTTGGCTTTCATGGCTTCGACGGTAGCTTTGGTGATGTCCACGACGTAGTTGCCGAGGTGCTCCAGGCCTTCGATATCGGTGGCCTCGACGGCGTCTGCTGCCAGTCGCTTCGTGGGGTGCATTTCGCCGGTGACGACGGCGAGTTTGGTTGGGCGGGCAAAGAGACGGTCGAATGCTTCGTGCAGCTCGAGGCACGACTCGAAGACTGCACGGCGGCCGAGGACATACAGGCCAAGGCGAGCGCGTGAGAGGGCGACGGTCAGACGGCGGATATCGCGGAGATAGCCGACGCGAGTGGTGCGAACGAGAGAAAGAATGATGTCTAGATGCCTGTCAGTCATGGTCGTCTGGTGTGATTGGTGGGTTGATGCTTACAGTCATTCTGCTCGCCCTGGTACTTGTCCACTGTCGTCACGATCCGCGGGAGACCGAAAAGCCTGTGATTCTTGCACCTGTGGTCCAGCACGTCCTTTATGAGCGCTCGTTGTCCGGCATATGTTGTTAATATCGATATCTTGGAAGCTGCGTAGCCTAGAAGACGCATATACATGTAAATCTGAACAGCGTATTCGGCCTCGCCCAAGTTCTGGATGAAATGTGGCGTTGGCTCACTCTCGCCTTTACCTTTGTAGTCAGGCACGTCAATGAATTGGTAGTCATAACGGAAGCCGGCGTTCGCTGCAAGATACTCAGGTGATGTCTCAACGGACGGGAGGTTGCCAAGATGAGGGTATCGCCATTGGTACAAGTCTGCGAGAGTCGGTCTTGCACGACCTTGCTGGTCGAGCATGATGGTCGGCACACCAAGACGAACCAATCTCAAAAAGAGACTCTGTTCTAGGTTGGCGTACTGTCTGAATGCCATATTTTGGATGATAGGTGAGTTTTGGTAGTGATCGCCACACATGACGATCCGCTGCAAGGGCAACTCGCCATCCTTCGGATCCTGAAGAGCCAGGGGTATGAAGTTCTCAATTTCCGTGATCTGAGCGGCTTCTTCCATGATGACGTTGTCGTAGTGGAAGCCAAGCTTGGCAATCTCTTGCCGTCTCATTGCTGCATGTGTTGATGTCATGGCAATGATGCGTGCTTCCTTGATGAGAAGATAGTTTGCCTTGTCTCTTGCATTCCTCAGGATCTCAAATGGTCTAATGTCCTCTAGTTCGCTAAAGATCTTCTCGACATGACGATAGCAGCCCGTGACGACGTCAATGATAGCCTCTCGCGAGCTGTCTCGTGAAAATAGTGGCTGTGGCGCGTTCGAAAAGTATTGATGGAACGGGAATTCCGAGATAATTTGCTCGAGGCTAAATGTTCCGGATTGTACACCTTCCCAGTACTTCGTCCATGCTGGCTGCACGTAGACTTTGTTAAAGTAATCCGCAGTCTCACATGAGCTTCCATGTGCACCCGGCGCCTGGAAGTTCTGAGCCAACCGATTGACTTCAGCAAGATACTTTGCGCCATTCTCCAAGAACGACTCGACACGGCCAAACTTGCTGAAGCTAGCTTCTGTCTCAAGCTCCTCCTCTCCATGACCTAATCGAAGGAGATGCCTTTCGTCGATGTCCAGGGCCACGATCTTCTGGAAAAGCTGATTTAGGGCCTGATTGCTGTGTGCGACGAGGAGTGTCCGTTGTGATGGGAAGTTGTGATATATGTTGTTGATAATCTGTGTAGCAACATCGGTCTTACCAGTGCCCGGTGGTCCGACAATGACTGTCAAACCAGGCTGTGTTCCAGACGTGATGGCTTGAATTTGTGCCGGGGTGAATCGTACAGCGTTGAGCTTTGGCGCGTCTGTTGGATATGGTCCCGTGTTCGGAGGTTTGTACGTCGTCACTTGTAGATTCTCGGCTGCTGGTGCTTTGGGCTCCTCGGGTTCTGCGCGCCGTCTCTTTTTGGAAGGACGAACAGGAATAGACTGCTGCTCTTCTTCGGGGAACTCCAGCACATAAGGTGGACCGAAGCTAGCCTCAACCTCGTCGCTAGGTTCGATGGTCTTGCCGGGTAAGCTTTCGATTAAATGTTGCCAATCCAGAAATGTGTCCCTGAAATCTATGGACTTCAGCCTGTTAGATAGTCGTTTATAGGTGGCACTAGCAGGATCACCATAGCCAAGGAACACTTCCTGGAACCAAGTAGGCGCTGGAATATCAGAGAGTGTAAGCCGACGAATCGACTCCAAGATCGGCCTGAAATTGTTCTCACGACCTCTTCTCCTCACAACCATGTTGATATCCTCGTACACGTTTGGTTTGCCCGCAGCTTGGCGATCGATGTCTTGCTGGTATGTCACAGCGTCAATATTGACAATGAGTCGTACTTGTTGTCGCCGGTAGGATGCCCCGTTTTGCACCTGATTCTCCCGCAGCGTCTTTCCATTCTCATCTTGGACTTCGACTACCTCGGCCGCACGTAAGGTCTTCAGCCCGATCTTTTCAGCCGAACTGTCTGTGCCGTGGCCATTCGAAACGAGGCGGCCATCCCCATCAGGATGGACTGCAAGCAAGAAGATCACGTCTCCGTGGCGAAGAAGCTCCCACTCCTTCCGAAGACCAAAGTTTAATCGACTCACATCGAGAATGAGCTCCGAACGGACATGTGCAGGGTACATTTGCCCGACGTTTGCTGGCGCAACGTCCACAATCGCAGGTTTCGGTATCGGGAGTGCAAGCCGCGAGAAGCCATTGAAGCGGGTTCCTGCCGAGAGTGTTCTCTTCGGTTCCATTCGTTTGATTGCATCTTCCATGTCAGACCTGATTTCGTAAAAAGCCTCGGCTCGGTACAGGATGAAAGATCTCCAGAGAAAATCACCCATGCTAAGATATTGCAAATTCAACTTTGGGATGGCGAGCGGTCGAGAACCGTTATATGTCTGGTTTCTTAAAAATGTCTCCTCGTATAGGACGCGCTCCGTTGGTAATAAATGCATCTCCCGCACCGACTCCTGGAACGTAGGCCGCCGTTCATGTGCGCATACTAGAACCTCCGTAAAGAAGTCTCGGTCTTGCACAACCAGGGAGGATGATGGGAACTCTGTTCGAAATTTCAACAGCTGGCAAAGCTCTTGAATGTCATCATCGATGAGGGTCTTCAGGTGGCCTTCCAGATCAGCCCTCTTGTCAAGCGACGCATAGTTCGATAGTGCCAAGATGTGTAGCTTCTTATTGAAGTGCTTGATCGCGATTCGTTGGAGCCTGGCCAGTTTGGCGCAGTGTGCTTGGTGGTACTCGATTGCAGTCTGTTGTTGACCGATCTGATCATCGATCGGGAAATAGGTGAAATGCCGGAACAAACCAAACAGATCCCGGAATAGACCACTGTCTGGCCCGGAATACATGGGGGACAGCTTGACAGCAGGGACAAGATGAAGATCCTGTAAGAGGGTATTGACATAGCGTCGAGTTGGGAGTTGACTGAGCAAGTCGGAAAGAAACTCCAGGAACCGCTCACAGTACAACCTGTTCTCCATTCCAGGCTGTCCGGTCTGTTCGGGTCCATATATGCGATTCAGAAAGTCCAATAAGAGAGTGTAGAGCCATGATCGTTCGAACCTAAGTTTGCCTTTGGTCTCATCGTCAGCACCATCGTACTTCTTCTGCATTGCCCTCCATGCCTTTCTCAGCATCACATTCTTATCCAGGTGTCCTTCCCTAGCAGAATCGCTATGCAGATTGTGCCATAAGCCTATGGAGACCAGTGGTGCGCACTCCTTCCTGATCAGTCCACTGTCGAGTGATTGGAAAGCTCCAATGATAAACGATATAAGGTGCTGCCGTATCTTGGATGACAGACTCGAATCGATAGTCATAGATAATATGCGGCGAAAACAAGACGAGAACTCCGAAGCCCTATTCGTGAAGACGTCTGTACCTCTCTGTTAGCAAACAATCAATCACTCATGTTCTTCTCTCGGCCTTACCCCAAGCAGGCAGATTCTCCCTCCTCTTCACAGTAACCAGCAGAGCCATAAGCAGCACATGATGATTCGAGCTCTCCTCGCTATACCCAGGCCACAAATACTGCTCCAGCAGCTGCAGATTCTCCAAGATCAACAGCGATCCAAACGCAAAGTCGTCCTTCTCCAGGTGATCCCACAGCTCCTCCTTGACGACCGAGTTTCGCACTCTGGGCGTCTTCGCCGTGCCCAGCCAATGCTTCCTCGCGACCTGCGCGTAGTAGTTCTCTCCGTGGAGATCGGACGTCGTCGGCCTCGTATGCAGCGCAGACTCGTCGGCGGATGGAGCTGTAATGGGCACAACGGAGCCGTTGCGCGGGCGCGAGGGTGCTGAGTCGGCCATGTTTTGGCGCGCGCGCGTGCAGGTATCGTACAGTCGGATATGGGAAACCTGTCCGGGGCCTGTTATGCTGGAGTCATTATCGTGCTTTGCGTGCGCTACGTGAGAGCAAATCGCGACGCGCCTTTGGGGGATTATTTCCAGTAGCTTAACTTTGATTGAAGCTCCGACGGGGGATGGTGCTTAGTCATTCATGCGGGCCCGCCTTCATATCAACCTCACCTCTCACCTCGTCTCTATACTTCCAGACAATATTGCCCGCCCATCATGGTCGCTCTCAACCCAATTAACACGCCGGAGGAGCAGATTGAGATTGAGCGTCGGACGACGACGCTCTCCAAGAAGATCGATGCGCCCTACCCGGTACGTGCTGCACAAACCTCAGACCGGAGGGAATATCCAGCACAGAAAGAAAGCTAACAAACACCCGCAGCTCATTGACTGTGACCCGTACGTACACCCTCGACTCAGCGCCCTCAGACATACTGGATAGCTTCGCTAACAGACAGAATAGACACTTCTCCCGCGTACTACGCTACATGCGCGGCGCAGACTACGCCATGGCCGCCGGCATGACCGCTCTCCCCACCGCCCTCATCCTCCTGCAAGAACGCATAAACCCCATGAACGTCGGCAAGCGCAACTTCGCACGCATACTCCGGCTCTCGTTCTGGGGCGGGCTTGGGTCCGGCTTCCTACTCGCGTACCAACAATCAAGCTGTACGTGAAACCCCCCCTCCCCCTTTTACCGACCACCCGACGGCCTCAGTAGTAGCTAACGCAGGAATCATAACGACACACAGACCGCTTCTACGGCGCGATCGAAAACCGCCGCGAGATCGACATGGACATGCGGGAGATGGTCGACAAGGTCAAGCGCGGCGAGCCGCTGTACGGCGTGAGCTCGCTCAGTCCGCACAATCAGGGCACCATGGCCAGGAACTCGCGGTATTCGGCCGTTGGTCTGTATCTGGTTCCGTGGTTCAACTTTGTTAACCACCCATACGTATGTAATCTTAATTCCAAGGGTCAACCGGCTGTTGTATAAAGGGATCTTGCTGACGAGTCGGAATAGCATGGCGTGGATACGGCCAAGTATTATCGCCAAGCGGAGCGGGAGCTGGAGGAAGAGCGTCTTAAGAGTGGTGCGTCGTGAGTGTTCGCCAATAAAAGGGGGGAGGGTGAGGGGTTCGATTTGATGGGTGCCTGGGACGACAGCAGAGCAACTATCAATGTATGTATGTACAAAGCAAATCAATGTCGACAATTTTTCCTTTGCAGTAAACCTGGATCGGCGTTCTTATACTAGTATGTTGGTGGTCTCCTATCGTAGATATTGGAGAACCTGTACACTGTCATAGCCGGCTCTTGCATTGATTGCATCAGTACATCGTGATAATGCCTTCGGTCTCCAAAAGTCACCTCAAAACAGCAATAAAACGTTTTTTCATTGGTATCACGGTGTCTCTACTCTACTCTACTCTAGCCAAGCAAGGCGCACTCTACATTTCTATGCATCAGACCTCCTCTATGCCCCTGGCATCAAGCCCAGCCATGCTCTAAATCTTAAGCTGCTCCAGCGTGCTATACCCAGGCGGCACAGCGCCCTTCCGCTGCCCCTCAAGACCGCTGACCTTCGTACAGATCCACGTCGACGCATACATATTCACACTATCACAACGCATTAGCAAGATACACTTTCACAAAACTCAAGAGCAGGACTCACCGATCAATACACGTGCCCGGCATGCGCATGCCGACGCGATCACACCTGAAGCCCAACTCCTCAAACGTCTCGATATACCAGGGCGAGAGCCCAGAGCTACGGAGCATGACACGGCCTTTATTCTTCAGGACGCGGTTCAGGGCGCGGATCTGGGTTGCGGCTTCCGGGCCGGCGGGGTCGAACCAGTCCATGGAGTCCATGACGACGGCGATGGTGAGGGTGCCGGGGCTGATGCGGGCGATGACCTCGTTGATCTCATCGGTGTGGATGCGTAGGCCGTCGAAGGCGTCGGGCTTGTTCAGCTTGATGTGGGCGCGCGGCGTGAGGTACTCTGGGTGGGAGCGGCGGCTGTAGCGGCCTTTAAGACAGAGGTAGTAGTAGTGGTTATCCTCGCTCAGGAGGGTGGTGTTGACGACGGGCTCGAGGGTGTTGACGATGTATTCCCAGATGGCGTGGCCGGATTTGTTGGTGGTGGTGTGGATGTCGGCTTGTTTGAGGTAGTCGTGCTCAATCATGTTGCGTTGGTTGGGCGGCACGCCGAGGGCCTTCCAGAGCCATTTCTCGTTGCCGACGACCGTCCACGCCAGGATGCGGGAGAAGACCACGTGCTTGAGGCTGTGGTTCCAGATCTCGCGCTGCTCGTTGAGCGTCTGGGCGGAGCAGAGCTTGTCGACTTCGCCGGAGAGGCGTAGGGTACGGAAGAGACGGCCGACGAGGCGGAGGGCGTGTCCGGAGCCGCCAGTCAGATAGAGGCCTTTCTTGTTGAACGTTTCGGGGCCGTAGGTCAGCCAGAACTGGAAGGCGAGTGAGGACATGTGAGGGGAGAGCTTGGTGACGAGAAGGTTGCGGAACTCGTCGTGTCGACCCTCGCCAAACATCTTCCAGACGTCGGCATAGCCGAGCGCGGTAAAAGCGGCGACCTTGAGCTCGAGCAAATGATTCTGTGCAGGGTTGAGGTCGACTGCGTGTATACGGCGGGGGCTTTCGAGGGCGAAGGAGAGGATGTTGTCACCCGCGCTGGTTAAAGCGAGGATGACATCGTCAGACTTGACCTTGAGAAGCCGCGCATCAACGCGACTATCTTCCCAGGTGAAAGCATAGATGTAGCTGTTGTTGAACATTACTGTTTTAGCGACTTGATCCTCGAAGTAGATTCTCCAGTGATGATTCTGGTACCACGCCGCAGGCAAAGGGAGACTTGCGGCGAGGTTGACCAACGCGCATTCGTATGACTTTGAATGCACGTCAACCGCGTTCGCGCTGTGAGACTTCTTTGCCTGGAGATCCAATGCAGTCAGGAAAGGAGACTCGGTTGCAGCACAGTCGAGCTCGGCAAGCTTCTCGATTGAAGCTCCATTCTCTTTTGCGCAGCCAATCCATATGTAATACGGAATACGAACGCCCATGAAGCGATTTCGCTGATTCACACTGATGATGGTGCCGAACCGATACTCCAGGTAGTCCTATCTTCGTCAGTCACTTGAATGCTCCTATAATGCACCACGCTTACTCTTCGAGCTGGCTCCAAGTTGACGCGATCTACCTCGAACCAAGTTCTCCAGAAGACGCGAGAGATCCACATGCAGTGGCGATCGATGAAGCCCCCGGTATAATTACGGCCCTGGTAATCGATAGCGCTTTGTACGTAGAAGTCGCATACACCGATGATGCCGCTGGGCGCTAGAAGGGACGAAAGCGAATCGACTACAGAGTGAAATTCAGGGATCATGGAAAGCGAGAAGCTCATGGTGACCAGCTCAGCGCCGCCAGCATCGGCCTTTTCGTCCAAATCCCGTATAATGTGACCCTTCTCGGCGGCCTCTTTCTGTTGTTGAGCGCTGCTGAGGTGTTCATGAAGACGAAATCGGCGAGCATCCTGGCATATGACGTGAACATTCTTCCAGCCGAGCCTTTCGAAACGCTTGCGCGCAACTTCGAGGAGCGAGGGGGATAGATCGACGATGTATACGGCCTCGAAAAACTCGGGGATTGAGATTTCCTTGGACATGGCTTCAATGTTGTAGCCTGTCCCGCCACCAACCTACATTATATGTTAAGTTTGATTGATTTAACATGGTAATGAGAACGCTCTTACATCAACCCATACGGGCTTGCGTGTGAATTGACCGGTGTGTACCTTATGCTTCAACTGGGCAGCAACCAGGCCTAGCATGTCCTCACGACCAGTCAATAGCTTTGCACGCGTCGCATCATATATGCTGGCTTGTGCCGAATAGAAGCTCTCCAACGCATCTTGCTGGTTACCAGTGCCGTCCCCGGTGTGGGGCTTGAGAAAGCAGTTGTACGCAAACTTCAAGTACGCATGCAGCGAATATGGATTTGGCTTGCCGTCCTTGGAGGGCCAGGAAGCAGCTATGAATGTGATGACGAGGAAGACGGCAAGAAAAAAGATGACAATCCCAACCTCGTGCACAGGGTCTTGAGGAAGACCCATGGCAGCGCCAATCATGATTGTATGGAAGACTTGGGGCGCTCGAGTAGAGGGAAGAGAGGAGTTGAACCTGAGGAATTGCAACACAGGACGGGCCTACAGTTGATATCTATCAACATAGCAATTGGGGGGGCTCTAAACATTGGGACTCCACTGGCGCACAGTCTAAGTGAAGATGCCCACCCCTCAATCACAGATACCCCTCCATTGACTCGAGCTTCAAGGCGGGAGCCTATCAGATGGTAAAGTTTGGAAACGAGCCCTGACGACAGAGGACAACAATAGCATAGCGTCAGAGGGTCTTTGGCGCAGACGATCAAAAGGAGCACATAACCATGGGTCGGCATGAGCGGTCATGCAGGGCATCAAGATGCCGAGGGAATAGCCTCTCGCCGTGTGGTGGGGTCATGATCATGGAGATGAGCCTGTAAACGGGGGTTGAGATGCCATGTGCAGCGAGAGCTGTGGTGTTGAGGAACCAGAGTCTGGGGATGGACAATGGTACGTCTCGCGGCCAAGAGCCAATCAGCAGTCCTCATGCCAGCACGCCCAAGTATGGCTCGAGTGGGAGCTCACCAGATCCACGCGAACAACATAAATGATATGCAGTGTCAAAGGGTCCAGCGATCGAGCTTGGATACGAAGTCGCTCTCGTGACCAGGGATCTCCGGTATATGCTCTTGATTGCCGTGGTTCCTATAAGATGCTTTGTTGCGTAGTGAAGCACGGCAGATCGTTCGTCAAGCGGTCGACTACATTGACCGGGCCATACGCTTCACAATGGGTCGGGGCTTGTGAGATGAAGGCCTTGAGATTTGTCTGCTAAGTGATGTCACGAAGACTGCAAGAAACGCATTCCGGTCGTGCGATGTCGAGAAACGGGGTCTATTCAGCTGCGCAAGAGCGAGGTTCTTGTTGTGACTACGGTGTCTGAGGGAGTGAGGGTGTCACACATGGGACAGCCAGATGGTTACGAAGGTGATGCGTGATTCAGGTCCGTCGATATATCTCAGTCAGGCATATCAAGCTCGCAAGAGGTTTGCCAAAGTGAAGATGATGTGGAGTTTATGATATCATGTGACTAGGCGCCGAGACGCATCATGCAGCTAGTACGCATCCGGAATAGCCTTGTCCATTGTTTTGTTTACACTCCACCAGCGACAATTTGCGACAATTCACCGACTGCGACAACGACATTGAATTTCCGCATTATCGCTTACAACATAATACAAGATGGCCGAGCCAATGTCGCCGCTGCCCTCGGCCGCCATAAATACCACAGTCCCTGAAACGCCGGCGGGAGAAGAGACCTGGCACGACCCTCCCAGCTCGCCGTTTGTCGAGTGCGTCGATCAAGAGAACACTATGCAGTCTCTCGATTTGCTCGAGAGGAAGACTGCGCAAAGAGTGGTCTCGCAATCTATCACACCAAGCAGACAGTCGCCCAAGAAGGTGCTGCAACCGATCGAGAATCTTCCTGAACCAGAAGCCGTCCAAGCCACGCCTCGCCCATTCGCGAAAGAACAGTCGCCTGTGAAGCCAACGCCGTCAAGATCGGTATCCAGAAGACGATCACCGGTCAAGCGGTCTGCTTCGCCACCGGCTGAGCAGCTGCGCGACAATGAAGGCCTGACGGTGGCTGCACGAAACTGGGAATACATGCAAGCAGACATCCTAGGCTCCGACGAGATTGACTACGATGAGACTATGGACAATACTTGCTTCAGTACATTTTCAGAGGTCCCGAATGTGGACATGACGGCTTTTTCGAAGATGAGACGCAGCCCGACGAAACAATTGTTCGATCAGGTATGGGCAGAGATCCTCACAATATAGGCTTTCCACTAACCCATGTTTTGCAGTGTTTGTCTACTCCACGACCAGGCTCCCAAAGAAGTCCTGGCACCGTGAGACGACACGGAGAAGGCCGATCGCCCTCACCGACACCGCGTGGTAACAGGTCCCTTGTTATAGATGCGTCAGACACGACCAACCTTTTGTTGGACTTTACCGAGCAAATCCAACAGTTTTCGACGGCAAGATCGCAAATGTCGCCCAACAAGATGTCGCCTGTCAAGTCACAAACGGAGTCGAATCTGCTGCACTACATCAACGGGCAGCGCTCACCGGGTAAAAGCACAAGACCACCCGCGACACCCTCGGGCAACAACCGGAACATCCTAAACTTGCTCGACTTTGAACTTCCCCCACCCGCAACTCCACGCTCACTGCCCACGATTACAGTGCGTGAGCTCGAGTCTGTCAAGTCCAACTTGACTGCACAGATCTCACAGCTTACAGCATCGCTAAGTGGCAAGGACGCGACAATTGAAAGTCTGACCAAGGCACTGAACGACGCAGAGAGGCGTGTGGGTGAAGCAAAGGAGAGTGTACGCGAGGAGCGAAGCGCGAGGGAGCACGCAGAGAACGAAAAGGCAACGTGGGAGAAGAAAGGGCACGAGGTCGAGAACGTACTACGCAGCATCAAGAAGGAGATTATGGAGAGCGAGAAGGAGCGCGAGGAGCTGTTCCAGAAAGTGGAGGCAGCCGAACGACGTGCCGACGAGGCTGAAGCCAAGGCGTCTGATGCACATGCAAAGACCCTAGAGGCCGAGACCAAGCTTGTCGACGCGAGCGTGTTTGTGGCAGCAGACGAGACATCGTCGTCGCCGCGCTACACAGCTGAAGAAGTGCAAAGGCAGATTGACGAAAAGGTCGAGACGCTGTGCCGCGAGCTCCACATGGTCTACAAGAAGAAGCACGAGACGAAGGTGTCGGCGCTCAAGAAGTCATACGAGGCCAAATCGGAGAAGAAGCTTGCTGAACTGCAACGCAAGCTCAGCGAGCAGCAAAAGCAGATTGACGAGCTCCAGGTCGGCAAGGACGCGACGTTCTCAGGGGTGCTGCCGACGGACCTTCCCACGGCGCAGCACGCGGCAGACATGAAGCGGATCGACAGTCAAAAGGCGGAGATTGAGGAGCACAAGGCGCGGCTGGCGGGGGTGTCGGAGGAGATGCGCACGATGCGCGAGGAGCAGAAGAGGCTGATGCAGGAGCTGGAGCAGGAGCGGATCGAGAAGGGCGAGCTCGTGGCGGCGGCGGAACAGCTGATGACGCTGCAGGCGGAGCAGCCGCAGGTGGTGGAGGATTTCCGGAAGAGCGTCAACAGCAAGCCGTCCGGGCTACGGGCGCCGGGCGGGAGCAGGATTGGGAAGATTGGCGCGCCGAGCGGCAGCGGCAAGAGCAGGATGATGAGCAATATTGAGCGGATGGGCGGTGGGATGTAGGCTTGGACTTGAGTGTCGCCCTCCCAATTAGTTCTTTGCTGTGGTGTAGTTCCATGGCGTATTGGTTTCTTTGCTGTTGTGTAGAGGTCATTTCTTGAAAAAGGGGGGTTATTGTCATGTCATGAGCTAGCGAGCTATTCTTTGGTTGTTTTGCTCGCCGAGTGTAGCAGCGCTGTCTATATCATGATGCAGCTTCGCAAGCTTTGTTCAGTCGTATGTGGGACATTATGCACACACGTCCAGCATGAGTTGGACGATATCACGTGGGCAAATATCGCACGGACCCTCGGAGGTCCGCAGCAACCCAGTTACTCACCATAACCCATCTAACCTTCCATCGCGCCCCTGCAAAAAAAAAACACATTCCCATCACCCACACAGCAACAGCACATCCACCATGGCCCGAATACCACAACGCCTCCTGGCGTCTATACCATCATCATCATCATCATCATCACCATCCACCCTCCAGCAAGCAACCGCCCGACTCCCTCCATCCCTCGCAGCCTGCACCCGCTGCAGCACCACCACCACCACCCTCCCCCACGGCCGCCGCCACCTAATGACAGCAAAGTACCCCGACTCCGCGCCCCGGAAAACCGACGACGACGACGACGAGTCTGTCGTTGCAACGCGCTGGGACGGGATGGAGCACATGGGCTCGGAAAAGTCTGTCCGGCGGGCGGGTGAGCCGGCGGTTGAGTTTCGGAGGTGAGGAGATGATGGGACATGGAGGAGGTCTGTGGGCTGACGAAGGGTGTAGGTTTATCAGTGCGAGGGGCAAGGCGCAGAGTGATAGGGCGTTGACGGGTGTGTTTGAGGGGGTGTTCAAGGCGACGGATGGGTCGTGGCGTGGTGTTGCGCTGGATGATTTGGGGGTTAAGTTTCGTGTTCGTGTACACCCAATTCCCCATCTACAGCATCACAGCACAGCATAGCTAACCTAAATCCCCCAAACAGGCAATCAAACAAATCATGCAGCAAACCGGCCGCATCATCCCGGACCCCATCATCCACGAGGTCCGAACCGCGGGCGCGCTCTTCGCACACATGCGCCAGCAGAACACGCAGACACAGACGACGAAGAGCACGAAGACGCAGAACGGCACGGCCAGGGTGGCGGATGTGATGCGCACGCGGGAGCTGGCGGCGAATGTGCATGTGAGCTCGCGGCGGCGAACGATGCAGAGTCGCGAGTCGGCGATTGGGCGGTGGAAGGTGGTGCAGAAGGCGTTGATGGAGAGGCATTTGCCGCTGTATCGGGAGACGCATGATTGGGATGCGGGGCGGGTGAGGGGGCGGAGGGGGTGTGTGTAGGGTGAGTGTGTAGTGGGTGGGGAAGGGGAAGGGGAAGAGTTGTTGTTGTGGTGGTTAGGGGGGAAGGTGTGTTTACGTAGTGTGTTTGATGGGGAGATGGCTTGTGTGGGTGTGGTTGGATGTGTATGATAGATGGATATATGTATATATCAGCCGAGTCAAGCATTCTGTGCGTGTATTTCTTGTGGAATCTCAATGTTATGAATTGATAGATTGGGAAGTCTACGTCTGTCTGGGCGAGTTGCAGCAGTCACGTCGGTCTTGTGTTGTGCTGTCCCATGGTAGTGCAGATGGACAGACGACATAGTAAGACCAACACTGTCTAGGTGTCTGTAGGTCTGCAGTCTGCATCGCACCTCAGGCATATGGATGTTGCTGCCTGAGGTCGGAACCCAAGTCAAATTCTGCCTGAGGCGCTGAGCAAAGCAGATGATTAGACCCTTTAATAATACTAATTAATTACATCGATGGATGGAACGACAGTCGCCTGGGTGCGTGGATGCCTGGTTAATCAGGCCATCAACGCAGACTCTCAGTGTGCTAGACCAGAAAGTAGCCTGTGTGCCTGAGACATCAGGCAATCATCAGGCAACACCCTCCTCCATCACAGCCCTTATCTTCTCCCCCTGCCAGTGTACACTACCGACCTACCTAGCCATTACAGCGACCAAAGGCATACCATCAGAACAGCCCATGTCCGCCAAACACCCGTTCAACCTCTACCCTACCTCTATTCTATTCTAAACACAAGACCAGCCCAGGGAACGAACGGCAAAGTCACTGTAGTGAGGTAGTGCACACGCAAAGCGCTATCTAATTAACCCTCCGTTTCCAGACGGGGTGCAGGTCAGTACTGTAGTTAGTAGTAATTAGTATTAGGCCCGGGATTGTAGTCTATCCCCGAACGAAATCCTTCCCGGGCGGGCATGCGTGCGTGCAGGGCCAGGGGCATAGTTCCGGGCTATTCTGCAATCCTGCGTTTTGAGTCTTGTCTATTGTTGTATTTCTCGCATTGTGAGGGACGGGGCGACGGACGGGGATTTGCGCGGCATCGAATGGGGTGGTGCGATTGATGACAGTGATGATGATGATGATGATGATGATGATGACGATGACGCGGGCTGTGCAGCGTATGTATCGACGGATAGTTTGATGATGGATGGATGGATGGATGAATTGGATAGATATAGACAGATATGGGATGAAGCATAAATCAAGATCGAACCATAAAGTCGTACGATGACGCTTGGGGAAGTCGCCCAAAGCGGACAGCGCCAAGGAGCAGCAGCACGAGACAGCAAAGACGGAAAGGGCAACCAGCACACACGCGACAATAACAACAGCAGCAACAACAACACAAACACAAACACAAAGGGGGGATTTCTGTCTGGGCCGGGAAGGTGCAGAGCCGCCGGGGGGATGAATGACAAGCAGCCAATCACAGCGCTAGCTCGCGTCCCTGATTCGACCTTCGCCTAGTCTTTTTTTTTTCTTTGGGGGGAGGCAATTATTTGTCCTGGGAAGAGAGAGAGAGGTGATAAGATTGTCCGACAGAGAGGGTAGGTAGAGCGTGCTTTGCTTGGACTTTGCGGTTTGGACTGATTGCAGCTGCGTACATACATGTCAGATATCACGGAGTAATGATGGGATGGACGCTGGAGAGTCGGATAGGTTGGTTGAGGGACGACTGAAGGAGCTATGCCCGACTTCGGGATTCACAGTGAGAGTGAGAGTAAGAGAGAGCGGGTAAGAGAATTGTGGTTCAGCCACGCACGCCAGGGGCTGCTAGGGGGAAGAGTCAAACAGGGGGGACAGCAAGAGGCACAGGCACAGGGCACAAATGAATAGGAGGATGTTGTATAGAGAAGAAGATAAGAAATGGATTAATGGATTAATGAGAGAGTCCAGACGTCGACTCCCGACATCCTCGTTGCCCGAAG
This sequence comes from Pseudovirgaria hyperparasitica, assembly GCF_010093815.1. Classification (NCBI taxonomy): domain Eukaryota; kingdom Fungi; phylum Ascomycota; class Dothideomycetes; order Acrospermales; family Acrospermaceae; genus Pseudovirgaria; species Pseudovirgaria hyperparasitica. The sequence continues at coordinate 1,575,877 of NW_022985551.1, forward strand.
CAGCTAAGAATAAATATTTAAATCATTTGTGCTGCTGCATCACTGCCGCCGCCCGCCCTGCACCAAAACACACACACACACACTCACACACACATACACACATCCACACATCCACACAACATACAAAAAGCCTCCGCTGCTAATAATTGCCCAAGCTCGGAACTTACTGCAATCGGATTCGCCGCTGTCAGACCGCAACTTTTGCTACACGGCACTTGCTGCTACAATTTCTGCATATTACTCCTCTCTGCCAACCCTTTCCCCGCCTAGCACACTGCTTTTCCCTCCACTACTACCACCACCACCACCCCTTCACTCTAATCTTCTTCACTCCTCACTCCACCACCTCCCACTCCTCAACTCAACCCCCCAAGAACACTCAACGTCCTCTTTCCAACGCCCTCACATCATGGCCGCCCGCCCGCAGAACATTGGCATCAAGGCCATTGAAATCTACTTTCCCTCGCAGGTCTGTCTGCCCCTCCCTGCGTCCTGTTTTCCCCACCACAACAACAACAATAGCACGAACTGACCTGACTTCTGCCCGCAGTGCGTCGACCAAGCCGAGCTCGAAAAGTTCGATGGCGTCTCTCAGGGCAAATACACCATTGGTCTCGGCCAGACCAAGATGAGCTTCTGCGACGACCGCGAAGGTGCGACTCCCTACTACCTTTGTCCCCCGCAACGACGCGGCACTGACACTGACACTCCTCTTCTACTACAGACATCTACTCCCTCGCCCTCACCACCACCGCCTCGCTGCTCAAGAAGTACAGCATCGACCCCAAGTCCATCGGCCGCCTCGAGGTCGGCACCGAGACGCTGCTGGACAAGTCAAAGTCGGTCAAGTCGGTGCTCATGCAGCTGTTTGAGCCGCACGGCAACACCAACGTCGAGGGCGTCGACACCGTCAACGCCTGCTACGGCGGCACAAACGCCCTCTTCAACTCGATAAACTGGGTCGAGTCGTCCGCCTGGGACGGCCGTGACGCCATTGTCGTTGCGGGCGACATTGCGCTGTACAAGAAGGGCAATGCCCGCCCGACCGGCGGCGCTGGCTGTGTCGCCATGCTCGTCGGCCCAGACGCCCCCATTGTGGCCGACCCGGGTCTGCGTGGCAGCTACATTGTGCATGCCTACGACTTTTACAAGCCCGACCTCACCAGCGAGTACCCCGTCGTCGACGGCCAGTTCTCCATCCGCTGCTACACCGAGGCCGTCGATGCCTGCTACAAGGCCTACAACGGGCGTGAAAAGACGCTCAAGGGCCTGGCGAACGGCCAGGCCAACGGTGCGAACGGACACGCGCCGACCGCACAGCACGAGACCCCGCTCGACCGCTTCGACTACATGGCCTTCCACGCCCCGACCTGCAAGCTCGTCTCCAAGTCGTACGCTCGCATGCTCTACAACGACTACCTCCAGGACCCCTCGAACCCGCTGTTTGCCGAGGTGCCCAAGGAGCTGCGCGACATGGACTACAAGACCTCCGTCACCGACAAGACGGTCGAGAAGACGTTCATGGGCCTGACCAAGAAGCGCTTCGCCGCGCGCGTCCAGCCCGCCACCCTCGTCCCCACCATGTGCGGCAACATGTACACCGCCAGCGTCTACGGCGGCCTCGTCAGCCTGATTGCAAACGTCAGCAGCGCCGATCTGCTCGGCAAGCGCATCGGCATGTTCAGCTACGGCTCCGGCCTGGCCAGCTCGCTCTTTTCCTTCAAGGTCAACGGCGACGTGGCCGCGATGCAGCAGAAGATTGACCTGCACAAGCGCCTCGACGCGCGCCGTGTTGTGGAGCCGCAGGTCTATGACGATGTGAGTGGGCTTGTCTTTCTTGCAGTGTCTTGCAGTGTTTTGCAGTGTTTTGCAGTGTTTTGCAGTGTTTTGCAGTGTTTTGCAGTGTTTTGCAGTGTTTTGCAGTGTTTTGCAGTGTTTTGCAGTTATATTGTATACCCATTTGCGGCGTGTCACGTGCTAACCCTTTGCCCGTCCAGATGTGCAACCTCCGAGAACGTGCTCACCTCAAGAGCAGCTATTCCCCATCCGGCAACGCCGACACCATCGTGCCCGAGACCTACTACCTCACCGAGGTCGACGACATGTTCCGCCGCAAGTACGCCGTCAAGGCATAGTATAGCGGTCTTGAATTCTACCTACCTTTTGCGTTTAGAGAAAATACCCGCCCGTACCTACTTGCTTCCGAAACCCCGCCCCCCTTTTTTGCGCATCTTGTCAGGAGTTTGATATGTTAGACGACGCCTCGATGTGGAAAGAAGCATAGAAGTGACGTTTCTTTGGCTTTTGCTGTGGCCAGCCTGGCGTGGGCTAGGTTGTTGTCAACAAGAGTGAGAGAGAGTAGATGGCTGCCGAAGCGACGGATTTTTACGTTTTTACCTTTTTTTTCCTTTTACTGGCGATACCGGGTGGTACTGGGTTTTAATGGTCATGTGACATGTGGACTGCAAACTGCAAACTGCAGTGCAAAAGACGAAACGTCGGTATATATATTTATATAGCTCGCAGCCTCGCAGCCTCTGAGCCTCGCAGATTCAACACCGCGACGGGTGTCTTTGCGCGAGGGGCGGTCTTCCCCCCGTTAGCCGGCAGTCTGGCACGGGGACAATGAGTAGACTATAGATTTATGCTATTAGTATGATCTTTCTGGCATGGCATGACCTCGCTGCTGTTTTGAAAGAGCCCATCTTCTGTGTGCGCAAGGGACGATGTTATGATGTGTTGTCTCGCGCCCGCCCGGCGGCTTACCGGATTGGGCGTCCCGGGGCTGCTCGACGTACCTACCTAACATGGTATGTAGCATGACCTCTGACCTGCAACGTCCCCGCATTATATTATATATATCGTCTACAACGACGTTCTGTTGTGCCTCTTATAAACGATATACTGCCGTTACCTTGGGGTTCTTAGCACACGAAATTATAATCACCGTTCTGCTGGGTAAGATACAAGGCGGATCCAGACGTTGACTTCGACATTGTTGCAAAGGACACTGCTATAACGACGACATCAACGACAATCACGACGACAATCACGACAATCACGACCACAATCACGACCACAATCACGACCACAATCACGACCACAATCACGACCACAATCACGACCACAATCACGACCACAATCACGTCGACATCAACGACAATCACATCACCCACCACTACCACCACCAACCCCAAAAAATGCCCTCCCAACTCCCCCTCCCCCACCCAATCTCCTCCCTCGACACCCCCTCAATGCTAATCTCCCTCCCCGCCCTCGAATCAAACATCACCTCCCTCTTCTCCCTCCTCGCCGCCTCCCAATCCCCCAACACCAAAAACAAAATCTCCGTCCGCCCCCACCTCAAAACCACCAAATCCCCACACATCGCCCACAGACTCACCCGCGCCGGCGCCCGCGGGTTCTGCGTCGCCAAGGTCTCGGAGGCAGAAGTCATGCTCGACGCGGGTGTGACGGATCTGTTGATTACCACCGAGGTGGTGGGCGAGGTCAAGGTTGCGAGGGTGGTGGAGCTTGTGCGGCGTGTGGAGGGGATCAATCTGGCTCGGGCTCGGGCTCGGGCTCGGGCTCAGGCTCAGAAGGATGGAGAGGAGGAAGGAGAGGAGGGAGATGGAGACGGAGAAGGGGAAGCAAGAATATGCTGCGTGGTAGACTGTCCCGCCGGCGCCGACGCGCTGAACCACGCCCTCGCCCTCGCCTCCCCTTCCCCCCAATCCACGCCTCTAACCCTCGACATCCTCCTCGACATCAACACCGGCACCCACCGCACCGGCCTACCCCCCGGCCTCCCCACCCTCCACCTCGCGCAACACATCCTCACGCAAACCCCGCACCTCCACATCCGCGGCATCCAAGGCTACGAAGGCCACGCACAGCACATCCACCCTGCATCTGCGCGGCGCGCCGCGTGCGAGGAGAGTCTGGCATTGCTTACTGGTACGGCGCGGCTGTTGAGGGGGGAAGGGGTGGATGTGGGCGTGGTGTCGTGTGGGGGCACGGGCACGGTGCGGGTTTGTGCGGAGTGGGTGGATGGCGTGGATGGGGTGACGGGCGTGACGGAGGTGCAGCCGGGGAGCTTTGTGGGCATGGATGCGGATTATTTGGATGTGGTTTGGGGGGGAGGGGCGTGGAATGCGGAGGAGGAGGGGGATGGAAAGGGGGATGGAAAGGGGGGAAAGGGGAATGAGGGTGATGGAAAGGAGGAGGGAAAGGGTGATGGAAAGGAGGAAAAGGAAAAGGAAAAGGAAGAAGAAAACGGCAAATTCAAACCCGCACTATGGATCCTAAGCACAGTCATCAGCGGACCCTGGGACGTCGACGTCGACGACAACGACGACCAGCACCCCGAAACAGGACAGAAACAACCCCCCAACCGTCCCCGCCCCCGCCGCCGCCGCGCAGTAATAGACGCCGGCCTGAAATCACTCACCACCGACAGCGGGCCCGCGCGCGTCTGGCAGCGTCCCGGCGTGACATACGAGCCGCTCGGCGACGAGCACGGCGGACTGACCTGGGACGCGGACAGCGATCCACAGGGCGGATTCGCGTGGGGCGAGCGCGTGCTGCTTGTGCCGAGTCATATCGATCCGACGGTCAATCTGCATGATGTCTTTTATGCTTGTCGGGACGGGCTGGTGGAGGAGGTGTGGCCGGTTGTTGGGAGGGGGATGGTGCAGTGATTACAGGTGGTTCTTTTTTGTTTTTTTTTGTTTTTTTTTGGGGGGAGGGTATGTGGAATGAGGGGTTTAGGGTTTGTGGTTTGTGGTTTGCGGCATGTCGTACAATCATGATACATGATGATGCCTATTTGAGATAGGAGTAGGCTAGTAGCTTGATCTGAGCAGTCTTGTCTCAAATCACCTCAAGCCCAACTCCCCAACACCAACGAAACAAAACAAAAGAAAACACAAGTGTCCATCGTCGGTCCATTGACCCATTCGCACCCTTCTCCGCAAACCCTTTCCCCATTCCAAAGACGCTGTAAACTCCCTTCGCTAACCCTTCCGAGCCGCGTCGCAAACATATCAGACTCACCTCACGTTCCTAGGCCAAAACGCTTCGTACATTCCCCCCCAACCCGGCACACCCGCGCAATCAGCCGCTTATGGCCCTCGTGATCATAGCCCTCGGCGGCGACATACCAGACCGCGCCCGACAACCAAGCAATTCCCGGTTCTCCTTCTCCTCCTCCCTCTCCTCCTTCTTCCGCAACCGCGGTGGTGGCAACGAGCGCTTGGACACGCCCGCGCTCCGTGTAAGTCTTCGTGTCTTCACTTCCGCTTCCGCTTCCGCTTCCACTTTCGCTTTTGCTTTTGCTTTCGCTGTCCCCTGTCGATGTGCCGTCGCCGTCGAACGCGCCGCTGTACCCCGCTTTACAGCCTGTTTCCGGCGTCGCGTCTTCTGCTCCTCGCGCAACACACCAGCAACAGCCACAGCCACAGCCGCTCCTCCATCACCCTGCCCCTTCATCTCAACCAGATGTTCAAACAACCCACGAAGCTGGTCGGGCTTGCTGATATCATAGATGCGTGTCTCGTCATCAATATCGTCGACGGCCAGCTCTCCAGAGGTCAGAAGGTCTGCAAGATCCCGCCCTTTATACGTCAAATTCGCGGTTGGGTGCTGGGCGAGGTCAAACACGATGTTGGGCTTGCATTCGTCGCTGTCAAGCACGACGCATGATGTTTCCATTTTCTTGAAGAAGTCGTCGATGTCGGTGGTGAGGTAGCGGAGGAGGGGACTGATTACGAGACGGGCGAGGGCCGGGTGCTGGGGATTGTGTTAGATGATGAGAAGGCGTTTGAGGAGGGAGAAGGGGAGGATGACTCACGTCGAATGTAATTCCCCCACCATCATCTCTGCCCTGATTGGGCGCGAGGCGAAACGCGCGGCACATGTTTGTCAGTCCGTCGAATTGCCAGTCACGCTCCATGTCGTCGTGTGCTTGTTGTAGGAAAGGGTCAGTGGTGCGCGGATTCCATATCTCCGTCACGCTGGCTACTTTGTCCATGAGAGGGTACATCTCCGGCGGCGTGTGGAAGAATAGATCCAGTAGATATGTAACTATGCTGTAAAGAATAGGCTTGTCGTCATCTAGGTGGAACATCTTTCGTTCGAGCGGACTGACCACTGCAACAACCCTGTCCGCCAGATTATCTGGTATGATATCCTTGAGCTGCGAGAAACTTGTGTATCTTCGGAAAGGCTGAGCAGAAACTACGACCGGGTATTCGAAGTCCTGGGGTAAGCATGTTAGCGAAAGCAAGGCTCACGCAGAGTTGACAAATGAAGTTATGCATATATACATACCAGCATCAGTATTTGCGAATTTTGCTGGCTCTGGATGTTGATACTAAAGTCAAAAACGCGCAGAACATCGGTGATGGCAGATCGGATCATACCGTCGTCGAAGAGGCGTAGACCATATTGCAAGAACGACGGAGTTGCCGAGTCGTGGTTTTTGAGTATCGTGAGGAGGTCGGATTCCTTACAGCCGTTACCGAGTACGCGTGATGACATGGTGAGAGCAGTATAATAGAGTGGACAGTATAGTATGATCAGATCTTTGAGTGGTGGTGTTGAGCAGAAGATGTGTGTGTGTGTGTGTAGGAGAGAAAGAGGAAGAAGGCAAGTTGGGAGCTGAAGTGAAGTGACGCTCAATTACGTCAGCAAGCTCAAACAACCTACCAAACTTGGTGGAATGTTGAGCCAAGGCGCTAACATGTATGAGTCACGTGGTTGGAGTGCCTTCGGGTAAAATCTGCGGCGTGAGTCATGCATGGAAGTGTCACGTGTGTTTTCTTGTCACGCTGATTGGCCATAGAGTATCTATCTGCTCCCAACTCCCAACGCCCTGCTCCCTACTCAATGAGTGTTGACGACAACATACGGTGAATACACACAAAGTTGCCTTCTTCTACTTACTCTCCTCCGCACTGGACACAATTGATCTCTGGTTTACCAGCTTCTGGCCTGATCCCGATTCATGGTAGTCTTCTCCCTTGTCGGACAGCTCACAAGGGAGTCCACAAGCCATGCTGTGCCTCAAGGCAACTAACTTGACTGGCTCCGATAGACTCTTACCTGGTCTTTTGCTTGAGCGGTGCTAGGGTCTCCCAGCCAATACTGTGTGAACAACAAACAGCATATGGCCAGCAATGGAGTTTGTCCGGCGGCAAATAACAGGGTCCAGACCTCGTCGCCATCTTACTGGGTGATGCACAGGCTGAAGCCTGCAGTCTGTGGAGTGAAGTGCAGACTGAGGCCGGCGCGAGAGCTAGCCTTGCAAAACAATGGGATCCAATATTCTGCACAGCCTCCTTCAAGGCAACAGGTAAAACACCAACCATCAGACGGAAGCTAGGTAGCTCCACCCTGGCGCTTACTCGCGCTTGGACACACTACTAGATAGAGCTGCCTTGCCTACCACACATCACCGCTGTTCGTCCTGCCTTGAGTCCTGAGAAGAAAGTTCCCGACAGTCTCTGTGCATCCAGGTAGACAAGTCTTTAGCAACACATACAACATGGATACCGAGCATTCCTCCATGCTTCAACGTGACGAATCTGAGGAAGTCGAAGCTGTCTATTTTCCAAGAGGAGAGCGACGACCTGATGAGCTTCCCCAGGGGCGGTATATTGACCGAACGCTTGAGGCCGATATCACGTGCGCGGAGTCATCTGGACAACCACCGGCTAAGTATCAGAAGCAGAGCGCAGATGAGAAAGCAGCTACAGCAGAAGTCACCCCAAGGAAGTTTTGGACTCCGAGTGAGTGGGCCACCAAGCAATTGGAGTTCTGTCATGTTGTATTCTGTGTCAAGCAAACAGACAGGAGCTTAATCTGTCCCCCCGACTGGGTCGATGATCAGCTATTAGACTATCTGCTTCTAAACATGGAGATAAGTCCAAAAGATGTAAAGCAAGACACAGTCACTGGCACCGGATACCCGAACCGGGTTGCAAGACTGCATGCTAATTACGAGTTGCGGAAGCACTTGCCACCTGGCCGTAACGCTTATTCAGCATTGTCAAGCATCATTCAGAGAAAGAGAAAGAAAGGAGATGAAGATGGGGACGGAGATGAAGAGGAGGACGAGACGGAATCTGAACTCGAATTCGAAATGAGCGACGAGGAACCCACACAAACTGCGTCGCGTTCCGGCCGGAAGAAAGAACGTTACCGGAACGACCTTACGCCCCATGATGTTTTCCCGGACAACTACCCGGAGGACTACGTGCTTGAGCGTCACCAAACTAAGTCGGGCACAACTTCACCCACTCTTAGTCAAGAGGCTAAGGATGAGACTTATGTGGACAACCACATGCGACAGTTCTTGCATGAGTCACTGAATGCAAAATTGGGAGAGCAGTGGCCGGCTAATGATAAATACGTGACCCTGTGAGTACTGCTGCACCGAAAGTGAAGTTTGTCTGTGTTGATTCTTGGGCTTTATTAGTGAGCAGAATCAATATCCTTTCGCGATCTTCGGAAGAAACGTATATACCAAGCCCGACTTCTTTGTCACACGGCGCCCCAACGAACCGTGTCTCGTAGTCGAGGTAGGCATTCGGGCGGTAGTGAAGTGAGATGTTAGACATAGTCTGACTGTGCCCAGAATAAACAGTTGCATCATAGCTATTCAGTTCCAAACCTTCATGGTCAGCTAGTCGCAGAAGCCATCGGAATTGCAACAAACAGATACGCATACCTACATGAACAGGGGCATCGAATCGTTGACCCTATGGAGGTAAGTCAGCTTACCTGTCGAATGTGCCGCAATCTATAATAAATCTAACTGTTTCATAGATAACATTGATATCGTGCGTCCATTTTACTGCCAAGCTCTACAAGGTGTACATTCCGGAGTCCTATCTGGAATGGTCCTCTCGAGCCCGATCATTATCAAGTCGTCCACCAGCACCAGGATATCTAAAGGTCGTGAGGGAGAGTCAGTTGTACGATCTGAAAAGCATGATCGGTTCGTCAGCGATGCTCAATCGAATATTACATATCTTTCCACACCCACAGCCGCAGCCACAGCCACAGCAAACTGCATCCTAGGGAGCGGTCACGAGCCATGATTACGCACACCGGTCCAGCGTTATCGATACAGCAGGCACAATTGGCAACAAGCAGGACCTAGGAATACACGCTGCCCATAGAGCTGGTGTGTCGAACGGAGAACCGGGTTTAAAGGACGGATGGGTATCGGCGAAACAGGTGTCCCTTTCAGGAATATATAGTCCTCAATGTATCTAGCAATTGCCGCTCTCGGAGAAGGATGTGGCTTTGAGGGAGAGTTCCCCCTGTTTTTCAAACACACTCGTTAGACTCCTCCACTTTTACCCAATTACTCGGTTTGACATGATCGCACACACACACATACAACAGCCCATACAACAGCCCATACAACAGCCTACACAACAGCCCATACAACAGCCCATACAACCAACACCCATGCCCAAAACACATCCCTGAAATACAACCAGCAATGTATCCCTGAAATATATCCCTAGAACACATACCTAAAACACAAACTTAAGAACTACCAACCTCCTCCTCCCCCTTCCTCCTCTACCCCTTTAGTACCTCCACCCACCAGCCATGCACACACATACATAGAAATCAAGCCAAACTAGTCAACATACAACACTTATACCCGTGTCCGCTCCTCCTCTAGTATAATCTATAAGGTGCTTTTGTATTCTCTAGGGGGACGGAGTAGTTCTTCTTACTTCTCCTCCTCCTCCTCCTTCTTCTTCTCCTTCTCCTCCTCCTTCTTCTTCTTCTATCCCCTTATTCTCCTCCTCCTCCTCCTCCTCCTCCTCCTTCTCCTTCTTCTCTTCCTCTTTATTCTTCTCCTTTTTGTTCTCTTCCTCCTCCTCCTTCTTCATACTTCTTCTTACTTCTCCTTCTTCTCCCTCCTTCTCCTTCTTCTAATTCTCCTTCTTCTTCTTCTTCTTCTTCTTCTTCTCCTCCCTACCCCTATTCTATTCTGTTCTATTCTATTCTATTCCATCCTATTCGATTATATAGATGAAGAAGAAAGAAACATATTTCAAAACACGCACATGCACATGCACATGCACGCACGCACGCATGCACATACACATGCACGCACGCATGTAAGCATACACGCACGCATGCACACAACACACGCACGCACATATACACACACGCACACGCACACATGCACGCACGCACATACACATACACATACACACGCACGCATATGCACGCACGCACACGCACGCACGCACGCATGCACGCATGTACGCATACTCTACAAGGTAGTAGGAAATGAAACTGTCTTGTAACGGTCTGGTAATTGTCTGATATTGCCTGGAATTCTATCATCTGGCATTCCATCCATCCACGCATCCACGCATCCACGCATCCACGCATCCACGCATCCACGCATCCATCCCTCTATCCATCCATCCATCCATCCATGCATCCACGCATCCATCCCTCTATCCATCCATCCATCCATCCATCCATCCATCCATCCATCCACGCATCCAAGTCTCAATCCAAGAAGCCCAAACAGAAAAGCAGCCATTCAAAAAGCACACGGGCAAATACACAAAGCACACGCCAATCTCCTACAACAACAATCCAGAACGCGAGCAGTGTACTGTACTGTACTGTACTGTACTGTAGATGGTAGTAATCGCATAATGCAGAGTCCATGTATACAAAGCCCCCAGGCCCCAAGGCCCCAAACACCGTGTATGTCTAGTCTAGTATAGTATAGTGTACGTAAGGAAGGAAGGAAAAGGGACGCCGATGGCGACGTCACTACCACTGTGATCACTACCGATACCATATCATAACCACAACACCCACAATGACCACCACCACCACCACCACCACCACCACCACGCCCACAATGACCACAATACCATCACCACACCCACACCCATCACCATCACACCCCTCACCAAAACCCCCTCTCAAAACGCCGGCAAAAACCCACTCTCAATCAAACTCTCACTAGCAACATAACTAAACCCGCCAAACGGATTATTCTCACCCATCCTAACATCCCCATCCACCGCCACACCAGCACCACCACAACCAGCATCCCCACCACCACCACCACCCCCAAACCCCAGCCCCACCCCACAACCAACCGGACTCAAACTCAACCCCACAAACTCCGGATCAAAATTCTCCGCGAGCGCGGGATCCGTAATAACAGGCACAATCGGCGGCACAAGCTCCTTGCGCTCAAGCGCCCGCCAATCAATCCTGCGAAAAAACCGATGCCCCTTAATCGTGCCCAAGTCCCTCGGCATATTCGCGCCGAGGCGCTTCTTCGGATTCTTATTCAACAAGCGGGTGAGAATGTCCTTTGCGTCGAGGCTGAGGAAGTAGGGCAGGTGGGGCTTCGCCTTGAGGATCTTCTCCTGGATCTTGGTGGTGTTGTTGGCGGTGAAGGGGGCGGAGCCGGTCATGAGGTCGACGCCGAGGGCGCCGAGCGACCACCAGTCGACGGCCATGCCGTAGGGGGCTTCGCGGACGACCTCGGGGGCCATGTACTCGATTGTGCCGAGCATGGACTTGCACTCGCTGCCCTCGACCGAGACCTTGGACAGGCCAAAGTCCGTGAGGAGGAGGTGGCCGTCGGCGTCGAGGAGGATGTTTTCGGGCTTGAGGTCGCGGTAGACGACGCCGAGGTTGAAGTGCAGGTGCTCGAGTGCCAGGACCATTTCGGCCATGTAAAAGGCCGACTTTTCCTCGTCGAACATCTTCTCCGCGCTGAGGTGGTGGAAGAGCTCGCCGCCTTGGGCGTATTCGAGAATGAGGTAGAGCTTCTCCTGGTCCTGGAAGGCGTAGTAGAGCTTCACGATGAAGGGGTGGCGGTTCACGCTCTCTAGGATGGCGCGTTCGGATTTGGTGTGCTCGATCAACCGTTTGTGAACGGTCAGGGAAGCTTTGCGAAACTGCTTCTGTGCGTACAGCCGACCGGTCCCACGCTGCCGGACGAGCAAGACTGTACCGTATGCGCCCTTTCCAAGGCAGTTTAGGGGCTCAAAGTCGGCGGCGGTCATCTTGCGCGACATGGTCGGTCGGCGCGAAGCAGCCAGGTCCACAGTTAGTGCAGACTTTGGTGGCTCCGTGGCATCAGGACTCATGAAATCCTCTTCCAGGCCGATTTCATACGTCTCCGTTTCGGTTCGGTCGCTGTCGCTACCGGTCGATATACCACTTTCGGTGCTCATAGTGGTGTTGCTCTCGCATCTCTGCAGCAGTTGTGCAGGAGTCTCCGCACCATTCAAGGCTTGGCTAATACTCAGATGCTCAAGCTGCTGCTTCAGCGCGCTAATGCCAGATGGGCCTGTTTGGGGTCGAAGTGCTGGGCTGTTCGTGATACTCGAGTATGCGGTGCTGGGTCCTATTCTAGGCGTACTCAGCGCCGAGATGTCCGACTCCTCTCCGGCCGAAGCACCGGGGGTGTGGAAGCCTCGTGTAACTGTCGTAGCTGGTGCTCCGGCCTTTGCGTTGCGCTTCTTTTTCTTCTTCTGCTTTGCTGCATTGCGAGCGACTTCTTCGATGTTGATCTTACCAGCTCCTTCAGTCCTCTGAGCGGATGGTGTGCGTAACATCCTCGGTGCCTGTGGGGACATGATGGTGATGGGCGGGGTCCCAGTCTGACGGCGATCCACGACGTCATCCATGGCAAAGTCGTGTAGCGACATTATGATTGTACTGTTGATCGAGTATTCCTTGTAATATACGTGGAGGTATAACGCAGCCAAGTATGTGCAGGTCGTAAATTAAAAGTATAGATAGGTCGGAGTCGGAAATTGCGCTCCAAAGACGTTTTTAGGGTTCCGTAGAAATAAGCTTTCACATCTGCTCGTCCAGTCCCTCGCTTTCCAAGGCCCTGTAGAATACCTGATCTGGGAAATTTGCGGCACCTTAAGAGACAAAGTCCTTGACGCCTGCTTGTGTTCACCGCCGCCCTTTCACTTCTTTCCCACACTTGCTACCAACGTCGGACCTGCCCCAGTATTACCGTCCGCCCTGTTCAAGGCGGACCGTCCGCCAGTAGCCAAAGCAGCGATGCGAAGCTGGCGTCGGTATGCGAGATCTCGAGTGTCAGGACTCGATCAGGGAGAGCAGCACAGGCAACGTCGCGACAGCGAGCAAGTTGGAAGCGTGTGGGAAAAGTCGTGACAGGGCCCATAGATGGTGGTAGTGGTCGATAAGGTGTCTCTTTCAAAGGTCAGGGTGTCTCTGACCGCGCGGTAGTATGTCGTTGTTATCCGGAATGTTGGGGGTGGGAAGGGGTGAAAAGCAGGAAACAAAGTCGGAGAATAATGACTGTCGACCGTCTTAGTCAGGCAACAATTTTCAGCCGCCCTTCGTTCCCCAGACTGAGCCGTATCGGGTTAGCGTGGCAGCCGGACACACCTCGGCTCGGCCCTATCGAGAATGGGAAAGTGTGTACAGTACAAAACGCCATCGCCATCGTCTCTCGCACGTGCTGTAGATCGTCCATCTCTGTCGCCATCTTTATATTTAGCATACACATCAACACTACCATCGATCCTAATCCTTAGTCATCTCGAACCATCATCATCCTTGCCGAACATCATTCAGACAGCAACAGACTGCGTGTTTTGCAACCCAAAAGCTGTGAATGCGCGCACCCAGTCAATGCGCATCCCACTGTCTTGTCTGGCCATGCTTGTGCATATGCACAAAGAGGCAGCATGCGGTTATGTAATGTAATGCAATGCGATGCGATGCGACGTGGGCAAGATCAACGAGTACAGGGATGTAGGAGAAACACGTGCTAGCATGAGATGTGTATATTAGATGATCTATCTCATTCTATAATCAGTCAATCAACGACATGCCATCTGGCCTCCCTTGGGAAACACAATGACTGGTGAACCGAAAACGCCATGCAGTGAAACTCCGAACACGCTAAATGGACTTGAACTGTAATTAGCGTGACAACTGCAGACAATTTTTGCAAAAGCAAAGACCGGAAAGTAGGCGCTCAAACAGTGTGGTATCGCGCTCTACTCTGTCACCTTTCGCACAACGCCGTAAAACCACAAACATGCATAACTCATTAATAACTTCGTGAACGCATTACCGGAATGAAGAACGTAATCAGGCGGGAGGTCTTGGGCCACAGATCGTCAAAGGCCGTGAAATGACAAGCTTCTGTGTCGTTGTATACCGATATCAAGGACGGCTCGCGAATGCTCAGACTTCCTCTTCACAGTCAAAGTCATCATCGACTAGGATACGCACGACTTCATGCTTTTGTACGACCTCTCCTGGGAGGAAGCGGCAAGGGGCAGCGGTGTGCACTCTTGTCTCTTCAATACGAGTCTTGCGTCGCATAAAAGGGAGCTGACAAGCGCCAGCAATGGCGATAAGGGCACTTGCCCACCACGCCAAAGCAGTAAAGTCAAGCTCGCTTCCGTAGCCATAGAGAAGACCTGCGATTGGACTGGCGAGTGTGCGGCATGCAGCGCCAGTGCTGGCAGCCAGACCATTGATCTTGCCAAGATGAGAAGGCGCGGGCGTAGACTCTTTGAGGAGGATGAGAAGAAGGGGGTAGGCGACGATGGAGAACAGGTTTCGGACAGCCAGGCACGCATAGATGCCAGGGTAGAGAAGGTGTTCGGGGAGGATGGAGAGGTAGGGTACAATGACATATGCGATAGGGTGGCCCACAGTGACCGCGATGAAGAGTTGCCAGATACCGAGCCACGAGGCGAGTAGTGGAAAGACAATGGCCTGGATGACAAGAGCAATGAGGCCATTGACACTCATGATGAGGCCAACATCTTGGACGGACAAGCCGAGACCACCAGCCAAGAAGCCGTTGTCAGTCCCAAGCAGAGAACGGTCATCTACGCGCTTGTCTTGGAAGAAGATGGGCAAGAGGTGATCATATGTCATTGAGTGGTAAGTGAAGATACCAAGAGCCACAACGAGCATGACGATTCTCTTGCTAAAGACTTTTGTGTCCGAGGCCGAATGGACAGAGGCAGGCCGTCCATCAGCTTTGACGTGCCAGGTTTCCTCTTGGGAAACATTGACTTGGTCAAACGTACCATACGACTCGGTGGCCAGATTGGCAGCGGCATGGGACATTGCGCCTGATGTTGGCATCAAAGGAGTCTCAGCAGACGTGGTTTGCAAATCAGCTGGTGTGCTCCAGGGCTGCATATCAGGGTGGGTTTCATCAATGAAAAAGAAGCCAGCAAGGATTGAGCCCAAGAGCATCAATGCACAGAGAAGATTCGGCAGGAGGTAGGGAAAGCGCCCGAAAACACCATCAGATGCAAAGACGGATGGGAACATGACAGCAGGTTCAGCAAAATAGCCGCCAATTGACGGACCAACGATAGTTCCCACACTCCACACGAAAGGCATCACAGCATAGGCGCGAGCTGTGTCGCTGTCAGACTCACGTGAGGATATTTGCAATTGATGAGATTTGACAACTTACGTTCATGTTCTGGCTTGTGTACTAATTCACCGACCATAGTCTGGATGACGCCAATGTTTCCATTGAGCATGCCTCCGAGAGCCCTACCGAGAAGAGCGATCCAGAAGTTGGGGGCAAAGCCGACAACAAGCATAGATAGGAGGGTGCCTGCGCAACCGAATAGAAGCACAGGTTTTCGGCCTACACGATCAGAAAGACCGCCCCAGTACATGCCAGTGCATGCTTCGGCGAGGGCAAAAGCCGAGATGAGGAGACCAGCATAGAAGGCGGCATTCTTCTCGTCGGTGACGTGGTAGTGGAGGACGAGCTTCCAGGCGTAGGGGAAGATTGAGGTGAGAGCAACAGGCTCGGCAAGCCTAACAAGCGCTGTAGCAATTGTCAGATAGGCAATCAACATGTGGTTCTTTGTGATGTTCCATTTGATATGTTGTGTAGCAACGTGGGTGGTACAACAACAGCAACAACAAACGCCACACCACAAACAAGCAAGCAATTGACAGCGAAAGGTTGACTCACCTAAGAAGAAGAGCTGTGAGGTAGGAAAGATGTTAGGATCGCGACGAGATCTTGGCTGTTTGGTAAGATTCATAACCGCACGGCCTGGCATTGATCTTACGAAAGATGGCGGCACGCGACAGTGGAGAGAGATGGGTGGTGGTCGCTCTGTCGGCTAAATGCGGCACTAAACCGAGGGCTCTAATGCACGTCTGGACGAGTAAGGTTGCGTATGAAGCGTGAGTGGGGTGGAAGAGAGGAGCAGGTATGGATACAGCGGTCAATTGAAGAGAAGAAGAAGAAGAAGAAGAAGAAGAAGAGGAAAGGAAATTGAAGGTGAAGAAATGGAGTTTGGAGGGAGGAGGAGGAGGAGGAGGAGGACGAAAGTATCGGATTGCCGTTATCAGTCAATTGGTCCCACTAGCGCGCGAAGTCGGTGTCCACAGTGCTGGGATGGTCCGTGCGCGGAGAATCTTCGAGGCACATGCTACATGGTGTGCATGGAGGAGTTTAACAGATGGATGGATGGATGCGACGGGACCATGTTGCATCGACATAATGCCCGAAGAGAAATATATTTGCCGACATATTCCCTCAATAATGCTCTCGAGTGAATTTATGGTGGATGATGATGTTGCGGTGTGCAGTGCGCGGTATAGAGTGCGTGGTATGCACGTGAGGCAAGGTGTGAGTGGCAGGCGGTAAGTAGATACGACTAATACAGTATTAGCTAATAATAACCCATACCGATCTACCTGCAGGGCCACTGACCACTACTCTACTATTACCATGTACTGTACCATAACCCACTACTATACTACTCTACTGTACCATCAGCGGGTCTACGTGACTGGAGCACGCACAGTGGGCCAAACGGGGGCACAGCGGGGGGCGTAGGGGGCGTAGTGGAGAATAGCCGGGCGTACAGTTAGGCAACCTACTACCTACAGTAATTAGCAGCGGCGCCCAAAAAGCTGCACAGATGGTAGGGCATTGGGTGCGTATTGTATGGAATGAAATACGTATAACGTGGTATATCCTGCGATGTGTTCAATAGGTAACATGTGTGCGTACTATGTAGCATGAAGATTCGTAAATATACATCATATAATACGTCGTATGCAGCATGTAGTGTGTATAATAGTGTCACTACTGCTGACTGTTCACTGTTGACATTCCAGCTCGACTGTTTACCGTTGACTGTGCCCCTTCTCACTATGCACTACACTCACCCACCCCCTCTTTGAACCCCTTTCCCATCCCCGCATCCACGTCCACAAGCTCAACGTCACTCGCCCCATCGTCCCGACTCCCTAGATTCGTCGACTTCACCAAAGTCGTGTCGCCGCCGAACCGCTTGCGTTCGCTCGCTCGCTTTGCATATCCATGAGAGTATCCTGAATATCCTTTGCTGCGGCCCGCGCTGTCCAGTAGCCCTGGCGCCACGCGCTTGATCCACGCCCGAAACGACGGTAGGCATGAGCATATCACCGACACAAACGCCTCGATAATGCTCCAGTACGCCGCTGGCACCATGTCATACGTCGGATTCGTCGACGATGCCCACGCCACGAGCGTATGCAGTCGGAGCACCTGCGTCATTGTGACACTGTAGCTGTGTCAGTCTCTTGCTCGCACTCTGCCGACCATCGTCAACTTACAAGAGTCCCACTGCGAAGATGAGCATGATACTAATCTTCTTCCGCGTCCCAACCTTCAGCTTGTACAGCACCGGCATCGGCGTTATGATGATGACCAGATCCAGTGCGAGCACTGTTGCTGCGTGGCTCCATCCGAACGCCCGGTTGTTGATACAACTCCCGGGCCGCCCGTCGCTGCGCCAGCTAGTGTATATGTACGATATCGGGCGACAACTGAAGATCTGCAGCGCAAGATACACTACCGTATGCGTCACATTGATCATTAGAAGGATCATCACTGCCCGTCGTGTCCGCGTTCCTGGGAAGATGCGCAGGTAGAAGAAGAGGAAGGACATGCGCGTGAATCCAATCGAGAAGATGTAGCCTATCTGCCCTACCCACACACTCTGCCGCCCCGTCAGTCATATGAACGCCTAGCAAATTCTGCGCTTCACTTGTACCATACCTTGAGAATCGCTGTAATCGTGTCCGGCGCGAGCGTCCAGATGTCTTTTCCCAGACCCCTCGCACATGAATTGGCCGTTGTAGCGATGACCGGAATGTGTGCAAACTAGAAAACATTCTTCATCAGCCCACGCTCCTTGCCCAATAGCAGCCTGCTCTGTAGTAGAGGGGTGGAGGTATAGAAGAATGATGAACGGAAAGACGGAGGAAGTGGCAAGAACTGGTAGGAATGCAGGAATGAAAGATTGAGAGAAAGCAAAAATCACGCAAATCATACCCATTGCAAGACAACAAACGCCGCCTCAGGCCTTTGCGTCCAGTCACAGACATATGTTCTCACGCCCATGAACAGCGCTGCCAGACCGGCAAACACACCAGTCAGTATAAGCATGGTGTCTCGTCTACTCCGAACTGGCTCGTTGCATAGCGTCGCTGTCACGTTTCTCGACGCTGCAGATAGTCAGCTACAATGAGCGCAAGACGAATGTCTACCTAGACAAGAGTGTCTCCACGTACTTAGAGCATCAACAACACTACATTCCTGCAACACACATTGACCAGTAGTGTTGATCAACTGGCTATCTGCACAAATGCACGGTACGTCTGTAGCAGCACACGACGAGGTCTGCAGCGATTGCACGAGACATTTCATCTACTCGTTATCAGCAACATAGTCGGCGGTCGAGAAGTCGCAGACTTACACCACAATTTGGCAGCGTCTGCTGTGCTGCTGCGAATCCAAACGTCTGCGCAAGCAGAACCACGCCAGCTAAGACGCCTATGGCTTTCATATCGACACCACTACTGAGCAAGTGACTACTTTTATGCTGAAGAGTCTGTTGATTCAGAGTAGAAAGAGCTCAAACCCGGAGCAAGTTGGGTTCAATGGAACATAGGCTTAGGCCGTGGCGACAGGATGGAGAGTTACTCAAAGTGCATCTTGGACTTTGGTCCATCGCGAGCCCCGCTTTATGTAAAGCATTAATTGCCTCTGCTGGCGTTGCGTTGTGTGGTCGCAGCCAGTGGACGGACCGACTGATCTGATGATATTTAACCTCGATTTTGACCTCCCCACCTCCAAGGGTCTGCTGCATTCAGGTTTCACCTTGATCCTTGAGGAAGGAGCCGGAGCCCTACCAGGCACACTTGCCGTTCAACGGTGGGGGCTCTAGGGACTCGGGGACTGGAGGAGTTTAAGTTGAGTAGGCCAATTAGGGGGGGGGGGAGGCATATTGGCATATTGGCATACCGGCATGGATATTGGCAGGTAGTGGAGGTAATTAGGTATTAGGTCTGGACTATGGAGCATTAATTGTTATCGCGCTAAACCAGCCCCGAAGGTATTTCTACCTCTGACTTACCAATTTTGGAAAGCCGCGAGTCATCGCCGAACACGGCTTTTCTTTGGATTGTTTACATGAACGAAAGAGCCAGGTCTGTTGCCGCTCCCATTTGTCCTTCTCTTTGACCGGATCCACCTCTTTCGCACGAATTTTGCCAAGGTTGTAGTGTAGGCAGCAACTCTTTTGAGTCGTTCAGGTCAACGGATCGTACGTGTCAGACGTAGAGCATTCTGTGTGCAACGCCACCAGGTGCAGCTAGAGTAACGCTGTTCCGTAGCGAGTCATCTTTTATCTCTACGAGCAACGCCGTTGCAGCTAGAGTCATTCTATATTCCATGACAGCTGATCTTTGCCGCAGTGGCATGCTACTCAAGTAGTCGTTGCATGAATGAGCATTGAGAATTTCGGACCTGGAACCACAGAAAATCCAAAGTTTATCACTGTCCAGGCGCGTCTGGAGTTGTGGTCTCCGCGTATAGTTCCATCGCGGATCGACCAAAATTATGATTGTTCGTTACCATAAGGCTGTGGCGGACTGGCTGATTGGATCGAACGATGCATGGAGCCCCGTGCTTCTCCGCACCCTGAACCCCCCAGACTTCAGAGTTCCAAACTGCAGGCTGGAATAAGGCTGAAATAGTGGGCCACCAGTCAGACCCGGAGTGACTGTCGACACATGGCGACGCTGGTCTTACAATCTGTTAGCGTGTGCAGATATTTGACCTTTACCGCATATTGGACATTCAAGGGTGTTTGAGTAACAGTTCGAAAATCATCTGCCGCCCACACGAACCGCTACCTTGTCGCCTGACGTTTCCATGTATTGATGCAGCCTGTAGGCGCAGTTGGCGAAGAGTCTCGAGAGATCATTAAGGCGAAAGCCTCGAGAGACCCAACGAAGCGAATATCTCGCGGGTATCAACAAGGTGAAGGTGGTCGGATGAGAGGGCTGACTATTAACATTGTGCAGGGGTGATACTATAGTTCACACGTTGTGTCTGGGGTGGGCCGAGCCACGAAACCCCGCTTCACTATCAGGTCTCAGACCACCTTTTGGCTCTGGCATTTACTAACCTATGGCGGTTCGACTGAATGTTTGATTGCTGTTGTTGACTGATGTCTTTTTGACGTATCCCATGCGGCATAGAATCGGTCAGGCGAGTATTTCCTGTAGTGTCTAGGACCCTTGAGAGAATAGTGGGATAAGTCCTATGCAGAAGATGTCAAGCTCACGTCCGAGTGCGAGACGATCATGCGATTTGAATCCTAGTTCTAGGCGCATTCATTAAGTCGAACGCGGATAATGCTCATCCCTGCCGAAGGGATGGTGACGACTTGGCCTCGTTCTCCACGCCTCATACCCACCGTGCTGAAGCTGGGGAACCCTTTGCATGTCCATCCACATTTCGCAAGGTCGATCTTCGGACACTGGATACCCGGAAGATCTTTCCACTGTCGTTCTTTCTACAAGATCGTGCATGTTGGGCCATTGCATTTCTTACTAAATGGTCCTGTAGCTTCCCAAATTCGTCTCCGTCTCCTTAGCCTTTCCCTCTCCTTTCGCAGCCCTGACGAGCCCCTCAAGCCAGTCCTGGTGACCTAGTAGCATTTTATTAGGTTTCGCGCTTGCCAGCTGCGCGGCTGGCACTCCGCATTGGCTTTCCTGCGTCAAGATTCTAACTCTTTCACCGTCAAGGTCTTCGACAAGCCATGCATGATAGACCTCAACCTTTTCGTCTCTGCTACCATCGAGTACTGCTGACCATGCTATGCGACCGGCCTCTCTCGAGGTTGGATTGACAGATTCGTCGATGAATGGTGGTCCGCATTCTTCCACTGGGCAGGTCAAGACTGGGAAGCCAAAGGTGGAAAATTTAAACGTGTCGCCTTTCTTCAGTATTGGTCCTGAGGATGGAGGCACAATTTTCTCGCAGTTGTAGTAATAAGATGGCCATTTTGAAACGTCAGCCAATTGTTCCCAGATCTGTTTTGCTGTAATTCCTCTTGCAAAGATCTCGTTGCTGACAAAATTATCGGTGGTGCCTGGAAGGTACTTCTCCGGCCAGATGATGGCCGATTGCGTTGCGCGCGACATAGTTCGTTTCCAGTATCACGGCAGCTTTACAGATGATATCTTGGTGGCATGAATGAGAGAACCAGTCGTGCAGGGCTTGTTGAGCTTCGAAGTGGCCGATAAAGCGATTGGTTACACATGACGTCATCCACACGTCTCATACTAAGGGCATATTCATCATCTCCAGGCTCCACGACCAGTGATATCACGTACTCACTCATGCCAGCAACAAAGCATACGTTGTAAGATTGCCAGCAACAAAGCATACGTTGTAAGATGAGGCGTCAGTGGCTCAGTTTGGGTCTTTCGCCATCTTTACTTTCACGTTCACATGCGAGACCAGCGAGACTGTGGCTGAGATGCGCTTGTTATTGTTTACGCGTTGAAGGGAAACCTACACTCTAAAAGGTGATTTGGTCATGGATATTAGGGAGTTGCTGATTGGGACATCGATGGCCTTCTGTTGCATTCCTTATTCCTTACCCTTGCCGCCGTGCACAGGGCAGGATGGTCTCGCTGCGATCTGCCATCTGGCCCGGAACATACCTCAGGAGAAGATTGCATTCCATCAGCCACACTCAGCCACTCAATGACGCATACTTGCCCGCTTTTACCCCCCGGCATGTGCTAGGTGTTCGTTCCTGCTTTGAGCTGCTACCAAATCCGGGGGCTTATATCAACACCCGTCATTGGAACCTTTACCACACATTCCTGTCCCTTTCTCCGTCACCATCTCACTCTTGCACCTCTCCCACTTCATAAGATCCATTCACACAATCTGCACACTGCACATCCATCCTTCATCAAACTCAACGCTTTCATCATGTCTACTGCTGTTCACGTTAAGAACATCTCTAGTCAGACTTCGGAGAAGGAAGTTCGCGATTTCTTCAGCTTCTGGTGAGTCTTTGTCTGGTGGCAACACTGCTTCACTCCCTTCTGACCAAAAACAGTGGCAAGATCTCGACTCTCGCCCTCACCCCCGATGACAACAGCACTCAGTCCGCTCTTGTGACCTTTGAGAAAGAGACTGCTGCCAAGACAGCTCTGCTCCTCGACAACACACAACTTGGTACTTCGCAGGTCAAGGTTGAGAGCGCAGCACCAAATACCACTGCCGGAGAGAAGGCCCCTGCCTCGCCGGAAACAACCAAGGACCATGATGATGTTACTCAAGATGACAAGCCCCGCTCTCGCGTCGTGGCTGAATACCTAGCCCATGGCTACCATATTTCAGACCAAGCCATAGAGCGGGCCCTGGCCATGGATCAACAGCACGGTGTCAGCACCAAGTTCACGAACGCTCTCAAGTCTTTCGATGAACGCTTCAAGGCAACCGAGAAAGCTCAAGCAGTCGATGCCAAATTTGCTGTGTCTGCTCGTGCCAACGCTGGTTGGCAAGGTCTGAGCTCCTACTTTGAGAAAGCTCTTGGCACTCCTACCGGACAGAAGCTTCGTACCTTCTACGAACAGGGCAACAAGCAGGTGCTCGATGTCCATAACGAAGCTCGCCATCTCGCAGATCTCAAGAAGGGCGGGAAGAATGGTACTCCGGAGAAGGTCTCTGGATCGGATCGCACCAAATGCAACTGTGCTGCTGACGGTGGCGTATGCGGATGTGCTCCTAGCGAGTGCGCATGCGCTAGCTGCCCGAAGAACGCAGAGACCGAGAAGGCGTCCACTGAGGCGACCAAGGCATAAGCTACATTTTGTAATGTTCACCGTCTGTTGTGGTTGGCGCGGTGTTGGGGAGAGAAAAATTGTTACTACGATGAGAGCTCGTCAAAGTTGGGAATCGGCGTTTCCACGGTGCTATTTACCTGTACCATAGGATTAAATGCTATACTTAGCTTAGTCACAATCATAGTGTGTGTTTCACACTGATGCAATGAAATAATTTCTATACAGATTGACATATGTAAGAGGGCTACGCGCTACATCACAATAATATGTCTCTTGTTGTATTACTAACTCGTAGCTCCAGGCCACTTCCCGGGATTCGCAGCCGAGGATGACAGCATTTGGCAGTATCGAAAGGCTTCCCATTGGCTGAGACTTCGTTCGACCCTTCTCCGCGCGACCGGAAACCAATTAGCATTAGCACGACTGCTGGCCGAGGCCATCGTCATGAATCAGTGCAGTATATCCTTCGGTTCAAAGCGCAGCGATGCGCATTCGTATACACGATCCTGTAATCTTATAGACCTCCTCCGCTCTATAATTCACTCGAGGTATCATACATATATATCTCTCCCCCCAACAGCCGTAGCTATCTTATCGAGTGCCTTAATCGCCATTGGCCGCCGCACACAATTCGGGTCATAGCTCCTCCCAGCCCACCTGCAGCATTTTCGCCACAATGAATCGCGACAAGCAGAAGCAGTCAAAGCCAAATCAGCTCACCGGGAAAGATATCGCAAAGCACAACTCTAGAGACTCGTGCTGGGTCATTATTCACGGCAAAGCGTACGATGTAACGGAATTCCTGCCAGAGCACCCAGGTGGTCCCAAGATCATTCTGAAGTATGCTGGAAAAGATGCGACTGAGGAGTACGAGCCCATCCACCCGCCTGACACGCTCGACAAGTACCTACCAAAGGAGAAACATCTGGGAGAAGTGAACATGGACACTGTCGAGAAAGAAGAGAAAGAGGTGGATCCAGACGAGGAAGCGAGGCTGGAGAGGGTCAAGACGATGCCAATTCTGGAGCAGTGCTTCAATCTTATGGACTTTGAGGCTGTTGCAAGGCGTGTCATGAAGAAGACCGCCTGGGCATACTATTCCAGTGGCGCTGACGACGAGATCGTGAGTTTTAGGTGTCCATACCGGAGCCCAATCGCTTACTCCTGCAACAGACAATGCGTGAGAACCACTCGGCATACCACAAAATATGGTTCCGCCCGCGCGTCCTCCAGAATGTAAAGAACATCGACTTCTCTACCACGATGCTCGGTACGAAAGTCGACATTCCCTTCTACGTAACCGCTACTGCTCTCGGAAAGCTAGGTCATCCCGAGGGCGAGGTCGTGCTCACACGCGGGGCGAAGAAGCATAATGTCATCCAAATGATCCCGACCCTCGCATCATGCTCCTTCGATGAGATCGTCGACGCTCGTGAAGGCGACCAAGTGCAATGGCTGCAGCTCTACGTCAACGCGGACCGCAAGATCACTGAGAAGATCGTCAAGCACGCCGAGGCACGTGGCTGCAAAGGTCTCTTCATCACTGTCGATGCACCTCAACTTGGTCGCCGCGAGAAAGATATGCGGAGTAAATTCTCGGATGTTGGGTCCAATGTGCAGTCCAGCGGTGGCAGCGACGTAGATCGAAGTCAGGGTGCTGCGCGTGCCATCTCGAGCTTCATCGATCCTGCACTCTGTTGGGACGATATCCCATGGTTCATGAGCATCACCAAGATGCCAATCATCCTCAAGGGCGTGCAGCGTGTGGAAGACGTCATTCGTGCGATCGAAGTCGGCGTCCAGGGCGTCGTACTTTCGAACCACGGCGGTCGCCAGCTCGATTTCGCACGCTCCGGCATCGAAGTTCTTGCCGAGGTGATGCCCGTTTTGCGCGAGCGCGGCTGGGCCGATCGAATCGAGATATTTGTCGACGGTGGTGTACGGCGCGCGACGGACATTATCAAGGCTTTGTGTCTTGGTGCCAAGGGCGTTGGTATTGGGCGGCCGTTTCTATATGCGATGAGTGCGTACGGACTGCCTGGTGTTGACCGTGCGATGCAGCTGCTCAAGGATGAGATGGAGATGAATATGCGGCTGATTGGGTGCTCCAGTGTGGAAGAGCTGAACCCGACGCTTGTCGATACTAGAGGACTGAGTATGCACACGACAAGTGTGCCATCAGATACGCTTGGTCTCAATGTTTATGATCCGCTTGTTGGGCCGAGGGAGTCGAAGTTGTAGATGACTATGATGTTTTAAACGTTTCAGGATTGTAGATAGCTATTTGTACTATATACGCATACGATTTAGAGACCCCGTATCTAGATATTCATGTAGCGTGATCTTATCAGTGTTGTTACAATCACAAATTCCAAGTGATCGGCCAAGTCTATACCCAGTCGCTCCTTAGGTACAAGGTAGTCAGTCGTCAAAAGATTTCCCATCGTAAGGTATTTGGGGTGGTAAGCGCTTCATACTAGTCCCAATAAAGCATAGCCGGCTCTCCTTAGCAGTCTTGTCCACCGTCGGAGATGCTGTATCAATTATCATTATCCATGTCTGGACAGATTGGTCTCCAGTAGGATCCTCTCCATCGTCATGCAGTAATTAGATGTCTGCGTCAGGTAGCCCGCAGGCTCAGGTTGCTTCATATGCGTGCGGCATCTGTGTGTCGGTCATCGGCTCCGGACAATCTGCTTTCAGCCTGGAGAAGCTTGTTATGGCGCCTCTCCGAAAGGTCGCATCATCGACGAGGCTCGTCTTCTAATAGGGGCCCGGACACATCTCACAATCGTAACAAATGGAAGCCAGTGTCAATAGCATGTATCTCTGACACGCATGGTTCATGGCACGCCGTTCCAGACGCCGACATTCTGATCCACGCAGGCGACCTGACAACCCGTGGTGATCTCCCTGCCATGAGAAAATCCATCGAATGGTTAGACAGCCTACCTCATCCACACAAAGTGATCATAGCCGGAAACCACGACTCCTGTCTGGACCAGAACAGCCAATACTACAACAGGGCCATCGCCCACACGATCCGACGGAAATTCACGTACCTCCAGAACACATCGACGGTCATCACAACCAGCTCTGGACGCTCGATCCGGATTTACGGCTCCCCCTTCACGCCAGCTACTCGTAGTTTGAGCATACCCCGGCTGTCCTGTGCATTTAGATATAAGCGCAAACGTGACGTCTGGCGAGGTATAGTTCCCCAGGACACCGACATCCTCGTCACACACGGGCCACCTCACGGCTTCCTCGATAATCTGCGCGGCTGCAAGCATCTCACGCGAGAGCTATACCGGGTATCCCCCCGATTGCACGTTTTTGGGCATTACCATGACGGCAATGGTATGCTGGCGCTGGACTCCTGGTCAGTGGAGAAAGTAGTCAGAAGGGTGTTGGAGATGGATCCAGCCCCGGAACACAAAGTTCTCAGCACACTCAAATCTCTTTTCCAAGTCATGTATTCGTTCCTGCGCATGGTTCGGGGGAGTAGAGCGGGGAACAGCATGCTGCTCGTCAATGCGGCTGTGGGCCCTGGATCAATCGTGCCGTCGACCTCTGAGCTCTTGCAGTTGCATCTGGCTGAACGACAGGAGGCCGACGTATCTGCTAAGGGTGGGGATAAACCGTTATACGGGAGTGCCATTCTAGTGACTATATAGTCATGACCTCGACTTCTATATGTATTGTATCGCCGACAGCCCAAGCATTGGAAGACGGAATAGGTGGGTGGAAAATATAGACACTTGGCAAATACAGGCACAATCTTGTATATCATATCACCTTCAAGCGACTCGCTCCTCATGGTATATGAGAATCTACCCGATAAACAAACTTTTCTACTAGCGATTCATCAGGAGCATATCATGCACTGGTTTGTATCCCGACAGTTTTCATCTCGCGCCGTATATAGGCATACTGTGAGTGATGTCCTCATACTGTTGAGTCTCTTTACCATTCCGTCTTACGCTTGTTCCGTATTGATATCGAGGCAGTGTATCGAAGTTGTCCTTTTAGCTCCTTACGATTTCCAAGCTCAGTCCTTATGAATCTTGCAAATCTAGGTGTTATTGATAGTGGTGATAGAATCTTACCTAGGTTACTAAGATAGATAAATAGACTATGAGTATGTTAGCTATAGAACATCCTTCTTTACCATCCTAAGTTTGCTTACCGTACTATACTAATATACTATTTATTATATAATAGAGTTATTTTAGTCTATCTAATAGAAGATAGAAATATAATAGTAGGGCTCTATATACTGTAAGGACCCAATCATGCGATATAATTAATTAGCTAATTCTTAAATCTCTAGGTCTATTAGTAGCTTACTCTAGATAATTATAATAAATTATTCAAGCCTTAAGAAAGACAAGATTAAGTAATGTATTTATGATTATATACTATTCATAGAGGAGAACAGTAGAAAGACATAAAAATATAATATAGACCTTGAGTACTAGAAAGAATATCCGTCAAGAGATTTAATTAATTAGTGATTGGATGACCTTAGACCCTTTGATTATTGGGTAGCGCCTTGGCAGTGGGCGTGCATTTACCAAGACACGCCGGGCGCCAAAGCTATATATATACTGAGAGTCCCTCCCACAGAGCGTCTTCTCAAGCAAGCCAACCTTCTCTACAACACTTCCGTGTAAGCATTCACCTCTACTTTTCTGCACTCTCGAGACCTAAAAGTGCAATGTCCCTCTTCGCAAATGACAACAGTCTCAGTGCTCTCATCAACAGACCACGTCCAAGCCGATGGGCACTATTCCTCAAAGAACCCTGTGTTTTTATTGCTCGGACGCTCTACAGCTGGCGATATGTTCTTCCTAGCGATCCAATAAATCCAATCACTGTGGTATGCATTTCAGACACGCACAACAGCCAACCACCAGTTCCTGCAGGGGACATACTTATACACGCTGGAGATTTGACCCAAAGCGGCACTCAGGAAGAGCTCGCTGCGGCTATCGAATGGCTGAAGGCCTTACCTCATGCACACAAAATTCTCGTAGGCGGCAACCACGACGCTCTCCTTGATAAATCCTTCACCCGGCACAGATCTGACCGGGTCATGAAAGGGCTTGACTGGGGAGATTTGATATACCTGGAAAGGGAGAGCGTGGTAGTGTCTTGCTCGAATGGGCGACGCATCTCGATATATGGAAGCCCGATGTCGCCGCGTCATGGGAACTGGGCTTTTCAATATCCACGGACGGAAGATATATGGACAAACACTATTCCATCTGATCTAGATATTCTTATCACTCATGGTCCACCGAAAGGCCATCTCGACTGTGGCGGGCTCGGCTGTGCGTTTCTGCTTCGGGAGATCTGGAGAGTAAAACCCAAGCTTCATGTGTTCGGACATGTCCACGAAGGGCATGGCAAGGAATGGATCCCGTACAGTGTTCTTCAGGAGGCATATGAGGCTACGGTTGTGATGCGCGGAGGACTCAGCAACATGATCTGGACGGTCTGGATGTATCTGAGGGTAAGGTTCGCACCGCCTACAAAGTCGAGCACTTTGTTGGTCAATGCAGCACAAGTAGGCGGACTGAGAGATGAGGTTAAGAGGGCTCCCATAGTAGTGCGAATATAAGGGCGCGTCCCTCCGTCAGACAAACAAAACATGTGGTTCATGTACATTGATGTTCTTCTCGAAAAACCATTCGCTGCGAGTAGCCTCATCTGCAGACTGGCCTTCGCTGTCGGGAATGTCTAGTAAGATATCGAGCTTCGGTACGCTGTCCAGCCAAGAGGGCAATTTTTCCAACACCTTGGGCTGTTTCTGTAGTTCATCTAGTTCTTCGTTGGTGATAATGGAAGGTGCATCTCTTGGCAAGCCCCTTTCCGCCAAGTTGTTGAACGCGTAGGCTAGATACCGAGGGAGAACAGCGAGAATAGCGTAGCGCTCTGCATTGCTATCTTTGGGGTCTGGTATCGCCGAAACGGCCCAGTCAGAGTGGTTGTAGAACCACTCAATCTCGCTACGGAGGCCAATATTGTAGTCGAGAACGATATATTCGTACATTCGATACAGGGACGCGAGAGGGCTCACCCCCTGCGTTTTTGCTGGGCGGTGACGGCGCTTCTGAAGGATTGTTCGAACATCATCGGGAAGCTGCGCCGCATTTGTCTTGGTTTTGGGCGTTCTGAGCCAGTGGAATATACGTTCGAGTCGTGCGAAGGGCATGGTTGCTGGAAGGACGGCGCGATCAGAAACTCCTCATGGCTTCGAGCTTCGAGCTCGCCGGGCAGATCACATTTAAGCGCTCTACGGTCATCGGCAATACTTACTTCCGCGCTAAGCTGTATGAGCCACGACACAAACATAGTGAATTGCGGCACAGTTAATATCGTTTCGTTAGCCGCTGAACTGGACGGTACACTGGTGTCGCATTGGATCAAACGTTCTTCATCGTTCGTCTTTCGGACTCTACAATGTACACACCAGAAGCAACATGAGCATGAATTATTAAGATACATCCTATGAGAGCAGGCTGATTAGCCGCTGCGACTATTCTATTTCAAATATGAATGCGGAGTGCTCACAGGTAACTCGACCTCGACGCCGCAATATGTCGAGCTATAAGAGCTTCGTCGTAGTTCCTATGGAGGCTATCATCAATTTCCTTACAACCTTTGTTCATTCCAGAAAACCAATCGAACGTGCTTGTATATCTAGCTATCTCCGAGTTCTATCTGTTTCTTTTCAATCTACGCATCTTATCATCCTTGAACATGGGCTGCAATGTTTCCGTACCGAATCGCGCTCCCAGCCCGAGTCAATTACTAGAGCTAGCCCCTGTGGCACACCCTGGGCAGCAGTCACTTGCTCCCGAGCTCAATCGAGACACACTTGTCAGAGCCCTTGAAAATGTCGCAGCCTATCTCAAGAGCAAAGGCATTAGTATCACTGTCATCGCCGTTGGGGGCGCAGTGAACACCATCTTTTGCCGTACTCGCGGTACTACGCACGATATCGACTTCTTCAATTCAATACTCAAGGACAAGGAGTTCAAGGCTATCATTGAGGCATCTAGCTACGCACGGTCCAAGGACCGGCAGCTTCAAAGCGATTGGTTCAACAACCGGACCGTACTCTTCGTCCCGCGATCTCAGCGAGATGCATTGACACGTCGAGCCATAGCACAAAATGAAGTTGTATTTCAAGCCAAAGGCCTTACAGTACTCGCCGCACCCTGGGACTACGCGATTGCGGCGAAGTTGAACCGGTTGACTGGGTCATCAGGAAGTGGCAAACCCTCGAAGCCTTACGATATGTCTGATGCAGCGACGTACTTGGAACGGTACTTGCGTAGCAAACGTGCCAAGGGTATCACGAAGAGTCAAATCAAGGCATGGGCGAGACTATATGAAACACATTGTTCAGATCAGGTCATTGCCCAGCTCGACGCTGAGTACCAGAAACAGTATAAACTCAAAGTAATCGATATGTCCCGCTGATGAGTCTGCCTTCCTCTGATCAGCGTTGGATCAACCACAATTACGACTAACTTGCGAATTTTGGCAAGTACTAAGAGATATTCTCCAGAGGTACCAGCATGGACGGACGCGAAGTAGAATGTCATCTTACAGGCTAATGGGTAAGGTTTGGTCTCATACTATCTGACTGATGACACTTTATGTACAATTTCGTATATGGGGATGTATTATAGAAATGAGCACGATCAATGGTAGAACCAAACACCTTCGTACCGTGGAAAGACAAGTAACCATCAACCAAGCCGCGCTCCTCCATGCTCGTCTGATTTTCGTACGATTGAAATCGACGATCCTACTTCCCTTGAACATGACGCACAGCTGCACCGCCAGGTGAACTTGTCTTGAACGTTCCCACAGCATGACAATAATCAGAAATACGCAGATAGCCTGCCGGCTCATCGATTGAGTCAAAGCAGACAATAGTGAGTGCTAGGGGGATATTGCAATGAGGATGCTTCAATAGACTCACAGCACAATAGAGGTTGTATCCATATCAGCAATACGCTGGGATACTTGATATATCACATTGTTATTATAGACGGAACATGCAATGCTCCTCGCTCCATTTGCACTGTTCACCGCACCCCGCCCCTGAACAGGTTTGCCAAGCTCACTTCAACAATCAGTGATGCGCATTCACAGATTCACTTCCTTCGGCGACAATAGTAATTGGCTATTGCTTGTCGTTCGCCGATTGCCCTATTGAGCCCTATTGAGCACAATCTTCTCGCTAGGCATCCTACCTGTATATATTCTCGTCGTCGCACTTCCCACTCTCTTCTTTTTCTCTTCTTCAAGCATCTTTCACGCTGCAAATTTTCCCCAAATTTTTGCTGCCTACTTACCAAAGTCCTATCATCAATCTCCTTTATCTCTCTTCAATCCTTCTTCCAACCTTCTCCAACCCTCTTCAACTTTCTTCAACCTCCTTCAAACTTCTTCAACATGGCAAAGAATACTTCTACCCGTGCTGCTGTCGCCAAGAGGCAAGCTTCCGTACCAGTGTCGAGCAGGAAGGCTGGTAAGGCTCCGGCCACAACCAAAAGCTCGTTGGCCAAGCGTGAGTATCCCCTCCTATGTTTCACATGGTTGATCGATTCTAACTGGAATCAGCCTCGGAGCCTGATGTCATGGAAGGCATCGAAGATAGTAGCTCCGGCCTGTCAGATGCCCCAAGCTCTCCTGAAGTTGTCTCCTCCAAGCGCAGGCGCATTGGAGGTGCTGAGGCCAAGAAGCCTGTTGCCAAGTCTACCGGAAAAGCAGTTTCTCGTGATGATCAGGTCGACGATGACACTGCCGAAGCTTCCACCGGATCCAAACGCAAGAGGGGCGCTGGCGCCTCCTCAGCTGACAACGTACCGTCCAAGGCAACCCAGGCCGCAAAGACGTCGAAATCCGCATCTACAGCGCAGAAAGACGCAGTTCCCTCCCCTCCCAATCCCGCCCCCCTTGTCCCTGTCTCCCGCGCCGAGAAGATCCGCAATTCAAGGCTTCTCTTCGACCAGGCTTTTGACATGGAACCACTCATTGCCGCCGCCAGAAATTCTCAGGACTGTCTCAGTGCTGACACCAAACGTGAGTCTCGCCCGTTCAAGCTGGGCCGATACGACGGCACCGTCGACCAAATGACCAGGTTGGCATTCAACCTCAAGTCCACCGATGGCGACATCAAGACCCTCTCCCACCCACCCCCCATGGACTGGACCAACAAGCAAGCAATCACCACGCTGAACAAGTGGTACGTCCAGATCTACTCCCGCACAACCGGCGGCCGGCTCCGCCAAATCGACATCTTCAACGACGAGGAAAAGCTCCTCATCAAGCACGAAGTGCAGAAGAACCGCTCCCTCACAATGAGGGACCTCACCACCTCCATCACAAAGACCCTCAACGACAAGTTCGAGGGCAAGAAGACCGCCACAACCCCGGAAGGCCGCCCCCGCCGCGGCATCACCTCCGTCAACGCCTTCCTCAGCAAGTACCGCGCAGAGTACCAGGCCGCCGCCCCAGTCGCCTCCTCGTCCGCCGCGCCCTCCTCCTCCAGCTCCGCCGCCCGCCGCATCACCGCCTCCCTCCCCCCAGCCCGCGTGCTGCCCAACTTCAAGAAGCACGCTTCCAAGCACGCCTCGCCGCCCTCGACCTCCTCCGCCACGCAGACCGACCCGGCCGCCCTCGCAGCCGACAGCATCGCCCTGCCCGCGCACCACGCCGCCCTCGCGGCCAAGGACGCCCTCATCGCCGCCCTCCAGGCGGACAACGGCCGTCTGCAGACGGACCTCGACCTCGCGCGCGCAAAGGTTGCCGAGAAGGCTGCGCGCGTCCGTGAGCTGCGGCGCGAGGTCCTGGTCAAGGAGACGAGCCTGGAGGGCATGAGGACGTTCCACCGCCGGGAGATGGCGGCGTTGAAGGGCGAGCTGCCGGCGCCCGGGAACGATTTCAGAGACGCGGCGCTGAGGGATGAGGAGGTGGAGGGGTTGGCGGAGATTGTTCCGGAGGAGTTGGTGGAGGAGGAGGAGTTTGTCCGGGAGGAGGTGGTGGAGGAGTGAGGGGAGAGGGGAGGGGGGTCTGGGGTTGGTGGGAGGGGGTGTTGGGGTTGGGGAGGGAGGGGTGGAGATCACAAGAACGCTGCGTCGTTGTAGTATAGTACAATCAACATTGCATTTGCTTTCATCATCTTCTCTACCTGTCTTGCCGTAACTGTGTCTTGGCTATACGTGCGTAATGCTCCCAGACTACGTATGTGGTAAGAAGGACGTCTGCACAAGGGCCATATACGTGATATTCACTCTCTTTGTTTGCAGTTCAGTAGTTCTTTCATATCGATACGTCTAAATACACGGTAAGTAGGAGCATTCAAAGCAATTCTCCCGCGCTATCCATACCATAAAGCAGAGTCCTAGACAGTAATTCAACGACTACTCTCCATACTCGATATAGCATCCATGATATCCATCCAAAGAAGTCACAGCTTAGATTATAGGATATTTCTCTGCCAGTATGGAGCCTATATGTACCAGTCACCTACATACCATCCCCACGAAACAGCATGAGAAGACATAGATGACCTATACACACACGTAAGAGACAAGGAAACCAAGAGACAAAGGAAAAAAGGAGATAAGAGAGAGAATTATAGTGAAAGACGAGCCGCCATGCTCCCCCTTTCATGGCCCAAACCCCACCTCAGACCGTGTGTCGCTGTCTCGGGAGTGTACCCTCACGAGCATCTCCTCCGGAAGCGAGCATCGATTACACCTATACTCGGCAGTGGAAAGGTGCGCAGCCATGGTGCCCAGAAAGACATTTATGATTGAAGCGGACCGGGAAGGGCGCAGACGTGCTGGCTCGGTATGCTGTCGTACATCAGCACACGCCGTAGTAAAGGGAGAAAACGAAGAAGAAGAAGAAGAAGAAGAAGA
Organism: Pseudovirgaria hyperparasitica; assembly: GCF_010093815.1. Lineage (NCBI taxonomy): Eukaryota > Fungi > Ascomycota > Dothideomycetes > Acrospermales > Acrospermaceae > Pseudovirgaria > Pseudovirgaria hyperparasitica. The sequence continues at coordinate 1,610,040 of NW_022985551.1, forward strand.
AGAAGAAGAAGAAGAAGAAGAAGAAGAAGAAGAAGAAGAAGAAGCAAAGGGCGGCGATGCGACATGCGGAGACACATCATAGTTGGGCGAACAAGATCGCGGGGAGGGAGGTTCAGGGTGGGAAAGTGGCAGAACAGGCGAGGAAGGTTGCGGGGAAAGAATGTGTGGAGGAGCAAGTTGCTCCATATCAGAAGCCGGGGCAGTAGGAAGTGCCGCAAGAGCAGCGCTCTCTTCCTTCTCTCGCCTCTTCGCCGCATGTCGTGCCTCGCAGTCTGGGCAGTAGCCATAGATAAGCTCGCGGTCGAAGTCGGCGGCTTTGCAGACTTTGGGCGGAGATGCGGCCGGGCAGCGAACGAGATAGGAGCCGGAGCCGGGTTTGTTGGTGGATTGGTGGCCACAGCCGTATTGCTTGGGGGACTGCAGTTAGTATCGATAATCAGGGGGACGGAGGGAAAACAATATATGGGAAGTGAGCAGGAAGAAGAAAAGCAAGGGACGAAAGAGTGAAAAAGAAAAAAAGGATACTGGGCTCACAATGTAGTGGTATTTGCACATTGAGTGTGCCTTGTCGAGACTGACGTCTCAGAGACCTGGGAAGATTGTGTTCAGGGGCTCTGATTTTCGAAAGTAGTATAACGGTAACGTAGCAGCGGCAATAGCAGCAGTATCAGTCGTGAGCGGTAAGCAGATCCTAGCGTATAATACTTCTAGACACGTTGGGAACGACAGACTTGAGGTATCAAGGAGTGCAGTGCTAAGGTAGAGAGAGAAAGTCTTACTGAGTGGTAGATCCGCACTCTATATACTGAAAGACAGGCAAGACTGCTGTCCTGCGATTTGGAAATGTACCCATCACGTTTCCGTATCTCCTCACCTGTCAAAGGTTAAGATCGAGCAGAAGTGTATGTACGAGGTCGGGAAGTATCTTAAACATAGGTAAATACGCGCGTGATAGAAGCGAGTTGGGGTTCAGAGGCATATATTCACCCTCTCGTGTCCAATATCAAGGGGGTGGAAGTTCGTAAATACGGACTGGATCTGTCACATAGCTATGTAGAGGCACAGGAGCCCAGTGTACGAAGGGCACGAGGTTGGAGGATCTAGGGGAATCGGAGATGACATCAGTCCGTGCGATACTGGACTATCTGGGTGAAGCTCGAGCAGCTCTGTGACGTCGAGTGCCCATGCACAGTGAGGCTTCACAGCGAGAAAGGTGTGCAGTAGGTCTTGTCCTGGATGGATCCCTGGACTTTGACTTCAGCAAACGTTATCGAGGGAACTTATGCTCAACGCCAAACTGACATGAGTGAACGACGTTTAGATTGCTCACGAAAGGGTGAAGTTTCACAGCACAGTAAAACTATGGGCCATCCAAGATCCAGGACACAGCTTTCCCAGATTCCCTAGAACCCCTGTGTCGGAGAAAACAATGTGAACTTTTCACGTATATACAGGGCCTATGAATTCTGATTTTCATCCGGGCGTAGCACTGTCAACCGGACTCAGAATTCAAGACCTTTAGACTGCTTCCGATGGCCCATGAATAAGCTGCTGACTACAATAAGCACTGAAACGTTCCAGGCTTAGTTCAAGCACACATTGTGGCGCCCATTGCTTCTCTTCTTTTATCAACGCTCACCAAGGCACACTGAAACTATAACAACCTTTGACCTTTCGTTAGCAAGATCATGTAATTCAAGGAGGACATTTACTCATGCCTGAAGTTGGTATCCAATCACGTGTGGCGAAATGAGACTTCAAGCTGTACGGTGCCATGATGTGCCTGGGTATATTGCTCTACGAACTTCATCCTTACTATTTTCTTGCCATTCAAAGCTGACTAGATCTAAGGTACCTACCTTCACGTCATACAAATGACTTTTGATGGCGAATGTGAAATTGTATCAATCGCTTTTAGGCGAATAATGTCACTCACTCACGATCGAGATGAACCAGCGAACCCTTCGCGCCTTTCCAATGTTCTTAGCTCGCCATCTTTACCCTGTCTAAATTTTCGCTGAGACGGGTCCAGCTATCAATTTCACTACGACCCAGAATCATCCCACCCTCTACCCAATTCCTAGTGAAGAAGATGAAAGTTATGTCAAGGCTTGTGCGGCCATCCCTTCCTAGTTTTTGGTGATCGCAAAGCACCCCACTCATCTTTCTTCGGTGGCCTAAATAATTTTGTGGGTGCCATCGTCCAATCGCCATCCCATGGTCCAAAGTGTGGAGCCCCCTCTGGCTTCGGGCCATGCTCAGACGTCTCCAGCTCTACAGCGATGTCTTCACTCGCACGGGCCATTGCTATATCTTTGCTGCTCAGCCCTTTCGGGAAGTTTGTAGTCCAAGTCAGGCTCAGGTCGCGGTTGTGGGTAACTTCGATTATAGGGTGGTGGTTTGATTGCTCTGCAAGGGCGGCAATGCGCGTTATGAAGAGGATAGCGCGATGATATGTGGGAAAACGGTAGGTACGATGAAGGGCATGAGAGCTCCAGACAATGTAGCGGGTTTGCTGAAGGAGAGGGTCGAGGTTGCGTCGGACTTCGTCGACAGATTCGGTAGGAGCGACACGTACGCTCTGGAGTTGGTGCTGATATTCGGATATGTTAGTGGAGGTGGTATTCGACACTTCAACATTGTAGCTCGCTGTACTGGACGAGAAGAGGCATGCGGTCGAGGAACGATGGATGATAGGAACGGAGAAGGAGCTGCTCAAGACACGGCTTGTGGGCAATTTGAAACTGCAGATGAGTCAGTATGCTACTGAGTATGACCTGTGATGTGAGACGTACCATGACGGCGTGAGACAACGCCGTGTGGCAAGCATGAATATAGTAAGAAATGTATGAGGCCGGGTATATGACAATATAAATTCCGAGATGCGATGTCCACGGACGGGTCGCAACGTGAGGTCCTCCAATGGAAGATAGAGAAGGTCGGGAGACGTCTACAGCCACTTTAAGCTTAAGCCTTGTAACCCTTGTCAAGCACGAGGATGATGGAGCATGCAAGTGGTTCAGCAGCTAGTCAGTCAGTCAGTCATCCAACTCCTCTAAGCAGACACAGCTTGAGTCAGCCATACAATACACGAATGGCGTCGCTGAGGGATTGGGGAGGAGCGATTTCTGCCAATTCTAGCAGAGTTGCGCCAATTGGGGAACAGTTTGGCCGTATTGAGTGTGAGTGTTGAGGCCGTTCTTCGTGCCGTTAGTGACCTATGTTGTGTTGCATTCCGTTCGGACCAAACTTCCGGACCTCAGAAATGTTTAGTCAGCATATTCCTCGTATCGAGCAGCCAAATTGGGGCAAGAAGTATCTGATATCTACATTGGAGTGAATACTATATTGCTGCACAGGTAGCCTCCAGAGAGTGTATTAACCATTCTATATTCCTCAAGTAACAAATGAGTCTGTCACATATGGTACTAGTCATTATTAACGACCTTCGATATTACACTCCATATCTAATATCAAGAGCCCGGTGTTACTGCGGGGAAGGCTCGGTATTAGGTAATCAGAAACAGAAAACGACGCCAAGCGCGGCCGACCAAGACCCGACTTTGCCGACCCCCAATGGCAAAGTCCCGCCAACACTACAAAAACCCAAGCTGCCCCTCGGATATCAGGAGTAGTCAGCCCTCACCTAAGCAGACATCCCGATACCACCGCCTCAAAGGTAATGTGCTTCCATCTCTCTGGTCGAACCTCTACACTCTCTCGTTATTGCAATATCACTTCGAGTTCTTTCTTCGTCCTTTTGTGAAGCTGTCCGGTTGTTATTCAACACCTTGTCCTCAACAGTGCTACCCTCATGACACCACTACATCTTCACAATAGCTATGACCGTGCGACTGACCATGGCGCCAGTCGCGTACATCGATCGCCGACGAGAGTCTCCCAGTGCTGCGAAGGACCCGACGACCACCATCGACGTAGATCTAAATAGTGACTTCTAGCCTCAAAGAGCCTTTGCCACCATCCAACAACACGTCGGGCGCTTTGCATTGCGACCAAATCGCATCCTCCATCGCGCCGCACATAGCAAGAAGCTGTCAGTTGTGCGCCTCTGACCAGGTCACGGTACAATGCAACACGCTCAGGTAAGCCGAGAGACTCAGAGGCGCCGCATCTATACCAATTTTGTATTCTATGACGAAGCTAAATGCTGACAAATGTGACAGGACCCTAAGCCGACCATAGAAATGAGTACGTCCCATCCCAGCGAACGTCCGAATGTCTCATGTTCCGACGAATGCGATGACTGAGCATTACCGATTACTAACGTCGTCTTTTCCACCGTACATAGGTCTCAGAGAACACCTCCTTGCTGCCGGGGCTGGCCAGCCCACAGCTCCAGTCACACCAGTACACCAAGGTCACGGCATTGGTGTCGGTCACCAAGATCATCATATCGACCCCGCCATTTCGGGATCGGCAGGGTACGGCATGAGTCCAGATGACGATGGACACCTGAGTAGTGAAGGTCGAAAAGGCAGGCGAGAGCTGTCAACATCCAAGCGTGCTGCGCAAAATAGGGCCGCTCAGGTAAAGTCTCCTAAGGCGGTTGCATACCGACATATATAACACATGCTGACAAGCAATTTGTGTAGCGCGCTTTCCGTCAACGCAAAGAGGAGTACATCAAGTCATTGAAAGACCAAGTAAAGGAGTACGAGACACTCGCGGAAACATACAAAGCTGTGCAACAGGAGAACTATCAGCTACGAGACTACATCATCAGTCTCCAGTCCAAGCTACTCGAATCCCAAGGCACCGTACCCCCACCGCCAGATAACGTCGATCTCTCCCGGCCAAACGCTGCACTGGAATCAATCCAGCACTCCGCGCCTTCCGAACCCTCGGCGCCTCCACCATCCACTGCGCCCACCGCTACCATGACACCCGTGGCCATCAACCAGCTGCAGCAAGCAGCCGCGCAGGCATCCGCTCACGACGTGAACAACAACGGTACGCCATACGACTTTTCTAGTAGTTCTTTGTTCCGGCTCGCACAAGGCATGACACCCGCATGAGTAGCGTCGAATATCTATATATATCACACACTTGACAGCGCCTTCACCTTTTTTGCCCTACGCAAACTACCAGTCAGCCCTTCACACAGCATCTCTACGCATAAATCAGCTTTGACTCAAAAAAAGCGCCCATCGCTAACGGCCTCCTCGTAGATTCGAAGCCTCATCATTACGGGGATGCATGAAAAAAATAAACACACACACAAAAATGTAATATGAATCCTCGTCCCCAAAGTTGAGTTCAAAGAAAAAAAACAAAAACAAAAGGATACTTTTTCAGGCTTTGGGCTCAACATGAGGAAGGATTGCGCCGAGAGCTTTACACTTTTTTGTGTCTTTTGGGGGGGGGGGGGGGGAAAGGTGGCGTTGTGCTTGATATATATGATATCTGTCTCGGCGTGCCAAATTCGCTGCTCAAGAGTTGCCCTACCGTGCACGCATGGCGTTTTTTTTCGTTTTAAAAGGGAGGTGGTGTTTTGACTGTTGCATCGACGTGGTCTCCCTTCTTTTTTCCTTTTTCGGTTCGTTGGAAGAATTCGGGGATACATGTCTATTTTAGTTTTCTTTTGGAGGCGGTCTCCTGTATGGCTTGCTGGATGGATGGATGATATGCTTAGCGTAGACCAGGTAGTATAATACTTGGTGTTTCTATGCCATTCCTTTACCAAGATGCATTCCTGTGGTTGCTGATCGACAGAGGACAAGTCCCTGAGGTTCACCATGTGGCTACTACCTACCTATCCATGTACGAAAGTGACGTGGACGATCGTCTAGCTCAGTTGAACATGTCCGCCCGTGAACGGCGAGTTTTTTTTTGGATTTTTCATCTGATCTGATCCGAGTCAGGAAGAAACAAGCAGGTATTAATTCTTGATTCGAAAGTTGAAGGTCTAATTATAATGCTATTCTGATACGGCATGTATGCTCGCCATGTACATAATCAATACCGGTTCTGGCTAGTAATCAGAGTCTACACCCTCCTGGGCTCTATAACGAAGAGAGCTCTCAAAAAACGCCACGCGATGCAAATATGTACTGTACTGTTCCTGAGCCGGTTCCACGCCTTGGTAATGTTCCGGGGGTCACTGTCGGCGTCCGAAACAGTGACCCGGTCCAAGTCAAATTCCCAACAAGAGTATCAAGTCCTGCCCTATTGGGCGAGTCCTGCAGGGGGAAATCTACTGGACCTTCTTCATAGCACGCTGCTTGGCGATCTTGCGCTCGCGGCGTCTCTTTGACGCTTCGGGTCCGCTCTCGGTGTCCATGACGTAGTCCCACCACCTGAAGCTACTCGCATAGTTGCCAATAAACCGCTCATGATGCTCATCATGATGCTCAGCGCCAGCCCAGAATGGCAAAAAGTGGTGCAGACTCCAAGGGAACTCATAACCAGAATGCGCGTCGATTGCCTGGAACAGACGGAACACAATCCACACATACATGGTCAGAATGTGCAGATCCTTAGTGATTGCGCACCACAATATGGGCGAGCCAACCGTGCCGATACCTAGACACATGACTTCGATTGGCGACGCGTATTCTGCGGCAAGACCAAAGGGTGCTGAGTATTGATGGTGAATTTTGTGGATGTATTTGTAGAGCGGGCCCCAGTGCATGGCGCGGTGCGACCAGTAGTGCCAGGCATCTTCCATGACGAAGAATATGCAGATTTGGTAGGCCATTTTGAGCACGGATGGAAAAGGGACGGTGGTGCTCAAGCCCCAGTACTGAGCCGTGGGATGGAAAAGCCTGTATTGAGTCAATAAGCAGTAGACTAGCGGGTCGATATTGGTATACGCACCATATTTGAGGAAGTTCAACAGTGAAGTGACTGAGGAAAACAAGAGCAGCGCATTGCCACTGTTCTTTCGCGGTTGGAATTTTATTCTAATAGCGCATCAGTCTCGCAGTTACGTTTATATGACTGCTGTCGCGTGTGACACATACAGCTTGAATCTTCCAGCGTCTAAAGTATGGGATCAGATCGATGATGATCCAAGGTAAAGATCGACCGAAGTAGATGGCCTCGTGCATCACGAAGCTCATGATTCCCGTCGCGAGGACATCGTTTTGCATGTATGTGTACCAGGCGAGCCACAGCTGCTCGGCGTAGTTAAGGGAGACATGGGCCTTGGAGATCTCTTCGACTTGGACCCAATAGCTGTCTTGAGGTGGCACTACTTGCGAGTGCAAAATATCTGTTGAGTTCCTACAAAGCGCAAAAGTTAGGAGGTGGGACGATTCGGTTATAGCAAGGAGTCGGGTGCAGTACGTACATCTTGTGTGCTGGTCTATCCTGACTGCTGAGAGGATAGGAGCACGAGGCAGCGGGAGATGAAAGGTTATATACAATCAGGAGTAAGAGAGGAATAAAATTAGGCAAAGACCGAGGCGAAGGTGGAAAGTTGCTTGACAGAAAACCACACCATTTAGGGATCCACGGTTGAGCCCCTTCCGAGAGCGGCGAAATTCCCAAATAGGGTGTGGCCAGCCAATGAAAAGAGCTGGACTCCTGCATTACCCACTTTTCCATGCAGTACAGGGTCCCGCCAATCATGCCACCCCCAACCCCGACTCGTTCCGGATCTTGTATAGTCACGTGAGTAAACACTAAAACATGATATTCTCCTGGACCCTGACTCTCCACTATTCACACTCGCCATGGCCGACTATGAGGTCTCACCCGGTGATGACGATGTTACATATGCTGGAGGCGCATTCACAACATGCAAAATTCTGTCCCGCCACTTATACAATCATCTAGCTAACAATAACGAAAACTCAGTCAGATCTCACTAATACCAACATGACGTGCATGACTTTGGAAGTCCTAATCGAACCCGACTCGGGGTCTATATTCCATTCCCATAAAAACGGAGAGTTTCTATATCTGGCACAAACGTCCAACGTTTGCTAAGCTACACCATCGCTGCAACATTGCCTGTACGAAACACAGACAGTGGCATGTCCTTTTGATGGTTCCTATTCGCTGTTCAATCGTCATTCAAATGCTTCCCTTTCTTCCTCAGGCAGCCGATCCCTCAGCCACGCTAAGACAGCCTCCGTTCCCTTGCGGAGCACTTGATAGCCTGGCACTCTAAATGTGTTCCCTTCGACGTTGAGCCCCGTAAGCCGTCCTGCCAGCAATCCGATTCTGGCATCAAGCTTTTCAATGCTGTTGTTGCTCAGATCTACCACCTTTAGCCCTTCTAGAACCTTGGCTTCCACCGTGTCTATAGCATTGTCGGCTACTTGCAAAGCAAACAGGTTGGGAAAAGCAGTCTTTAGCGCCGGCAAGGCACCGTCTAACTTGTTATAAGTAAGATCGAGTGTTTGCAGATTGGGTGCTGAGAGATGCGTTTGCAGGTTTGCTAATGCAGAATTTGTGATTCTGTTTCCTGCAAGCTTAAGGTCGCGTAGGAATGGTAAAGACAACTGCGCCTCCAAGGCTAGAGAGATGTTGTTGTGGGATAAGTTCAGTACTGTGAGAGTGACGGATAACTCCAGAGCTTGGGGTATACACTCAAACTGATTTTGCTGGAGGTTCAGCTGTTTGATATCGTATTTGGTAGCGAAAGCTCCAAACTCTTCCTCTGGAAGCGAACACAAGGACTTCTTTGACAGATCAAGAGTTCCCGATGGCGTCAACTTCCACCCGTTGTCGTGACCTCCACCTTCCGATACCAAGTCAGACTCCAACTCGTCTAAAGTCGATGTCTGCCCTTCAGCGTCCTGAGCTGGTACCAGCTTGGCGCGCAAGTGTTGTTTCAGATCGCTAGTCACCATTGTAAGATACTTGCGCTCTCGGAGTGGGTTGGCGGCAAGTGATATAGTATCAAGGCTCTCCATGAGCGCTATGCGATCATCGACCTTTGAAATGTCGTTGCTCGAAAAGTCTGCCTTTTTAACATTCAAAAGCTCGACGAAGCCTTCTGGTAGATCTTGTAATTTATTCTCGCCCGCTAAGATAGTCACCAGGCTCCTACATCCTGATATGTCTGGAAGTGACGATATTCTGTTTACAGATAGGTCTAGGGTCTGGAGTGCTGAGAGCTGAAGACGTGAGTCAGTCGTCAAACTTGTCAGGGAGTTGCCAGACACATTGAGAGCCTGCAGTGATGTGTTCTCCATCGATCCAGAAATTAAGACGCCTTGGAGGTTGTTCTTCACTGCACTAATCTGCACGATGGGTAGCGCTAGGAGAACCTCCATATCAAGCGATGTAAGTCGATTACTCGTAACATTGAGCACGTGGAGGTTGACGAGTTCACTCATGTCTGCAGGTAGTTCTGTGAGCTGATTACCCTGCAGGTCCAAGTTTTGTAAATTGCTCAATCTGCCAATAGAGTCGGTAGGTAAACTGCCTTGCAAGTCGTTCTCGGCGACTTTTAGCTCCTTCAAGCTCAAGATTTGCCCAATAATCTCAAAGGCCGCAATTTTCAGACGATTACGAGACTAAACATTGTTAAAAAGCATCCTAGCTTGTCATGAAGAAGGGCTACTGGACGTACAAGGTTGAGACTGGTCAATTGCGACATCCGCCGCAGGCCTAGAGGAATGCTCCCCAGCTTGTTCCCATGCAAATCAAGAAATTCGACCCCAGCGAATTGCATGTTTGGCGCATCTTCATCAAGAGATGCAGCCTGTGGATCCACATCCGGAAAAACAAGGTCGGAGATATTCTCAAGATCATTATCGGCAGCGTTAAACCTCACTAGGTCAACAACTTCCCCCCAAGCAATAGAGCTTGATTGATTCGAATCGAATTCATACATCTTCAACACTACCTCGGGGATTTCACTGAGACCCATAGCTGATATGTTCAACCTGCCGTCTGATCGCGCTGCGTCAACGCGTTTTCGAATGACAGCATCACCGCCTTTCGGCATCTGGTTAAATGGATCGTTATCCAACCCAAAGTCAAATTGAGCATTCGCAATGCTATCAGTAGGGGCTGTTTTTGCTGCTACAGCTTTTCGAGCTGCCTTTGCTTTAGCTATCTGATCTCGCAGAGCTGCGGAAGAAGTCGATGCTTTCCGAGCAGAACTATCAGAATCAACCTGCAGCGATTCTTTCTGCACGGGCTTTGTTGTGCGACGCACAGGAGTCGAGGTAGTCGATGGTGCTCGAGACTTATCAAATAGTCCATTAAGACTAGGTCGTGGCTTTAGTGTTGCTAGCGAGTTCGAGGTTCTTGTGCTGCGGACACTCGATGGAGCTTGAACAGAGGACGTATTGCTCGTCCGAGACGGCTGTCTCAAGGTCTGACTAGGCTTCCTTGGGATCGCAGCACTTACGCTTCGCTTCCCTGGGGCAGTCATGGAACCCTTCAGTGCTACATTCTCACTCTTCGCTGATGACGGTGTCGCAGGTAAGCGCGATACACTGGCGGAGAACGCCCCATCACTTGTATCTGGCCTTTTGTTATAGTGACCGAGAGCTGATGAGGAACGCGATGGTGGTCTAAGAGGGCTTTCAGGGCTAAAGATGCTCGATTGCCGCCGTCGAGGTGCCGGTGACGCTGGAACTTGGGAGAGACTTTCTATGGTTCGATCAGATAGCGAAGGTCGTGACTTCTTTGCGGTGGGTTTCTTGTCCTTTGGTGGCGTTTTGTTTGTGAATTCGATGTGGTCGTCTTCTCGAAAACTTGCCCGCGACGATGCTCTCGAGGAAGCCCTAAATCCGTCGAGGGAACCCAATACATCCTCCTGTTGCTGCTGTGCTCTATTCTGACTTGCTATCCTCTGCTGGGACTGCACTCGTGCTTGTCTCGAAGGAGGCCGTCCAATTGGCTTCTTGAATAAGTTGTCATCTTGGCGAGGTGTAGCTCTCGATGTCGCTGTGCTTGTAGTTACGCTTGTCCCACGAGTTAGACCAGAAGTACGGCGGAGACTCGCGGATCCTGTAGGGCTGCTGAATGAGCTCTGGGAGGGTTTTTTGCGCAATGTGTCTACAGACGCAGTAGGTCTTAATCTTGACGGGGTCAAGGAACCGGCCGGAGAAGGTTTCGGGACAGGGAGCTTGGACAGTCTAGGAATGCCCGAAGGTCGTGGCGGAATGTTCGGATCCATGCTTTCAGGATAGGGGCAGCATAACAGGAATTCTCGCTCTTTTTTAGTAATTCCTGGGCCTGAGCCCTTGAAGGAGGCGCGGAGAAGCTCCAAGAATATTCGGAATCAACGACCGATGGATGGTAAGGGGCGCCAGCGCCAGGACCAGTATGCGCTGGGAATGCTTGTTGCCCGCGTAACGCCTTAAGGCACAGATATGTTGATATGGATGTTATTTATGTGGGGCCTGCGTTTGCGGGGAGGCTGGAGCTGGGCTGGGGGACGCACCCACGTAACGCACGCGCTCACTACTAATTACTACTACTACTACTACTACTCTATCTTCGACCCGGTCCGCTGTCCATTATCGTCCCCTCGAACTCGTCTCGAGACTTACACACTTCAATCCCCTATCAAAGACACTATCAACGCGCACTCCGATCATAACAACATCGCATTTCGCATAGCTATTGACGTGGTCTGATTGCTTCAACACACGCCTTCGTGACTAGAAACGCGCTCGCGACGCGACCCCGCGCATCATCTCGCGCATCCAGCTACACCTATCTGCAAGGCCGATACTATCTCTATCGCAACAACTATCAAAGTCCCCTTCCGGTCAGTCTATGCGTACATTTCGACGTGGCACGGGAGACTACTTGCGAGGCCTATAAAGGGCGCCGCAGCCATCATGGACGCTGATAGATTACCGTTTATGGATTCTTCTTTGCCGATGCCTGCAACCGAAGCATCGCATCCAAATCCTCCGCTGGGTCAGCCGGCATTACTCGTGGAGAGAAGCATTTCACCTATTGAGCATTCTGTTGCTGGTATAGGGGTCCCGGTAGCACGATCGGATCGTTCGAAGTATGCATCGCCAGCTCCACCGGCTTCATCTTCCATGACACCTCCGCCATCGACGCAGGTGCCTTCGAGTCGACTTATGGACCGGACTCCCACTCCGCCCACTCCTCAGTTGACTTCCACCCCTCCAGCTACAGGTCATTTCAGTCAACCCGGGCCTGTGAGCGAAGCTGCCGCTGTCACTTTTACCAAGGACCAGATTGCGGACGCCAATCCCGATGAGCTCCGGAGCATGGTGGACGAGCTGGCAGGTGCTTTAAAGGAGGCGCGGATGACGGCTGCGCATCACAAACTACAGTACAACATGTTGTGCCTGGAGAGCGCCGAGTCGCAGAAGCGAATGGCGGTTGAACTGGTCATGGCCCAAAAGGAGAACGAGGTGCTTCAACAGGCGGTCGAGGAACAGCAGCGCGAGCGTTTGGTGTCACCAGTGCACCCACCAGAACCAAGCGTCAATCCCGCTAACGCCATTCTGATTAATGAGCTCAATCGTAGCGTTCAGGCGCTGCAGCACGATAATGCAATGCTCGAAGATATGCTATCTGAGTCAAGGCGAGTTCTCGAGCACCGCGATGGCGAGCTAAAGACTGCTTTAGAAGAAAATGATCGACTGCGAGGGCGCATCCGAAAGAACAGGGAGCATATGAACAGTCTCCTGGAGAACTCACAGGATGGAAGCCCCACTAGAATGCGATCAATTCTGGGCACGCCGGTAACCCCTCGATACAGACCGCAGCCACATCCTTCGATGGGTAATTCACTGAATCGCCGTGATCAGCAACCATTCGAGGCTCTACTCCTGGCTGACAAAGTCCTTAGCCAAGAGACTGCGACAGCTCCGTCGACCCCCACGAAGGCTGGAAACCGGAATCGTTTTTCCCATACTCGAGGAACACATTCCATGTCGTCACTTCCGTCTACACCTCAACGGTCACGAAATCAACCAATGAATGCTGCTCTTCTGAAGACACCGCCAAACCATGCTTCCAATAGTCGCGTTCCAATGTCAGCACCGTCAAATCAACCTTACGGTGCCCAACAAAGGGTACGTCGTGATAGCAGCGCCTCTACCATCACTGCATCCAGTGCGGAAAATGCGTATTCGGATGATGAGGTACCGGAATCTCAAGCAAGTCGAGAGGCGAGCAGTCTTCTGCGCAAAACACCTCACAACTCATTTGAGTCTCTGCAGAACATTGGAGAGCCACATCAACGTAGGATATTCGGACAAGTTACAAAGCCGGGCGTACCAAGATCAGCCGAACAAGAGAAACGCAGACTAAGCGGTAGAGATCCAATCATGACGTCCCCTTCCAAAAAGAGTAAATTCAGCGACAGAGCTGGGCTCGGTATCGGGGGTATCGCGAACCCCCGAGGTTGATGACTTCGTCGACTATGCTATTTGCTGTAGCATCTGTGGTGGATTTGGTGCCTTGGGTTACTAGGAGTTACAGAGGGATGAAGTTACGGCAGTGTTGGAACGGAGTTTTTGAATGCAAGACGGATGTCTGACATAAGATACCTTTGGAAGATAATGTTTCAAAATGATCTATGTCTGTGGATGTCCTCGTCTGGCTTTTATGTTGGAAATACCTCTACTCATTATGACGAGCTTGTACAGTATCTAGTAGTCGCGGTCTGTTGTTTACAAGGCCCTCCCAACATTGAACGAGCTTGAAAGCAGTATATGAATAATGTGTCAAATACAAGATTCTGTACAAATGAATTCGCGAATACGAGTTATGAATCCTGGCGCTGTGCCTGAGGTCCTCCAGATCTATATAATCACGTGATACGTAAATGGCCTTGGCACAAAATTAAGCGAGTGCACGAGAACTTCCCACAATTTGCATCGTGAACTCGCTTCGACAACCCAACCTCTACTAACGACACTCCACAGGTTCTGATCGCCCACAGTCACAATGGTACGCTGAACTCGATCACACGCACGAGTGCACTTTGATGTGGACACTCTTCATCGTCTTATACTAACTCGATTTCCTGTAGGCGATTAAGCACAACCAGCAGATCCCGCACAACCGTATGCTCCGTCCTCACCTCACTACACACAAACCGTCACTGACAGCTCCATAGATTTCCGAAAGGATTGGCAGCGTTATGTGCGCGTGCATTTCGACCAGGTAAATCCCCTCTCAATTCCATGAGAGCAGTGGCGCCTGCAAGCACTGCAATTGCACTTCTTTCGCAAGAGAAAAACACCAATTTCTAACGTCGATCCTTCGTATAGCCCGCTGGCAAGCACCGACGCAGACAAGCTCGTCAGGCAAAGGCTGCTCAGCTCGCCCCTCGCCCAGTCGATAAGCTCCGTCCTGTAGTTCGCTGCCCTACCATCAAGTACAACCGCCGCGTTCGCGCCGGTCGTGGTTTCTCGCTCGCTGAGCTGAAGGTATGGATGTCTGCCGCAGACAAAGGGCGAATTTCTGACCTTATTAGGCCGCTGGTATTCCCCGCAAGCTTGCGCCTACGATTGGTATCTCCGTCGACCCACGCCGCCAGAACCTCTCTGAGGAGAGCCTCAAGGCCAACGTGGAGCGCCTCCAGGAATACAAGAAGCGTCTCATTCTGTTCCCCCGCCGCAACGGCAAGACCAAGTCTGGCGACGCCTCTGCTGAGGACGTGAAGGCCGTCAAGCAGGGCGAGACTATCACTCACTCCAAGTCCATCCTCCCTATCGTTCAAGACAAGGGTATCTCAGAGGGCAAGGTTTCCGACTACAAGTCTACCGAGAATGCTTACAAGACTCTGCGCGCCGCCCGTAGCGATGCTCGCCTGGTGGGCGTGAGAGAAAAGAGGGCGAAGGCCAAGGAGGATGAGGCTGCTGCTGCCAAGAAATAGATGTATCGAAATGAATAAGAAAAGGCTACATGCCATTTCAGTCATGATGGGTACTTCCCAAATATCAAAAAGGCATTCGGACGGCGCTTGGGTTTGCGCTAGTATTGACACTGTGCTAAGAATATATACCCCACAATCAAGGGTTTCTAGGTTCAATGTGTACAAAGCCGTCTAATTCAAAGCTCCGCCTCTGTCTATCTTCATGTCGTTCCACCGTTGACATACCTCCATAGTTTGCTCAGTTCCCTCACAGATCTCCCCCCGTTCGGCGCATCATCTGCACTCATCACCCATCTGATCCCGCCATCTTCCACGTATCTTTCCAAGTCTCCTTCCGGCGTAGGCACACGCGACGGCCTCTCCTCAATCTCCACAATATCATCCAAGAACCCACCCGCCTCCAACTCCCCATCTTCGCGCAACGGGAACATGATATCTAGATAATGCTCATCGAACAGATGCCCGGTCGCGTTCCGGTTGATGAACACTCGCCCAGCATACCTCTGATTCGGCGACTCAGACGTACTGTACTTGACCCCCCATCGCGGCACCAAATCAAACTCATTCATATAATGCTCAATCGTCCGTACGCCCGGCACACGTCTCATTGCCATGACGCCATCGACCTCAGCACCCCTCTCAACACTCAAGTGCGGATCATTAAAGTGACTAGCCGCACTGCCAAAAGTATACACCTCGAGCTTCGCAATCTCATGCGCAGCAAGCTCGACAAACAAGCGATCGAGCGCCAGCGCAGTGATGATGCCGCCCTGCGAATGCGCGACGACGACGACCTTGCGCACGGCATCGTTGCACAGCTGGAGCTTGAGATACTCGTGGGCGGTGCGCACGTCGGTAGTGCTATAGCCCAGACAGCGCTGGAGGATGCACTCGAGCACGTCCATGGGGATGCCGGCGCTGCGGTTATGGACGCCGACGACGGGCCGCTTGAAGCGGCCGGCGAGGCGGTTGAGCGTGAGCTGGAGGCCGCGCGACGAGGTGCCGATGCCGTTGATGTACAGCCAGCGCTCTGCGACGAAGGCGGGAGAGGTGGGCAGGGGGACGGTGCTGTGGAGGACCAGCGGGCCCCACATGGTGTGCTCGAAGAGGTAGACGAGCAGGCAGACGAGGGCGATGTAGAGGCAGAAGACGAGGCCTGGGAGGGCGAGGAAGACGAGGAATGAGAGCGGGATGATGATGACTTCGACGAGTGAGATGATGCTGACGAGGGTGTAGTCGCGGATTTTATGCCATTTTGATGTTGGGGGGACGCCGGGGATGGAGTCTGGACTTCGGATGGGTGTGAGGACCCAGGGCAGATATCGTAGGTTCTTGAACAGAATGGCGATGTCGACGAGGAGGAGGCGGAATGGAGACTTTGTGGCGGCGCGGTCGGTGGTGAGGCGTGCATCAGCGTTGCTCTGATGAGGAATGTATATGACCTTATTCGTATCGTCGTCGTCGTGGTTCATGGTTGAAGTTTAGTAATGCAAAAAGTGCTTTCAGGGTCACAATAGTGATAGATGCGGAGAGTGTTTTTGCATATTTCGGTTTATGTTACGATAAGTTTTGGTGGGTATCTATGAGGTCTCATGAGTGCTTCGCGTGGTCGGTCGTGGTTGCTGTCACGAAGCGAATCCACGTGCCCTTGTCTCAAATTCGCGCCCAGTAAGGATGAGACAGGGAGCTTCCCCAAGCATCAAAAGTATTCGCACAGCTCGTATAACCCGCCAACTCCATCTAGAATTTCGCGGTTGCAACCAGCTCAGGAATTCCACATGGTTTGATTACCCTGCTGGTGTCGTTACTCTAAGAGTAGGCAAACGTGTCAAGTGTCAACCACAGCCTTGCCAGTAAGAGATACGTCTCTCTGGGGACGACGCAGATGTGTACCAAGGTAATGATCTCCAAGGTACCTAGACCCATCAAATTCTATAGGGACTGTAAAGACTTTCTCAATCCCACTCCTCCTTTTCCACAATAGTCCACTCAAAGTCTCCACGGGTGATTTTATCTCCAACACTGTTATTCTCGTCCTGAAACGTTACCACGCAGGGTAAAAATCGTGAACCTAATTTCAACTGTCTGGTCCAATCTCCACTGCGACCCACGAAAGTGCTGTCTTGTGAGTCATCATCCTGGAAAGGATCCGAGTACGGAGACTCCGGACGTCGAGGAGTATAATGCCATCGCTCAACGTTGATCTCATCACCGACTTTCAATAACGCCTGACAGTATTGACCAACTCGAATTATGATACCTCGTATCTTGTGCTCGGTGTTTTCGGTGGTAAGAACTGAGCAGCTTTTCATGCCATCTGTATCGAGTGACAGACAGTCAAGATCTCTCCAAACTTCCTGGTAGTCGGTCATTTCGTTGGTTGCGGGATTCACCATGGCTCCGTATTCGTACGATATGTTGCTGTCTCGCTGTGGATATATGTCGCCTTCATCGACTGGGGGTGTCTCGTCAAATGGCACCTTTGAGTCGATCACATGACGCCACACGCTGTGGTGATACCCTTCATTCAAATCGCTAGGTGGCTCGACCGTATTTGACTCGGTAGTTCCTGAAAAAGCCCACTCGAGGCGGCTCATAGGACTACCTTCATTTGGAAGGTATGGCTCATCCTTCTCTGTCGCTTTGAAAATACGTATGTCGATGAACTGGTGACGCAGCGAGGTTAGAACAAGCGTATGTGTCGGCTCACTCGAAGCATCTTCTCCCTGCACAATGGTTCTTAGCATAGTTATATATTTGCTCTTTGTTGTCCAGGCGATACCCAGCGAATATGGACGCGTTCGGAGATCGATGCCATGTCAGACCGCGTAGTGATAGCAGTAGTATATTATCGATAGCTTACGACAAGTGGCTTTGTAGTC
This sequence comes from Pseudovirgaria hyperparasitica, assembly GCF_010093815.1. Lineage (NCBI taxonomy): Eukaryota > Fungi > Ascomycota > Dothideomycetes > Acrospermales > Acrospermaceae > Pseudovirgaria > Pseudovirgaria hyperparasitica. The sequence goes on from NW_022985551.1 coordinate 1,627,728, forward strand.
AAAATTAGCAAGCAGCGTGCACGTAGAAACTTGCCAGTATGGAATGTGATGCAGGGGTTCATGCAACTGCTTTGTTGATCACCGGCTAATTATCCATTCATGCTAGGTACGCGCTAGAGCTATAGGGCGCTAACCCAATCCGTTACTTACATACTCTGGGTGGGTACTTTATCTTACTTATCTCTTTCACTTTAAAATCTATAAGAATTCCCTAGGTCTATAGAAACGTCTATAAATGTGATATATAGTTTTAAGTTCATAGATACTCTAGTTTAGTCTATGACATGAAAGTAAACATCTTGGACTATCTCTCTAGGGTATGTCTCCTTCGCTACATGATTTGTTTTCATTCGTAAATCTATGTGATTATTTCAGGCTTGTAGATTTCTTATGTTCGTAGAACTCTCTTGTGTCTACTTTTTATATTCTCATATTCTTAGATATAAGTCTACATATCTCTAAAGAGCTCTAGTAGGAAGATAGCGAGAAGACGAGTACACGTGTACAACTGCTAGGGGTATTAGGTTATAGACAAGTGAGGGACTATAGACTTGGTTCGCCTAAAGTCGTTGTGTTAGAGTCTGAACCCGGATATGGATTATTTCCACTTGGAAAGTCAACACTGTCTCGTCATACAATGAAGAGTGATGGTACGAGGCTCCCTGTGAGTGCTCGCGAGAGTATATCAACTCATACATGGGCTCTGTGGAGAGATTTTATGCTGCTCTCTGGTCTGTAGACTCTATACAGAACATCAACATGTGTAAGACACAAAATCAAACAAAGGACATGCATGTGTCCACTCAGACGAATGACGCATTTTTATTCAATTCCTTAGTACGGATCTACTATTTTGATGAAGGGCTCATCCCTCCTTTTGACATCGTCGCTCCCAGTGTATTCTCACTATTCGCTTGAATCAGGAGATATCGATAACCTCGATCATGATATCACAACCTTAAGATTCATCTCTTATATTCCCCTTAATGCTTCTTTCGAAGTTTCTCGTCTCTCAGGGTTGCAAAAGCCTCATTGATTGCCTGAGTACGTGCAGTCGCGACTTTCTCATTACCGTGATCTTTGTCTGGATGATATTTGACACTCAGGTCCTTCCACGCCTTGCGAATCTCTGCATAAGTGGCATTTGATGACACCTTGAGTACCTCGCGCGGGCTAAGCGTACCCTCCGTGAGCTTCTCGAGCCAGGTCTTTGGCTTTGGCCTGTGAGAGACAGCTGTACGGACCCGCTTTGGGCGAGAGTTGAATGGGGCATTTGACTTCATCGATGGCTTCCTTAACCCGTACAGAGGTGGGAGCGTTCCGCGTTTGTTCCCTCCATAACGAGCCCTGTATTCATAGGCCTTCATGTTGTGAAAGTCGAGTTCTGCCGTAGCTGCCTTCCCATATCGGGCTTCAAACGTCGTGCGGTATGAGGATGCAGCCGACTCTCGGCATTTCCCGTTGCCTCTCTTCCTAGTGGTCCTACCTGCCTTGGTCTGCCGATCTGTAGCATCCTGCCATCAAAATTAGATCACTGTGACTACTGCAGAACAGATGTGCCCTCTCTGTTCTGGAGAACCTTACCTCAGGTGCTTTGCTTTCACTTAAAGGAGGCATGCTATGTGTAGTCTGGTGATCTGCTACCAAAGGCACTGTTGCATAGTTATGCTCGGTACTAAGAATTCTCGACGCCGGTGAAGTATTGTCACATGGATCCAGAGAGGTGTCCGGGACGCGTGGCTCGTATCCATACGGAAAGTGCTGAAACCTTTGCGGGTCTACAGGCAATGGATGAAACATAAGCGACTGTATGGATAGCGGTTGTTCAACGTCTGTACGTCCATATACTGGTGAGAACATATTGAGTTCTTCAGTCGAATGACTTCGGGCTTGAGAGAAGGGATCACTCGTGTAGCTTGGTTGACCGTATGCTGAAGGGAAGAAACTGGTGGTCGCAGTCGTTGGAGTCGGTGGCATGGTGAATTGGTTGCTACCGTAGTTGGCTTGATCATACGATAGAGGGAAGAAGCTGGAATTCGCAGTCATTGGGGTTGGTGGCCCCAGGTAGTCATGCCTCCCATAGCGTGTTCCATCATACGGTAAAGGAAAGAAGCTCGAAGTCCCGGTTGTGGGCGTTGGCGGCACCGAAAATATATGGCTCCCAGAATTGAGTGCCGTAGAGCTTGATGGTACAGATGAATGATGTATACCCTCTACGTTACCCGATAGTCCGGTATCATAGCAAGCCTGGCACGTGTGAGCAACTCCTTTTAGATGATGATCAGGCGCCATATTAACGTACCATTGGAGATGGAAGGCTGGCTGACCAATTGGACTGGAGTAGTCCCGGTAGCTGTTCACAGCGCTCGCTTTCCCACACTTCTGGCTTCATGCCCGTCGACGAATCAGACGAGCCGGCTGTTGAAGTGAAGCTAGGCAATGCAGCGTTGCTGGGGAGAAGGCGCTCCAGGTCTGCTAAAGATTCGTCATGGTCTGTCAGATATGGGCTTGAAAGTTGGAATTCAAAGTCCATGTCAGTGTACGGCTCCAATGGCTCGAGCTCGGGGAGGAACATGTAGTTTTCGTCCTTTGTCTGTTGAGGTTGAATGTACTGACGGTAATTTCCATAATCATCAAAGGCCATGATTGATTGATTGATGTTCTTGAAGTAGTAGCTTCGAGACGAAGACGTATCGATGAACATGGGCCGGCTGAAGATAGGACGAATGCTCAAACGTACGTTTGACTTCGGTCGGTGAGTATCAATCTTAGCAAGATATATACAAGAAGCATTATGTAATGATATTACTGGATCCGTGAAAGTGTGAGCCTGACCTGACGCTAGTGGGTGAATGAGACTGGTCACCTTGTCAGCGGAGCTGTGGATCCATTCCGCTCTAGGATAAAAGATCTGTGAATAGCACTGTTTTGAATTGCCTAAGTGAAGCAAGGTTTCACTGCTGGACAGTGCTCAAGCTGTATCTGCCCGGAACATGATAAGCGATAGGATGTATTTTGGGAGGCCAGGGTAGATGGACCATTTCTTGGAATACAAACATCGCAGTCATGGGGATGCTCCTTGAGATGCGCTCCCGCGGCTCTGTAACCGCTGTGTAATTATATGCCTATCGTCAGTGGCTTCTGTGAGCTTTGTAAGTCAGATATCACTGTGAAGCGGAATATGTATAAAGCGACGTGTGATATTTTTGCCGTTGCAAGATGGAAAAGCGATCGTGGTACAAAGAGCGTGACTTTAGTATATGAAGTGGCATCGTAAGGCAACAACAATTGCTTCTGCATTCGATAAGGCGCCAAAATGAGGCAGCAACGGCTGCCTGCAGAAGTCTATCCAATTGCCAGTTGACCGGTACACCTTTCCCCACCGTCCCATGGCTCTCAATGGGATTTCTTTTTCTTTTGGAGGAATTCATTGGTATCCATATACTGGACCGTTACACCTAGCTCTTTCGATTTCTACTCACCGCGATCTAGACACGTTATTGGCAAAACGTCCCGTCACAGTTGCTATACATACATAAAACACTCTTCGTTTGCAGACTATCGCCTGCCTTGCACTCAACGGGCGACACCTGGCTGTGACTTCGTCAGGCGCCCTGTCACACTATCGCAAACATCATTATCTTCGTTGATGTTCTGCTGAGTGTGAAGGACGTTCCTACGTGAGCTGCACACGCCGTTGTCTTCATATCCCCCTCTCACCTTTCCACCTTAAAGCCACAGTCTTCATCTCTAGCATCGCTCGAGCGCACAAGTTCATCTCTCTGGCGAACATCTTCGGGTTCAACTCCGAGCTCTTACATCCCCTTGCCATGTCAACACGAAGACACACCGTGCCGACGACATCCAGACCGAAAACACCAGAGCCGGACGGCTTCGAAGAGCTGGACTTATCCTCCGAGACGGAATGGGATGAGGCAAACGTCAAAGCTGAAGAGATTATTCCAGCAGACCCCGTAAGTTTGGCTCCATATACCTATCTCGCATGCACCCTCCCTTCCGCCGGTATCTAACACAGACCATCAGGTAACCCCATGGACCAACGCCCTGCAGCACTCCCGCGCTGCCGCCGGTAACATCTTGAACGCAAGCACAAAGTTCACTCGCGACATATACCGCTCAGGCATGGGTAGCGCCGCCGTCGCCGTTGCCGCAGCTGCCTACGCAACAGCCACAAAACAGCGCCCGCCCAGACGCATCCGCAGACCACGCAGTGTCGCCGAGAAAGCTGAAGATGCTGTTTCAAGCTCATCTCTGGCCCGCTTACATTCCGAAAGTTCGGGTCTGACGCGTGGACAAATGCTTGAGCGTGTCCCTATTGCTGTCATGGGCGCGGACATCGACGGGCCAGATTGGAACACTATGCAGACACGTCCGCCGCCACGTCAGACAGGAGCGGGTAATCGCATAATCGTTGGGCCTGCACAACGCAAGCCTGGTGCATTAGCGGATGGCCCTGTAATGTTGCAAAGCCCAGCAACAACCCCACCATTTTCGTATTCGAGCTCGCCGTACAGTACAAATGGACAAGAAAGAGCTGTAGACGAGCAGTTCGAGTCGACATCATTTCCCTTTGCTTTTGAGGACGACGAGGCTGACGCGGACGACGAGGACCGTGCGTCTGAGGAAGATGAATTCGTGGTGAATAAGGAGGTATATGACGATGCGTAAGAGTCCTGACCAAGTCTGAGGATACGATGCTTATGCGCACTAAGATATGCACAGTATCATGGCCGAAGATATAGATGAGCGGAGTCAACTGAAGCGTGTTGTGTTCGATTTCTTAAAGTCAGCTCCGATCGCTATAACAAGACAAAGTAGCAGCGTATTGTCCATGCCTCCGTCTATTCGTTCATGGTAAGAAACTTCTGAAATGACGGATAGGACAGAACATGGCCTGTTAGACTGCTGAAGTTGTTATCATTGTTAAACCAGGCACCTGGTCAGGACATCTGGTGTTGAAAGGATGTACAACAATTTGTGGATATGGTATGGGTTTTTTGGATATGGAGCTTGCTTATACGTAGTATTTTGTCAGCGTGAGTTCATATGTATAAATCACAGAACGAACATACTCGGCTCTTTTAGAGAAGTAGGGTAAATTCAGAGCAGCCAAGCAAAGTTACGCTACCTCATCCATAACCAAAGATAATGAAATGGCGGCATACCAAATTGCCCTTATTTCTTTCGTCTACTTCTCGTCGACTGTGCAGGCGACTTCGTCTCATCAACACCGACCAACTCTGGGCTGTTCGATCGCGACCTTTCTGGCTCATGCACCTCCTCTTCTACGTGATCATCTCCCAGTACCGGCGCTGCAGAAGCAATCTGTTCCACAAGTTTCTTTGCCTCGTTTTCCACGCCATTCCATGCTCCGCACCCACTGCACTTCCAGCGTCCAAGCTCCTCCAAACGCTTCACGCCCGGCGGCGCCAGCCCATTGACCAGTCTGCATTGTGAACAGAGCATCGCAAGCCTATTCGAGGTCTTATTCTCATCTTCACCGAGAAGTACGTCGAGAATGCGGTCGTACCATTGTGGTTCCTGTGTATACTGTGTTGGGGTAGAGAATGCGTTTGGTGCGAATTCAGCGCCGGGGGAGTACTGGGCGGCAAGGAATCGGGGTGTAGAGCCTACAGGACTTGCTGGGGGTCCCAGTGCGCGCGAGGTGAGAGCGGGAGACGGGCCTTGAGGGATGTTTGCTGTGTTTGGTGGGCCGCGAGGTATGTTCGCCGTTGCGGGAGGGGGCATGTTTGTGCGCTGAGGCTGGGGTTGTTGATGCGAACTGCGGGATTGTTGGGGGTCCTGTTTGCCCTGCTGTTGTTGCTGTGGATTCTGTTTGCCAGGCTGTTTTGGCGAAGAGCTGGAGCCGTATTTGTCAAGTAGCTGCTGAGTGGAATTGTATTTTGTGGCGGTCTTGAGCTTTTCGATTGTAGCGTCGCGGTCCTTGTTGAGACTGTCTAGGTATTCTTGCGTGCTGCGGATGCGGTAGTCGTAGTATAGTGTCAGGGCTTTGCGGACGCCGTAGATTCTGAGTGTGGTGTCAGTCCGAGGCCAGCTCTATGTTTCTTGCTGGTGAAGCTTACAAAACTGGCGCCCCAGCGAGCCCGGTGACTTCGTAAGCTGTCCAATTTTGCCATCCCGTCACGAGTGTCAATATGAGAGCGGCGATTAGATATGCGAAGCCTGTATAAAGCGTCCAAAGCACCTTCATCCGTCGTGAGCTTTGCCGTAGGCGGTCATTGCGGGCGCCGGTCTTCTGAATCTTCGTCGCAAGGTTCGAGAGAGTCTTCTCAAAATCAGCGGCGGAGGCCTCGCCCTATATAATTGAAATCAGCATTGTTATGAGGAACTCAATTCTGGAGCTGTGCGGAGCTCGAGCCGGAAGTAGGTGATGTATACTAACATACCTTGAAAGGCCACAGGGATACCATGGCAGAGGACGTTTCGGGCCAAGAGAAAGCGGGTGGTGAGGATGTGCAGACTATAAGGCCATCGGTCCGTCCGAAATACTACACGAACGGGGGTCAGTGGTCGAATCTGTTTTCCTGGTTGTTTCGTTGTTCGCTGCCTTCACCAAGTGCACTTGACGTTCTGACGCACGGACACCTCAGGTAACATCCATTGAATCTTTTGTAGTCACCGCTGCGCAGCAGTCAAATAACAACTTTCTCATTTCACATAGAAAAACTTTGTATCCTACGTCGCGGTGTATATGTCACGCGAAATGGCTCTCGCTGCTTATCGTCATGTCCTTCGTAGCGCCATGATTGCTTTTAAGAGTGGGTTGCTGGTCCTATCGCATGCTCTTCATCTACTAACAACGTTCAATAGATGATACAACCATGCTCAGCGCGGCGCGCAATCAAGCCCGCACGGCATTCGAATCGAATCGCCATCTCTCACCAGGTACACCAGAATTTGCGGAACAAGTCGAGCACGCAGAGGGAGTTGCACAAATACTACGACAGAACGTTGTACAAGGGAAGCAAGAAGAAGATGGCAGATACAGTGAGTATTGATTTACTCTCATTCAGCTTGATAGTGAAACTGAACCCCACCAGAACTAGGAATACATGAGCATACTGAGCGAGGAGACAATGAGTCTATAAAGATGCCACGCGTCCAAGATGTTAAGATGCCTCGCGGCAAGACCAATCGTCCGCAAACTAATTTAAGTGGGAAACCCAGTTTCTCGTAAGAAATTCGCCTTTGAACTCCATACGTGCTTTGTGCATTCGGCCATGCTTTTGGTATTCCGTAACGCCGCCCATGCAGTGCCCTAGTGAAAACGATTGCCATTCAATTCCCTGCCAGACTGGCGTAATTAGCCTCATCATCCTGTCCTGGCGGCGCTGCCATGACAGCCAAGTTATCCAAATCCTCCTCAGCGGATACAATCGCTCTACCAGTCGCATCAACAGTGCCAGGTGCAGACATATGCTGGATAGCCTTTGCAGTCTGTCGCCCTGCCCTGGCATTCTTAAGTCGCTCCTCATGGTCCGTATTGTCTAGAGGCTTTGGTTTGCCCCATTGTACCCTCAACGGACACCCTCTGACAACAGCTCTTCCTTGACATGCATCCGCTGCTGACTCGGCAGATTTACGTGTGGCGTAATTTATGAATGCGCAATGTGCCCTGTGTGAGCAGACAAGGGACCTGAGTGTGCCATATTGAGTGAAGAAAGTCCGAAGTTCATGCTCTGGAAGGTCTTCATCCACACCTGTAACAAACAGAGTGACTATGTTAGGATCCGCTGGCGGGAGGATGTCATGCGGTTGTGGGGGTAGTTGTGCTGCACTGGGAAATTTTCCACCACCACCAATACCAACACCCCGACCTGACTGGCCTCCACGCATTCCTCCTCTTGCCCCTCTAGTGTCTCGTGTACGGATCGGGCCAGGGCCAGAAGGTGCTGGAAGAGCTTTCTTGCCGTCTTTCTCGTCCTCGATCGCACGCTGTCTTCGGTAGGGCTCACTACGTGCCAAACGCGTGAGCAGTTCTTTTGCCTTGTCGTCGGACTTTTCATATGCCTCCAGGATTGCTCCTCTACCCTCCTCAATCTCTTTCTCATGATTCTGCGCATAATATTCTCTGTTGACTGCACTGTTTGGACCAGGCGCGATCATCTTCAGCGCCTGGTCACGAATCACGATCGGAAGACCAAATTGCAGATCAAGCATACAGCATTGACAGCAGTTTTTTAGCCGGGCGCAGGTAAGACACATGTTCGTGCGCTTCTGTCGTGATGTCCTGTCTGCCTTCCATGTGAATAGAGTGAAAGGCCGCGTGCATATTTTGCATTCCATGGCATGGTCGCTCTTCAGCATCTGGACATATGGATTATCCGGGAGACATCTTTCGCAGACGGACGGAAAGTCGGTAGTCTCCCATCCGGAGCGATTCAAGTCTTGCTTGATCTGAGGAGCCATATAGTAAGCGTTCAAAAATAGTGGAGTGAGTGTGTGTGTGTGTTGCTAAGGCGAGCGCAGAGTGGGCTGATAGTCGCCGCTTGGGAACGGACGATGATGAAGAGGCTCTACGACGTTTCGCTTTCGTAAACCGACGCACTGGCCACCTGGAGTTTGTTATCACGGGAAAAGGTGAGTGGCTGGCCGCTCCTGCCTGAACTGTCCCCAAGCCTAGCGCCTCCCCTGTCCGCGGCTGGATCGATTCCGCAAAGGGACCAAGCCGAAGCCCGATACTTTTTTCTCCTATATCAATTACTTGGTCGACGGAAGTGGCCTGTTTTCTCGTACGATTCTGCTCCTCCGCTATACACGTCCTTCAACACCTCATACAATAAATACTCTCTCCGCAACATAGTCCTTGATACCCACAATCGAAGTAATAATTCGAATCATCCGCAATGGCACCCCACGCGCTAGAAAAGGAGGACTTTGAGCGCGATGCTGCTTTCCAGAAGGCCCTGCACGGCGTGTCTTCACAGAATGAGGGCGGCTTCAGGTCTATGTTTAGCAAAGACCGCAAGGCTCACCAAGCCGCCGTAGATGAGTACTTCAAGCACTGGGACAACAAGTCTGCGGAGATCGAGACGGAGGAGACCCGCAAAGAACGCAGAGCAGAATACGCCACTCTCACTAGACAGTAAGAACGACTTATGATATCCACTGGTCATTGAGACTGACGCGATTGACTAGCTACTACAACCTCGCTACCGATCTCTACGAGTATGGCTGGGGGCAGTCTTTCCACTTCTGTCGCTTCGCGTACGGCGAGAGCTTCCATAAGGCTATTGCCCGCCACGAGCACTACCTCGCACACTCTATGGGCATGAAGGAGAACATGAGAGTATTGGACGTCGGATGTGGTGTTGGTGGACCAGCACGAGAGATCGTGAAATTCACTGGTGCAAACGTCATTGGTTTGAACAACAATGACTACCAGATCCAAAGAGCCACCCGCTATGCTCAAAAGGAGGGCCTCGCGGACAAGCTCTCATTCACTAAAGGTGACTTCATGGTATGTACAAACTCTCACAGTGGTTTGGGACGCTATCTAACACAAGCCAGCAAATGAAATTCCCTAGCGAGTCTTTCGACCAAGTATACGCCATTGAAGCTACCGTCCACGCACCATCGCTAGAGGGTATCTACAGCGAGATCTACCGTGTCTTGAAGCCCGGTGGTGTCTTCGGCGTCTACGAGTGGCTCATGCTTGACGCATACGACAATGACAACCCTCACCACCGCGAAATTCGTCTTGGTATTGAGGAGGGCGACGGTATCTCGAACATGGAAAAGGTTCAGGTAGCACTCGACGCCATGAAGGCTGCGGGCTTTGAGCTTGAGGTCAACGAAGATTTGGCTCAACGGCCAGACCCATACCCATGGTACTGGCCTCTTGCTGGTGACTTCTCCGCCATGTCCAGCCCCATGGATTTCTTCACCATTGCTAGAATGACTAAGATCGGCCGTGGTACGGTTCACCGCTTTGTCGGTGCTCTCGAGACCATCGGACTTGCGCCCAAGGGTACGCAAAAGACTGCCGACAGCTTGGCCAAGGCCGCCGACTGCCTGGTAGCTGGTGGAAAGGAGAAACTATTCACTCCCATGTATCACATGGTGGGTCGCAAGCCCCTGAACGCACCTATTACCGCATAATCACTTTTTATACGGAGTTTGGGGTTCTTCACGTTGCATTGGGATACATTTTCACTTGTTCGGATAGCGACACGCTCGCATATATACTTGTGTCGACATTGTTCCTTAAGTTCAAGTCGCTATATCTCATGCTGTATAGCAGCTCTATCAACAGAATAGAAGCTTCTCACGTATCTAATTCCATCCAATGTAATGAATATTTTCTTTTGTATGTCTTCTCTAGTGTCGCGATGAATAGAAACCGGGACATTCATCTCATATCATGCTCGTTCAAAGGACACGTCTTATCTCCCACTGAATGCCGGCGCATGGCATCTCTCATTTTCAGTACAGCCTACGCGTGGTCCTGACAGGTGGGATGAACTTACCAGTGTGCGCAAGGAATAATATAGTATGACAGGCATGTTTATGTGGATCGTCACACCAGCCTTGGAGTGAGGTTTAGCAGGTCGACGTGATAGAACAAAACTTACACGAAATTGTGCAGCCAGACAAACACCCACGACGAACACGGAGCTTGCAACACATCGACCAAACTGTATTGACTTTTATCTCGGGATCACTACTACTCAACGACGAAGCTGACTTAGCTTCAGAATGTCAGATTGCTCTGCTCTTGGTCAGACACACTTCCAACCAGTATGACACCTGGTCTCGTTCTGTGTGGCTCTCCCCCTAATTCGCCTCAAATTCGCGCTGGGTTCGCTGGATGTAAAAAAAATTCTCGACTGCACTAAATCTGTGCGAGGTTTCTGTCGAAACTACCATCACGACGGTGTTCCAAAAAGCATTACAAGCAAGCCAGGAAGAGATGTCTTACGAATCCATTCGACATTCTTGCCATTGCCCGTGAGCTTAGGGCCCGTTATGCCCGAGCCTAGGGCCTCAATATATCGTCCCCAAACATTGAACTTGGACGTGGCTCCGATGCTTCCAGCTCATGGATTAACAAGCATAATCAGCAGCGGTTGTGAGCTTTCGGGGGGGATGTAAACTAAGTCTGGTAAGTGAATGTTGACCCATCTTATCAAGCATGACGCTGGTCTTCGGATGGAGCCTTGTTGAACCAATTAGGATAATTTTCGAACTAGAAACGCGAGAAAACCAAGCACGACACAGACAGATCTGGCGGTGTGAGAAATAGGGCTTCCATCAAACAGAATTGTCCGGGCGTAGACTGAGTTGCAGAAGTGCATACTCGCGCGTGGAACATAACTCTAGTTTAATCCGTAGCTCTTGTGTATTTCAGCGTCGATTCCGGCTTCAAGGTATTCCCGAATTCTCTCAGAATTTCGATTCTAGCAGAGGGTAAGGAGAGGTCGGGGGGGGGTTTTTTTTCTGGTAAACCGTCGTTGTGAGAGTCTACGACGGATATAGCGGCCTCTTGGAGAGCATATGAAAGACTGCGGGATTTTTGAGAGTAATATTCTAGTACTATAACGAGTACCTCTAGTCTGTCGGTGTATTCCGTCGTAGCACGATCGATGGCTAATGATTCAGCACAGCTATCCTGACTGTGAACATCAGTTGAATTTTACGTCAGCTTAACCTCAGGCCTTACTAGTGATATGTATGTCGTGATATATGTATCCGTGCTCCAGGTAGCCTGGAAGGAGATCGCTGCACTAGAAACGACTTCCACGGAAGAGATTCATAGAACATACTAACTCGGCACCCGGCGGATCTGATGCGTCACCATGATATTCGCACACTAATAGTTCTAGCTCGGAAGTCAGGGAATGTCACTCGGTGCCTGGGCAGCCAAAAATTGTCTTCTTGTAGCAGGAGATCGTCGTTTACTCTTAATTATGTGGGCCCATCGATCGGTTTGATATTAAGATCAGAGTCTGCTGACCAGCGTCGATCACTCTTGGCAGGGCGCACTAAGGGAAAAAATCATATCATAACGTTGAAGAAGACTGATGCAAGACGAAGGGAAGACAACTAAGGAAACAAGTGGCTCGTTAGACGTTTCTGGTATTCATACTGTACGTCATCATCACAAGCTCCATCTGCGAAACTCTAGTAAGATACTAGTTTTGTCCCGACGTAGAATATTCCAGATGATCATAAACAAGGATGTAATCAACTAGATATTATCCACCTCCCTCATTCAGCCATGTTATAACGTTCTTGCAGGTTCCTCTCTGTCCGTCGCAAGTGCAAGCGCAGCCGTGGTGTACTGTGGAGCACCCACCCCCTTTTTCTCCGCTGCCACGTCTGACTGCAAGGCGTGGTATGTGCACGAGAGAGTCATGAGAAAGACGTGGTGCATGGTAATTTTAATGCCGGTAGTCTACTTCTCGCGAAGTACGCTCAGCTTCTGATAAGGACAGTGTTGGTGAAGTAGCCCTTTCCAGACAGTGCAGACGGCGAGCGTCGAAGGCTTGGAGCATGTGTCTGCAGCTACTCAGACGCTGACTGACCAGTGGCCACAGAGTATGATATCCTGCGGCGTGCTTACAGAGATAGCGGATTGCTCCTCACTATGTCCTGACTAGTGTTTCGCCCTTAGAACTCTTGAAATACCCATATGCATGTTGCACAGGCGAAAGATACCTATTCAGGCCGTCTATCATCCTAATGTGTTTGCAATCGCATGATCCTAGAGCCCAGTTGGTGGCAAAGTCTGCAGGTCTCGTCTACGAAAGGAGATGCAAAAGTCAGCAGCCAGCGTGGGAGATATCGCCAACGAACCACTCTCCCGTGCAGAACGGATGCAGCGTGCAGTGTGCGGCGTGCAGGATGCAGAACTACGGGTCCCTGGTTCTCTATACCTTCCCGCAACCGTGAGAAGATTACAAGCCAGGGAGACCATGCTAGCCAGTGAGCACCTGCATCCTGCATGCTGCACGTTGGTGCCAAATTTGTAGACCCATCCGGCACATGCAGCCTCGCCGTGCAACAACACTGCCAACGTAGGACTGTGCCTCTTCAATTGCCGTAGACGCAGGCGATGAGGTAGGTATCGATGTCTCGCTATATATTTTCAACACGTGAGATGATCCCATACCTCCAGATAACGTAGCCGTCATGGAGCTGGATACGATCGGTAGCTGTTACGAACCCCGAGCTCCACAATTTCCTCTCAGCCGCTCTGCCCGGAACGTATACGACCACAACGCCAGTATAGATCAGCCCAAAGCCAGCTGGAGAAGGCTGGACTGTACCAGACCTCATGCGTCTGCATATTGTGGGATGAGAGAGCTTTTGGGATGTTGGAGTAGGTATTCTAGATTCCTCGGGGGTGGGCAACGATCGAAGATCTTAAAGGATCGAGATAGGTATACATTTGCGGAAACGAAAGCTGCCGGATGGCACTCCGGCAGTAACACTGTGTCATGTACGAAGTTCGTATCTACATCCAGCTGTTTACGGACACATAGTTAATGTGGCTATACTGCTTGGTCTGATATCATGGGCTCTTTTGTATAGTCAAGGCTTGTTTTACTGCTGTGTGTGTTGATAGCTGTATCTCCAGGATAACGTAAGTGGCACAAGTCCGAATCCGCGGTAGATTTGAGCCAAGGAAAAGAGGACGGTGAAGTAGAGGCGTGTCGTGTAGATGCATGATACTACGCCCCGCAACGAGACAATCACACTGCATTAGTGTAGCCACGCTGTTGGAAATGACGATTGGAGTAATGCTGTGAAGGAGTTGCCGTATAGACACGTAGAAGACCTCTCTGAAATGAAACATATTCGGTAGAGGAATATTCTGGAGCTGACCATGAACAAAACATAGAATTTCCAGAGCTAAATTGTCATATATGTGCACAAGATCAGGATCATATGTAGTGACTAGTATAATATATATCATAGTTCGTTTTGAGTTCTAGTCTTCTTCTGCTTCATTACTCCATGAGCAGGTAATAATATCTGATAGAATTGGCTACTAGAAGAGAAGAGCCTTTTAGCTTAGATAACCTCTACTTACCAATTACAAGCTTACATAAGGGTAAAAAAAGAGCATGTAGATATGCTAGAAGCCGTATTATATTCACCTAAGTGTAGACGAGAGATATCTTGAGTAAGCGCTATGCGCAGAGTTAGTGTAGAAGTATATATCTTGAAGAGCCAATGAGACTATGACTCACCCGGACGGTCTTATGATCCGAGGCCGGAAAAATGGAACAGCTTGTTGATTGATGAGGCAGTACACGATACCTCGTATGAGGTGAGATTTCGAACCAGCGCGCGAGCGCTCCCATCCACTTACAACGTCTACAGCGCTTTCTGGAACCCCCTAGCACCGCTCGCTCAGCTCCTTAATGTTGATCGATCCTCCTTTACGCCATAGGGCGGTCGATAGGGCGGTCAGTATGAAGGTCGAGCGAGAGATCCCTGCTAGCGTGCCATAGGATTCATCCTCGTCAGCTAAAGCGTGCGAAATATCCGAGCCCCATGGCTGCAGAGACCCCAAGTTGATCAACGCCTTGTGTTGATCGCATCCACGTGTCGATCGCATCCTGCGGCCAATGAACGAGCCCTCGTGAAGACCAACGACCCAGTGAAGTGGCACATTCATGGGGTCGGGTGGGGGACGACCCATATCCCTCGTCCTACACGGCACCTTTACGGCTGACTTGCTATTATGCCATATCGCATACACTTCTCGCTGCTGGGTGACCAGAGAGGTGGGACGCTACATCCGTACAGCTCATACTAGAGCTTCATAGTCATGGCGTTGGTCTGGATTCTGGGACATCAGCTGGTAGGGCTTGCGGGAGGGTGTAAGATAGTCGTGTTAGTTCGGCAGTACCGGTCAAGGCTGCGGGCAAAATCTCCGGAGAATCCAATATGGCGGGAATGTGAGGTCGATGGCACGGTCTGTGCCGAGCCTGTCGACTTGCTAGAAAGTAATTAAAGTCCAGCATGTTTGCGAGAGTCGATGAAAGAGCTGTGGTTGGCCCAATACGCAAATGTTGAGCCAAAGCTCTGCTCAAACTGGAACGCTTCATAGAATCCCGCTCGACTCGTGGTTAGTTCGTTCTATAGTCTACATCCATGATCAACGATCTGTACACAAGCGAACTCGCGCAGACCTGAGACGGTCCCTTGTCACTGGTTCGTGGCGCAGTTGTTCCGTTATGTCATTCATGTATGATAGGGAAGTGCTAGGCCCTTGTCCCAACGTTGCCATCCACCAAGCTGTACGATTGACTGTCACAAGTGTCCACTAGTGTTCTTACAGCCCATGGTGCGGCTCTCCTCCCATTTTCAGTGTCAGAAGAAAGACCCAAGCATACAAGCATCTGATCGAGGGACATCCGAGGGTCCACAAGCTGCGAAGGCTGAACACGCCTTGTCCCCAATCTCCAAAGCCCCCAGAGCGTATCAACAGCCCGGTTCGCATCCCCAGACCCACTTATGTTGAATCTGGTCCCTAGATTGCTTCGTACCACACACACATTCAAACCGATCCGTCCTGCTCTTGAGTGAATTAGCATGGCGCTCGCAGGTGACACAGCTCTAATTGGATTCGGATGTAGCTCTAGTTGTGATCCTGAGCTAGATGCGATACAGTGTTTGTCCCATGCATCAGGTGTAAAACCACCTAGCCGCCGAGTATTACATCCTACTTGTAGTCCAGGAAGTGGCCAACGTCGAGCATCAGTATCAAACAATTCTTTTGAACAATCGTAGGCAAGGCATAAAAGACTTTATCGACGAAACATATCCGCTCTGTAGCTAAGGGATATATTGATTCACGCCGACCACCTTCCTAAAAAGATCCTCGCTATGGTGAGCACATACCAGACACTAAGTTGTGGATTTCCCCGAAAGTCCCGCAAAAGTCCATCCAATATGAAGCGGATCGTGAGGGCTCAACCCGGCTGCACTGTCCGAGGACGGCTACAACTTTTAGCCACCTCCGACGTATGTCTATTTTACATGTATTCGTGTTTTGCTGCGCTCGGTCCCTCGGTGAGCCAGTAGCGTGGTTGAGCGCAAGTTGCACCAGCGCCGGGGCCATCGGTT
This sequence comes from Pseudovirgaria hyperparasitica, assembly GCF_010093815.1. NCBI lineage: Eukaryota > Fungi > Ascomycota > Dothideomycetes > Acrospermales > Acrospermaceae > Pseudovirgaria > Pseudovirgaria hyperparasitica. Next base: position 1,643,853 of record NW_022985551.1, read on the forward strand.
GAACAGCGCTGCTATGTTGATCTATGCGTCTACAGGGATACCCTCGCATTGAATGCATAATACTGTTGAGGTGCATCAAGGGTCTGAACGGTATAGAGACGTCAGGTTCAGAGGGATAGTCGAAGCAAGACGTTCATACAGATTGGACATGGAATGCTTGTATGCCCAACAATGATAATTCCTCGCGCATCTCTTCAAGGTTTGGGCAGACCGTATCGCGTTGCGTCTCGCTGTGACTGTCTCTCCGGTGTCCATCCTTCGTGTTTGTGGTCGACGCTATTGGAACTTGCTCACTTTCACGAACTGAAAGCACTGGTGGCCTGATTATGAGCATAAGTCTTTTGAGGTTCGGAGCTCTCGTTCTTTGGCGCGATATCAGCTGCATGATCCGAACAGTCGAGCGAGGCGAATCCGTGTAAACTTCCAGAAGTTCCAATGCCGGGAACATCAACACACTCAGGAGTTCAGGATCCATTCCTGGCCATCCAATGCCGAAATGTGTAACACTCGAACGAAAAAGAAGATCTTGCAACGCAGCCAAACTGTCAGCTGTAGGAGGAAAATCCAGATTGATCTTCACAGATTGTATGGAGTGATTGTGGTGGTGCTTGACAGCATCAATATAATCTTTGGTAAAGAAGGTGTAGGGCGCATCGGACCATAGAGCGCACTCATGGAACGAAATTGAACGCAAGTTGTTGATGTGTTCTAGAAGGTTCGAGGTGAAGGAGCGACCGATATGGCAGGAGCCTGTGGGAGGGATACGGCTGCCGTGTGTAGTCTCGAAAGAGCAGGGGCCAATCTGTATATCGTGCAAGTGATGAAGACCTGATAGAATCTTCGCCAGCTCGTGAGGCGAACTTTGAGCGAAACCTGTGAACCGCAACGAGCGGAGATTATGCAGCGAAGCAACGAATTGCATTGACTGATGGTCTCCATACCAGGCTAAAGACATCAAGTTTGCGAAATGCTGTCCTAATGTGTTTAAGACGTGGTTCTCAAATTCCAGAAAAAGCTTGCTCGGTCGGATGATTCGGGGACTTGTGAGACTCAAAGCTTTGATGTTGGGTAATCTTGTCATGATCGTGGATATAGCTTGCAATTCTCTTTCGTACGCGCCCCATTCAATGTCTGTTGATGAATGGTCGATCTCCTGTTGTGACGCGGGCGCCGATTGATCTACGTCGACAAGGCACAATGTCATGGTGGTAACATAATGTAGGTGCTCGGTGCCGACCGATTTTGCCCATCGTAACAATGCCCCCTGAGACTTGAAAGTCAATGGCCGCTTGAAAAGGAATTGGTAGGCCTCATCATGAATTGCTCGACAGGTCTGTAGAAGTTGGAAGTCGTCTTTTGATGTTAGAAGGACGCTCTCGTAGATTTGCTCCCGCAGTTCCAGGGGAAGGCCAAAGAGTGACCTCATCTGGGACTGAGAAGGCATTTTGAGTTTGCCGTTGTGACTGATCATGCACACAGCGAGGAACAAAGATTCTAATTGAGGTGGATTATGGACGAATATAAGCGAGCTGCAGCTAATCAGAGGGTCTGAAGGGAATCACCCAATAGTGGTGATTGATGGTGATAAGTACAGGGCAAGACAAACCTCGACTCAACTAACACCTGAGTAGGCGGCGGTCCATATCAGGCAAAGCTCCTCTTGATCCAGCCCTGGAGTGATCCGCCCAACGCGGCGTTACACAAGCCTCCGCGGATTCCCACCCAGTAATCCCAAACTGTGCAACGCGCTATTTCGAACGATGCTTCTCGAAAGATGGATGCGAGACGCGATCCAGATTATGGACTAGACATGCGCAGGTGTCTTCATGGCTTCCAAGGTTCGCCTGCCATCCCTCGTAAGCAGCACACCTCTTGTAGCTGTAGTGCTTGCCGATCAACATTTCAGTGCTTGGACCAGATCTTCCCTTGGAACGTGCGGTGACTGGTGACATGTAAGAACCTGTTGATCACATCATAGTACTTCCAATTGTACGGCTCGCCCCAGAACTGTACAGGCACAGAGCATTTACAAGTACATCTGTGTGGATTTTAGGGTACAGGTAGTGTAACGGCCGTTATCGAGAGTAATAGTGGTCCGGAGGAAACCCCAGTTTCGATATATGTATGTAGAAGTACGGTATCAAGGCTTAGGATCAATGAAGGATAGACTGAGCGGGCCGTTGCCCATATTTCCAGCCGCTCGGCTCTGAGTCAAGTCGCGCCTAAGTCGTAACCAATCATCACAGTTCATGAATGGCATTATCACCGTAGATACAAGCTGTCATCATTGCGATGGAGTTGTGGTGGCTGCATCCACAGTCATAAATGTACGGTTGTTATAATCCACCGCCTGCGTGCAAAGCGTCCTCGATATCGGCATTGAGCTGCCGCTAGGATCGGAAACATCCACGACAGCGTTGGCTACGCGGTAGTAGAATACATATAATTTCCGTAAGGGGGCCTTCCTGGTCCGATTCCAATAGCGGATGTGGTATGTGCAAGCGGCCGGGTGGTCGCTAAAGAGTGCAGCTGAGTGAACCACATAGTCATTAGAAGTCGGCTCGTTGACTTCAGTCTGTGGCTATAAGATGGCGCAGGAGGAGACTGGTATCAGTTTGGGTTGTGGAGTGCATGTTGTTCGTAAACCTGCAATACTGGCCTTCCTTTGCTCAATGAGAGACCAGAAAGAACGAGATACCAACGTATTAGTAATAATTACGGACCGGTAAGAAGACGATTAGCTAACTTCCCGCTTGGGCATAGCGGAACTGGGGTATTATCCTTAGTCAGTTCTGTTCCCATACCTTTCGTTACGCAGCCAAGGTAGATGAAAATTTATATTATTTTATAGCCTGAAACGATATACCAGCAAGTGTGTGGGCATAGGAGGCCATTTACGTCATACTTTGAAGCTAGCATCGTTTAATTAGTACTACTCAAAAGTGGTCTCCGCTGTAAAGAAATGAAAGATAATTACAATGCCGAGATAGATAGATGATAGTTCATTCATCTCAAATGACTATCACTCCTGCCGTACTGCTTAGCAGGATGTCCGTCTCAGGATGGAAGAATAACAGCCAAACGTAGCATATGCTTGCGGACCTCAGCATTCTCAAAGGAGAACGGAAGAGCGACCAACGACACATGATTTATGCTTGTATTAGTCAGACGCTATGATATATGTATCCGGAAGTCCCCAAAAAACGAGAAGGAAGCATTTGAGCTACAGGTTCAGTGGTGGTACATGGGTCTATCTTTCGCTTCCTAAAAACCAGATCTGGAATAACAGAGAAAGAACACCTGTGCCTCATACTTTTAATAGCCTGGCTGCGTAATCAACAATAAGCTGCTCCGTGGGAAATGCCATCTCTTCAAGTTTCTGCGCATATGGAGTAGGAACTTCGGCACCAGTGACGCGAACCGGTGGCGCATTCAAGTAATCGAAAGCGTATTCGCATGTGAGAGCCATGATCTCAGCTCCGACACCGAAGGCAGGAAACCCGGACTCAACCGCCATCAAGGCGCCTGTCTTCTTGACAGACTTGATGATAGCCTCGACATCCATTGGCTTAACGGAGCGCAGATTGATAACCTCTGCTTCCACACCATATTTCTTCTTGAGCTGTTCAGCGGCAACCAAGGATTGACCAACACAACGAGAGAGTGTGACGATTGTTAGATCCTTGCCCGGCCGTTCGATCTTTGCTTTGCCGAACTATAACATCAATGAGCCATGGAGTTTACACACTTAAGCGAGTATTGGCTTACTGGAATAACGAAATCATCGCTCTGTGCCTCTTCGCTCATCGGGAACGGCAGACCGTACAGAAGTCTGTACACATAAGTTACACGTGTCTCGGTCCTGCGCGAAAGGTGTACTTACTCGTTCTCAAGGACAACCACCGGATTTGGATCCCGGATGGCGGCCTTGAGAAGGCCCTTGGCATCCTCCGCGCTGTACGGTGACACGACTTTGAGACCAGGAATGCTTCCGTACCACGCAGAATAGTCTTGCGAATGTTGTGCGGCAACACCGGCGGCGAAGCCGTTCGGTCCACGGAACGTGATGTTGCAGGGCTGAATACCACCAGACATGTAATGGGTCTTGGCTGCGGAGTTGATGATCTGGTCGATAGCCTGCATGGCGAAGTTGAAAGTCATGAACTCGCACTGGAAAAGGTTAATTTCTCCACAACGAGGATTGAGATATAGCTACAACTTACCACAGGGTGTAATCCAGCCAGAGCAGCACCAACTGTCAGACCACAGAAACCAGACTCTGTAATTGGGCTGTCGATGACACGCTTCTCGCCAAATCTGTCCAGCAAACCCTTTGTAACCTTGTATCTGTCATCGATACCATTGTTAGCACCAGCACCAGTAATTTCTTGGTTGCAAATATTTACGAGGCAGCTTCAGACGGATTGCGAGGATAATGCTGCTAGAATGTGCGTTCTGCTCCCTCTGACCACGATTAATTTCAGGATGAGAGTGAGACCTACGCTCCATTATACTGTGCAACCTCTTCACCGAGAACGAAGACTTTCTCATTCCTCTCCATCTCCTCAGCCATTGCCTCATTCAGCGCATCTCGCACAGTCATCTCCTTGGTCCCGCTGGGGGTGGCATAGTGTCTTGTCCGCGCAATCGTCGGCGCTGAAGCTACCGGGCGTAGGAGTCGGGGAGCTATCGTTGGTCTCGAGAGACATCGCGAGACAGGAAGGAGGCGACTGGAAATGCGTGCGGCTGACATCACTACGGGTTGAGAGAAGAGGAAAATATTTAAACCGGAAGAGAGAACTGAATTCCCGCAGCGATGGTGTTGCTGGTGAGCTTGAGTTGAGATAATTAGAGCTCAAGTGGAATTTCTCAACTCCGGACCGCCTGAGCCTGGCTTTTCGCGCTAGCGCTCATCCCAACGGCCCAACAACGTGCGGTCCCGATAGATAGCCTAAAACGCGCTGGCTACATAATACCTGGTAATGACTTTCTTCTACACCTCAGCCAACTAGTTCTAGCGTTTCTATCAAAATCCACAAGGCAACGCCGCGCGTAATTAGACTGACGGTATGGCGTATACACGCTCGTCCAGAGGCTATTATTTCCTTACTGAAGAGCTTCATAACGCATACGGACGAATATCGCAGCTGAACGCCGGTCCAGCAGGACCATCAGAGGCTCATCTCTTGGCACGTGAGGACTTTCCCGACACAAAGTTTCTCCATGCTTACAACGAATGTACTGTTCTTAACATGTCTAGACATATAGTCGCGGTGATATCTTCAACAACCAGTTTTCCACGCCGCGTCAGAGACAGTGGACGGGCGGCATGGCATAAATCTGTCATCGATAATTCTAATTCGTCACTACAGCTGCTACGACTCATTGACATTATTCGCATTTGTCGATTCGACATGCCAGATATATGGTGTGCTTTTGAGGTTGGACGCCTCACCAAGCGTGATGTGGTGCACATTGGCTGCAGCTAGCGAATTTCTCTAAAGTCCTCGCCACAAGGTGTGACTGATAGAGCAACGTACCGCTCAAATCGACTTCTGTGACCTGGTGAGAGCAGTCAGCCCAGTCATGGACTTAAGCTATGTGACAGTGGCGTAATGAAGGCCATTCATTGACTCAATGCTGTCCAGCGCTCGCAATGTCTGTGCAACTAGTCATTCTCCGCTGGGCCGCTCCGTGACCGGCCAACACCATGACGATGGTCAGACCATCGTCAAACCAGCTTGCATGGTAGTTCTACTAAGTTCTGATTCGATTACCGGAAGTCGTTACCAACTGTTTGGAAGGCGAATGGTGTTGGTAAAGACCGGAGAATTGAATCAATACCCAAAGTATGGAAACAAACAGAGCTATCATAAGTCTAAACATCTTCCTTCCTTCCTTCCTTTCCTTCCCTTCACCGTCCTATTTATTTTTTCACACATCATGTGCATTCAACTCGCCTTCAAATGGCCCTGCGGGCATGCTCTTCCAAGCTCCCTGCTTGTATGCGATCGAGCTCGGATGCCGTGGACGTCTACGACGCCACCCTGTCTATTACCCCAACTCCGCGTCATTCAGACCAAGGTCGGATGCTGTCCTTGTGCTGCTGCATGCTCCTGGTTCCCCTCCAAGCTATGAAGAGGCACTTGAAGACCGACTTTCCATATTTCTAGCTTGTCATCACTTCTCGAAGTCTGTAAATAGGGTTCGGAGCATTTCAAAAATCCGAGGCACAATCATATCCTACAACTCCCAAAGGCTGAGAAACACGTACGACACAGCTCAAGACCACTAGCTGAAATCAACGTTTTGGACGCCTACGTCGGCAGTGTCCTCTACCATTCGTTATCGCCGATACCTTCCGAAATAAGTACGACTTGTAAAGCGATTACAAGGCAACGTTATACAGATAGGGGGATATCACTGAGGTAGAAGCCCTCATCCGTCAAAGACACATATCTTCATTTCCATGCAGCTGGTTTTTGTGGACTTGAGCATTATATGAAGCTCCTAAAACTTGAACGCAAGGTTGTGGAACCGACAATATCTCTTAAGGCTTGTCTTAATCCTTGATGCCTACGGCACAAGAAGACGGGGATTGTACTCATCTGCAAAACCCTTGCATCGCTAGGAAGAGGCGAAGTATCGAAACGAAGGAAAGCCGTTACGGGGCGATGTAAATACTACGTTGGTGATGAAGACAATCATGCTCTCTGTTATAAGTCATATGGAAACTCGATATCTCTTTAATATCAGCTACACAGTCTTAAACCCTATCGTAGGCATATATGTAGTCACATGATCAGCTTAGCAGACAATATAATAGTGCTATGACAGGTTTATGTATACAGTCTATTCATTACTCACGTGTATATGCTGTGATTATAGAACCTTATAGTGGTACATGTTTGCGGCGCAGCGCAACCGTATGTCTGCATAGAGTCCAGGCGTCAGGCAGCCACCAACGCCGTACAAGTACAGACGACTGCTGCGCCCGATCAGAGAGATATGGAACGCTATTGGGAAATTTACATGCCAGGGTCTCCGGATCTTTTACCCATCTAAGACGTAGGAATTCTGAAAAATCTTCACGCTCGTTGCGGCGCAGTCTTCCAAGTCCCAGCCTCTGTTATCCAAGAAATAGGTATTTGTCACTTCAATTCCGAATTCTAGCTTGGAACACGTGGGGGACGTACTCCTTCGTTGACTCTAAAGTAGAAGGTTGGATTGGCCATATTGTACTACATTACCTGTACATACTATTACTTGACGCAGTTATCAAAAGCTGTATTAAGCAACCAGCCAAAAACATAGACACTTGGATAAGAGCCAGTGAGCAAAACGCAACGAATGCCATACTCAGCGAGCTGCTAGGTTCGCTCAGTTGATTAGTTGCCCTCGTAGATGTGATCTTGAAGGGCGATGAGTGCGATTCTGTGCGACAGATCATTGCTCAGCAACCTGGCATTCATTGCATTTCTTAACAGACTCAATGCACCTTCGAAAGCACGTTCAGGACCTCCTTACGATAAGAGATGACTCCATGACGGTCTCTTGCTAAACCTGCGCTCAGAACACAAGATATATGTGAGAGTAAAGCCGATCGTATTGAGTGAGTTGTAAGAATTGTGAACTTGTATCATGATATATACATTTACACTTAGTCACCAGTGCTACTGCCTAGTGCGCCATTATAACTTCCACGATAGACTGTTACGTCAATGCCTTGGGTAACGGAATGGCTTCGACTCGATGCTCTGTACTGCAAAGTGCAAGCAAGATCGCATAGATCGAACCATCCGCCCATGTATGAGAGCACGAAAATGGCGAAGCTTCGACTGCGATATATGCGGAAGCTAGTACTGTTCGTGTGGAAGAAAAAAAAAGCTTGAAGTCGATCATGCATGCTATAGGACAAGCAAGTCTAGGGTAGCTAGTGACGTGCATCTCGACTCAGAAGTTCGGAACTGCAGAGGAAAGGTCTGTATTATCAGGCAGCCCATAGCTAGATACAGAACTAGGAATGTCAGTTGAAGTGGTCGCTACTTACGAGGACGCTTGCGTGGTAATGGTACAGAATGATTGAACACTCCTTTCGACCAGCCAGTCGAAGAGCCACTGCTGAAGCACTTCCAGCACCTCGCCACTGCAGGTCTTGTAGGACCTTAAGGCATACCTATAGCAGCGCAAGAGGAGGAATTCAGAGACTGGATTCAGAAAGCGACAAGGTGCTAGTAATGAGAAGATCAAGACACTTATGCACACTGCACGAGCGCCGGTGTACCCAATCCAGTAAGGAGGGTCGTAGAAACGATTCAAGGAGACCAACTGGGCATTTCTGGATCAGGATGGGTAACGAAAATCCGCCAGGGCTCGATCATAAAGCCCATCAACAATGGTTAGTGTTGAGAGGTGGATTTGACCGATCCGCCCGGTTCACGTATACGGGTATGAATATATGATGTTACAGGGTGTAAGATCTCTTCGGACAGCTGCTTCTATGGCTCAGTTAAGGTATACGATATACGATCTCTGTCGGATTCCACTTTCTGAGGACACTCTCCGTCAATTTACATGCCACTTCGTCGATCAGTAGTTCGTACCTGCCAGAAAGTCTGGAAACGAAATTCCAACCCGCCCAGAGGATTCATCACAAACGAAACTAGCCCACCGGTGAAACTTCCAAGAGGCGCCACAGGAACATACAGCCTGGACACTGGAGGAGAAAGCCTTTCCTCATATCTCCACCTCCCATCGATTTTTCCGTCTTTGTCTCGAGGCCGCTCCCGCGCGACCCACCAGGACCCACAGGATCACTATATATCTCTTGGCACCAGATATCGTCATTCTAGGGACTTTTGCTGCTTCAAAGCATGACTGGACATTTGTTTGTAACGCAGAATGATTACCTAGGCTCACATCGCGCAGAGCTTACGTCTGAGGGCCTGTTTGGAGCAAGGATATGTAGGCGATGTTGGATTGGTGGCAGGCCTGGCATGCTTATTACACGCCTCGCCTGGACGGCATTATTCGCATGCAAAGGCGGGTGGTTTAGAAGCCAAGAAAATGGGACGGAGCATTGGGATGAACCAATCAGCTACCATTTTGAGATATTAGAGAAATACGTATAAGAAGTAGTAGAGAGCCAGATCTCATATTCAAACAGCAATAGAGCAATCATGAAAGCACAAATCGTTCTCTTTATTGCAGGAATTGCCTCAACTGCTTCCGCAGTGACAGCCGTGAAGCCCTACTCGCAATGGATGGCTGACTCGTTCATCGCTCGAGGCGTGGCGAAGGAGAAGTCGTATACCTTTCCAACACTCTATCGTGGATTCGAGATGGTGTATAATGCGACGCGCAACACCAAGTACTCTACCTTCGTTCAGACGCAGGTTGACGCAGTATTAACGGACAATGCAACCTCACCACTGATCGGGTGGAACTTTGGCAGGTCGCACCTCGACGATATCAAGATTGGCAGTAGCATACTCGATCTGTATGCGAGGACCAAACAGGCAAAATATAAGACTGCGGCGGATTTTCTGCGGCAAAGATTGAACCTGCATCCAAGGACTGCCTCTGGAGGGTTCTGGCACAAGGTAATTCAACTTACGCATCGGTCAATGCGGTATGAACTGATTGCAATGACAGATTCCGGAGTATCCCAACCAGATGTGGCTTGATGGTCTGTTTATGCAGAGTGACTTCTACGCTCGATACACGTCGTTCTTCGATTCCAGTAATGTTACTGCCTGGAACGATATTGTACACCAGTTCGAGCTGATTGAGGAGCACACGCGCGACCCAGAAAGTGGACTGCTCTTCCACGGCTATGACGAAAGCAAGGTCGCAGTTTGGGCTGATCCAGTGACTGGAGCATGCCCACACATTTGGGACAGAGCAGTTGGCTGGTACGCTATGGCACTACTTGATGTCCTGGACTATTTGCCGAAGTCAAACCCAGGTTACGCAAAGTTAAAGGGATACTTCACAACCCTCGCAGCCGCTATCATTGAATCGCAGGACAGTGCCACAGGCGGATGGTGGTTGGTGATGGATGAGCCATATCCTGGACAGGCTGGAAATTACATCGAGTCCAGCGGTGTTTCCATGTTTACATACAGCATGTTAAAGGGAATCCGTAAAGGCTTTCTCCCGAAGTCCACATATGAGGCGCCAGCACGTAGGGCTTACCAGCTAATGCTCGACAAATTCGTTACAAATAGCGGAGTCAATAATACGCTGAATTGGGAAGGGACCGTGGAAGTTGGGAGTTTGGGTGGTAATGGTACGTACGAGTACTACATCGCTCAAAAGATTGCACAGAATGATTTCAAGGGGGCGGGCCCCTTCATATATGCCTCGATAGAGCTTGAAAAGCTTGATGCCTAAGGTGTGCCTTAAGTTGTCCGGAGGGAAGCAAATTGTTGTGTCCTGCTTTTCATCGATCATTCTCCTGCTTGTAGCAGTATTTGATATCCTGGTATTGGCCATGCTCTTTGGCTCAAATTATTATGCTTGTCCAGACATCATTTGTCGCGTGCTGTGACGGTGAAACCACGGGTCATGAAATCAGTGTTCTTGCCTGAAGCTCTGTTATTGGATGTGAAAAGGCTCTTGAGATTTTCGTTGGGGTTGATTTTTCTTTTCTTGTTCCTTTCGTCTTGCTCGGCCATGACTTTCGCAGTGAGAGAGGCCGTAGCAGAGTTCTTGATGTGTCCGGAATTCTTTTCGCCATTCAGCGTCATAGAAGAGCTTTTTGCTTCAGCTTTGTCGGCATGCTTCTTCCTTTTCTTACTACCGCTTTGCTTCTTCAAGGAGTGGGCTAGACCCTGTTCTTTCAGAGTCGTTTCTCTGAGAAGAAGACGCGCAATATCCGTCTCTTCGGTCGGCAAGATTGGAACAACATCGTTTGATGCATAGGGTCCTTCACACTACAGTTTGTTAGATCTGGACGTATATTATCTCACTTCGAGAACATACCTGTGGGCACTTCTCGCCAGAAACCTCTTTTATAGCTGCGGCCACGAATGCATGACCACATGGTACGATATAGACTGCTTTAGCGCCTGGTCCTAAGGGCTTATTTGTAAGTGGACATTTCCACTTTGGGGGCTTATTTGCTTTGTTGTTTGCTCCAGCTGCATCTTCGTCTTCGTCTATCACAAACTTGACCTCTACAATATCCTTGAGACTCTTCACACTCCCTTCCAAAATCTTGTCGGCTTCCTCTTTGCCACGACTATCCTCTGACGGTAGGAGGTACTCGAGTATCGTTTCCTTGTTGTATAGTCTGCCTGCGCAATCCGAGACCACTGGCACTTCTAGCGGACGGTTGCTGATAGGATCAGTAGTCCAGAGAAATTCTTGCTTTTCCTGGCGAGTTTCTTTGAGCTGCGCAGTTGTCGGGTTTCTGGCAGCTTCTTTCACGAGCTCTCTGCGAGTTGGAATACTGGTTGCGGTTAGATTGAGTAGTATATGAGAACCTATTATGAATACTCACCTGCCTCCATCGTTGCCCATGACCAGTCGAAGTAGCCGAGTTGACGATCCTTATCACGTTCGAAGGTGGAGTGTATCTCAAATGACCTCCCAGGTACTGTAGAGGACAGTGGTGGATCCACTCGCGCATGCTAGCGTGTATCAGTTGTTGCCTCAGGCCTCATGAGCCGCGAGCAAGCGACGTTTGATAATTGCTGGCACAGGATTGGAGGGGAAAGCTGGCTCTTCTCCAAGTTTACCGATATCACCATCAGGGCCATTGCTCGACCTCGGGCTAAAGACTTAGGACCCACAGCATTCTAAGCATGCTCACAAAGTAGCTTTCTCTCGCACGCCTCTTGCCTGGTGATCCACATGTCCTTTGCTTCTCTATTGTGACCGCTTGTAGCTATGGCTTCAAGACGCGCGTGCACGCCTCTGCTGAGCCGATCCTGCGCGAAGTCCATACCACGATTCGGAAGCTTGCCCACAGCACCTACAGCTCGTTCCGCCAGAGCTACTACTATTCGCAATTACGAACCACGGCGTCATCTGTCGAGACAATGCCGATTCTTCTCATCTACTACCGCTCGAAAACTCGCCGAGGCTCACGAGCAAACTTTCGACCCTAAGCAGCAAGAACGCGAGAGCGATGAGGTAGATGTCTGCATTGTGGGAGGAGGTCCAGCAGGGTTGAGTGCTGCTATCCGTCTCAAGCAATTGGCGAACGAAGCTGGCAATGAAGAGTTCCGCGTGATTGTACTTGAAAAGGCTGGAGAGATTGGCGATCACATTGTATCAGGCAATGTTATGGAGCCATCAGCCATCAAGGAGTTACTTCCAGATTGGCTCTCAGAAGACAATCCAAATCGATTTGAGAGGGTCACCCCGGCGACAAAAGATCAAATGAAATTCCTCACAAAGAACAGTGCGATCCCGCTTCCAAAGCCGCCTCAGATGAACAATCATGGGAATTACATAATAAGCCTGAACGAGTTCACGAAGTGGTTAGGAGAGCGCGCAGAAGAGTTAGGAGTCGAGATATATCCAGGATTTGCTGGAGCAGAGCTTCTATACACCGATGATGGGGCAGCTGTGAAGGGTGTGGCTACAAATGACCTCGGTATATCTAGACAAGGCAAGGCCAAGGACTCATTCGAACGTGGCATGGAGTTTCATGCCAAAGTGACTCTTCTTGGAGAAGGTGCCCACGGCAGCTTGACGAAACAGGTTGTTAAGAAGTATGACCTCAGGAGAGATAGTCAACACCAGACATATGCCTTGGGTATCAAAGAGGTTTGGGAAATCGAACCAGAGAAGTTTCAGTCAGGACTGATTGTCCATTCTATGGGCTATCCACTACCTAGTGATACTTATGGAGGTGGCTGGATGTACCACTTTGGAGAGAACCTGGTCAGCATTGGCTTAGTAACTGCTCTGGATTACCCAAACCCCTGGCTGGCACCATATGGCGAATTTCAAAAGATGAAGCACCATCCTTTGTATAAGAGCACGCTTGAGGGTGGGAAATGTATCTCGTACGGCGCCAGGACACTCGTGGAAGGCGGCTTTCAATCAATACCAAAGGTCGCGTTTCCCGGTGGTGCATTGATTGGTGACACTGCAGGCTTCGTAAATGTCCCAAAGATAAAGGGCACACATAACGCCATGCGCTCTGGCATGTTGGCTGCCGAAGCTGCTTATGAAGCCATCACAACCGATGACGAGGGTGATATCTTCCTCTTCAAATATGAGGATACCCTTCGCGAATCCCCAATCTGGAAGGAACTTAAGCAAGTTCGGAACATGAGGCCTTCGTTCCATGGCCCGCTTGGCCTCTATGGTGGTGTCCTGTATTCTGGGCTTGAAGCCTATCTTTTCAGGGGCAAGACACCGTGGACATTGAAACACGGCAAACCAGACCATGCCGCCACCAAAACCGCTGATCAGTGCCAGAAAATCGAGTACCCTAAACCAGATGGAAAGATCAGCTTCGATATTCTGACAAGTGTGAGCAGAAGTGGCACAAATCACGAGGAAGACCAGCCCGTACACCTACAGGTAAAAGACTGGGACAAGCACGCACAGATGGAATGGCCAAAGTACAAAGGGATTGAGAACAGATTTTGCCCAGCTGGTGTATATGAATATGTTGAAGACGAAACACGAGATCTAGGTGTGAGGTTCCAGATCAATGCGCAAAAGTATGTATCACTTTGTCCCACGCCGAGACATGCTGACACCGCTATAGCTGCGTGCACTGCAAGACATGTGATATAAAGGTCCCTGACCAGGATATAAATTGGGCTGTTCCTCAGGTAAGGCTCTCGAGAATAGACGTGTGGGAGAACAACTAATGATAGAATAGGGCGGTGAAGGACCCAAATACGTTATGACATAACGTCTACTCGTCCTCAGCTTGCTTTTCGTTGTATATATTCCATATGCACTGTACATAAGAAATGCATTTACACTTGAGCCTCTTCTTGTCTGAGGGGAGTTATTATCGAGACAGTGGGTTGTTCATCAACAGCTTGACATGTACGAAAATTGCTCCTGAAGCATGTCAGACCTTGCCTTGCCTTGAACATGTGGCCCTACTTTACCGCTGAGCACTAAATGATGACCGAGAACTCATGCTGATCGCTTGAGAATGATATTTCCTTGTAAATCTACACAGGATACAGGCCTCAGACAACCATCGACACACACGATTCTTGAATGTAGAGCTGCAAGCCTGGCTACAAGGCTTCAAACAGAAGTGATATGCGTGCCAGCTCAGCCAAAACACCGGAAATGCTGCGACAGGGCGAATGCATAGCAGCAACATGGAGCCACGGGCTGAATGATTTGGTGCGCAAACGGGCTCATCCCTGCCGAACCTGGAGAGTGAGGCGGTCGCTCGCTCGCTAACCACAGCTTTTTGTCGGCCACTAGCGCCAAATTCCCCGTAGCCTAAGCCGATAGCTCACCAAGTTTCCTCCACCCACGCAACTACTTCAACTCCTTCAACTTCCCTCGTCCACCTCCCTTCTTCTCCTCCTCTTCCTCCTACTCATCATCATCCACTCCGTCGTGAGAGAGCATCTTTGGCCATTCTCATCTCTCACGCCTATCCAGAGGCCTTTCAGCTGTTTACCTTCGGAACTCTGACCCATCAAACCTTCCCACACCGGCTGTTTAAAGGTCGACGCCTCTCGCTCAGCCAGGCTATTTGCAATCTCTCACAATGAGCGCCACCGAAGTATCCTCCACCCGCCTCTATCTGGGCAACCTGCCTCGCACTGGTATGATGCTTCCCGCTATCCTGGATGGATATGGTCACCTTCAATATTTGCGCGTTAGATGAGGACCGTTTGGACCCAGGCCATTAACTCTCCAAATTTGGATAATTGACTTGCTGACTGGAATCTGGAACAGCGACAAAGGCAGACGTTGAGTCCCACTTCCAGAAGCATGGCACTGGCAAAATCACTGAGATCAAACTCATGAATGGCTTCGGCTTTATCGAGTACGAAGACGCTATGGACGCGCGCGATGTTGTTCCTGGTGAGTTGATACGAACATCTCACAACGAGCTCTACTGATATCACCTCTAGCCTTCCGTACGTATTTTGTTGCGAGAGCTAGTTTCTACCTTGGAAATATCTGACCATTAGTGATAGACGGATCGGACTTCATGGGTGAGCGACTCGTCGTTCAATTCGCTCGCGGCTCCCGTGCTCGCAACGAGAACTTCCCCAACCAGGAGCGAGTTACGCCCCGTCCGCGTCGCACCCCGTTCCGGATGGACATTACAGGTCTCTCTACGGACACTTCTTGGCAGGTTAGCATCCTTCTTCCCCGCTTGAACTTGGCCCATCGGAATCACTTTCTTTTCGTCATTTAAACCCATTTTGTCTTTGGCCACTGCCCTGCCAATGTCATGCCTTCAACCTGTTTGGTGGCAACGCTCCTACAAGTCATGTCTGGAAGGCACCTAGGGCTGCCGTCCATGAAAGTTTTCTATCACTCCATGTTTTACAGCAATACCTCATCAAGTCTGAATGGCTGGACATCGGGTCTATTCCATACATGCGTGCCCCGGGTAGACAACACTCCGGCTTTAGCCTGTTTCCATCCGTTAGGTCTGCTAGAATCCCACTCACAGGACATCTAGGACCTCAAGGACTTCGCTCGCCAGAATGGCCTGGACGTCGTCTATTCTGAAGTTGGCCGCGAACGTGATGGCAAGGGGTGAGTTTGCGAAGATCCGAAACATGTATCTGCAGCTAAGCTTTCAAGCAGCTTCGTTGAGTATGAGACTGCCGCCGATTTGAGAAAAGCCGTGGAGATGTTAGACAACCAAGAGTTCAAAACCGCAACTGTCCGTTGCGTTGCCAATGTAAGAGTGTTCGTATGACGACCTCACGGGCACCAACCTAACAATTTGCAGACTCAAGAAGACCGTCGCAGTGACCGCTTCCGTTCTCGTTCCCCCACTGGTGGTCGCCGCCCCTACGGAGCTCCCGGCGATGATTACTATGATCGTCGAGGACCGCCCGGTGGCCGGGCATATTCACCTCGTGCCGACTACCGCCGCCGCAGCCCACCTCCTCGCGACTACTACGATCGCGAACGATATGGTCGTTCTCCTCCCAGAGTTCGTGGACCTCCCGAAGACTACCCCCCGCGTCGCTACCCAGAAGATCCTTACGAGCCCCGTGTCCCTCCCCGTGGTGGATACCGTCCGGACCCGTACGCCAATGGCCACGATCGCGGATACGGGAGGCCTTTGTCACCCCGCGGACGTCCTCGTAGCCCTCCACGTGCAGGTTATGATGACCCTTATGCAGCGCGTGATCCGTACGCTCGTGCTCCCTACTAAGTACATCACCCATGTCATACTGGTTAGTCTGTAGATTCGGACCTTCTAGCTCTTTTCATCATTTATGTGTTTCAAGGGACCTATTGATGTCGCCGCCATGCTTCTCATGGTACGGTCTTGTCGATCTTGTCGATCTTTTCTGTAGATCGATGTGGTTTTCATTTTTTACTGATGACCTTATGTGGACTCTCGACGATGAAGGGAAGGAAGGGAGCCTGGACAACTGCTGCATTGTACACTATACAAAAGTCGATATGTTGATGGGGTCCACATAATACATGCAAGATACCCATATCCTTGATTCAACAGCTGGAAGTAGTGACTTGTACATTCATGATGGGATGTGCTATGTGTGCGTAGACAATCGCCGACTTCCGGTTATCCCGCGTAGGCAAGCTTTTACTAATTTCTAGCGATTGATGGCAGCTATTCACTAATACCACTCTATTCTCAAAATTCTACTGTTTGTAGATCAATTCTAGGAGAAGTAAAGGTTGACCAGCTAGCTACAGCAGTGCTTTCATACAACTGACCAAGTTCGACTGTTCTTCTCAGAGAAAGTCGAAACAAATTGTCATCCAGTAAAAGCATATCATACATGCTTCTCAATACCATCTACCCTGATTACAGGTATCTCACACAACAACCCTGACTTTCCTCCTCAGTAGTCCTTTATGCGCCTCAGACTCCAACCCTCTAACCTGGACCTCGAAATCAAAATCACCCAAGTACTTTATCCTGTTATTAGCAGCCACCTCTTCGGCCGCCGCGCCCACGATATTCACAAAACGAATATCCGCCTCGGACACCTGCACCATACTCGCCTCATCGTTCAATGCCAAACTACGGACAATCTCGCTTGCCAGATCCGCTGGGCTCACACTGCCGTAAATTTCGCCCAAGTACGGCTTCTTCGGACCCGGACTGCTCAGATCCACGTGGTTATTATTGGGCGTCGGCTCTGACGTGTCCTTGCTGATCGGCGTCCGTCGCAGGACGAGGGAGGCGGGCACGAAGATGCTAAGAAGCTCGAATGTGCGCTGTGGGCTGAGCGTGCTGAGAGTCACGGGCTGGGTAGTCGAAGCGGCAGTCTCGGCGGCCTTGACAACGGAGGCACTGATGGAGTCGAGGGGCAGGTCGGCGGCGCGGCCATAGTCCCAGTCGCGCTCCATTGGCGTTTTGAGAGTTGTGAGGGTGCGTAGTTCGGCCCAGGGGATGTAGTCAGCCCAGCGGCGGTGGTACCAAGTGTTGCGCATTATGGAGCGTTTCACGGGGACGATGGAGCCTTGTGTCGTTGTCAGTGGCTGCCTCGATCATTGATTGCAATCAAATGAGACAAATGACGGAGCGAGTACGAAGATTGTACATACCCTTCTTCCCAAATGTCGCGACATTCTTGAGTAGTCGGACGGTAATGAAGTCTGCCTTGTTCGTGTCCGTCTTCTTCCCGCGAGTCTGCTGCTGTTGGAAGGGGAGCCAAGCCTTGAGGCCATATTCAGAGATTCGTCGTGAGCACGATATGCATTGTGGAAGGAGAGAAGGGCGCGTAAGAGATGCCATCGAAGTTGAATCGCGGTCGTTGGGGTGACGAAGCTCTCATGAAGCTTTGCAAGATATGATCTTTTGGGAGAAAGTTGCGGGTAGCGCGTATAATTGAGCACGATAGGCGTACAGCGATGCCCGCGGTCAGCTCCCGCTCTGGGCACCTCCGCTGACCGCCGACACTGGCCGGAAGCGCTAGACAGTGGACGGAGGCATATATGCCGTGGTAATAGTGAAAGGGAGTTGTGAGCTGTCTGTGCCCTGCCTGGTCTCCTCCAATGGCAGTTACAGGTTTTCAAAGTTTCACTTTGCCTGTGTCTGTATCAATCGTATTGCGCTGCTTCATTCTGTGGTAACACAGCGCCACTGGCCAATTTCGGAAACGTAATCGCATCCAAACCTCGCATCGCCATGCCGGACAAGCCTCTCACAATCGCAACATACGCTGCTGGTGCCTCCCTAGCAGCCATCACCCTCGTGTACGTCTTCGGCCCTACATTCTTCCTCGACGAAGAGAGTTCCAGCGCGAACCGCAAGAAAGGCGTTGTCGGCCTTAGTAATCCCGCAAATGACTGCTTCATAAACGCGAACCTACAAGCTCTTGCGGGGCTCCCCGAGCTTCGATTATATTTAATCCGAGAGACACATAGGAGGAAACTCGATGGCGACGTGCTGTACGCGGTAGATCCAGCCGGTCGCTATGAAGACGAGCACAAACGTGAAATTACGCCGTGGAAGCTGGAGGGACTGCAAAAGGGCGTGGTGACACAGGGACTGAAAGATGTGCTTGACAGGCTGAATGAAAGGCCGATATATAAGAAGACAATATCCGCACAGAGCTTCATCGGGATCTTGGAAAGGGCGTTTCAGACTAGGATCAGCCGGCAGCAGCAGGATGCGCAGGAATTCTTGCAAGTGGTTACTGAGAGACTATGCGACGAGTATCATGCTGGTATAAAGGCAAGGCGGAAAGCGAAGAAGCTAAATACTGGTACTTCGTCGGCTGAAAAGAAGGAGGAAGACGAGGACACCAAGGAAGTAGCAGACTCACAGTCCGAGGTTGTGCTGGAAAAGAGCACAAACCAGCCAGACGCCTTTGGTAAAGAGACGGAGAAGCACCAAGAGGAAGATCAGGAGAAAAATGTTGAAGATGACGAAGAAGGGTTCCCGTTCGAGGGCAAGATGGAATCAATCATCGAGTGCCAAACATGTCATTTCCGGCCGAAGCCCTCCGTTTCAACTTTTGTCACGCTCACGCTCAGTGTCCCGCAAAAAACATCGGCTACTCTGAACAACTGTTTTGATGGTCTAATGAAAGTTGAGCACATAGACGATTACAAGTGCGACTACTGTCGACTCGATCATGCTTTGAAGTCCAAGCGGAAGCTGCTATCAGCTGTCTCCACGCAGGAGGTGAAGGCCACAATACAATCAGATATCGATAAGCTTGAGCAAGCTTTAGAGAAAGACCCAGAGAGGCCACCGGAGGACGTGGAGTTGCCAGACTCGAAATTGGCCCCAAAGACACGCATCGAAAGACACGTACGGATATCAGAGTTTCCAAAGATACTCGCGATACATCTGTCTCGATCGCTGTACTCTGCAACGACTCTCTCTACGAAGAATATGGCCAAAGTCACATTCCCTGAAAGTCTACCTCTAGGTGGACTTCTGGATCAAAAGCGATATCGGCTTCTGGGAACTGTAACTCATAAAGGAGGCCATAACTCAGGTCATTATGAATCATTTCGCCGTCAGATAACATCTCCACCGTACTCAACACCTCACTCGTTCGGTCAAGACGGTGTCTATAGCATACAACCAAGCCCTAATCCTTCTATTGCAGCTAGCCCTTATTCTACCACTCCAACTCTCAGGCCAACAAACGGTACAGATGTACCACCGACCTCGGATCCAACCACATTACCCTCTCCTCTTTCCCCTGTGAAGTCACGCGATTCAACTGCCCCTTCATCTGTATCAACGCGCTCGTCATCCACGCAGCAAACTCCCAGACCATCAGCTTCGTTAACAAAGGAGTCATCTGACTCAGCTCATCCCCGAGTAAGTGAGTCGTCACTACGGCCACCGACTGTCACATCACTAGCTACCTCAGAACCCAAAACCCCCAGCTCAAAGACACCTTCAATTGTCGATATCAAGAATCTGAAGCCCAAGTCGAGGAAGAAACAGCCACTCAATCGATGGTGGCGGATTAGTGATGAGAAGATCAAGGAATGTAAGACTAGTGAGGTACTGGCCATGCAAAAGGAGGTGTATCTATTATTCTATGAGCTCGATAAGCGGACCGACGAAGAAACGTGAGCTTGGTGCGTTATATAATCGTTATTCGGGGGTTGGTGGCTGTTTTCATGCTTCCGGAGTGGGTGAAGCAATTGCGGGTGATACTGACGTGGAGCGGCATCTTTCATTGGCTTCTATGTTTACATGTTTATTTCAAAGATCAGGAAATGTACAGCTAGCCTGTTATATATCTCAAGACGTATGCCACCGAACGTCTCTGTACTGTAGGGTAGATGAAGCTTGATATCAGAGATTTCTCCAAAAATCTGGTGAATCTGCGAAAAGCCAAAAGAAAGCCAAAACAAAAGCGTGTACAGGGGAATTGATCCCCTGACGTTCCGCTCCTTCTGATTTAGGGATCCCAGATTCTGCCCTAAGATACTTTATAGGGTGTTGGGAAACCATTGTTTAACCCACTGAGCCTTCTGACCGAATATAATATGACAAGATTAATTTTGCTTTATAAAGGGCCGTTAATACGTCTTCGACGGACTCGAGAGGACTTTCGTGCTTGGCACCTTGAACAGACTGTGTGCATGGTACCACAAGTTGCTACCCCCTGGAATTGAGAATGGCTTGTTTCACGTCGTGTGCTGTAATATACAAGCTTCACTCCATTTTTTCTCACCGGCGTTCCGCGAACGGATATTCGGTACGTAGCCGTTCAATCCACCCACATACCACCAAAAGACTGGTTTATACGTGCCCGGGTATAGTACATCCGGCCTCTCCCTGGGCGAGATCGACGATACTATTTACGCATAGTCGGAACTGTCGAGCCTTCACATCAATTCTCTGTACTTTGTTCTCCCCCCTACATACATCCCTTGGCATAATATCTCGCCACCCCACTGTGTTTCGAAACGCATGCTCTATTTCCTGTCGGTTCAGGTATTAATTCACCCGCCCTTGAGCTACCCCCTGTCTGACATACGCTCACACTAACGTTCACGCCCAGGCTTTGACTCGTAAACTTCCTCATAACCTATATTCTGTGACGCCCTACACGCCTAAACGTCTTCGAAATATGATGATGGGCAAACACCGGCGTTACACCGCAAATACCGATTCCATCGAGTAATAAGTCGTGACTTTAGAAAGCTTACCACTCGGGTCAATGGGCTGTGGGAGAATGGAAGAGACTATTAAGCGTTTAGGGGTATAGAGACCAGGTCGATAGGAGCCTCTGATACGAGCTGTGGTGTTTGTAGGGAGAGGAACTACAATGGTTCCAAGGTATGAGATATATATCCGGATACAGGGCAGATGCGTCAAGGGCGCCTATATGATCATCAAGAAGTCCAAGCTGTGGTGTAATGCACTTTGTTCGTATGGGATACTGTGCATAGTGATTATAAAGGGCTATTACCGGGGACAAACTGCCCGCACCCACGTCCCAATTCGGGTCGTCGATACAGCCACGTTGACTCAGCAAAATCTTACTCGGCTCAACCTCGGCTCAATACGCTTACGATTGCACCGCCTCAACTCACGCTTGCTCACGGACACCTCAAACCTGGCCCTGACATTACAATGCTAGGCAGTTGCTCATTGCGGCGGTGACTCGCTATATCCGTCATAATCTTCACGTGATCTAGTTGCCAAGCAAAACGTGAGCTTGGTCGCTCCAGTCAACGCCCATAACCTGCGAACTGCGGCTCAATTTCGACTTTAAATCCCCATGGCCACCACGACCAGGACTCTATGTCAATCATGGTCCATCAGTTGGACGCGCCGCGCCTACCATGAAGATCACTGGAAGCCCAGCGAAGAACCTCGACGACGTCGCCTACCCATCATTGCACATTCTTCTCACATGCAGTGGCACATCGCGATTACTTTCGAAGGGTCACTGCACTCAGACAGGATCTCACGGGCAAACATAACCCAGAGACGGGAGGATTTTGAGGATCTTTGTTCTTGCCTCGACTTCGAAAATTTGCAACTCCTGGACGATACTGTAACGGAGCTGCTCATCAAGCGCAAAGACGACACCACGCCACCCTACTACGATGAGGACGAGATCGTAGTTCCTAAACGTAGCCTGCCGTTGAGGAAGAAGCCACTTGCCGAAAGCGAGTATCATTCAGTCTCCGCTGATCTACGGCTTTACGTACGAGAAGACCCGTTCCGCGTGCGCTTTCCGCCGCTTGATTGTACCACCGGCGTCCCGACTGTGGAATATTCAAGAATTACAACAATACGTGAACTGAGCGCCGGGGTACATGAGGTACGCATCACAGGTCATGCCGGATCTTATGTTTTCAAAGAAGTGGATAGGCCGCTCTACAATCCAAGAGACAGTGCAGTTCTGGATCAGGAGTTGGAGAACCTGGAAAAGTTCCGCGGGGTGGAGAATGTGGCACAGTTGATCGCTGCCATTGTTTCCTCCAATCCGTATCAAACCTCTCAAGCCAGCAAAACCGATTCCCACAAGGAAACCGATTTTACCAAGACCGTGGACATACATGACTCAGTCTTCTTGCGAGGCATCCTTCTTGAATACTATCCAAATGGTACGCTGGAAGAAATGTTGAAAAATGCACAGAACGCTTCACTATCAGTAGCTCGGCCCTGGCTCAAGTGGGCCTTTCAAATTGCTAATGCACTGGCATGTCTACATGGGCGGGGTGTAGCTCATATGGATATCAAACCATCAAATATCCTCATAAGTGCGACTGATGACGCTGTGATTACGGATGTGAGTGGAGTCGGCGGTGTAACTCGAGAATGGCTAGCTCCTGAAATGCTCGATATGCTTGATCCATTGTCTGAGAGTATGGGGTCACGAATGCGGAACGATATCTGGGCACTTGGGAGCCTTCTTCTACAAATGGCAAATGCTGCTTGTATAGGAAAGGAGCAACTTCATTGCATTGGAATCAGCGCTACAGTAGAGAACCCCTCTTTACGACCTTCTGCTCAAAGCTTGGTCTCCAACCTAATCGAACTCGGCACTGGGCGAGCATTGGAAAGAGGTGAAGACAATGAAATAGAGCCTAAGTGTCAAGTGTTCGGGCGAGTCTGTACGTTTGTACTGCTCTTGTCAATTTCTGTAGGGGATCTCGATTCATTCATAGTACTATCCTCAAAACGCCTCAAGACATGCAATTCTCGTATCTCCCTCTTTCCAAACCATGAATTCGAAACAATCCAAACAGTCTTGTAACTTCAACTGAATATGCTGAAATCGACGAAACGCCGGTTACTCTGTGCTGTTCGTTCTACGGTGTGCTTCCGAAGTATACGAAGTGTTAGAAATGCCTTTAACATCAACTCCTCATATCCTGCAAGTCGCACGAAAGTACCATCACCCTTTATATAACCCACATGAGCATCTTCTTCTTTCTCATCGAGCTCATCATCACTACTATTGTCCTCGTCGCTAGACTCGCATGTATCGGGTACAATGAACGCCAGGTCTTTAGCGGTGGGCTCCTTATCGTCGGAAGAGGCCTCTACACTTGAATCAGCCTCGCTAACATCGTCGTCGATATTCTGGCTATCATCGTCTCTATCATTCTCATCACGGATCCTATCCAAGCTGAAGTTGTCCCAATCATCTTCCTCCATCTCACTATCCAAATCAGAGAACTGGTCACGTCGCTGGGCGGACATTATTATTTGAACAGAATTTGGTTATGCGTCGATTGGAAACTAAATTCACTGGGCTAATAGCTCTAACTTAGATGTAGGCCGTCAAAACGCGAAGGGGTCGTTTGGATGAAAGGTCCAAATTCAGGACCCTGATTGATTAGACACGAAGGGGGCCAAGAATCAGACCACTGTGTGAGGCTGTCTACTTAGACCCATATTAGCCGCGGCAACTGCTCCGATCAGGCTTTGACGATCCGAGGATAGGTCGAAATCATGGAGTTGAACGAGATCTCTGTCTCGTGAACCCCTATGAAGATTGTGTGAAGTGCCTCCCAGCGCGTGTACTGACAGGGCGAAATCTTTGATGGATCTGGAAGGGTTGATGTATATTGTTGCGCCTCGTCGGTCGGCGATGAGTCTGCACTTATAGATGCCGTGCACTTGCTTCGGAGAAAGTGTCGAATTTGCTCAAGATTCTCGCTGAAATGAACAGCTTTTGTGGAAGTACTAGACGAAGTAGAAGGCCGTAGAGGGGATTTTACAGCCTCACCTGATTTCTTGCGAACAAGTTTTAAATGTGACATGATGATGAGAACCAACCTTAAAGCATTGTGAGATGAGCAGAGTGCTCTGGCTTAAATATGGTTTCACTCCGCCCTGCTTTCAAATATGCGCTTACCCGGACGTTGAAAGGATGCCACTATTCGACCAATCAGGCGGTTTGTGGTGGCAGTGCATATCTGACGGGGGCCCGAAAATGGGACCTTTCGAATATTCAGCTCGGGGTAATTATTGAGTCAAGCTACAACACCAATTCGACTTAATTAGTTTCAAAGCCTGGTTTGACTCAACGTGGTGGATGAGGCAGGATCAGAAAGTGACTTAGACCTATGAATATGAACCTGTGTAACTTGATTGTGCTGTCACACTGACTAAATAAATGCGAGGAATGACCTGGTTATAGATCTTTAACTACATGAACTCCTTCGCCATAAGAATTTCCGGCTCATTATCTTTAACATTTTGTTGACTTGCCAACAAGAGTCGTTTTTGCAAATCCGGCAAGAATCGTTTCTGTAAATCCATCACCTTTCCCATAATACCCCCAAGGACGTAGACGTGAAGAGGTCTAGTTGTGAGTCGACAGATACGCTGCATGTCCCCGTAATAGTAATACAATGCCAATCTGATCATCAGCAAGGCCTCTTACTCTTACGATCAACATAAGATGTGGCACTCCACATGTAAAATCGCAGTTCGTGTTACCGCATGTATATCTATAGACTGTGTTTGTGGTGAGGAACCTCCGCTCGATTTGAAATTCGAAGAAGAGGAGATCATGCATAACCTGGCAAAAGTTATTTCCTGGTAGGCAGCTTTCGATGACGGATGACTGAGAGGAGCCTTCCAACACCCTATCATCAACAGATGACGCTTCATTGGTGATGAGGCTTTTGCTATCCGCCATTGTAGATGTAAAGAGAAGACGATGCGAGTTGCGAAGAAGAAGCGTGGGAAAGAGTGTTTGAGAGGAGAAGCAGCATGTCTGATAACAGAGATATATAGCATCGAACCGGAGGGGTCTGATTTCAGGGCTACAAGACTTCAAACCGAATCGTCATCATATTCGCAGCCCGGGTCCCAGAACTGGTACCTTCCCTCCCTTACCCTATAGAGAGCTGTTCGAGGTGGTAGGCCTCCCAATATACACGACCCTAGGCTTAACGTACTGCATCTCCAACCTTTGTGTCTCAACAATGCTTTGGGAGGCATCTCTCAACTCGGCATACTTTTGACATCTCCTTAGTTCGGGGTGTTGTCCGGAAGACGCTTTCAAGATTGAGGTCCGATCGTGAAGCTGCGAAGTGCTGCAATCTTTAGAGACAATGGATTAGTGCTGTGAGAATGCCGAAATTTCTAGAGCGAGCTCCAAGTCGTCTAAGATCTGCTCGGCTCTCTAGATCAGGTCATGGAGATTTTCTTCAGCTTCGAGAATCAAGTCTGCGGACAAGTCTGAAAGCAATAACTTGTTGTTACGTGTTTGAGGTTCCATGTGGTAAATGGTCCCAATGTTATTCACAGGATATGTGTGCAAGCTACTAATAGACAGAGAGCTCATCAAGGGAGAGAGCAATTATAACTTACATTGATGAATGTGGTGGTGCCGATGAGGCACCAGTTTTGGAACCTGCTGCTGAAATGCTTGTCCAAGAAGGGCTCCAATACCATACCCCTGTGACTTGGCTCACACGGCGCCGTAAGAGGGATAACATGATCGTTCAAAACACATCTTGCTTGAGTTCTAATTATATTGATCCTGCTTTGGCTAACTACATGATATTTCCTTATTGTTCTCATAGTCACATAGCGTCATTGCCCCATACTACTCACAAAGTCCGGACATTGAGGCCGTAGAGCTAGACGCTTTCGTCCTAGCTTGGGTACGAGTGAGGAATTCTAAGAAAGATTCACTCTTCTTTCCAGCCGGTACGCAATCCTCCACATCATACTCCATCTGCATTTCGTGGAGTTGTTTGCTTAATGCCGCGTGTGCGACGAAATTTCGAAAATGCATTTCTTTGTATAGCTTTTCGTCAACAAGGTCTTGAAGATATAGCATCTCGAATAGGTACATATTGTAATGGCTTGAGGTGTTTAATATCGAAACTTCTGAGAAGTGTTCGCTTTCAGACACCTCCTTTATAACGATGGGGGCCCAAATGCGGAACCTTCGGGGTACCAGAATCGAGTCTTCGTCAGGAGCCGCACTAGAGAGCATAATCAGTAATCGTTGCGCCACAGAGCGCTGGTCAAACCTGTGTCTCCAAATCACTTCATCACCTAGTTGCGACTGCCATGCCACCTCCTAATCCCCGCCAAGCCCTTTGTTGGCTTCACAAGGAACCATGCTATTGAACCAATTTAGCGAGAGCTGCGATGAAAAAGGCAACTCCTACATTAGCCCTTTTGGTAATATATGCACCAACAACGCTTCCGAAAACTAGACTAAGCAAAGAGGTAAACCGATAGTTTCGAGGGCTGTTGGAAGCCTTGTGTAACTTGGCGTCTACTAGAAGGTCAATATATGTTGATGTTGACATCGATGTGAGCTCGGATCTGGAGAATCCCCGAGTTACGACAAATTGAGATGCGGAAGAAAAGGACAAGAAGGAGAGAATGATATATCCAGCTGGACTACCTTAATCAACGGCACATGAGTAGTTGATGACACCGGCAGCCCAAATGAGGGTTGCTTGAGTCAAAGAAGAAACTACGAGCCATATTCGACGTCTACTACTTCCCAGCATTCTTTTAGCTTAACCCGTCGCATAAGCACCGGCAATAAAAAAGGAGAAGCAAGCACCGCTAACACCGTAATGAAGAGCTGTTGGTGCAAGTCCTGTCGCTCCGATGGTAAGATATTTCGTATTACTGATTGGGTTCGAAGCGGAGCAAGAGAAGGCAAGAAACTGATCTATCTTATTAGCAAAACAGCACATTGTGAGAGCAGTACAGACTTACGACAGAAGCATCTTAAACACCATTACTGAAAGTAAAGAACAAGAGCGCAAGCTCAAGATAACCATTCTCGTGGATGCGCTCCTCGAGATGCGACCAATAAATATCCTCTCGACGATGGGCTGGAAATCTGGTCGTCCCCTCTTCAAGGCTAATTTCCAAAGATATCCCTATGCACGATCTGCTACGGACATTCATGGAGATCCTTTAGATCAGGTATGAGCACGGCAGCACCTACAACGCAGATGCTGTAACTTCATAGCAAACCGTGAGGTGTGATCGCGGTATAGCAAGTATCCCTCTATGACTTCACAAGTAAAGAGATGTGTAGTTACGTGTCAATCTTCGTGTTAGTCTCTACACTAGAGTTGAAGGGCTGAAAACGGGACTGATCCAACTGTCTCAAGGGTACCAAAACTGGACCCCAGAACATGTGAAGAAGCACTAACGGAAGCACCGCCTCGACGCGCTCACACGCAGCCACATGGAATGCTTCTTTGCGACCACCTCCTGCGCTTCCAGGTAGGTAGGTAGACATGTAACACGGTGTGCGCATCTCCAGCAGCTGCTGTTCCATCCTCCTTGTTTACATCTCTCGGCCTTCAGCTTGTTCTTCGTCGCGCCGTGCGCGCTTTGAATTCCTCACAGGTGCCGTGTCATTGGCATCCTCGGCCTGCGGACGTTTTGGTCGCGAGGGTGGCTGGACCTCGTCAGGAGCCTGGGCAGTGCTCCTGTCGATTCTGACTAGGTCCAGCGCCATGAGTGTGTCGTACTTGTCGCCGAGTGCT
Source organism: Pseudovirgaria hyperparasitica (assembly GCF_010093815.1). Taxonomy (NCBI): domain Eukaryota; kingdom Fungi; phylum Ascomycota; class Dothideomycetes; order Acrospermales; family Acrospermaceae; genus Pseudovirgaria; species Pseudovirgaria hyperparasitica. The sequence goes on from NW_022985551.1 coordinate 1,671,954, forward strand.
CGTTTCAATGCGTCCTTTGGCAGCTTTTGGAGCTTCTCTTGTGTCGCTTTGACATCCAAGTCCCAGCTACGGTGACGTTTTTCCCACTCTTTCAACGTCTTCGTAAAGCGGACTTCACCGTCGCGACCCCCGTTCCCATTCTCGAGATAATCGAAGTGCCATTTGACGTGTCTATGGTCGTCAGCAGTCAGGACTATCGTTTTTTCCTTCGCTTCGGGGTCCTTTAGGAAGAGGTTTAGCTCTGGACACGCCTTACACCCAGAGGAATAGCACTTGTACACTTCCGCCGGGCGAGCCCAGTCTTCTGGTTTCGACGGCTCTTTGTCCACGGTCTTGGTAATGTAGGCTTCCACGAGCGATTGGAAGCAAGTCTGCACCTCCAGGGAACCTGTATCTACTGATGGAAGCAGTTCTTTCATCAACGACCATAGAACTCCCAGCACTGTATTCTTCTTGGCATTGGAAACCTTGTTTGAAAGCTGCTGCAACAGATTGGAAGCTAGGTCTTCGTCGTGCGCCAATGCTTGGTGGTAGAAATCTCGAATGAGTCCGTCAGTGTTGCCGTGATGCTTTACGTATGCGTAGTAGAGGTCGAAGTCGAACGTCGAGATTGCGAATTTTGAAATAACGCCAAATAGGTTGCGGAGGAATTCCTTCCGGACATTTTTCGGATTCGATAGTTCGAGGAGGAGCTCGACGTTCAGTGCATTCACGAATTCCTTGACTCCTTTGAACCCATCAACAAAGTCCGTGATTGCTTCGTCCATCTTCTTTCTATATATGGGCGATTAGTTCGACTTACCACTAGTTGACAGAGGATGCTAGAACCCAAATACAGAGGAACTCGGATTATCTTACCGCTGTTCTGGTGTGTATTGGATTTTGAGGTCCATAACAATTTCTTTGATTGTGGCAGCGTCTTCCTCTCCCCTGCAATTGTCGCACATATCAAGCGTCTTAATCAGTGTGTCGCTGTACCACTGCTTCCAGTACTCCGCCTTCGCTGGGTCTTTTTGACCGACGCTGTTTCCACGAAACCCGTTGTAGAAATGGGTTAGACTCTTGTAGATACGGCAGAACGTGCCACATTTTATCAAGGACCTGAAGATGCTAGAGAGGACGTGTATGTTAGCAGTATTACCAATCAAGAGTTTACTAATATCAGGGCGAGTCTTACTCGTCTACCTCAACTGGGGGATCTTGGAGATCAATGAGTCCACCAAGTGCAGACCAAGAGTCATAATTCCAGGCGTTGAGAGTTCTTTTCCGCGCTTCCTCGAAGAGAGGCCAATTGCCGAGAAATGCAGCGGTGACTGCAGCATAACCGAGGTACGCATCGTTCGCCGCCCCGGCGGCAAACCCTTGATCCAAGATTATGCGGCAAAGGCGGAGAAGTATTCTTTGCAGCGTCGTCTTGTTGCTGTCGTTGATACCCGCTTGTAAATGCTTCATAACTTTGCCCGCATCTTGAGGAGAATCCGGGTCAAAGAGGGGGGCATACAGGGAGTCTGTCCGTACAATAACAAGCACCTGACATTAAGTGAGCACTGTTAGCATCGGCATGCTTGTGATCTTGCGATGCTTCGACCTCAGAAAGCTTACCATGTCCGAGTAGGTTTCCTCTATGTCACCATGTTGGTTTCCCATATATTCTCCGCCGGCGCGAAAGTCCGGGTCTCTTTCATAGCTGATGGAGTCCAAAAGCGAGGTCTTGTGTATGTCCACCTCTAGTGGAGATAGCTCGAAGCCCTCGAGGCTGCAGACATGGTGCAGATACTTCCGGCAAGTCATGTTGTATTCACCCTCCTCGTCGTTTGGCCAACTCCTGTACTTGTCGAGCTGGGCAAGGAACAGGTAGAATCCGCCGTGCCGGTCACAGCTGTTGGCAAGGCAGCGAACGCGTTGGTAATCGAGGCCTTTCAGGCTAGAAAGACGCAAGTTTCTTGGCGTGTACTGATGATCGAGAGGATAGGCAAGAAAGTCTGGCGGATATTGTAGCGTTTCCCACGGTGACAGGGCTTCTACCAGATTTTGGATCTGAGAATCCAGCACCGAGGCTGAAAGGCGAGGGCACTCGTAATCGATGATGAGGTTATACGTAAGGACCCATCTGTATCCTGTCTGGACTGGCTTGATCTTTGTACTAGTGAGTACTAGGTCGCATTAGAGACAAGAAGATAACTTACCTCATGGGTGACATCTGTATACCAAGCAAGGTAATAGGAACCATACGCTGAGGTCTCAGCCGTAGACAGTTCTAATGAATCTTCCCCGTGCTGCAAGCATACTGTGCCGCCCGTATGTTCTGAAGGAAGGCAGATAACTAGTGTTCCAAACATGCCTGGGCTCTTCTCAGTACTATCCTAGACTGTTAGCCCTTCGTTATAGCGCCATGAGCCGAGACGCATCTCAACCTACTCTTTGTGAGGCTTGAACATGGCTCCTGGTTCGTAGAGAAGGTGCTTGTATAGCTCGGCACGAACATTGGTTCCGGCACCAGCAGGTGGTGGTACTCCAAGCTCTTGAACAACACGCTCGACAAGTTTGTTGACAAAACCATCCCATTGAAGATTCCGGAAGGTGATTCTCTCTGCGCTAATCTGCAACGTCTTTCTCACCGTCTCGTCGACTAGCGTTTCTTGACGCTTGCCAAAGGGTGCCTTATCACTTTTGCTGGCAAGATTTTGAGCTGCTTCTTCCGACAGCGGTACTGCAATAGGCTCTCCGCTATCCACGCAGATGCCTGGGATCGGGCAGGAATCAAGAACACTGCCAGTTGCAAAGGATCCTGCCGCTTTGATTCCGTCGATGCGCTCGAGGAGATTTTGTCGAAAGACTTGCTCTTCTTCGCTCAGTTCTTCCTCCATTTTAGCACCCGAGTTTGAGTCGTAGTCTTGTCTGAGCGTATGAGGAATCGAGGATGCTGTTTCGATGGTAGGAAAGCTAGTTGAATGGAAGGAACAAAGAGTCTTGTTACTTCTCCTGCGGAAGCGGAGAGGATGAGGAAGTGTTGGAGATGTAGCCGAGCGATCGAGGGAGAAGCCAGTTTCCAGGTGAGAGGAAACAGCACAGAGTATTCATGTGCTCTCGTGGTATAACTATTGCGCTAACCAGGATTATCAAGCAGATCTTGACTGTCGGTTTCGAACGCCCTGTTTTGCTGCGGCGCTAGCAGGGATGGTGCTGCAGCGCTTATGTACAATGGCGGCGACTCCCGGGGAACTCAGCGGGGGTAATTCCACCTCGTTGCGTGACCCAATCACTAGCCCCGATCCACAACAGATCCATGGAGGAACAGTGGGGACCCCTGGTGACCCAGAGGTGTGGCTGAACTCGATTGTGGCTGAAGGCACCTCCTCAAGCACGGAGAAAGCATTAAGGTATAGTCCCAAAGCTGATTACAACAGCACTTGAAATTGGCAGATATGGAGAAATCATTTATTTTCTGTAGAATACAATATCTGGCTCTCAAACTCCCCTCAAGTCTAGAAACGAAACAAGAATAGAATCGGGCTGCATCTTAATTATCGCCTTCCATCTCATCCTCATCACTCTCTGAGTCGATTTCTGCAGTGCTCAAGTTAGAATATAGATCCGTTTCAGCGGTATATGTCGCTTCCATACGTACCGATCGGTTCCACTTCAGTTCCTTGAAGAATTCTGATTGGGGTAGATGCCATGACGTGAAAATACTTTGAGGTATCTCCGGACTCGTCGACTCCGTACCCAAGACGCTTGGTGGTGCGTGAGTTGCGCAAGCCAACATCCTCTTTGCCATTCGAACGACCAATAGCATGAATGACGAACTGGATCCCTCGCAATTCGATGAGAATGTAGACGCAGCCGTTGATAATTGGCTTGTTATCAACATCCACGCTCGAAACTCCAAAGTTTTCAAGTGATTTGTCAAATGGAAGAGGAATTCTGTGAGTCGAAAGTTCAGTCCACCCGTCAGCAGTGACTTCTTTGTGATTGAGCCCCTTTGTAGGCTCTACGCCAGAAAGATCCTTGTCTGACTTCAGAATTGTGAGGTCCATTTCCCATTTTCCGTCAGGTGGCTGAGGAATGTAATACGGTATAGACGATATGATGTCCGGGACCTGTGTGCCCTTTTCCCCAATGACCAGCACGCGTTGAGGTTTGTCTGTCTCGCCCACACCAACGTCAGGTGGGTCCTGAGGCAAGCCGTAATTGAATTGAAAATCTTGGATAGTGCTGTGTATATGTGGCTGTTGCTTGAGGCCATCCACCACGTCCTCACCACTTGCAATGTCAGAACACATTCGTAGCACAAGTCTGAAAACTTACCATGAATTTTTCGAATTATGGAATACCGAATACGGTCCTGCCTTACCGTTAAATCTTCTTTGAAACGGCACGGATGACGCTCCTCCGCCAGACGTAGCAATCCACTAGGGAAATCAGTGATTGAGAACTCAACAATGAGGACGACAGACCTTGAGGGTTTTTCCTATACGCTTAGTCCATTCGTTAAACCAGGCGACGCTCCATTCGATCACTCTGTCGAAATGGCGGACCACCTTTCTCTTCGATGTCGTCTGCCAAATTGGATGGCAACACGTAGTTGTTGATCTCAAGCTTATTTTGCTGGCCTGAGCCAAGTATTAGCTTGTACTTTGTAAGGAAAGTCGTTTGCATCCAAATTTCTAAGGTTGTTGTAGACTGGTCGCCGAAAGTAGTTTTTAGCCACTCTGAGGTACGCAGGATGTCATTTACAATCTTGTTAAGATTGCCAAATCCTACCAATTTCGTAGCGCTGGCCGCAGCTTGGTACCTTTCCCAGTAGATTATGGTGATATTCTACCTGAATTAGCAGTAGGTAAAACTTTTGCAATGTGTGACGTACTCCGGTTGCATCTCCAATATCTAACATACCACCATGCTCGGCGTCTTCGAGATACACCCCGAGTCCTCTTCTTTGCTCCACAAGCAATGACTTCAACCGGCCATTAATGGCCGCAGTAGGCTCACTGATGATGTGAACATCAACCTTTCCTTCCCACCCCGATACGTTTTCAATAATCGTTTGGTACTGGTAAGAGATGTTTTCCGGCCATTCTGCTGGAAGTCCAGTGTAAACGCGGAAGTACTGTATATCTGGGTTGGCTGTTTTCGATGAGTCAAAGATTGTGTGAAGAAGCCATTCGATGAATCTCCGATAGATTGCCTTCATTCCAATCTTCTTCTCCTTTTTCCGCTGTACTTGGAAGTGTTCGCTTGCCGGATTCATGGCGAGTTTCTTGTTATCGAAAACGAGCACTTCGCCATCCTTTTCGCACACCACGTCTGTATCCGGCCCGAACTCCAAGTCCCATTCTTCGTCTTCTCCTTTTCGAGCCACAACGCGAGTCCGTATTTGGCTACTACGTGCCGTAGCCGCTCCATTCCAGAAATCGATATCTTCGAGTTCACCGAGGCCAAGCACCCTAGATGCTGTAGTAGTGTAGTTTCCAATGTCGGCCAGCACAATCCCAAGGTTCTCACTCTTTCCCTTAGCTGCGGACTTTGCTCTTGGGCGTGGGACGGTGAAGACTGTTGCGGGATTGGAGCCAGTTGGCCATGAATCATGCGCGGCATCAATGCGTTCCGACTTTCTCACACTCTTCGCGCTTCCTGCTGCATCTTGGAAAGAGCTCAAGCTGTTGATGGCGAGGAATCCATGAGCGCCAGCCTCATTCCCGGTTGCTGTGTTCGCCTCGTTCGATGCCATGAGGCTACTCTCCTGTTTGTCGGGAGTGACTTGCGTTTGCTGCTTCGCCAGCACCTCCAACTCTTCTACAATTGGTGATTTGCGTCCTCTGCCTCTAGCATCCTTTAGTTTGCCCACAACCACTTTACCGGCTTCCAGGCGAGCCGATCTGCCTCTCGATCGTGTTGGCTTGGTCACAGCTTGCGTCGTACGGCTCGGGTTGGAATTCTTCGCAGCGTTTTGAGCCTTTCGGCTGGTCACGCGTTTCCCTTCGACTCTTGTCTTGGCCATCGTGATTGTAGCAGGTGCGAAGAGAAGAGCTCAACTCAAAACGGCAGCGTTGGAAAACGGGATTTGGTCGCTTGTCCAGGTAGTTTAGGGTTTATAACATGAGGTTTTGGAGGCACTTCTGTGCTAACGAAAGAGAAAGTGATAGGATCTTGAAGTGGCAGAGGCGGACCACAATGAGATATAAGTATTGTGCCAGGCTGTGAAGTATGGAGGTCGAGCCCTCGAGATGACGAAGCCGAGATTACTTCTCCAAGCGGATGAAGTTGTTTCGAAAGCTGAGCAATACTCCTGCCCACAGCCTTCTGCTAGGATTTGGACCATGCTTGATGGTACACGATCATCCACTTGATCGTGACACGTCGGCAAACAATGAGTAACAGCGTTTGAAGACTACTCATTCCTATGCGAGGCTGCTGGCAAAGCCACTCGGCACAGCAGCAGGAAGCTTGACGCATGAAGTCCCATCCAGGGATCTCCATCACCGCCTACGGTCGCTGCGTAATGTGGAGGCTTATCGTCCGGCTGTTGAGGCTACAGTATTGTCAGTACTCATTCTGCCAGAGGATTCTGGAATAAAAGACGGTCGTCTGAGATCCGCTCGAAGCACCAGCCAAATCAACATCCCCGTCCATGAACCAGCCGATCACTGACGCTGCTTCCGCATTTCGAATGCCTACCGAACCATCCTCACCGCGAAGTATCCGAGAAGTGGTTCGTACTCTTAGCCAGACTTGCACTATCCACCATTGCTGACACGAGTAAGCTTGACTCATGTACTGCGAATCCTGACGCCGCAATCGACATTGAGGGCGCTGAGAGTTTGATGTTCCTTCGTCTGCAGCACCAGGCGGCGACATCCGTTGATGATGATGAAGCCGTTGATGATACTGAATAAGATCTGGAGAACGTGCAAGCGCGAAGATCGCGCAATCGAGGTAGTCGCAAGGTCCAATCGCTATCGAATTTACTGATTCGCAGTTAAGGCAAAAAAAGGAAACGGAATGATGGTCAAGAGAGCGAAGCCGAGCAGACTTTATCGAAGCTGGAACGAGAAGAGGTACATGTCGAAGGAGTAATTCGCCAAACCATACAAAAAGCATCCTTAATGCTGAGCGAGGATATTAATGATCTTGCTCTGGTTGACATCAACAGCTATATGGACACATTATCTAGACTTGTCAGAGCACTTGTAGCGTTGCAGAACACGGAGTGAATTGAGTAGATTGAATGCCTAAACAACCAAAGTGTTCTAAAGTACGTTGCTGATGCCGAATACTGTCCTTTTGTTATGCCTCTTTGACGTGCTTCGGTCGGTGAAAGCGGTGGTGGGAACGATATTCTTGACACCAGCCGTGCATTGGCAGAGCCCCTTTGATTGAGATTTGAACTGGCTCGACCACGAGTAAGCGCATCCACTCACGCCTATTCGTCGTCCTCGTCACCGAGAATGTCGCTAATATTACTCTTATGCTTTTTACGACTGAGCTGGCGCGCCTTTGTGCGTTTAGTTCGGAGTGCTGGCATTGTCAATTCGTCGATTGAGAATGAATCTGATTCCTCGTCAGAATTAGCCGTAAAGACCTCGAGTTGCGTGGACTGGCTATTTGAGACGAATGAAGTCAAGTAAGTGTCGGCTGAAGCTGCCTCAAGCTCATCATTGTCCGCTCTCTTATTGGCACAGGCAATGAAGTCATCTCTCTTTTCTTTCGCCAAGTCTCGCAGGTTGCGATATGCAGCGATGCCTTGACGATGAGTGTCCAAGTTATCAGTCAAATCAAAACCTCTAACTTTGGTTTTGTGGTACTCGGGCATCCCATCTGCTCCTCTGGGCTTAGTTGGATGCATCGCGTACAGCTGCAGCGTGCCGGTTCCGCTATGGTAGGTCGATCCGAATGTATGGGCCTTATCATTAAATATAGGCTCGTCTAGTTCGTAGGACTGCATCATGAGCATTCTCTGTGACATCATGCTGCTCAGGGATAAAATCAGGCACAATCAGAGAGGCTCAGGCTTGAATCAAGCACGATCACGCCGGCTCATGCCGGCTCACGTTCGCTCAGGACGAGCTCATGAGTGCTCAGCCACAGCTCGAGTTGCTTACTAACAGCTCACGTTACATCCCGGCGTAACTCACGTCTCAAAACAGAAATGGCCGTTGTGTGAGGGCATTTTGTCCCCGTGTATCTTGCGCTATAGTCATTCCTAAGTATGTCTCGAGTGGAGGAGTTGGGTATAAAGTCGGCACTCATACTGTAGTGAATGAACAACGATGGGGTTGAAGTAGGGGAATGAGAACTAACTGAAAGTAGCTAAAGTACCCCACGTGATGGCGCGAAGACGTGCTCCGTAGACATCGCGGGTGCCTATGATATCAATCTAAGCTTCATCCAACGCAATGTCGTCTGCGAACGCGTTACAAATATTGCTGCGATTTTTATCGCAAGACGCCAAAGTACCCCTGGGAACAGCGATGAGTAAGGTGAAGGATCTACAGAGTGTGCATTTGAATAGGTTGGAGGATCTTTACTCAATTTCCGAGTCATGCTCATGTATAATTCAGCCCGAACGAGATAGCAAAGTCTGATATAAAAGCGCTACAGGCAATCTTTGAGGACGAGAAGCTCTCAAAACAGATACTAAACGCCGCCAAACGCGTGGTAAAGAAGCGCGTAGCTAGTAATGGCGATGAAGCCCTGCATCCTCCCGTAAAGAGAAGAGCCACCGAAGCATTCGGTGAACCTTTGACAGGAGCCGAATTGGAAGAATCGCTCGAACTCCCTACTGTGTGTCTAGATGAAGATATATTGAAGAAGACCGTTCTATTCGCGAACCGAGCACCTCTCGTCCTCGCCTTTGCAGTCGTACTTTTGAAATACACAATGCCCGAACAACCCCTGTCCAGCCGTTTAAGCCTTGCGCAGGCCGTCGTCAGTACGAATAGTCGGACTAAAGCTGTGAGCATTGGTCTGGAGAGTGGCAAGAGTGCGGAGGAGGAAGGTTACGGTGAAGGGCAACCAACTGTGACCGTAATGGGTCGGGAGATAAGAGTTATGAAAAGATGGGGCTACGAATGGCGAAGGGACGAAGTAAAAGAGAAGACAGAAGATGGATATGAAGTGGAGACACAAAGTACATTAAGATCAGAAAGAACCTTGACGCATGAAGACATGCCTGCTCTATGGGGTATAGACCTAGAAGCATTGAAAAAGTCAAACGAGAAGAACCCAGCCGTTCCCAAGACGTACATTACAGGCAATATCCCTATATATACTGCTCAATCGGCCAGAGCATACTTGTTGAAATCATTTGGAACACCAGAGAAAGAGCAACAAGATTCAAAGACTTCCAAGAAGCAGTCTTCTGCGAGCAAGATGGCGCAGAAAGAACGTAACTTAGGATATCTCCTCGGAGCTCTCCAGCTCTTATTTGAGTCCTGGAGCAAGTCTCTCAGTCCGACAGAGTTGGACAAAAGAGCTTGGTCATGGTATGTTCGCGTGCGTCCGGAGGTAGAGGGTGGCGTTGCTGGCTGGGGAAGCAAGAACACCTTGAAACTGTCTGATATCCTATTACTCAGACATTAACAGAGGGTGTAGTTGTCCAGTAGTTATATTAATGTTCCGATAGCGTGTGATGCAATTTTTTACGAGTGGTAACTCGACTCTCATGCTTCCTATACGTTCCTTGTCGAACGCCGCATCCACTGGAAAGACGTAATGAACTTTCAGATCACTATCTTGATGCCGTCTGGGCTCTCAGAGCTCCTTGGGCGTCCATTCAGAAAGTGTCTTCAGATCCCAGATGACTTTTAGATCAATTCCAGGATCTTGATAATCCGCTACTGTTACCAAAGCCTCTTTGTTAGGACGATATTGCGATAGATGACCGGCCCTGTCGATATAAAGCGCGTTCCAGCCAGCTTCGATAGCACCGATATAGTCTTTCTTATGATCGTCACCAACATAAAGCTTCTCGAAGCTGTCTATGCTAGCACTCGTATTGTATGGCTCTTTCGCGAGCTGGTCATCCAATAGCCTTAGGGCCATATCAAATATTGGGCGCTGTGGTTTTTCAAATCCAACATCGTAGCTTAGAACAGTAAAGCTGATGTCATCGTCCTCTGTAGCAATAATGGTTGGATCATACGTGATGCCTACCCTCCTGGACGCCACTTTAAGGCCGAAAGACCTTAGGATGCCAGGCACACGATCATCTGAATTAGTGATGATTCCCACAACAGTTCGCTCCCAAGGCCAATTTGAAGATAGACTCGGAGATCCCTTGACTCCTCGAAGCATGCTGAAGAAAGGAAGCACATCGGGGAACACGGTATAACCCTCACACGACGCGAATCGATGAAGCAAACCTGAGGTGACCGCCCAAGGTATATTTCTCCCATCTTTTAGGAACGGTCGGAATGTGTTTTCGATGATCTGCCCCTTGATTAGAACATTTATGGTATATATTACGATTCGATGTGCCTGCGCTGTACATTTTCCCACCAAGCTTGCGCACCCAATCCAGAGTCCCTTCCATAGTTTGGATGAAGCTTAGACTCTCGTCTGAATGCTATTGAAGTTATATATTAGACAATTTGACACATCTGGACTCGAAGTACTTGCCAGTGTGAAATGATGACTTGATCTCTTCGTCACTAAAGCCTGACAGGCCATGGCGACGCGCGATATCGCTGTACTGCTTGGCAATGGGCTCCTTTGGTGCGAATAACGTTCCAAATGCGTCAAAAGCTAGGAACAGGTTTGGTCTCTGTTTCGTGAACATGATATAGATGACGTTTGACGACCTCGGGAGCAAGCAGTAAAGATTAGTAAGATCTGTTGGCGTCACCTGCCCGTAGTCTGTTGATGTTCGGTGGTCTGTGAAGATAAAATGGAAAGCCGGCACTTCCCAAACCAGGTAAGCGTCCTAAGTTGAACGCCGACACTCATGAATAGATGCTGATGCCTTCCATCAAACTCCGTCACTTCGTCCTTCTTTCTCTTTTCGTTCTTCAATCCGATTTTTCATCTTCAAATTCATCGTCGTTAAATCTTCGAATGATTAGAGACTGCTTGTTCCACTCCTACAGCCCACATATGAGAGAGATTGCTTGAGACCTGTCAGGTATACAGCCCATCTGCGGGCTTGCCAGCTGTCAAAGGAAGTCACCGCCCTTTGGTACAACCTCGTGCATTTCACAACATCCCCAAGATTTCTCAGGACTCCCCTCTCTTTGATTGCAACTAACTGCTTTGAAGAACACAGCGAAGACCTCGAGCATCATGTGTATCGCAGTGATAACCACAGCGCATCCAGAGTACCCATTCATTCTCCTTGATAATCGAGACGTAAGCAACCATTGGAGACGATGATAGCAATAACACTGATCTGTTTCAGGAATATCTGTCCAGACCAACAGCGGCAGCACGATGGTGGGATTCTCCATCATCTCAGGTTCTTGGTGGTTTCGACCTTTATCACAAGGCCCATGGCACCTGGCTGGGCATTACGCGCCAGGGACGCGTTGCTGTCTTGACGAACTATCGTGAAGAGAACCAACCCATCCTCCCAAGTGGTCGAAGCAGAGGAGAGGTAGTCAATGGCTGGCTGGAATCTCCGCCCAGTCAGCACATTGACACTGAACACTACGCCAGACACGTCGTCGAGAACGACGGCGGAGTTCAAGGCATGGGCGGATTCAGCCTGATGTATGGTCGAATACAAGACGTGATCAAGACCGGCACTGGTCTTGCGATTCTATCAAACCGGACTCCTGACGTAAAGGGTCTCATCTGGTTGGCTCAGAAGCCTGGCGAAACTCGTGCTATGAGCAATTCATTCTTCGGTGACGTGTCATGGCCGAAAGTCACCAATTGTGAGCATGACGTTGGCGTAGCTCTGTCTGAGAGTGCTAAGAAGAAAGAACCCAAGGAAGAACTGATCAAACGGCTTTTTGCGGTGCTCAGTAAGGGTGACTTGCGATCTCGAAAGAAGGGGGAAGATTGGGAGGTGTACCTTCGACAACTGCGCAATACGATATTCGTTCCGACCATCGGTGGATCCAAGTTATCCGAAAATGAAGCGGACGAAGTCACTACGACTGAAAGCCCTAAGGCCGTTGACACAAGCCCTGGAGTCTATGGGACGCAGAAGCAGACAATCATTCTGGTCAACCGTGACGGGCACGCCGACTTTGTGGAGAGAACGCTCTTTGATGTCAACAGTAACGCCGTTCCACCGGGTCAGGGCGACCGACACTTCGAGTTCGACATCGAGGGCTGGTAAGGTCTGCAATCCATTATACTACTCTGTTATCGTCGGCTGACTGCGTGCCAAGGCCAAAGACAACAGTCACAACAACACGCATCGTCAAGCTCTGACAAAGAAGGCTGGCTGCAGTGAAGAAACTCTGTTCTGACCTACGAGCGAAACAACCCTTCACCACCGTTCTGCCGCTCTAACCGTCCCCCTCGCCCTGAATGGCTGGACGGTAAGTGCTCACTTCACTATCGTGATTGGCCTCACCGTCAACAATGGCCATCACGTGCTCTCATTTCGCCCACTGCCTTTGGCTTAATTTCGTCCGCCTTCTCCTTGTCACCTTCACTCCTCCATCCTTCAACCCCTTCACACTCGTTCCCCCTTTCCACTCCTGTCCTTTTGTATGCTTTAGAGGGCTTCGCTGTAAAGTACCTCAAGCTCACCAAAACCCGTTTTTCCCTGGGAATCGCGTCACCTTTCGTTCGATACCACCTCAATTGTTCCGTAACGATGTGCCGACGCGTCGTTCATCGATATGCTCACTGTGGCCACACTGTAACTTCGCCCTTGCTACACTGTGGCAACCCACAGTGCGAACAGCGTCACGAAGATCAGCTTGGCGAACCTGGCTATGCTTGCTCGAAATGCGAAAGATCCTCAGTTGGTAACAACTCGACTTCTGTGAGCACATCAAGCCGATACTCTCATACGCGTCGTATGAGCCTCGACCCGGCTGTTAGAGCAGATCTTCGCTCTAACCTCGCATTGCTGGGATCAACGCACAGCAATATCAGCACTGATACTCCCACATCTGCCCACTCAGCACACTTTGCCCAACATGGCTCAAGCAACCAACTTTTGATCAACCCCATGCCCACCGTGCGTCATACACACCAGCAAGATACGCCGCTGCACCTTCGACGCAGCTCCCAGATCCAGGGAGGCGTACAAATCAATGCACACGTTCGAATGAACAGTGCTATTTTTGATGGTGGAGATCACGCCCGCAATGCGCCTGTTTCCTTCCCGCCTCCCGCCCCAAATGTCAGAAGGCAAGAGGAGATACGGACGCCTGTCATAACTTCAGCGGTACCAGCTGATCAAGGTCCTCCGTCAGCCCCCACTACTCCACGTCGTCGCCGTGACTCTATCCGTCAGGCTCAGTGGATTGGGAGTCCCAGCACCGAGACCCCACCACCAATGCCCGCTGTCAACGTGCCATTTACCCATCCCGGATCTCCTCATCACCGTCGCCAGGGACCCTCAGTCAGTGGAGTACAGCAACATCAGAGCCTTGCGCGCAGACCCTCCAACAGCGGTGATCGACCTCAGACCACGTCAACAAACCGCCGTAACAGTGTTAACAATCCGTTCGGCACTCAGCGCCATCGAGTCAATCAGGCACAGCCAGGCAATTCACAGCGTCAGCACCTCGGACACCGTCAACAAGCCAATCCGTCTCAAAGAGGCTCACAGGCTCAGCGAGCACTCCAGCACGGACCACAGCGTCAACACCTTGGACAGCGTCAGCAGAATATTTCGTCTCATGAAGGTCCACAGGCTCAGCGTGCAAACCAGCATGGACCACAGCGTCAACAGACCTATCCATCTCAAGCAGGTCCACAGGCCCAGCAAGGAATCCAGGACCGCTCTCAGCACCCTCAACGCAGTGGCATTAGTGTTGACAACAACAGCAGCGTGGATCTTGGATGGCCTGAGAACCCTCAGTTTGGCCACGAGAGAAGTTTCTACCATGGCAGTAACATTTGGTGATCTTACTGCATGAGTATCCATGACCAAGCCGGTGTCACTCAAACGTGTGCAGGCGCTCGGCCAGATCGACCGTACCTTCTAGCTACCGTGGAGGTGCCACGTACAATTGTTTCTTATTTCCTACCTACTCGATGTCTTCACATCTCACTTCGCTCGAGTCGTTGAAAGGCCTTACTGGCGTATCTGCACTCTCGTCCTGTCTCTACCGTCAAAAGTCAATTTATTTTTGCAAAGTCGACTACGTTCTTCTCTGAGTTCACTATATGAGCTACTTGGCTACTTGTCCTCCACGCTTTGGATCGGCAACCTCTGGACCACATTCATCACATCACTTGTCATATCTTGGGTCTGGAGGTTGGCAAGTCATGCTCGTTGTTTTGTTTTCTTCTCTACTATCGTTTGACTAACTTCCATTGTATTAATTTGCCTGGTCATCACTCGTTCATCAACGAATTTACTTACACATCCTCTCCTTTGTCACCTGACGAACCTATCTGTTCGCCTTTACAATTGTACCATTATCCATCTCTGTAACAGCGTCGGCGTACTTGGCGCTTTGGTCACAGCAGTCTCCCTTGGAATCTCTGACACTACGTTCGGATTGATCCCTTTGGCGGATTGCATAGGCGCGCTGTTTGTATTGATCTCATTCTTGTTTTGACATCCACACTCGTTTGGTCTCTTGTTCAACCCGAAAGTTTGCCTGCTAGGTATCTACGCTGTACGAATAATGTAGGCACAGCGATCTCGGCGGTTGAAAATGAATATCGCAATTCAAAAAGGGGTTGGGAAATGTATATTCCTGGGTCATTATCTAGGTTTGAAAAGGTTAATAGAAAAGCTTATGAGCACCAAAAACCTGTGTGTATGCTGCATGGTATTTGTGACTGTGTCTTCCTTTAGACTCTACTTTGATTGACCATTGAATTGTTCATCTCAGGCCTTTTCCAAAGTCGAGACCTCTGTGCTAGACTAGACCCATTACATTACGCGCTCGCTAAAACGACTGAGCAACACGACAAATGAAGTGCCCGTCTGTAGTATAGAGCTAAAGCAGAGAATCCTCAGTATCAAAAGTGCTCCGCGCCATCCTATGCTTCATATCATCGTCATTTTTTCTTCATTACTAGAATGCACATAGCACGTCATCTCAAACCCTCTCCTGACCCCCAACCTTCTTATACTCCTTCCGCACCTTATCCCAATCCACAATCCTCCGCTTCCGATGACTCCGCGCAATGCGCCACCGCACATACAACATCACCGCATCACGTACACTCACAAACAAGCACCCACCAACCAGACTCCGGCCCCATCTCGTCTGCAATACGCCCGTGGGACGCCCTGATGTCGGTGCGGAGATGAGTGCTTTGGGGAGCGAGCAGCGGAGCAGTTCGCCTACGACTGCAGCGACGGAGGGGAAGAGCAAGGCGCCGAAGATCGTGTCTGCGAGGCGGGTTATGCTGAGGTATTCGTGCGGACGTTGGGCGCGGGGTGCGCGCGGGACGTTGGGAGCTGGTGCTGCGTCGTCGTCTTGCTGTGCGTCGGCGGCGTCGAGGGGTGGTGCGTTGAGCGGATGGGCTTCTTCGAGGGCGTGTTCTTCGGCGATGTGGTCGTGGTCGTGGTCGTGGCCATGGTCATGGTCATGGTCATGGTCATGGTCATGGTCATGGCCGTCTTCGACAATGATATCGAGGCCGATCTCGAGGACGTCGCCGTCGCCGTCGGCCGCGTGAAATATGCCGTCATCGTCGCCGTGCACCCCGTCTTGCGCATTCTCGTCCTGGCGTGATTGTGGTTGGACCTCACGGAGCCAGCGGCGCTCGTGCGCGCGCCAGACTTTCTCGTAGTAGAAGTTGTACATGCCACGCATGTAGGGTAGGAGAGCGAAGGATAGTGCGGCACTAGGAGGCCAGGTGAGGGGTGACTTGGACAAATCGATATTTATGTGACGTCCGGAGCTTGCGAAGAAGAGGAAGGGAACGATTGGGAGGAGACCATCGGCGAGGGACATGCGGGAGGCTACGAGGAGGCCGGGGATGAGGGTGACACCGGTGTGGAGAGGTAAGGTTCGATAGAAGTTCTTGAAGAAAGAGAGCAGGAGAGATTGTTGGGAGTCTGTACCTTGGCCGAAGTGGTAGAGAGGCTCGAGGATTGCGCGGCCTTCAGTGTAGCCGAATATAAGGTATATCGTTGAGATGCCGTGCATGTGGCATAGCTGGTATCCCGAGTACCCTATTACGCCGGCAATGCCAGGGAGTATGAGTGACCCAGTAAGCTTTTCGACGACCCGGACGACATCGACAATGTAGTCTCTTGGCCGTGATATCTCTATCTTCGATTTGCACTGGGGACACAAAATTTCCTTGCGTTCTCCGGATCTTCTGCGAGTCTTTGGGGCTTCCATGTCAGCTATCCACTCCAACAGGCAGGCTTCGTGCGCGGTGAGGGCGCATTTGCATGGACTGCGCCATTCAGAGCTGTCAGGTGTATCTTCGGTCTCATCTTGGAAACATATCCAGCACTTGCGAACGTCGTCATCGTCTGCGAATGTTGAGGGTTTCGTGGGCTCGGTATTGGTTTGGGAGGGTTCAATCTGCTCGTCGGATTGCTTTTGTGTTGGACTAGATGGTCTTCTGTTCAGCAAAAGGGTTTGCGAATCCTCTGATGTAGTCGAAAAGGCTTCGCTGTCGCCGCGTGCCACTTGCGCGGAAGGTTGGCACTGGGGTTCGCGAGGAGAGGAACGGCGTTGGGATGTAGCTCGTGGAGGTACAGAAGCCATGTTCGGAAACTTTGATCGCTGATGGTTTCAAGAGGGTTGCATAGGCGCAAGACCGTAGGATATTAGGTGCAAAGAAATGTAAGAAGAGGTCATACGAATAGGTTTGACGTAACGAAGAATGATCTGGATGGATGCCGCTGAGCTCGAGCCACACCTCGGCTCGCGACACGACTTTCAGCTTGACGGCCAGTCTAGCCTACACTTACTTACAAGACCAGGTTGCCCATCACGCACAACTGTCTTGACGTTAAGAAAACAGATTTCGATTTGCCGAAGAGGCGTTCCTGATGGTCTGAAACCCAACGTAATCAAAGTGAGCAAAATCGACCACAAGCCCAAGTCTGCCACATGGTAGAATTTGCCATGTCATGAGGTCGATGAGAACTTCGCAAAGTTTCGCGCGCACCTTAAGATGAAACGCAGCAGTGTCTTTGCGTGCTATAATATATGCTCCTGATCTACCTATAGCTAACAAGTAAAGGTATTAATGGGCGACGTCAGGCGATCAAGCAGATCGCATAAACCCAATGCGCGATACACGCAAGACCCGCTTGAGGGTGTCGACTTTGATGATGAGCCTGAAGATGGTAGACAGTTTGAGCCTTTACCACTAAAGCATAAGTCAGGGCATGACTTTGATGCTAATGATGCGCAAGACAACGATGACGAAGACGAATATGTAGCTGAACGTAGAGACTCTGGGAAAAGCCGTTCGTACAACCACGACGATGACTCCGTGGATGAAGACGGGGACACCAATTCAGGGGCGGAAGAGGTCGACCTGACTCGAGTCCGCGCACCAAAGGAGATCACTCTCAACGATGGACGCAAGAGGCCGCTCAAGGAAGACGGAAAACGGTCAAGACTGCTATTCGAATTTCACAAAGGTAGCCATGAGAGACGGTTACACAGCTTCTATGGGAGGGATGAGGGCGATTATAAGCCTGCCTCTGCAACACGGAATATTTCATACCCGTACCCAACATTGCCAGCTCGACGATTGATTCAAGATCTCAGTTCAGGCGGCCCAGCGGGAGGCATGGCGTACAGTCTCTTCCATCCGGACGAGGCACGAAAGCTGGAGGGAACGACGGGATGGAATTGGTACTATGAGCATGGCGGACGAAGTGCTTTTCAAGAAAGACAGTATATGAAGTCTATCACCGTAGACGAAGCGCTACCCTATGTAGCACAGCCAGCACACAAAAGCATCAATCTGCTTCTGGGGCCATTTCGGGAGCCTCAGCTGTATAATTTGAGAGTTGGCAAGAGCATGCGATTAAAAGATTCTTGGCCTCTTCCGAAAGTCCCTGACCCAACATACAAGAATGGCTGGCTTCTCAACGTTGGGCGGAGGATACAGGGTATAGAATGGATTCCGAATCGCAATTCAGGAACACAGTACCTTTGCATCTCGATGCTCCGACAACAAATTGCCAGACCTCCGCCTGGTGTGAACACCACTAGTGCTTTCAGACCAGGCGAATCGCACAAGGACACCTTTGAGCTATGGGCTTTTGATATTCCACCTACCAATGGCCCTAACACGCCTGTACTAAGGCCAGAGCCTCGCCTAGCTATGACTATATGCACAGACTGGGGATATCTGAAGGAATTCAAATGGTGTCCATGCCTGAAGCATAAGAGTCGAAAATCTCAAGACGACCCCAAAACTACAAAATTTGGCCTCCTAGCCGGGATATGGAGCGATGGCGCTTTACGTGTGCTTGATTTAAGCTCTTGTGTGGAAGCCGCAGAGCCGCAGTACCTGCATATATCTAGAGCAGCATTCGAGGTCCGCATACCTGGGAGCGTGTGTACATCTCTCACCTGGCTCTCTAGCAATGTCATCGCTGCAAGTGGTGCAGACGGTACTGTCTCTATCTGGGACATCAGCCAGGTCTTGCGCTGTGAAGCTCCGCAAACGCCAAAGCCATTCTTCTACGAACTCATTCACGACACGTACATACTATCCATCTCGAGTGCTTATCCATCCCATCCGCACCTCGTGACAACAACCTCGATGGATGGTTTCTTCTACCTGTTTGATATTCGGTCGCCGAAAATAGATAAATCTTGGCCACCGCGGAGTCGCATTGGACCTCCCACAACAGTCTGGTCAGACCACTGCCAAGGTTGGCTATCACCAGACGACCACTGTCTTGTGAAATTATTCTCCATGCGGCGCGTCTTCTCATACGTCGCTGTTGGGAGAGGAGATGGAATAGTTGGCTGCTTGGCTACAAGTCCGGTACATTTGAGCGCTTTGATGGGTACCCACAGTGGGCATGTTCATGTTACAAATCCAGAGAGGAAAATATTCGACTCGAGGACTTTGGCTTGGCAGCAGACATGGTTTCTGCATGAGTGGAAGTCAGCTCAGTGCAATGAGGACGAGTCAGACGCGACAATGGCCGATGACGATGATTTTGCAAACGGTCCATTACATCATAAGCCAGATTCGAAAGAAGTTCGATCAAAGCCTCTAGTACGTATCACGGAGGGATATAATCCTGTGGAGGTTCAGATGAACGGAGTGGAAGCGACAGCAGATGGAGATGATTTCGATGCATCATTCACTATACATGAGGAGCAGACAGCGATCACTAGTACATCATGGAACCCAAATCTTAATTATGGAGGATGGGCAGCGGCGGGAATGGGATCAGGGTTAGTACGAGTGGAAGATATCTCCATATAAAGCAAAGAGAGAAGGAAGATGAGCGTCCGGAAGAATCCGTATGTGGGACCCGAGCAAACGGGATCGGTCCGAACTAAATTAGTGAGGCAGATGAAGCAATCAAACAAACGCCATTGCTCGTGGATTCACAGTATCATGTACACAGTCGAATGAAATATGATGAGGCAGCAGAAGCTGAATCAGAGCTAGTGGTGCTCCAAAGCGTCATGGTGAAGTTGATCTCTCAAACCCACTTTGGATACAGGGCAAGGATCGGATAAGAAGCCACAAAAGCATTTTCCAAACAGCAAATCGAGGTCTCGAACGAATAAATGGAGCAGAAACGTAGTCAAACCGTCAAGTAGGAAAAAACAAAGCTAAGCCGGCAGTTCTTTCAATCATCCGTAGCATATCCTGTTCCACGCTGAAACGACGGGTGTGGGACAGGTTGTCTGAATGAGCATAGTACAGAATGTCAGGCAAGGATTCGTCTCTCCAAGGCCGGGGCCAGATGATGAAGGCGAACTAGAGCAATGCAGCGATATTGGGTGATGAGTGACTACCTTGTAGATGCATGAAAGATTAGGCAGAGTCAAGCAGACGAACAAGATTCAGCCAGGGGAGTGATCAAGACTTCATCATCTATATCGCGATAGCAACCAACGGATGACTCCTCACTCTGATATGAATTTGCAGTCGAGTGATGCCAACAGTGTATGCTGATCATGTCAATTTGCTCTGTACCGCGAGACGGATCTGCTCGGTAGGGGGACAGCGATAATCACTGAGTATTTAGTGTGATGTTCTGGGTACGTTATATCCATATTAAACTTGGTCAATACTAGCCTTTTTCAGTTCTAGCCGAAGCTATGTAATTGGTATAGCAGAAATAATAGTCTAGCATAGTGTATTATTATTAATTCCATTGTTATCATACACGTGAGTCGAGCCAGATAGATATGTCCTTGCTGAAGACAAAGGCTCAGGTTGAGGATCCAGTATATGTATGTATAATTGTATAGTGTAGACGGAGTACCCACTGCAGTCCGACATGAACACTACTAATTAATCGCCCAGAAACTTGGACATCCGACGTAATGACACACTTCCACCCCCTACGACATCGTCGTCAACACCACAACTATTAATGCTCGGTGGAACGACTCGACGGAGAGGGATGCCGAGTGGGGCCGGGCGTGGACGGTTGATCGAAAGAGGCTAGTGTCTTGATGAAGCATAACTTGGCGTCCAATCAGATCCCTGCTGGACCAGAGCCGAGAGGAAAGCGCGACCAGGGACCCCCAAACACCAGGCCGGATACCCAGACTACTTACCCAGCGAGGGTGAAAAGGTGCCTGAAAGCGTAAAAAGATGCCTGAGTCAAGTCACCTTGACGCTCTCCGCACTGTTATCCTCCCCAAGAAATCCCCCCAAAGCCAGCCAGCCAAACCCGCCAAACCCGCCAACCCGTCAAACCCGCTAATAACTGCTCGTTCTCTTCCTCCGCTTTCTCCTATCGTACATACTCAATCCCTTCCTCCGACGACCCTCAATCACTGCAAGTCCATCCTTCGGATAAGATCGCTGTTCTATCGTCTTCGTGGCCAACGAACTGAACGACTGAATCTCGCCATTTCGCTGCCCTTCCGCCAGGAGACGGCCCTCGCCGGGGCCTGAGGAGGTCACAATGGACCGACCCACGTCGCGCGATGACCAACCCCATTCGCCTGCCTCTACTCATACGAACGTTTTCGATGACGAATTCGAAGCTGGAACGCCCGCTGATGATACACGTTCAATTGTTGCAGATGGCTTCAGGCCGCAGGTCACATCTGAGGAGTCGACGACCTCTACCGCGAATGACGACGTGCCGGCTGAACACGACCAAGTATTCGCCAAACACACTTCGACACAAGACACCCCTCAACTCCCTCCGATACGAAATAGTATAGCGAAAGGGGCGATTTCTATGGATGGTCCGCTACATCGATCGAATGATTCAGATGGGCAGTCGGCATACGCCTCTCAGGCTCTAATGCATCGTGCCTCTGTGGCATCGACAAATTCCTTTGTCACAAACGGACGCTCCTCAACGCCAATGGCAGGTCCAAGTCACCCCTATGCCATGTATCCTCAAGGGACCGGTCCTGTTCGTTCTCCTAGCAACGCAACGTCCACAGTCACGCGACAACCTCAACGCTCATACTCTGGACAACGGCCCACGCATCCTTATACTATGTATCCACAAAACTTGTTTGAGGGCGAGGAGCCGACTAGCCATACGTATAACCAGCAACAAATACCGGTCGGCTTTCCAGGACACGGGAATGGCTACACGCGGCAGATTGGACCAGACGGAGAAGAACAAGACATCATAGGCCCGGATGGTCACACTGAACAGCTGCCTCCTTACTCCAAATATCCGGAAGATTCCCCAAAAGGCTTCGCTAGCCCTACCCCAGCTGTGACCACTACACCAGTTAGCCCTCCGGCACAACCACATCGCACTCCAAGTCCAGTAGATCCGCCACTGCCGCTTGACATTCTTGCAGCAGCAGCAACGGACAATGTATCTATGGTGGACAGATCACCTGCGGCACAAAATGCTCGCGCATCTGTACAAAGCGCGACCCATTCCGCAATGTCGTCATCACCTAGTTCGGAACAATCAGGACATAAGAAATGGACTCATAAAACCTGGACCGAGAGGAGGAAAACGAGAGTGTGCGGCCGGATACCGCTATGGCTTTTGATCTTGATGGCTGGCCTCATAATCATATTCGCCATCATTCTTGGTGCTGCTATAGGGTCAATTTTTACAAAGGCAAAGAAGGCTGAAGAAGAGGCTGATCATGCGCTGTAAGTAATCAACATTCGTGTCACACAACACGCTTGCTAACCTCTTGTAGGCAGGTCACTGTTACGGAAGTTGCTACCCTATACGACGCATCAATCATCCCAACGCCTTCCGACATGCTACCTTTACCTACTGGCTCTTTTTCGGTACAGATGGGTCAGCCGCAGGACCGAAATCCTGGATGCTTGCCTCAGGTAGACCAGCAATACGCATGGTCCTGTGATTTCCGTGGTCCACAAGACCTTCAGCTTGGTGTCCGAAGTAATCCCTCTGTGGCCAGCGGCCTGAGTATGGGAGAACTCATCCCACCAAACGTATCAACAGCTACCACTCCCGCCTACCAGTATGGTATGCAACCACCTAACGTAGACTGGCGGACCATGGATCTGGTCATTGATCATGATCAGCCTTCTTGGGGTCCGGCCTTTCACTTCCAAGCACAATACAATAAGCTCGTCATTCTGGAAGCGCATAGTTTCCCGGCTGGCATCCACGCTCGAAAACGTGATGATCATACGGGACGTCTGCAAGACGGTCAAGGTCTTCCTCGTCACCAAATGGAGGTTGTGCAAGGTGACAGACCCTGGTTTTGCTGGTGGAACTCGACATTTCTGGAAGTATATCTCTACGCCAACCAGTACTCCTTTGCAGGTAACAAATCCATGAATGGAGCGTCTCAGACAATTACGCTTCCATTGAGCACACCTACACCAACTTTGCCCACGCCTGTAACTTCCCGGCAGCAGGCTAAGCGAGAGCCATATTCTGCTGCTCCGACCTCGCCGTCACCAACTTATAGACGTGATGACTATAGAGACTCTTCCAGCCAGCCAGCGTTCCCTCGCATTGTGAAAGTAGAGGAGCGGCGCATTCCGGGCTCACCACCTCCTGTCTGCACGCAGATGGTGAAACTGGAAGACGGAACGATCGTGCCCGCGAACCAAGACTATGAACCTATCATTGTCAACCTTAACGAGGACGATCCTTCGATGGCAGATTTTGCAGCTTCTCATACTGGCGACATCAGCCGCAGAAGCATTCTTGGTAGTCGAGGGGATCCAGCCGACGGCTGCCATTGCCAATGGGTTGTGACATGACACGGCCCCTTTTAAATGCAGCTCTAGAACACTTGTATCATCGACCGGCGTTTTATTTTCCTCTAGGCTGGCTTTGATAGGCTACAGCACTTCATGACTTGAGCGATATAAGCCTGTAGCATTCACGGCGTTTCATACGACATATTCTGGGATATTTTTAGTCCCGAAAGATCCGATACTGTCCCGGACAGCGAGACATTTTCGACCCACTCTTCTCTATGCGAGCAGGAACTATTCGGCCCTACATTCGCGCTATATCTGCGACATAATTGTCGACGTTTAGCCGACATTTCTCGGGATTCATAAATCATCTGAGTCTCGTTGCCAAGAACTGGCTATTTCCTATGTTCTCTTGGCCGGCACCATACCTGCAGGCATCTCGCAAAATCTGCCTGATTAGGTAACAGGAGATGATAGATGATGTAAGCGTATCAACGGCACCAGATATCCTAGCTTTCTAGATTTTTTTCTTTCTTTCATACTTGGATTTATATATTTTGTGTACATCGATTTCTGGAGTGGAGTTGAGCGGAGTGGAGTCAAGAGGCATGGAAAGTTTGAATGGTTTATAGCATTCCATTGGCGGCGACTTGGGAGCTCGTCTGATCAGCAGACATAGAGCTGCTTACGGTGAGGTGACATCATAAAAGAGATAGGTAGATGATGTATCTTCCACACGAACGGTTTTGTCCATACAAGAGGTAGAGAAAGACGGGAGACCAGAGGAGCATGCCCTCGACTAGCTAAAATTAAGCATTATTCATCATGCTCACTTAGTATCTGTGTGTGTTTTTGTAAAAGATGCCGTGCAATGTCAGTCATGCCATGAGATATTATTACATGTATAGATAGATATATGTATCTGTACACTACTACAACGCCGTTGCATGAATGGGGCGCATATACATACTCTAATTACTCTCGATTACCTCCGCCAACGTGTATGCTCACTCTACCATCTCCACCACGACCACCACTAACATCGCTTACATCGCTCACATTGCTCACATCGCTCATACACAACGACCACCCAGTCTCGAATCCCAATCTTACAATTCGCAATTCCTTACAAAATCCTGCTATCCAGCTTGCTCAGATGCAGAATGGTGAACAAGCGCTTCCTTATTCCGTCTCGCCGATCGTACACTTCCTCTCATTCGAAAAAGACATATCCAGTCATCCCATGCACGGCGCATCGATTGTCTGAGGGTTAATTGTGCGGATTAGGTTCGATCACCCGTGCGTTGTCCTAAGGCTGACTACCTCCCACTTGGCCTGCTAGATGGGCTATGTGGACTCTCTTGGCTCTGCCTGACGTACGTACGTGCGTTTGTACGTACACAGATACATCGTGACTTTCACTTTTTCTCTACAGATACCACACATTTGTCCGTCCATGTCGTGTGTTCGCACGCAGGTGGAGGTATGCATGTCTGTCTGTCTGTATGTGCGCATGCATTCCACGGTGGGTGCGTTATTGGCGATGTACCAGTTCGATGGATGGTCTTTGTGAACTGGAGAGGGAGGGAGGGTAATATAAAGAGTTGGCTCGGCGATGAACAGACTACGCGTATAGTGGTGGATTGACGCATTTATGAGTCCCACGTGAGACTGTGTTGGGACAGATGAATTCCGGGGGAAAGGGGAGGGGGGAGGTTTCGTTTATTTTTACATGTGGAGAGGGGGAGAGGGAGAGGATAGAGAGACTAGGCGATATGCGCGCGGCGGGCGTGTGGGCGATGGATGCGGATTGTGATGAAAATGAGGCTCAGGGGCTGGGGCGGAGTATTATTGACGGGTCGACGACGACCAAGTTGACTGCGTATAGGTCTTGTGGCGGTTGTAACCAGACATCCGTGACGCGACTTCTGGGTTCTGCTGCCTTCACTTCGTTGAGATGGCAGACATCCATTTCTGTTCGTCCTTCCTGTGAGTTTAGTTAGTCTGAGAGTGTCAAGGTGGTGTGTATCTGCTGTGATCGCACGCACCTGTCAAAATGCAGCAGCATGCCCAACACCGGCAGTAGCTGCATCTGATACTTCTTGTCTCTCTGCTCGAGAAACTGCAACAGGACGTTCTTGAGATAGACAAAGTCTATCTCTGCCTTACTCTCCTTGCCCTCCATCATCGGCGTACGGGCCTTGCCTGCCGGACTTGTGACACGCGACGAGTCCAGCGATGTTCGCGAAGACGGTGTGTCCGCGTTTCTGGCCGATCCCACTTTCAAGCTCTTCAGTTCATCCGCCATCGTTTTGCTCGACTTTGTGACTTTGTCCAATCGTGCTTGGGTATCGTCCAAGGTGCGCCTCAAGTCACTTTTCTCCTTGTCCAGCTCGCGAGTCTGCTTCTCGCCCTCATCCAGCGCGTCTCTGAGCTGTGCCATGGCTTGACGCACTTCGGCCACCTCCTCACTTGCGCGTGCTGCTCTGGTCTCTAGCTCTCCGTTCTGTCGACGCAGCACCCGCTCCGTCGCCTCCAAGTCATCCCGTGCCTCGACAGCTCGCGCCAGCGCCTTTTCAGCATCGCGTGCCTTTTGTTTCAGTTCCTCTGTCTCGCGGCCGCGTCGTCTTGTCAATGTGTTAGTCTGCTCCTCCGCGCGCTCGCGCTCTTCCACGGCGATGTCCAAGCGTTCCTGCATGTCCTTGACACGTGCGTCGGCCCGGCCTTGAGCTTCAGCGAGAAGACGCCGCATAGTCTCGCCTTCGCGAGAGCGTTCGGAAAGCAAGCGATGTGCGTCAGCAAGTTCCTCCTCGAGGGAGTCGCAGCGGCCGCGGATCTCTTTCATCTGGGTGGACATCTCTTGGGTCTGATCTTGCATGGAGTTCATAAGGGATTGGGCAGAGGCGTATTGGGCGCTTTTGAGTGAGATGTCTTCACGAAGGCTAGAAGAGTCTGCCTCTAATTGATTGACCTGTTTTTCGAGTTCACTGAGCTTCTTCCTCGTGGTTTTGAGCTCCTCTTGAGACTTCATGAGGTCTTTCGTGAGCTTCTCTTTTGACTCTATTGCGTCAGCTCGCTCGCTCTCGGAGCGTTGTATGTCGCGTTGCGCTTTGCGGTTGGTCTCCTCAAGGCTTATTCTCTGGCTTGTTTCTTGCTTGATCTTGTTGTTGAGTGCCTTGATATCAGAGTCCTTGTCGGTTACCTGCGACTTGAGCGAAGTTACTTCTGATTTAAGATCTTTCTCCCGCGCTTCTAGCCGTCTGACTTCGGCGGCTTTTGAACTTAGCTCATCTTTAGTACTCTTGAGTTCCGAGACTTCTTTGCGCAGCGAGACTAGCTCGGGCTGGGCCTTTTGCAGGACCTCACGCATGTCAGACAGGTCCTTGAATCGAGTAGCGGCAAGTTGCTGAGCCGCAGAAAGGTCCGTTTGCAATGTGTCTGCCCTCTTTTTAAGGTCCTCGAAATCTCTGGCCAGAGTATCATGTTTTTGAGTAGAGCTGGTTTGATTAGAAGCATGACTACGCAACTCTGTAATCTCAGTCTCTAGTTCAGCAACGCGTGCCTTGAGAGCGTTCTTTTGAGCCTCGATTTCCTTGATCTTCTCTTTGGCATCAACATGATCCCCACCGACATTAACGAGATCGTCACGGAGCGATTCAATTTCCTCCTTCAAGTCATCCTGGTCCTTTAGATTCCTTTGAAGCTTTTCTATTGCAGTCTCTCTCTCGGTGAGCTGCACCTCGAGAGACTTGATCAAAGAGACCTTCTCTTCCAAATCAGCTTTTACCTGTGTGAGATCTTTTTCCACTTTCTCCAGATTCCCAGAGGAGGAAGCTCCAGTTGCAGCGGTCGTCCCATTAGCTTCAGTAATAACAACCGACTCAGCTGCTTTGTTGCCTTTCTTCTTTTTCTTGTTCTTCTTCTTTGAGGCAGCTGATGCTGGTGCTATACTAGGCACTGGTTCTGGCTCTTCCTTGTCTTCTTCACTCTGTTCCTTACGTATAGACTCTAAATCGTTTCGGGCTTTGTCTCTCTCTTTCTCCGTAATAGATAATTGAGCTCGTAGACTTTGCATGAGGCCATTCGTGGTGTCTAGTCGTTTCTCGTTCTTGGCTGCAGCCTCGCGGAGCCCGGCAAGTTCCTGCTCTAGGAGTTCGTTTTGCTTGAGCAGCTTTTCATCCCTTTCTTTCGAAAGATCAGAGTAGTCGGTGTTCGCAGAAGCTCTTTCCAGATTGTTTGTCAATGTCTCCTTTTCAGATTCAAGGCTTGCTATGCGCTCCTCATGTTCTGAATTTGCGACTTTTTGAGCTACCTCAGCTTTCTGTAGTTGGTCTTTTAGACTAGCGGCTTCAGTCTCCAGTGTCTCTACACGTTCTGAAAGTTCCTTTTCAGCGCGCTGCTTGAGATCTCGGAGAGACTGTAGATCGATAGTTGAGGATTCCAAATTTTGCATAAGGCGTTCTGCCGACTCTTTGGTGCTTCCAAGGTCAGTCTTCAGGGCCGCATTCTCCTTCTCGAGATGCTCAACTTTCTTTGCCTTCGTTTGCAGTTCTAACTGAAGCCTTGGTAACTCATCCTCGTACGAAAAGAGATCCTTGGATTCGGGTTCTTCGCCTTCCTTGGACGAATCGACAGCTTTAGGCTCTGCCTCACCTTTTTCGGCCTTCAAAGCTTCTATCTCTAATTTCAACGCAATTGATGACTCTCGTGCTTCCTTGGCAGACTTCTCGGATTCTTCGTGTTTATTTTTGAAGTCGTCTCGCTCCGTCGACACTCGCTTGAGTTCTTGCAATACCATATCACCTTTAGTATTCAGCTGATTCAGGTATTCCACGAGCGCAGTAGGATCGCTAATGGAGCTCAGGGGGGTATTTTCTCGCAGGGAAGCTTCGAATGGCTCGATAGCGGAGACACGAGCATGCGCGATTCGATACGATCGAAGTAGTTCTACTTGTATCAGTCGACCGTCGACACAGTGCCAACATAGTAGACATACCGCCATATTTGGACTCTAGTTTCTCCAACTTCCGCAGCTTTACGCGAACCTCAGTCGGAAGTTCCACTGGTTTCGGCCCCTCATCTACGCCAGCTCCGTCGCTCTTATCCCCTTTGTCAGGTTTGTCGCCATCTTGAGAGCCTTGTGCCGGACTATCGGACGATCCTTTGTCCTTCGCAGACAAGGGGGTCCCAGTACGGCTCAGTTCATCTTCATCGCCTACAACAAAGTCGGGATCGAACTCTGAGGGATCAGGGCCTTTTCCAGCTGGGGCGCTCTTTGAGGTGCTGTCTGACCGGGTCTGGCGTTTGGACGGAGAACCCGTGCGACCGGAGGAGCGCTTCGCTGTTGATGCGGCTCGCGAAGGGGCTGCTGGCTGAGTTCCTGAAGCGCGCTGACGAGCTTGCTCTTCAGCTATCCTAGTATCAAGCGCATCTTTCAAGCGCTAAAGTAATACATCAGTTACGTTGGGCTTGCTGTGTTTACAATAAATGATCGTACCTGAAACATGCTGGCGTATTAATTCAGGGACCTTAAAATCTATATATGGTTCTAATGGAACATGTTGCTTAAAAAGTGCGAAAGGGAAACCAAAGAACTGCTTGAGGACTGAGATCACGTATTCAAGGTCTCATGTAATAATTGTCATTATGGAGAGGACAACTTCGCCATTTGATACCAACGAACCGACTTGGAAGTCAGCGTAGCGTTGTGCACGGGCCAAGAATTTACCGGCCCGCTAAACTTTTCGACTATCAAGAAAATTCCTGATTAATCACTTTCCTGCTGTCCCTCACTGCACACCTGCACATACGGAAAAGATGGCAACGATCACGATTTCGCTCCCCCTACCGGTCCTACCAGAGGGCTGGACCGCAGAGAAAGACTTCAAAGCTGTTGGCGAAGTTTCCGCAGCAACAAACCGCAGCATCGAACCTGTTGGCCCTCACTTCCTTGCTCATGCGCGAAGAGTAAGTTTGCGTTGTATTGGTACTACGAACCAAAACTAAAACAACTCATAGAAGCGTCATCGACGCACGTTCTCCGAGGACGACCGTATCCAAGCCCAAGAAAATGTGAAAAGTGTTGAAGACCAAGATGCTGGAGAAATTAGTGAGCCTGAAGATCAAGTCATGTTGCAGCGTGAGGCAAAGGACTGGAAGGTAGGTTTCGTCTCTTTTCCATGACGCCGACTGTCAAAATCTTACCAATTCCTAGGGGCAAGACCACTATGCTGTGCTTGGGATCACGAAATACAGATGGAGAGCCACAGAGGATCAGATCAAGCGCGCCCATCGGAAGAAGGTCTTGAAGCACCACCCCGATAAGAAGGCTGCTGCTGGTGGTACTGAAGACGACCAATTCTTCAAGTGTATTCAGAAAGCCACCGAAGTTCTCTCTGACCCAGTCAGACGTCGCCAATATGATTCGGTCGATGAAGCTGCTGATGTCGAGCCCCCTACCAAGAAGCAAACCCAGAAGGGCAACTTTTATAAGCTTTGGGGACCCGTTTTTGCTGCCGAATCTCGTTTCTCCAAAATACAGCCCGTTCCTCAACTCGGCAACGATAAGAGTACAAAGGAAGAAGTCGATGAGTTTTACAATTTCTGGTACAACTTTGATAGCTGGAGATCGTTTGAGTATCTCGACGAGGATGTCCCAGACGACAATGAGAGTCGTGACCAGAGGCGTCACATGGAACGCAAGAACTTGAACGCAAGAAAGAAGAGAAAGACAGAAGATTCTGCTCGTCTGCGAAAGCTTGTGGACGATGCTCTAGCTCTTGATGAGCGTATCAAGAAGTTCAGACAAGAGGAGCACGCCCGCAAGAACAAAAAGCGTCTAGAACGCGAAGCCGAGCAAAAGAAGGCTGCTGAGGACGCTGCAAAGGCAAAGGAAGAGGAGGCAAAGAAGCAGGCCGAGAAAGATGCTGCTGAGAAAGCGGGTAAGGCAGATGCGAAGAAAGCCAAGGAGCAGGCGAAGAACGCAGTTAAAAAGAATAAGCGTGTCATTCGCGGTGCAGTGAAGGATGCCAACTACTTTGCGACCAGCGGAGATGCATCCGCAAGTCAAATTGATGGAGCTTTGAACGACGTTGATCTACTTATCTCCAAGCAGGACCCTGACGAGTTAGCTGCATGGACGGCCAAACTCGATGGTAAGAAGGATGCTGTCATCATCAAGCAGATCTTCGACGAGGAGGTGAAGACTCTCAAGGACGCCGGCAAGATCAAGGATGGCGAGCTGAAGACTTTGTGAGCATGTACTGACAAGGAGATTACTTGGTAGACTTTATGGTTATGTACACGTAACTCTCTCAACATTTGCCGTAGATAAAAAGCCAACAACCTTTGTTTTGTCAAACAGGTTCGTGAAGTCCTTTATACGCTGTATAAAGTCATAAACCAGATATTGTCGTAGTGTCTCTGTTGTATTTGCCCACACCAAATGCGCAAGTGTACTCGGTCAAGAAACTTCAACCACTAGTTACCTTAGAAGGTAGGAAGTGCACTCCAGCTTTCCCTGCTTGTATGCGCATATTCCGGTAGCCCTTCTCGTTTTTAATGTACATGAATCTTTCTTTTTTCAAGCCGCCAAATGATATGTCTAACACCTTCCAAACCTGAAGTCCACACCGTACCCAATACTTCATACACGACACCTCCGCATCCCCGCCAAACTCTCCGCAATTCTTGGCGCGCATGGATGACGAGAGCTCTGTGCTATCTTCCCTCCGCTGAGGTAGCTACAGTAGCAACATACATTGATCAAAGTCTTAAATATTTACGAGGTATATCGACTATAAACGATGCAACCGTCACCGTCACCATCGCCTACCTCGGCTGCCTCAAAGAAGGACAGCCCTTCCAGTGGGTCCTCATCAACAATCCGAGCTTCATCGAGACCAACAGCCCTCAAGTTCGCCGAACCCGTCGTGCAGAAACAGAATGTAGAGAGCCGAACTCCGAAGGTATCACTCCAATTCCAAGCCCACAGTAAATCGCGGCCATCGACTGGAAGTCCTAAGTCCTCCGTTGGTGAGAAGCGACGAATGTCGTCCCCACCGCCTCCGCCGTAAGTCCAACAACATCATGTTTCGCTCCATGCATGAACACGAGCCTGACTGTAGTGTACAAATGTTGGCCTCGGTCGTTTTGGACCCTAGACCATCATCGCGCACCAGCAATTCTCTCAGCTTTCAACATCTAGGATATACATATATGCATATAGGCTAATCCACTATAGTGTATTCCGCCCACGTGTCTCCTTCGATACCTTCGACAAGCCTGCCGATTTCATAGAAGAAAACTCGTTTACACTAGTTTCGAAACACAAAGACTATGCATACACGAAAAGGTCTAGAACATTTTTATGCGGCATCGACTCAAATGACTATTCTGAATATGCTTTGGAGTGGCTGATAGATGAGCTAGTTGACGACGGGGACGAAATTGTTTGTCTTCGGGTGGTCGATAAGGACGCGAGCATTGCCGATGAAAAGGCTATCGAGAAAGGTCGATATCAGGATGAGGCCAGGACGATGATGAAGCGAGTACAAGCAAAAAACCACGAGAGCAAAGCCATCAATGTGGTGCTAGAATTCGCTGTTGGGAAAGTGAACAAGGTCATTGATGAGATGGTAAGCATCCGCAAGGTTTAACAAGCAATATCTAACTCACCTAGATTAACCTATACGAGCCAGCAATACTAGTTGTGGGTACTCGTGGCCGTAGTCTGGCAGGTTTCCAGGGTCTCTTGCCTGGTTCTGTATCAAAGTACTGCCTACAACATTCTCCGGTTCCGGTCATAGTTGTCCGACCGAATTCCAAAAGAGCCAAAGCGAAACGTAAGCGTCACGACGACCCTACGCGCCGTGGTTATCGAGATATCCTCGATAAGAGTGGTCCAGAGGGAGGACATATGATCGACTTCGACGTTCAGAACCCAATATTCGACGAAAGCCAGCCAGCATCAGAGGATGAAGCAGCAGCCGTCGCTGAGGCCAACGCATACAAGGAGAGCCCAGAACGACATCCGCTCGCTCAACTTGTCACCCCAGCATCCTTGGCAAAAGTTGCTGCTGAGGCGGAAGCCGAAGCCGGAACGCCACCAGGAGCAAGTCGAATCATGAAGAGCCCGAGTCTGGGGACATTAGAGAGCCCTTTGTTGAGTTCAGAGGATAGTGAAGATGAAGATCAAGGTGGTGTAAGCATAGAAGCCCACCCCGAGAAGGTTGCACTCTCTGAGGACACAAGACCTGCCACAACCGCCGACTCCATACCGGAAGAGACTGAGCTACCTTCACGGCCCAAAGTGACGTTTGGAGAGCCCCCAGAAAAGAAATGAGGTGCAATCGCTTCCAAGCATATGTAACGATATTTTTATACCCCTTCGTTTTCTTAACGTCTGGCGCAGGTCGTTGGCGGACTCATTAGTGACTGGAGGCGGCTGTAGACTTTACAGAGGGCAATGGTTTACTGAATGACACTCATTCCGATAGAGCATCACATCTGCAATTGTTGTTATAGATCAAATTACGCACTTGCCGTTGATGAGGTGCAAGTATGGCGAAGCAGTGGCCAAGGACAGCGTTCTGATCTTGAATCATGAAGCCGTGCCCTGGATGCACCAGGTCAACAAGATCATTAAAATGGGTCTCGACTCGTAGGAATGATCGACAATCGTGCAGTAATTAGTCCGTGCGCTGGGAGAGCTGCTGCGGCACTGACGCAACAAGGATTCACGTTGGATTTATGGTGGTCCGTGCTCACGTAACCTGCTCGTCGCCTTGTGCCTCTCTATATTCAAGTATTCATTCCTCCCTCGCATGCACACTCATTTGTGCCCTTACCTATTCAATGTACTTAAATCACTCGTCTGATTCTCGTTCGGACTCAGTCACACAGACATTGCGGCCATGTTTGCCATGCTGCCTTTCTACAGTACATGCGATGAGTGCTCGCTCAAGACGTCAAGACAGAAGTTCATTAGTTTGACCTTCAAGTCCTTGCCGTTTCTCCTTACATTCTTAGTTGTCGCAATCGTCGTGTACACCAGATTATTTCCTCTTCTTGCAGGAAGAGACGAGCCGGTCAAAGAACGCCGTGACAGCCTGCCCACTCATTCGAAAAGCTTCGGCGAGAAATCCAGCCACTGGACGTCCCGCTTCTCCACATCCGCCAAACGTATAGCTGGAGTCACTTTCGCAACAAATATAGCATTATCTGCAGTCTTAATCGAACTCTTACTCTGCGAAATATCTGATGCCCTGAATCCAGCGGCACGCAGCCTTGCTCTGCGGGTTACAGTCCCCCTTCTACTATATCTCCTCATCCTAGTGACCCCGGCACTCGAATTCCATTCCATCATAAGCGCAGCGGGGTATGGCTTCGTCAATGCAAAGAAAGGCAATAGAAGGGTAGCATGGCTTCTTCAGCTTCTGGCCTTGACGGCATGGCTCGTAGGGTTTTGGTATCTGGGCAGAGGACTTCTTGGCTCATACTTGCATGAGAAGTCATATGTTCGCCAGCACAGCTTTAGCGAAGGATGTCTTGAAAGAATCGGCGTGATAGGGATAGCCCTTATGGCTTCCTTGGCTGGCTTTGCAGCTGTTTCATCGATATGGCAGTCATTTGGAATCAAGTCGAGGATTGTATGTCAGCTGACAGGTCTATTGTGGCCTTACTAAGATTTGACTTAGGTCACCGAGGCTGATATTGCACGGAAGCAAGCTGGACTTGAAGCGACGACGGAAATGCTAGATACGAAACAAAGCAGACTGCGCGCCCTGCAAAGAAAGGTAACCGAAGTCCCAAACACTGGAATTATGAATCGCGTCTTTACCACCATAAGCGGGAATCCAGAAGGTCAAGAGCGTAGCGCTTTGCATATGGAAGTCTCTGGATTGGAGACGATGCAAAGGTCTTTAAAACATTCGCTTGCGACCCTCAAAAATCGCAGACAAGAACAGCAACGGGCCAAGACTGCACTGGGCCGCTTTCTAAATCTCGTTCAATACATCTTCGCACTCTACTGTATGTATAGACTAGGCGCAACAACACTCGCGACCGTGCGAAGATTCCGGTCCCCAGACACAACATTCTCAAACTCCGACCCGGTCAACAACATCCTGGCTCTCCTCGCAAAGCACTGGGACCCGAAGCTAGATAGAGCAGCCTGGAGCCGTCAGATATCTTTTCTGCTCTCCGGAGTCATGCTACTTGCGAGCTTTAACGCGGTCCTTCAGACATTCCTGCTCTTCGCTAGATTTTTGCCGGGCGTATTGCAGCATGCACAGGCGAATCTTGCACTTATCGTTTCGCAGGTTGCTGCGACCTATGTGATCAGCTCGACTCTTCTTCTTCGCAGTAATCTACCAAGGGAGATGAGCACTGTGATATCTGATGCACTAGGGGCACCCCTAGAGCCGAAGTTCGTTGAGCGGTGGTTCGAAGGCTGGTTCCTGACCATCGCGGCCGCGACGGCACTTGGAATCTGGATCAGTAGAAAGATGAGGAGCGTTGAGTGGGACGATGACTATGGTGGCACGGATGTGGAGATGGGAAAGATGAATTAGTCTATGAGGGCTGGATTGCTGGCGTTTGAGGTTTAAGCTAAAAGAGAATTTACACAGAACCCTGCAGAAGGTGTGATCATCCGAATATTATTCAAAATGCAGTTGCGTTATGACTCCCCGTCTCTTATGGACGCACACTCGTTCGTGATTTCTTTGAGTAAACTATTGTCATTGCCAAAATGTTTCTACAACTCTTTACCCTTTTTGACTTAGCGCGCTTTGTATCGCATCTTAACAATGCGAAATCTCTGAATTCGGTGTACCGTCTTGAGCAACGAAGAACACAACAAGCGCTTGTCGAAGTGCCGCTCCTTCGCAGCAATGGCACATAGCTCTGTCAGATTATAAGACGATCATGGACCATCTCAAATCCTTCCTCAACTGGTCCAGGGGGCAGGGTCTTGTGTGGGACGGTATCGACTTCAAGAGCTATCCAGGCCGCGGCACAGGCGTGATCGCA
Source organism: Pseudovirgaria hyperparasitica (assembly GCF_010093815.1). Classification (NCBI taxonomy): domain Eukaryota; kingdom Fungi; phylum Ascomycota; class Dothideomycetes; order Acrospermales; family Acrospermaceae; genus Pseudovirgaria; species Pseudovirgaria hyperparasitica. The sequence goes on from NW_022985551.1 coordinate 1,707,375, forward strand.
ACTCGAAACCTAAAGGTCTAGCAGGCCCTGTTAATACACTGCGCACGCTGACCTTTGGTTCAGAAAGGGGAAATAATCCTTACTGCGCCATTTCGTACATACCGTACATTGGACACCCTCTCACCACAAGTATCAGACGCTCTCTCTGACCTTACACTTCATGCTCGTCTAGCCGCAGATCTATCTCTCGACAACACGCCCGGCTTCAAGCTATGGACAGATATGCTTCCTTCCGTCGCAGATCTTGAAGCCTCGTACCCATTCTTCTGGCCCAAGAATCTCCAGGAGCTGCTACCGGCGAAAGCTAAGCGCATATTACATAGCCAATTGCGACGATATGCGCAAGAATGGGCAGCTGTCTCGTGTGCATTTCCAGAACTAAATGAGCCTGATTTTCGGTACTATTGGATCATCGTCAACTCTCGCGCGTTCTATCTCATGACACCAAGCATGGAGAAACTGGATCCTGATGACCTGCTCACATTGGTCCCAGTGGCGGATCTGTTCAATCATGCGGATACTGGTGTCGAGACAACAATCGAGCCTGAGACATACAAGTATAGTACTGATCGTGAGTACGCACTAGGGGAGGAGATTGTGCTGTGCTACGCGGAGGAATCAAATGACTACCTCCTTACTGAGTATGGCTTCATACCAGACGTGAATAAATGGGACAGCGTATGTCTCGACGACATGATACTGCCGCTCTTGAATGAAGAGCAGAAGAAGGCCCTGGTTACGAGAGAGTACTATGGGAAGTACACCATCACTGCGACCACACTGGGGTGCTGGAGAACCCAAGTAGCGCTGCGACTTATATGCTGCACGAAACAGAACTGGGAGGAATTCGTTCGAGGCGTGCATGACGGAGGACTGTCGCAGTCGAAGGTGGATGAGTTGCTGGTATCGCTGTTGCGTGATTACCAAGTCACGGTCGATGAATCATTAAAACAGTGTACAAATCTCGTAGAGGATCAGCACGGACGGCGAGAGGTACTTGTCAGGAGGTGGCAGCAACTTCGGGAAATAGTTGCCGAGGTGTTGTCCAAATTTGACAAAAAGCTGGAGAACAGGTGACGGAAGTGTACAGAGAACAGTTACGCGATAATGAGTCCGTGTTATACCCATCTTCCGATAGCGATAGAAGCTTTGCCCTCATGACTTGGTGCTACACTTGTTCGGAACCGACTTCCCGTCGTCTCAACACTTTCAGGGGTTGGTGCTTAGGTATGCTTGGACTGATGGAAGAACTGGTGTAAGGACTGGCTGGGCACAGACATTGCTCGGAGCAGTGAATCTACCATCAATTCTAGAACGAGATATCTGCTTCTCGCCAAAGGATGTCATTTGAACAGCGTAAGGCGGAGGTAGGTCCACCGTCCCGATCCTGGATGGTATTGTACGGCTTTGTTTATCTACCAGTGTATCGAGGAATATGACTCTTAGCGTATGTGAAACTTGGCGGTTTCCCCTGCCTTTCACAGTGTTTACAATAAAAGTGATAGTACCAAGCCAGAACATTGAGAAAGCAAGGGAGCTAACCAGCCTATTGAGCGACCAAGCCGCACACAAACGTAACACTGCCAAGTGCCTTATGCTTGTTCTTGACTGTCCAAAAAAAACTTTCGTCTTTTCTCCTCTGTCCGTTGTCTTCGTCTCTTTGCAAGTCTCAAAGTCTTTCATCTCTTTTCCTGTCTATATACGAGATATCGTCACCTGTCACGGTCCGGAACATCTCACTCATCCAGCATGCCCAGGAATCCGAAAAATCTGACAATCGACACCTCCATCACGACACCGAACATCTCTGCAACCAACGACTCCAGCAGCCCCCTCAGCAGCGTCCCATCCAATCCTGTCTCCAGTCCTACAGAGATAGCACCTCCACCTGCTTTCAAACCCGCAATCAACAGGACAATCCTCCGCTCGAAATCCCAGCCCCCTACTACTACGACTGCTACTCAACCCCCTGCCCCTATGGCTCCTCGTAAGGGTACGGCAGATGCCAAGGCTAATGCAGGCTTGAAGCCAAAGCCAAGACAGAATGCAGCTGCAGCAGCTAAAGCCAAATCGGCTTCGCCCATCGAGGCTCATGTCCCTGAGAAATACAGGACGACTTCTCTGGCAGCACAAACACAAGCACAAGCACAACCCAGCACCGACGCCCCAGTAGGCCGAAAACTTGCGAAGGCTACAAAATCGGCACGCAAACGACCAGTCTACGACGACTCCAATGATGATGACGACGATGACGACGATGATGGCAATGGCGACAAGGAAGCCGAGCACGTCCGCGATAGCGACACGTCTAAATCGTCCCACACCAGAGACCTCAAAGCCGCGAGGAAAGGGAAGCAAAAGGTCATTGACAAAGACCCACCCAGATCTCCCTCCAAGTCTCCCTCCGCACCTCCTGAGAACATAGTCAAACGCAAGATCCCGCCAGGTAATCGTCTGCCGGGTAAAGGCAATGCCAAAGCCAGTTCAGGGAGGAGAGTACCTAGACGAATACCAAAGGATCATTTGGGTCGACTGATCAGAAACCCAAAGTTGATACCTAAAGCTACGGCGATGCTCAAGGCTGCGGCGGCAGCCTATAAAGCTGATAGAGAGGAGGAAGGCGAGGATAGTAGTGAAAGCTATCGCATAGATGAGGAGGATGATGAGCACCTGCCGTCCCAGGAGCATCACGATGACGAAAATCATGATAGGCGGCAGGACGAAGACTACATGGCAGAGGACGAGGGTGCTGAGGGCGGTGCTAGTCTCGAGAGAGACGAAGCAAATGAAAGCAACGAGGACCCCGATGATGGGCCTTTCCCGGGCAAGACTGGGAAATCTGCCAGCTCGAGCAATTTCAGGGGCACAGAGCCATCGTCCGGTAGCGAGAGCAGCAGCTCTCACATCTCTGCTCGCCCCCGCCCAGGAGAGCCACAAAAGCAGGTTCTCGGGCGCAAGAGAGGCAATGGAGCTGCTACCAAGGCGAGCGTCAGTGGACGAGGAAGACCTAGCAATGGTTGGAGAGGTGCTGCCCCTGGGGCACCTGACGATTCAGACCACTCGTCCAGCGACGGCTCTGGCAGGAATGCCAACATTCCTCGCCGTCGTAGCCCGGGACCATCGCCCCCTGAGAGAGCCAACGGCCAGTCTCGCGGTCAACACAGGCCGCAGCACGATGATCTTCGAGATGCCATCAGAGCGTTTGGCAGTTCTCCCGACGGGGACGAAGACGACTCCGAGGCCGACAATGGCCTAGACACCCCCTCCGACGCCCTCTCCACCACCGAGGACGACGACGACAACAACAACAACAACGACAACGACGCCCGCACCATCCCAGGCTGGCACAACGCCGAATACCTCCAATTCGACATCGACATGAACAAGCGCTACCTCACCCACATCGAGGGCCTACAAAACTCCTTCCTCCACGCCCAGAGCATGAACCAGAACCTCCTCAACAAGCTCAACCGCAGACGGCTCCGAGAGCGAGGCCTACACACCCGACACGCCGCCGCCTCCCTCAACGACGACAACGACGAGCACGCCCAGCAAGCCGCCGAGATCGCCAAACTGCGCAAGCAGAAGCGCGACCTGCTGCGGCGCAACCTGGAGCTGCGGAAGCGCGAGCGTGCGCTGCGGCCGCTGGCGCAGAACGCAAAGTTCTATGTTCGCGGGTACAGGCGCTACAAGAGTAGGTCTCTGCGGGAGTCGGGCGCGTCGTGGGTGGATTCGGACGGGGATATCTTTGGTGATGCGGATTTTCCGGGGAGTGAGGGGGTGGAGGAGGGAGAGGAGGCGGAGGTCGAGCCGGTTGCTCCGACCATGGCACGCTCGAAGAAGAGGGGCCGGGGAGAGGTGGAGGAGGATGAGGAGGTGGAGGGGGCTGGTGGGAGGAGACTGCCTCCGGCGAAGAAGACGAAGAGGGCAGGGGGGAGGAAGTGAGGGGGGATGCTGTCGGATGTATAAATTCCGGCGCAGGGTGCGCAAGATTGTCGTGTATCATACTGGGAGTATAGCACTGAGCGAGCTCTTCACACTTGAGGAGTCGTTGCTGTTTGACATAGCTTGACAATTGCATGTTCGTTTCTGTTTGATCTCCATTAAAAGCAGCACATAGTAGTGCTAAAAGCGACCATGACCGTTGAGCCACTATAATATTTCTCTAACAAACATAACTTGTAGTGGTTATACCTAACTTAAAAGCACCTATTCTATGATATAGTCAAGACTAAAGCAGATCTAATGGCTATACACGTAGATATAAGCTCTGTATAGCATAACTTGTTATAGTTATATCCCCTTCAAAAGCACTATTTTTCTAGCCCGGTCAAGAATAAAGCGGTTCTAGAAGCTATACACGTAGACATAAGCTCTACATAATATAACTTATTGTAGATATGCCTACTTTTAAAGCACTGTTTCTATAACATAGTTAGGAATAAAGCAAATTTAGTAGCTATACACTTGAACAGAAGCCCTATATAACTGTTACGGCTACGGCAGTAGCAACACATGTATAATTAATGTAGGCAGTAACCACTGACCGGGCGGTTGTATAAGTACAACCAACCGGTCACTTAGATAGAAATGTCATGCTTTATGACCAACTCAACTTGAACTGTCAATGAACTTGACAAAGTGGTAGCTGAAAGACAGCACCCACCAGTTCGTACATTTCCGATACTACTATATCACCTTAAACCTCTATACACTCTGACGCTTTCTAGGCCCCTTGAAAGCTATAAAACCCATATCCATTCCACCGATCCATAAATTCCCCCTTATAGGTACGCCCAACTACCTATACCCATCACACCACAAAGTGATTTCTCTAGACTTGGATAGTAGTATCATCTATACCCACCCAACCAACCCACGACTTCCCTCCCTTAGAAGTAAACCCAACTATCTATACCCAACCCACCACTCCGCAATTTCCCTAGGCTTATACCATAGTATTTACCTCACAAGCCTGTGTTCATCAGTCTTTATATACGTAGGTATACATGTTAAAATCATACCCAACCTACCGATCCACAAATCTTCTCTCTCTCTCTTTAGATTTTCAAAAAAACCTAGTACATACACACCTCTCCTTCTTCTCACAACAAGATACAAGATATCAAGGAAGAGAAGAAGCCCGCTCTAAATGCCAATCAAATAGAGAAGAAGATAAGATGGGAATCGTAAAGACATGTTTTGATAAAAATAAAAAAAAATTCATGGACCCGTTTTTCTTCCAAACACTAAACGGCGTTGTAATCGTCGTCTTTCTTCTTCTTCTTCTTCTTCTTCTTCCCAGCTATGTACACAAACCCCCCCAAACCCCCAAAACCAACCAACCAAATGCCTCTGCGTCAGGGCATATTTTGGGGGGTTATCTTTCTCCCCCCAAAGAGTCCTCCTCAAGCTCACTGCGGCAGACCCATCAAATGACCCGCCGCGGCCGCACACGGACTCAAGTCCAGCAGCAAGTCACCGGCCTTGATATCAATAGCCGCCGTCTGATTATCCTCAATACCAAACGACACAACCAGCACATCATCCCTGAACCCCTGATACTTCGACCCGGCATCCTTCCACGCAAACGAGCTAATATACAGCATCTCGGTACGATTGAACACCTCCGACCCCGGCTCCTTCATCGACACGGGGTTACCTCTATCCTTGTACCCGCCGCGGCCCGAGATCCAGAACGGCTTCGTGCTGAGGGCAAACAGGGCGAACGGGGCGGTCCGGCTGAAAAGCGCAATGTACGGCTCGTACACGGCGCTGAACATGCCGACGTATTTCTTGTGCTGGTATATCGTCATCGCAAAGGTATTCGCTTCGCTCGGGACACACTTGGGGTCAGCTCGGTCACACGTCGTGATCGCAAGGGAGTTTGTGCTCTGGTGGATCTTCTCGTGGGCTTCGGGCTCGAATTTCGGCATGTGCTGCTCTATGCATGCCGCGTCGGTTGCAGCCTGCGACGCCAGATCCTCGCCGACAGAGCCATCCGGGGAGAGCTTTGCAAAGGCGCGCTTGGGCGCGATATCGAAATGCACGTAGGTTTCGTTGTTCCAGTCGAAGAAGAAGAACCAGTTCTTCTCCACGGACGACCATGAGCCTGTAGGCCGCTGCAGTTCGACGGCGTTGCGGAAGGGTGTCTCATCGATGCCGCCGCCAAAATCGGTCAGCATGCGGAAATCCTGTGCCCACATTCCCAGGCAGGTGTGGACGGAGTTGGAGCCGAAAATGACATAGGGGATGTCTGGACCCCAGAAGACACGGGCGTCGTGCGGGCCGATGTTCAGAGCAAAGAAGGCGATAGGGCCTTCACAGTGTCCGCCGTTGGGGGTATTCGCGATAGGGAGGATTATGGGAGGTGATATACACTCGAGGACGTCGTTTTGGAACTTTGCGCTGCAGACTAGTTCGACGTAGAATACTGCCGTCGCAGGCGACCGCGGAGGGTGCAGGCGCTGAGCGACGACGATCCAGTGATCTTCGAGATATGGATGAGGTATAATGTTCGGATTTATGGCACGTTCGCCGTGGCCCCAGTTGATTGGGAAGTATGCACCATTCTTCGTCGACACAGACTTGACCACACGGTGTGTCCCTGATGCATCGTATAGCAGGTCTGGCTTGGCGAGATTGTTGTCTACTATATGTATCGAGGTATCTGTATCTGGGCCCGGGCTGTTCGGTGGAGAAGGGAAGTTTACGACAGGAGTGTTAGGCTTCAAGGCTGGATCGAGGTTGGGGTCAAGGTTCGGGTCGAGATTGGGATCAAGGTTTGGATCGAGTTTGCCAGGAATGGCAGCGCTTGGAGGCAGGTGAGGTTTCTGGGCATCTGCTTCATTGAGAGGTGTAGGATTCCATAGTTGGTCTGTAAATGTTTTATCGTAGCTCTTGAAAAGGACGACGCTGAGAATGAGGAGGACGGCGATGGCAGGGATGAGGCGTTTGGTGCTGCGGATGAACATGTCGACTCAGATGGCGTGAGAGTGTGGTCGCGTGTGGATATAGGATGGCCTCATGGCTGTGCCCGGCTCAGGCGTCGAAAGGCAGGAATTCTATGTAGAAGTTGCACACACGCGAAACGCTGACAATGGAGAATGCGAGTGATGTTGTGAAGTTCAACGCAGGATTGAGCTATTGTGAGAAAGAGGACTAGCGCCAGTAGTCGGAAAAGCTTCAGGGGAGAGAGAGAGGGAGAGGAAAAAGACGGCGGATGGAGACGAGGACAGACAGAAAGCGACAGCGACAGCGACAGCGACAGCGACAGCGATAGTGACGTGCACGGGCCAATATCGCTTTCCTCTCCTCATGGCAGAGGGAGAAGCTCTCGGCAGTCCAGACTTGAAATTCCTCCGGTCAGCCACCACCAGAAATGTAAAACGTCCTCGGCTGCGTCTGGCCAATGAATGAATATACATATAATGTTACTATCAACATATGAATGAACATGTACATATCCATAGCATTGATACGAGCCTGAGCCTGCCTGCAAGCCGGGCCAGGTAAGAAGTAATAATAGATTCAAACAATATATCTTGCAGTTGCAATTCAATATCGCCTCCAGCTCCCTCGCACGAGCTTATGTTCCCCCCCAAGAGTCTGCGATGCGCGAGCTGAGCCACGCATAGACTTGGCACGCTTGTTCTTCTTGATTGGATGTGAAACACCCGGGGATCTCCAGGTGGTCCCCCTGTCTACTGAAGCCCAGGGCCCCCCTCCTTGTATCGGAGATCAATGCTGTGGACTAGTGCCATCGGTCCCTTCAAAGTATCAAAATTCTTACCTGGTCGCCAAATTGCACGTGCAAATGTGCGATTTCACCATGCTGCTTGCACGCGCTCCTTCATGTCACGCCGTGTTCATGGTAGCGATCTGCATTGTAATGACAAGCATAACCGTGCATGTAGCCGTCCATCGTTCGGTGTGGCCGTTGGGCCGCTTGCCGCTGCCGACTACCGGCGAGTAAGCAAGCATGAACTGGTACCGGTAGACTGACCGAGCTATGGACATCGTGTTAGTGATACGGAGAATTAAGCTTGAGGATAACAATGTGTCATGTATGATGAATTACTAATATTGTACGCCAATGTATGCGATGTGTCTGGTTTATGCCGCAAACTGTCCTTTTTCTAGGCTCAATGGTGTACCCACACCCAGCCCCCTAGGTGTGCTAGACACTAACGGTGATGATGACGGTTGAAGTTTGCGCCAAAGGTTGCCAGCAGCCCGTACGCAAGGCTCATCAATGAGCTTCGTCATCACATCACCCAGCCACAGCGTGAGCGGTAGTGTGATGATGTTGACCAGCAGGAAGTTGGACTCTAGTCCGAGAGGTCCGATGTGCGGTATGGGAAATGCATTTGGCCATCCGGGAAACTCAGTCTCGTCCAGACCTTCTCTGACAAGTCCGACGGCAGAGTATAGTCGTCCACCGACGAGCCACAGTACAGGACCGTGGGCGAGGTAGAAGCAGTACGAGATGCGGCCCATGAATTGGCAGAAGCGCGATTCGAAGAATGCCTTGAGGAAGTGTATCCGTGGAATTACGGCGACGATAGGGACTGCGCCGAAGAAGAGGTAGAACCACTTGGGTGCGAAGACGGCCTGTGGTTTGAGGAATGACAGCCAGTACCAGCCCGGCGTCACTCTGATATCCTCAAGCTCATTGCTCTGCGAGGGAACACCAGCGAAAAACATGCCAATCATGAACAGACTGTACCAGATCATCTCTTGGTATGGCGCCAGATTGACAATCCATCGCGGTAGGTTACCCAGCTTGGCAAGCACGTCCAAATCCGCCAGAATCATGCCGGCGACAAAGTAAGCCACAAACCAGCCATCAACAATCCACATGAAGTACCAGAGTAAGGCGAGTTCGGCGTAGAGTCGGGCGTTGCGCGAGAATCGTGCGAAGGATAGACAGGCGAGGTAAACAACGAGCGAGCCTCGAAGTTCGCATGGTATCGTCCAGATGTGGTCGTTGAGGTAGAAGTAATCTTTCCCGCCCATGTTGAAGACGAATGAGTAGTTTTTGAGTTCCACATACCAATCCCAGACCTCACCCAGCCACGTCGTGTTCATCTGATGAGGTCCTTTCAGATCCGTCAGGTGGAGAAATGTTGCGTACAAGAACGTTACGATAGCGATTGGAACCCATAACCTGAACCATCTTCTGAATATGGCCGATGCCAAATTGTCACCGAGCTTGCCGTATTCCCCATTGTTTATCATCGTGAGTGGTTTGAGGGTAAGGACGTATCCTGAGATGACGAAAAAGCAGCCAACGGCAATGTGGCCACCAGTGAAAAAGTTGCGGATGAATGGCAGACAGGCAAAGTAGAAGTTGCCATGATGGCCGAAGCCATTTTCCAGGATGCGATCGGCGTGATTGAGCGCGCTGTGTGCCCAAAGTTCGTGGTGTAGGATGTAGACTAAGAATGCTGCAAAGCCTCTCAAACCGTCTAGATATGCAGTTTCTCGTAATTTGGTGTTTGAGCGTTCATTCTTCAAGCCTGCAAACGACGGTCGCGTCGCCTTCACGACTTGCCAGAACAGACTCTTTGCGCGCAATCGAGGAGAGGATGGAGGATCTGAGGCGGGCTTCCAGGTTTGAGGATGGTCTAAGAGACCTTCTTGAACGACAGGCATGATGGCAGCGAGTGTGGGCTGCTGGATGGCGGGTACGCCGGACTCGATGTCGATATCCTTGAAGAGTTCACCAATGTAGATGTCGGCAGACTTTGTTCGACGATCGGGAGGATTGCGCGGTGGCATGGGGTCGTCCACGATTAGAGACGATGACGGGGCGTGTCGAGCTCACGTTGGAGCAGCGACGATAGTTGAAAAAGAGAGTCTGGAGAGGTTGAAGCGCCGCTAGCAATGAAGCTACTGGCCGCGCACGACATCAACCAGTGGCTTGTTCGGGCTGGTGGACGGCGGACAAGGATGCAGGCGGGCACTGCCAGGGAATACGCGCTTGGCGATTCGATGACAGGAGATGTTGGTGCACGCGTCTCACTCTCGTTCCGAAGCTGTGAACAGGGAGGGAGACAGTGGCGTGAGACTGCTGCTACATTATTTACAATGATTACCGTCACCCTGGGCACACTGCGGCATCAAAAGTGGGAGCAAAGGAACCGATATATCCAGTAATATTAGGTCATGATGATTTTGCGCTTTAGCTAAGCTTATATTACCAACAGCACTTCCTGAAAAGTCTCAAGATCCTTATGCAAGATCAAGGCTAGTCCCATAATAGATGAAAGTTGTGATTATGGGGGAGACTTCGGTTGTTGATAACCGCTTATGTAGCCCTCGTAAAGTATCATCTGTGTAAAGAAAAGCTGTAAGACAAGCTGGATCTAGCTATCTCATAGGCTGGCACCCCCGCCCAAACGCAGTGACCAGCCGAGGCGAATACGGTGCGAGAAGATCAAGGCTCCGAGGTATTAGGAAGAGCCTAAGAGGTAAGGAGAAGAGGTGCGATTATGTAACGTGGTACATGTTTCTCAGTATACTTATACGCTACATAATTAGTACCCACGTACCTACTACAGTTTAGTACAGCAGAGTCGGATGCGGCAAGCTGCAGCGATGTCTGCACCTGGTGACATATTCAGACAGAGCTCTCTCTTTAGACTTCTCTTCTTGCAGCTTCCGGGCGCTTTAGGTTTCAATACGAGGAAACGAGTCGGGCAATTTGAGTGCACACTGCATCTCTAGTAGGTACAGTAGCTGTGGATGATTTGGCGGATAAGGCGGGAAAAAGTGGTGCCTTACCAGCGCTGTCTCTCATCGACGCCCCTCCGGGAGATAATTCATCAAATCGTTCGCACTTAGGAACGGGTTTCAAAAGCCCCTGTTCACTGTTACTTGTCACTAATCATTACGGTCACTAATTGATACTGACATTGGTTGGAAAGTCAAGACTCAGGAGAAGCTGGAGAGCGGCCCGTCGAGCGTTAGCCTTTTTGACTAACCCCCTGCCCCACGCCCCTCGCCGTCGCCGTCGCCGGTGCACACACACTCCTTTGATCAGAATCTGAAACTCATTCGTATTGAGCAGTGAGCACCAGGGTCTGTCCGTACTCTGGTCTCTCACATGTCTCTCCAGACCCTTCAGCTCGTCTCAAGCTTGACCAAGGATCAAACAATCGAGCATGGGCCTCGCTGATCACAGATGGAATGCCATCGTCTCCCCTTAATAACGACGATATGAAGGAGTTGAGAGAGATAGCTATCCGACTAGAAGCAGACCGTGGCCGCAGAATTTGCAGGTGCTAGAGCGGAAGGAGCGGCAACTGTGCATTAGCTCTGCGGCGGCATGAATCTATCTCAGCGGAAGAATAAGCTAAGGTTAGAAGGCATCACAATAACTATGACCTGGACCTGGCTAGGTATAGTAGTACATGGTAGATCTGGAGGCAATAATGATGATATCGTGGGCATTATGCATTAGGTGAGGTTAAGTCTGCTGGAGCCTGGGCTACACTCGATCTCGCGCGGTAGGTAATTAGCTTGCACTCTTCGGTCGAGTTTCAGCTTTCATCACGCTCTCCACCACTACCACTGTTGCTGAGTGCCGTTGTTCATTCTGGTCCGTTCAATCATCGAGGAGCTGTCTGTTAGCCATTTCCGGTGCCAGGTCTCAGAGTGTGTCGGTCTGCTGTAACGGCCATTCAAACCTACACATCCATCCACCACGAGGCATCCAGCAACACAAAAAACTGTGCGTGGAAGGTTCCGCCGAAATGGAGTGGCTTGGCAGCTCATTGTCGAAAGAAGCGTTAGGAGATAATCTCTGGCGCCTGGATCGCGAGATTGGACGTGCAGGTAGTGATGCAGGTCGGCCAGGGGGGCATGAGGGATAGGGGGCATTGGGCATAGCATGGGGCATAGTATGGAGCATGGAGCATGGAGCATGGGGCACGCCGGACTCACGACTACGCAACCCCCCAGACTGCCGGCGCGTCTATTGGCCGACAGCGATGGCTTTTCCCATGAGGCTGTCTGGTGCTGGTGCTCGCTCTGTAATTAGTTAATTAGTGTATGGGATGTCTGTAGTGATTTCTACGTGGCTGCAGCCAGTCTCTCCTCAACGGGATGATGGAGCGAAGGGCTTGCTGCATGGCATGTACATATGTCATGTCTGTCTTGAGCCAAGCCGAATGACATTTCACACAAGTCAATCAACCTTGAACAAGCAGCACGGGTGGCTGGCAGAGGCGCATGCTTCGTCATTTTCGCCATCCTCACTTTTTCTCACCTCGGCACTGCGACAAAAAGCGACATTGGCGTTACAAAGCTAAGACTTTTAGTCTCCTGGGGCTCCCTGCCATCTTCTCTACCACGCTTTCCCCCGCCAGCCTTCTCCATGACACTCACCGCCCCCCCCCCTCCCCCCCCTTCCATTCTCCTCCCCCTTGTCTTCTACGCCCGTACCTTTGGCGCAGTACAGCAAGCTGCACCCAGTAGTTCCAAACCTCCCCCATTCAGGTCCGTGCACAGCTCTTCTACACGCGCCCACAAATCACTTTCCGCCATCACCCAACTATCATCTAAATTACGACCTCTACTACTACTACTACTACTACTACTACTCTTCTTCTCCTCCTCGCTAATAACATATCTCTCCTAATTGCCCCCCAGTCCCTCGTTTCACATCCACCTACCATTGTCATCTCATCCATTGTTATCGCGCCCTGTCCCCCCGCTGTCGTCTACGTTCCTCAAATGTCGACGTGAGCCTCACCCTCACGAGTCCTACTGCTACCCTTTATGCGATCTCGACCACGCGGCTTGACCATAGACACAAAGATGCTGCTGAACTCGCCGACGGCGACAAAATTCGGTGGCGCCTTCCCCAAACAGATCCAACGTGCTTTACCTGTCGGCATCGCCGTCGTCGTCCTCTTCTTCATCCTCTCCTCCGCTGGCTTCCGTGGCGTCTCGCTAGAGAACTCGTTGGAGGAAAACTCCCACATCAGCAAAGGCTTTCCCCGCAAAATATGGCAGACATGGAAAGCTGACGCTCTCAACCTGGAAGAACGAGATCTGGGGCGCGCACGAACATGGACCACAAAAAACCCCAGCTATCGGTACGAGCTTCTTACTGACGACACCGACATGTACTATGTCGAGACTCACTTCGGCCCGGAAGGCTTCAATCGACCCGATATCGTGCACATGTACCGTTCCATTACTGCCAGAATCATCAAGGCCGATCTGTTGCGCTATCTCATCATGTACGCTGAAGGTGGTGTGTACACCGATATCGATGTCGAAGCTATCCGTCCACTCGAGCGATTCATCCCCGAACGATACAATGTCGAAGATGTTGATATGATTGTCGGTGTAGAAATTGACCAACCTGAGTTCCGCCAACATCCCATTCTCGGACAGAAATGCCAGTCGTTCTGCCAATGGACTTTTGTCTGCAAGCCGCGTCTGCCCGTCATGATGAAACTCGTCGAGCACATCATGAAGTGGCTCAACGAGCTGTCAAGGAAGCAGAACAAGTCGATTGGCGAACTTGAACTTGACTTTGACGAAGTCATCACAGGAACTGGGCCGTCTGCCTTCACAGATGCCATCATTGCTGAGATGACCAGAAAAGAGGGCAAGGTTGTTGGCTGGGATCAGTTTCACGGCATGTCCGAGTCAAAGCTCGTTGGAGGAGTTCTGGTTCTCACTGTGGAGGCTTTCGCTGCAGGCCAAGGTCACTCCGACTCGGGCAATCACGACTCTCGCTCTGCATTGGTGAAGCATCGATTCCATGCGTCAGGGTGGCCAACTACCCACCCTCGTTACTTGCATCCCGTCTACGGCGAGGTGGAGCACTGCAACTGGAACGCCGATTGCGTCAAAGCGTGGGATGAGGGCACAAAGAACTTTGAGAGCCTCCCTCAAGAAGAGAAGGACAAACTGATTGCTGAGAAGAAGATCAAAGATGAGGAGGATGAGAAGAAACGCATCAAGGAAGAAGAATTGAGCTACGCTGCAAACGCAGTCTTGGGCCTCATCGGTGCTGGGCAGGTTCCCTTGACACCGGACAGTGTTTCGAGCCCAGCAGATGCTCCCGCCCCCGAACAGGGACCGCCCGCAGCATTTCCACCAAGCGATCCACCAGCCGCATTTCCACCTCCTCAAGAACAGCCAGCGTTCCCGGCGCCTGACGCAAGCCATCAGGAAGCGAAACTACGGAAGATATAGTCGCACATTAGATGGGACTCTCGACGCATTTACAATTCCAGCGATTTCCAACGTTTTCTGACGGCTCTATGGTCTTTTATCATTTTGGTGGTTGGTGTTTCTGGTGTTGAGCGGAATTGGGTATATCCAGCCGGTTGGCTTGTTCACTATCTAGAGGGCGGTGCATTATCATAATAGACGTTGTATATACGAACACGATAGCATACGACATGCAGCAGCACAAATGACAAGGCACATATTCTAACGTGTTTACCTTTTTCAATGCGAGATATAGGTGTGTGTGTGCGGGTTGGGGAGGAGGAAGCTGACGTGTGTGCTTAGATTCTAGGTTATAACTTTTGTCCCTCCTTCCAAGTCTGTATGTATACCCCTTTTATCTAATACCTGACCTCCCATGATCATCTAAAATCTCTCAAAACTGAAATTCCGGAAACGAGTTGTATCAAAGCAATCTGAACCTCTCCCCAGACGTTCATGCATCATAAGCACGTTGGACAACCGCCAACGGATGTTCCAGATCCGCGATTGATCATTGTCCCGGCGCGTGTGTGTGTGTATGTGTGTATGTGTGTGTGTGGCCACGTGCTGCTTCACGCTCTACCTTGGCTCCTCCTGCCTGGTATCAGATCGGATGGTATATCTGCATGGGCACGCTATTTATCTGTCTATCCATCCATCCATCTAATCAAGTAATTCCTCTCCATAGAATAGATTAGAAGAGAATACTCCGGAGAATAATTACAGTTCACCTGGGGCGTAGGGAGGGGCAGGTGGTCACGCAAGGCAAGGTGGCGAGGCCTCGCTTGAGCCGCCGATTCAATGCTCGGAGTATTCATTAGTTGTCTCCGTGCGTGTGAATACTGCCGGTGTTCTAGGTCTCTTCTGGGTTTGCTAGGCAGGTTGTCTTGAGCACGTGGGATGTGTGATGTGTGATATGTGCTATGTATGTAGTTTGTGTGTAGTTTGTGTGCTATGTACCGCTATATAACAGCGGGGAGAAAAAGCATCGATGGTCTTCTTGCTTGCATGTATGTATGTATGCATATAGTGGGCTGGCTGTCATGTCAAAAGTGTCAAGTAACGGTCGGGCCGGACGCACGCACGCACGCACGCATTCATTCATGCACGCATGGACGTACGCGTGGTTGGAATCTTAGCTTTGGATTACGTGTACATACGTGGACATATGTATGTACTTGTGATTGAAGCTGGCGTGTTGGTCTGACGGATGGATGAATGTTTCTGGACTTTGGAGTGTTCTTTGTCCATGCATTCATTCATTGGTATTGTAGCTGCTACTTGTCTACTTGTCTACGTAGTCTATCCAGTCTGTCCAGTCCGTAGCTAGTCGCCCACTCACTCACCCACTCACTCACTCACGCACCCAAGTCAGGCGTTTCAAATTTACGAATAAAAATTTTCTCTTGGGGAGGTTGATAGAAGGAAAAAAAGAAGAAAAAAAGGCACCGAGATTTTCGGTGGACCCTTTTTTTCTAAAACTGACTGATTGATTGATTGATTGGTTGATTGAGGGCAGGGATCAGGGATATTGTGAGTGGTGCTTAGGGTGTTTCTGCTATTAGGGAGGTGAGATGAGATGGGGTTGAGATGGTTTGAGAGTGCTTGATATTAGGTGGATGGATGGATGGATGGGCTTGGACGTGACATGTGATGATGGATGTCGGTCTGGCTCCGATGTGCCTGCTGCGCCTCATATTACATGGAATACAAACTCGAAGCAAGCGTCCAAGGTACCCGTGCCGTCCGTCCACTGCGTCCTACAAGCTATCGTCGTCGCACCCGATCTAGATGCCTCAGGCCTCCTATAACACACCCACCCATAACCATATCCACATCTCATCCCGACAACCCGTCCCCATCAAGCCATGACTCTACGCGCCGTGGCACAACGCCACCACCATCCATCCACTAACCCACCTTCCCCAGAATCTAAACACGCCTCATGCATGCGTGCGTGCATGCATGCATATATTTCCTTTTTAGACAACTTAAGCTACGGTACAAGCATGTACAGTACATTATCACCGGAAAAACGCCCCCGAGAATGGAGAATGCCGAACATCTCCCCGATGCCCCCGATGGTGCAGTGTTATGCATGCAATGCCATGCCATGCCCTGCCATGTCATGCAGCCCTGGGTAGTGTGCATGCCATAGGTAGTGTGCATGCAATAAGTGTAGATTGCATTGCATTGTATGTGCATTTGCATGACTCGTGTGTTTGCTCCGGGTGCGGGGGGGGAATTCATGGCGGCGTTGTGTTTTTGTTTGTGAGTGTTATCGGCGGATTGACGAGCCTCGGTTCGGTGGCTATCCATGGGATATTGGCTGGACTGGAATGGGATGGAATGGGGTAGTACAGTATACACATATACATTTACACACAAGTATCCGCCGCACCTCACGAAGCCTCCTCGGAGCAGCAGTAGCAGTAACGACAACAAGTCCGAAACGCGGGGAATCACCTCAATCCATCCAACAATTCCACCCAATCAATCCATCCAGCTAATTAATCCATAATCCCCGCGACACAAACACACAAACACTAACATACACCCATCCGAGGTTTCCAAATTCCACCTCCCTCCCTCTCTCTCCCTCCCCCGAAAGTCCAGACTCCCATCACACTACCCACCCACCATTCATCCTCCCGCAATCCACACAACCACCACCACCACAACAGCAGTAATTAGCCCCAGGCCCAGCCCAGCCCAGTCTAGCCGCTGCATCGATCGATCGATAGATCTATAGCACAAGATGTAGTAACACCACATAGTATAGAAAGTTATTTATATCTCCCTCCTCTCCCTCCCGTCCATGTCCCCCCAACATACGTCATGCCGTCACGTGGCGAGCTGTGTCGGGAGGCTTTATTCTGGATTTTTTCGATGGCGCGGATGGGGTTTGCTCCGAGCGGGTGTTGGGTGGGTTGTTCTGGATTTGAGGTTGTGTTGAGGGTGCTAGGGAGAGGGAGAGGGAGGGGGAGGGGGAGGTATGTGATGTTTTGTGTTGTGCCGCGGTAGGGGGGGGTATTGGGTTTGAGAGAGAGAGGAGGTGGATGAGATGTATTGTAGGACGGACTGCTGTTTTCGTGATGTTATGTGGTGATTGGGTAGGGGGGGGGTTTGATATACTTCTTCTCCGGGTTCTTTTTTGTTTTCTGTTTTGTCCTCTTCTTTGTCCTATTCTATCTCTATATTCTTAAATCATATACCATCTATATAATATATGGAGTGTTCAATATGGTCTTCGATGCTTCGTGTAGTCTATGTAGTCATGTGTCTATATAGACTATGATGTTATGTAACCATGTAGAGGGTATAGTAATGTATGTATATGGACCATTTAGTCATGTTACTACATAGATTAATTATAGTGCTTGGGATTGAATACGTACCGCTTTTCGCTGGCTAAGTGCAGTTTCAATGAGTGTGAAATAGAACCTAGATATTACCGTATTTAGTTTCTCTTATACGCTAGTAGAGTATCATATACGGCGTCCTAGTAGTATTCTAGGGATAGCTTTAGTTTTAGCGCGGATTATACCTTATAGAAACTATATATGTTTAGAGGTTTGATGTGGTCTCCTATCAAACTCACTAGTTCTAAGATGGTATAGTATAGTATAAGTGTACATTACCATGAGTATCTAGTTTACCATGTATGTATATACACACACCTATACACATATAAGAAAACCCATAGCCTTTCGACCTACCTATCCCTACGTAACGTACGAAGCTTGTCTACATCTTTAGACCTTACGCGTGAGAGCTGCAATATGGTAGTATATAATAGGGTGTACTAGACTATATAGGCGAATTATGTACTTACTATATCTATATATCTATCTAGATTTAGATAGTTATAAATAGATAGATAGGTAGTATAGAAAGAAGTAGCGATTTTCGTCCCTTTTATAGAAGTATAATAGTAAGAACGTATTATAGAGTAGGCGCTTAATCTAGTATAGAGTATATACTTATATATCGTATAGTCTCTCTATCATCAAAGCTGTGATTTAATAACTACTAGTTTAGATAAAGTATATACGAAGATAGAAGCATAATCTTGACTCTACATGCTAGCGTGGTCTAGTAAGACTCTAAGCTTACGTTGTAAACCTAACATCCTCTGCACTTCCTGCTTAATCGTAATATCCTCCCACGATGCAATCCGCCACCGCAACACCCCCTGAGCTCTACCACGTATCCCTCAACCCATCCCGTCCCTCCACAATCATCTTCATCCACGGCCTAGGCTCCATGCACGCAGAATGGAAGGACGTCACCCCCCACCTCACCGCCTACCACATCCTCATACCCGACATAAACGGCCACGGCAAATCCTCCCATATAAGCCCCTACACCATCCCCGCCGCCGCAGACGCCGTCGCCCGACTGATCCGCACGCACGCACACGGCAGCACAGCACACGTCGTCGGCCTCTCAATGGGCGGCTTCATCACCCTCGACCTCACTCGCCGATATCCCGAGCTCGTCCAGAGCGCGTTCATCTCGGGCGCCGCACCCCCCGAAGGCCCGCGCAGGTTCTTCTTTGCCCGTCCGCGCATCACCTGGGCGCTCGACGCTCTGCAGCTCGCCCTGCCGGAGGCGGTGTACCGGTGGTCGGCGCGGAAACAGGGGCTGCTCCCGCACGAGGAGCTGTATGCGCATGCGCAGGCGAATCGGCGGTGGGAGGTGTGGCGGGATGTGTTTCTGAGTATCTGCGATGATGTGACGTGGGATGATGTGCGGGCGGTCCGTGTGCGGACGCTGCTTGTTGCGGGCGGGAAGATGGATGATGTTGCTGGGATTAGGAGAGTGGGCCGGGCGTTGAGGGAGGCTGGGGCTGGGGAGAGTGGTGCGTATGTGGTTGAGAAGGCTGGGCATGCGTGGGATTTGCAGTTTCCGGATCTGTTTGCGCAGGCGGTGGGTTCTTGGATTGAGGGCAGGATGTTGCCAGAGGAATTCGAGGCATTGTGATGCAGAATCAGTTGTGATGCGAGACTGGGCGAAAGCAGCTATAACGTAGATCTATACTACAATGCGAAAGCGTCTCACTACATACATTGCGAAAACAAGCGCTGTATCCTTGTACCTTCCTTCGACCAGGCGATACCGCTTCGATCGTCCGGAATGATGGGTCGGCTGTAGAGACTGAGGTGGAAGAAAGATCACCAACGAAATGATCAGAGCCACTGACAGTATCGTTGGAAAATCCAGGTACACGAGCGGTTTCTTTCGTTGCGAATTGAATCCCTCCAGCAGTTTGCGCTACAGCAACTGCACCGGCAAGTGTGAGTCCCGTCGCTGCCCACAAGCACAATATGGTCCACTTTCTGTATCTTTCCGTTCGCTGGGGTGATGCGTTTGGACCTTTGCGAATATCCAATTTCAGGAGTGCCAACGATAGGAGTCCCAGAGAGAAGAGAACCCCAGAAGCGGCGAGTAAGGGAGGAAAGATGTGACCCTGGAGTACCATAGCACATTGAACGAATTATTCTGCATCATCTGGTAATTCGGCGGAATATTGTCGAAACTTTGACGTCAACGCAGATGCTGTTGTGCTCTGTGATGAGAGGCATATCAAGTTTGAAGAGACACCACCGCATAGTCCTACCCACCGTTAATAGCCAGAGTAATTTTGAGACCGGAAACAGACATGACCGACCAAATTGGCCATCTCTCAATTCTGGGAAGCTAGTCGAATTCGTGCCTGGCACGCTGAACTTGACAAGAAAAATGTGCTGTAAACCAGGTAAACATCCCGCCAGGGTGATAGCTTCGTCTCGTTAGCATATATAGTTTTGCATTAACATTGTGAAGCTAAATGGAAGTATTGTAATCGGAATGATATTGGCATGGGTGAAGGAGCGCCATTTCACATTCTCTGGTGCTTATCAGTCCTGGATTCCTATTGTGTACTCCGGAATCACACACTCCACTTTTCGGCCCATGCCATATTTATTTCCTAGTTAAATTTCAAGGAATGGAGGCAAAGAACAACTGAGAGTGACTGGCTGAATGAAGCTTCAACTAGGCTGCGTCTTTTTGAAGGGGCTGCAGATGTCCTAGCCGAGAAGAATAGTAAGCACAAGAGAGTTACTTGTTTTAGGGATAATTGAGTAGGTGATGAGTCCACCGAGTGAGCGTCTACTGCAGATTTATAGCAATTCCACAGCCGAATCACATGCAATATTCCAACAACTTAATGTCTACTTCCAAAAGTTTCTGTATCCCCACTTGTACTATTGTTAGCCTGTTGTTGTTTCGACTCTCATGTGCGCCTTCCGACATCATCGCCTGAATCAGCCATTGTCGATTTTGTTGTACTCGGGTGCCTTGGTTCAAGCTCACAATGATAGCACGTACAGTGGAGCATCGCTTTTCCCGCCAGGATGTCATAGCCACATCCAATTTCGAGAAGTGTTCATCTTTCGAGAGCGTTACGCTGCGGCTCGGTTTTCAGTGGCCCTGGCAGCCTAGCCGCAGAATACGCTGCACCATGTCCAATTGAATCGCACCACAAAAAAGAAACTGTAACACAGGATTTGGTGTGATGAAGTCGCTAGAATGCTCAAGTGTCATCTCGCACCCCTCGACTAGTGCTATGACAGGTGGATACATACTGAGGAATCAACGCTTCAGCGACGATAGTACGGCTCTTACAGCAACTCATCTGATTTTAGCTGACAGCGCTTTTGCGAACCTCAACATGACTGAAGCTCCCGAAGTATTATGCGCCGTCAGATTCGAAAGGCCACACCCGTGGCGTAACTTCCAGCAAATGGACCTGTCTGGCGAATCTGCCTTGCTTGGGAGATGTCCAGAGACTGTGCCACTGGTAAGCACTATGCCATATCCAGCGAGGTTGCAAAGATCTACTGAGTGGCACGCCGTTCGAGAGTTTGGGAGGAAGATAGAGTGGTAGCTTCTGGCTAGGACAGTCACAGAGCAGTCACGATTCAGATCTCCCACAAAGGACTCCAGCAATCCGGTTGTCCAGGGACGTAGATTGTGTCAAAATCTGTCCTATAGTGGGAGTTTCGATTAAGAATAGTTCTGGTGTTGTAATTTGCATAGGCGATCACCACTCGGCCCTAGACTTCACCTGCCATCATCTTATCCCAAGCTCGAATGAAGGCCCCAAAAAAAGGACTCTTTTCCCCTGCAGCCCTGAAACCTGGCTCTAATTCGACGTATGGAAGTGCTGGCTGCCCTGGGGTTTGCCAATTCTCCTCCATCAGTCGTTCGCGCGGCAGCGGCCCTGGTTCGACGTACGGAAATAGGCTCCTTATGGCGTTTGTCATACCCTCAGGAGTCTCGTGAAATTCCAGCAGAAAATTGCGATGTCCTTTCGTCTCCTCTGCCGGTGTCGTCTCCTCTGCCGGTGTCGTCTCCTCTGCCGGTGTCGTCTCCTCTGCCGGTGTCGTCTCCTCTGCTGGTGCCGTTTCGTATGCCACTGTTGTCTCCTCTACTGTCGGCGTCTTGCCTTCCTCCTCCACAGTGCCATCATGTTCTGTGCCGTTTGTCATAGTGAATATCTGTGCGTGCGGGCATTAGCCCTAGATCCAAAGAGAAGTGAACATAGGATATTTACTTCGACGATGGAGCTAAGAAATAGTGATGCGTATCAGGATGGAGATGCAATGTCACAGACTTCTATGTAATCAGGGTAGGGTTCTAGCACGCGGCGCAGTTACAGAATTGTGGGATTTCTATTAGGTCATCCTCATTACTTAGATCTTATTTAGTACTAGGTTAGTATAATAATAATAATAATATTATATAACTAGGTAGAGTAGTACTCTATAGACCTATGCCTCCTCTAGTCTAAGCTACTATATAAGAAGAAACCCTATAGGGAAAAACTTCCTTATATCTATAACTATATCTCGTTAAACCTCTATTTCGTCTTAAGTATATAGCTATAGGGTACGCCTATTAGTCTATAGCCTATATTACTATTATTTTACCCTTAGGTAGTACGTGTAGGTACGGAGGTTATTAGTTAAGGGCTGCCCTTAACTAATAATCGGGGTTCTCCCGGGGTTCTTCCGGTATATATTAGGTTACTACCGGCGTATGCCGGGTCTCTTCCGGTATATATTTCTAGGTCCACTAGTACTAGAGGAGTAGTAGATATATAAGCATCTATTAGGAGACGTCCTTAGGGTACTTATTAAGCTATTATATAATATCTAAAGTCTTCGTAACGTGGATAAGCTATTACCGTTATATATAGAGGTTAGGGTATATAGCTAGATAGTAGCGTATTATACCTCTCCGGCCGTACGCCTTATACTATAGAGAGGTATTAGGAACGCCTCTCTTATAGATATAGTATAGGAGTCCCATGGCGCCTATTCGGGCTTAGATAAGTATAGATACTTAGGCTTTCGTTAGCCCTTTATATATCTATTTACTCGGTTCCTTCTATAGCCCTTAAATCTACTCTAGGTATCTATTCTACTAGGAGGTCTAGTAGGTATAGAGTGCCTCTTTCTACTTATCTTAAGTCTATAACTATATATTTTTTATAAGTTCTTAAAGGCTCTACTAGTCTAGGAGAGCGTCCGGGTTATCTCGGACTTCTTATACTACTTAGCTAGAGTCGGCTTCTATTAAGTACCTATACCGTATTCGATTCCGGCCTATATATAGGAGTGCGCGGTAATATATACTAATTTATACACGTAGCGCGGCGAAAGTGTATTCTGCGTTTCCTATGCGTTTCTATACTTATTATTTAGTAAAGTATACCACCCTCTATATCTAGTAGAAGTTATATATACTTATAATGTCTATCTCGTATCGTAGTAGTACCGTATTAGTAGCTTTATATACGTCTAATATAAGACGGAGTATACGGTTCTATATGGATTTAAGCTTTATTCGCCTAGTCTATATAAGGGCTATATACTAGTACTTGTGTCCGTACGTAAAGGCGGGTCGTACTATAGATATATATAGCTAGCGTGCCTTATCCTAGGCGGTTCCCTACGTAGAGGCTATAATCCGTTATATAGCGGCTTCTATCTAGAGAGCCCTAGAGACGGCGTATACTACTTATAGTCCCTATTTAAGCTTACTATCTAGTATGACTCCGAGCGTATATATGCTTTATACTAGTAGTTCGTTAAATACGTCGATTCGGGGGCGTTATTCGCCTTCCCTAGTTACCTATTTCCCTTAACGATTAATAAAGTGTATAAGCTAGTATTTCTCTAGGGCGAACTTTGCTCTATAGCGTTTTACCTACTAGAGGCACCTCTTATAGTTCTATTCTAGTCGTCTATACGTTCGGTTGGTATTATTATTAATAGCTAGGAGGTATATATTATTAGCGTATCCGACTACCTCTATATACTTTATTCCTTAAAGAAGGTCTACTATAAAGAAGAGAAATAGGATCGGAGAGATAGTGCTCCCTTATAGGATGCCGTATACTATCTCTTTATATTCGCTCTAGTACCTAGGAATATATATCTAAGTTATTCTTCTTATAAGGAATAACTATATAAAGCGTATAATCTATTCTAGTATTCGTCTTATCCGGAGGTTATAAATAAGTCTTATATAGTTTATCTTATTAAATGCTCCGGCTATATCAAGGGAGAGAAGCGATACTACCTGTCCCTATTTCTATGCGGCCTAGACGACTTTAATAATATATTAGATAGCTATTATTAGAGAGCTATCTACCTTTACCTTCTAGTTCGGAGAGAGGAGATTATATTTCTATACTATAGTACTTATCTTCTTCGCTATCATAGTCTCTAGTATCTTACCTAGATAGAAGAGAAGGGCGATTAGTCTCTATCCCTTTAGGGAGTTAGAGCTCTTTTCTAGTTTCGGGAGTATAATAGTATAGGCGACTTAGAAGCTCTAGGGGTGGTACCCCTACGTGATATATACTTAGAATATACGAGTAATAAGCGGTAGGGTCGCTTTTATAGTACTTTTTAGGTATTAATTTAGAATTCCATCTAGTCCGGGTACTTTATCATTTAGAAGTATCTTAATAATATTAAGTATATCCTCCTCCGTAACTTCTTCGGGGATATCTACCGTGTATAGATATTTAGCGCCGTGAACGTCTAATAGATCTACTAGTTCCGGGAGAGGGAATATAGCCTCCTATAGAGCCTTAGTTTTCTTAAGGCCTATGGAGTATATTCTCCCCTAATATATTAGGGGAGGTATAAGTGGCGGGGGTATCGGAGTATCTACGCCCTTAGCCTATTTCGCCATGCGCTATAGCCCTATTACGTATTATATCTATTAACTAGTAATTATACGCTACTATTTACGCCTTTTATTACGGAGAACTTTATCGCGTTATTATATCGCTTCCTTCTATTCTTCCTACGACTCGGGTGTTCTCGTATAGTATACGCGTCTATATAGTCTTCGGGCGTCTTATCTACTTTCCCGTACTTAAGGAATCCCCTTTACTTTCGGGGGCTAGTATATTTAGTATAGTACGTGTTTATTTCTCGCATTCTAGTATGTTTATAGGAGTGTCTATACGGCCTGGTCTATAGCTAGGTTATTAGATATATTAACTATAGAGGGATCTAGGATCGCCGATTCTAGGTCCTTTAGGTACTTTTCCTAGTCGGTATCCTTCTATATCTATCGTCCCCGTTGTTTATTCGGGGTATATATGTTTATTACGGTTTCCATGTATTCGTAGTCGGAATCCGTCTATACCTAGCCTAGGCGGTAGTATTAGATCCGGTAACTAATATGCTCCGTAGCGAAGGTAAGGTTAAGCGTAGACCCGTCTTCGTCCTATTTATATTTTTTCTATATAACTTATTCTATAGGTATAAGTAGGTATAGGAAGTCGTGGTAGTAGGTGCGTAGTTCCCTTACTCTAAGTTCTTCCCTAACTACGGCTAGGCCTCCCTACTATTAGTGGTAGAGGTTAAAGTCTCCTAGAAGGATATATTACCCTAGTTCCGTGGTACCCTTAAGTATCTCGTCTAGTATAAGTACACGTTATTAGTTATATATGTTATATATATATAGGGGGCCTATATCTATTTATAGATATAGTATTATTCTAAGGTTATCGCGCTTGGTATACGACTATAATAAGAGTAGTATTAACCTATGAATGTGGAAGAGGACTCGTCTTTCTAGTCCTAGAGGGTATATAGTATAGTATCCGGGGTGTATGGTTGGTTTACTCGTCTAGTAGTATTTATAGAGTTCCTAGATAGCGAGTATTATAGCCCCGGTCTCTTCGAGGAGCGTCGCCTAGTTCTCTCTTTTATATTATATATTTACCTATATAATTCGGAGTATATTCTAGTCCCTTATTAGGTACTAGAGAGTATATATATCTATATACTTATTTCTTAGAGGCGCGACTATCCTCGCGCGGTAGCGGCTTTAACTATGCCTTTTAGTCATTCTATCGCCTTCGGAATAGTCTACTATCCCGTCTAACTACCTTCCGGAGGGGAGGTTAGGGGTGTTATAAAGGAAGGGCTCGTGGTAGGTATTATATTCTATAACTATCTCGTGCCTCTCGCTTTTATCATGCGAATATATTCTATAACCTATTTACGTTTTATGCACGTTAACGACCACGACGGGTGTTTCCCGTCGTAGTTTAAATACTATACTATATCCCTGTTTCTTGGTCCGTCTCCTCGCGGTTTATAAGGGCACTCCTAGGTAGTATAGTCCCTACGGTACTATCCGCACTTAGTCTTCTATAAGTACCTTTATATAGTATATCCATACCCTTAATAGTTAAAGCACTATATTATTACCTATGCTCTATCCTATAGCTCGGCCATAAGGAGCTCTCCTTCTATTAGGAATCCCTTCTATATAATACGTTATACGAGGGCGGGGTCTCGGAGCTCCATAATTATAGTAGAGTATTTTTTCGCCGTCGTCTTAATCGCCTATGGGTTCTTCTACCACGCTTTCACGATCTTAATCCCTAGGTATTTTCGCGTGTTGGATTATTCCATGCGCGTAATATCCTCCGCTCCGATAGCCTATCCCTACACGGGTACTATATATACTATAATTAGATATATGGCTGCCCTAATAGACGCGCCGGGGAAGATACTACCTATCACGTTCGGATCTCGCGAGATGTTTTACTACGCGGTATTCGTTATAGTAGTAAGTACTACCCCACCTAGCGTAACTTTAGTAGCCACGACGCTTAACTATATTCCTTTCTATTTATTAATCTTATTTATAATTTCCTTTAGGGATACCTATTAGACCTACGCCAGCGTGTCCTTATTCTAGATTACGACATGTATACTATATACTCTATCTATAGTTCTAGTAGTCCTTAGTACGGTAGCTCCGGGTGTTACTATAATCTAAGCCTACGTGTTAGGGCGCTTACCTTAGAATAGCTCTTTCTAGATTCTCCGTAGGCTAGCTTCTATTTGGTCGAGTCTACTACTAGGTTCCTCTTATAGCGACTTCCTTTCTTTCTCTATAATTCCTCTTAGGTTCCGGATAAGGTCCCGGAATATATAAAGGAGGGTCTTCTTTCTCTTCTCGGCGTCCCTCTCTACACGTATTACCTAGTATTTAATTTTATCTAGGAGGGTCTCCCCTCTCGGGGTCCCCTCGGTCTAGGTTATCTATAGCGCTTCGTATCCTTAGTTAGTTCCTGTATTTTAGATAGGTATAAGGATTGTAGACGTAGAATAGTAGTCTAACAGGTCATAGAAGGATTCGGGAATATATTTAAAAGGGTAGTCTACTCTTCTAACGAGGTTAATTTCTAAAGAGTAGGAATTAAGTATATACGGCCTACTTATATAGTAGTCTCGCTTATTCTAGCTAACTTACCCTAGGTCCACCTATCATGGACCGTACTAGACCATAGTATTCTAGTTAAGTCCGTCCTAGTATCAGCCCTAATAATATCCTTCTTCTTTTTATACTTCGCCCCGAAGTACTTAGCTATATATAAATCCGTAATTCCATAAGCGTTATATTTATACGCGCATCTAATTAAATCTATATAACGTTATTAATAGTCTTTATATTAGTAAACTTAAGCTCTAGTTCACTTTTATTTATATACGCGCTCATCCCTTACTTTATAGCTACTGCCTTAGAGGTAGCTCCGCGGGTCATGTAACCGCTATATTAACTAAGCTTATATTTAGTTCTCTTATTCTAAATTTTCTTCTCTAGTATATCTACCTTACTCTTAAGGTAAGTCGTTAATTCGTATACTATCTCCTTTAGTTTAGATCCGTTCGGGTCTAGAGTAGTCTATTTTCGTTAGAGCTAGTCCTATATAATCTATTCGCGTTATTATAGTTACTAATTTAGCTTCTTTAATCGCCTTTAAGGCTAAACGAGTATTCTACTCTTAGATCTCTAGCTAACGTATGTATATAGATATCTAATACTAGTTCTATTTCTAAGCCTACCTCCTCCTCTCGCAAGACTCGCTCTAAAGAGATTATCTCTACCCTAGCTATACCGGCTAAAAAATCCACTTATCGTAGTAGTATAAAGGCGCGCTCTAAGTTAGAGAAGAAGATAGCTAAGGCTACTACTACTATTACTACTAACGTAGCTACTAGTCGCTCTAATCTAGGTAATTCTAGTACTGGTGTTACGGAAGAGGTGGCTATAAAGCCTACCTTTACCTACTCGCGCCGCCTATTTACTCTACCTCCTTTAGAGGATAAAGAAGATCTCGTCATAGATAATAATCGAGAGTTTACGCCTTCGCCGCCTCGCTCTAAACGCCGTTCCTCTTTTCGGTCTAATATAGACCGACTTAGTTACTCTAGGTCCTTTTAGGACCTTAATATTCGCTCTAAACCTAGCCCTAGTAATAATAAGGCCTAGGTCACCGAAGATACTAAACGTAGTCGCGGTTTACGCTATAGAAAAACGGCGAACTACGGTTTAATATACTTTAAGTATATTAAGGCTTACGCTACTAGCTCTAAATATCTCTTCTACTCTAACTCTAGTATTAGCTACTACTCTACTAACCGCGACGGGCCTATACGCCCTATCTTTACTCTACCTACCCGCTACTACCGCTATACCGTGACTAGTAAGACTTATCTATAGGTAAGTATAATAGGCTATCTTAATCTAGTATAATCTAAAGTGGTCCGCGCTAATACATTCTTAGGTTCCTATATATATATAAGATATATATAACGACCTTCCCGTCCGTAAGACCCTCGGGGGTCCTTATAGCCGCCTATCTACTATATAGAGGGAGTTTAGGGAGTACTATAAGCTCTTCCTAGAGGTTATTAAAGTATAAGTTACGAGCACGTTAATTATTTTTAATACCTATTGATTTTTCTAGCCGCCGCGAGATCTCTAGCGCCTAGACTACCTATTCTAGGGAGTCTATCCTAGCTATAGAGGCCGTAGAGAGGATTTACTCTATCCCTCTCTATCCGTCTCGCGCTACTAACGTATCTTATAAGAGGTCTACTATTTCTCCCTCTAAGTCGCCTCGTAAGAGGGTATATATTCCCTTCTAGATTATTCTAGATTATGTTAGCTAACTTTAGACCTAGTCGCTACGCTCCGGCGCTTAAGGCTCTTCCCTCTAGGCTCTAATAGATCGGGTTATTACTCTAGAGGCTAAGGTCGTCGTCCTCCGCCGCTATATCGTATAGTTAGAGAGAACTATACTAGAGATTAGGATAGATAATAAGATAGAGGAGTAGCTCTATGGTTCTAGCTCTATGTATTAGCTCTGTGCCTAGCTCTATATATTCTAGATCTACTATAGGTAGTGCGCGCCGGCTCTATTTACCTAGCTTTTATCCGTTTTAGTCCTTTTTAGACCGTTTAGATACCCGTTAGTATAAAGAGTAAAGACGTAGAATAGTAGTCTAATAGTTCATAGAGAGACACAGGAATATATTTGTAGAGTAATCTTACTCTTATACGAGGTTAATTCCTAACGAGTAGGAATCGGTTTATACGGTCTACTTATATAGTAATATCGCTTAACTTAGCTAACTTAACCTAGCTCTGGCCACTACGTGGCTACATGGATTAGAATAGTCTATATAGGTCCATTATGGTTCCCGTCCTAATAATATCCTTTTTCTTTTTATGCTTCGCCCCGAAGCACTTAAGTATATATAATCCTAAGTCTTTATAATCTATCGTGTACCTATACATCCGTGACTAAGTTCCTATGACGTTATAACTATCCTTAATATAGGTAAACTCGAGATTCTAGTTCACTTTTACTAGTTTATACACGCGCTTATCTCTTGCTTCGTGGCTGCTACCTAGGACACGTGATCGCTACTTTGGTCGAGTATATATTTAGCTTCGCTCGCCTTTGATTTTATTCTCTAGTATATCCACCTCGCTCTTAAGGTAAGTCGTTAATTCATATACTATCTTCCCTAGTTTAGGTTTAGAAGGGTCTATAGTGGTCCATTCTTATTAGAACCGGTCCTATATAATCTATTCGCGTTATTACGGTTACTAATTTAGCTTCGTTAATCGCCGTTAAGGGTGGACGAATATTCCTTCCTTAGATCTCTAGCTAACGTATATATATAGATATCTAATACTAGTCCTATCTCTAAGCCTGCCTCCTCCTCTCGCAAGACTCGCTCTAAAGGCATCGCCTCCTCCCCGGCCACGCCGGCTAAGAAGCCTACCTATCGCGGTAGTACGAAGGCGCGCTCTAAGTTAGAGAAGAGAGTAGCTAGGGCTGCTACTATTACTACCTCTATTACTAATATAGCTACTAGTCGCTCTAATCTAGGTAATCCTAGTACTAAACTTATAGATAAAGTGGTCATAGATTCTCCTCTCGCTCTAAAGCGTACGCTATCTACTCTACCTCCTCTAGAGAATAAAGAAGATCTTATTATAGACGATAATCGCAAGCCCTTGCGCTCATCTACGCCGCCGCCTCGCCGCTCTTCCTTCCGGTCTAACATAGACCGATTTAGTCGCTCTAGGTCCTTTTAGGACCTTAATATTCGCTCTAAACCCTAGCCTACTAATAATAAGGCCTAGGTCACCGAGGATACTAAATATAGTTATAGTTTACGCTATAGGAAAACGGCGAACTACGGTTCGATATACTATAAGTATATTAAGGGCCATATAGCCGGCTCTAAATATCTCTTTCGCTCTAACTCTAGTATTAGCTACTACTCTACTAACCGCGACGGGCCTATATACCCTATCTTTACTCTACCTACCCGCTACCGCCGCTATACTATAACTAGTAAGACTTATCTATAGGTAAGTATAATAGGCTATCTTAATCTAGTATAATCTAAAGTAGTCCGCGCTAATATATTCTTAGGTTCCTATATATATATAAGATATATATAACGACCTTCGCGTCCGTGAGACCCTCGGGGGTCCTTATAGCCGCCTACCTACTATATAGAGGGAGTTTAGGGAGCGCTATAAGCTCTTCCTAGAGGTTATTAAAGTATAAGTTATAAGTACGTTAATTATTTTTAATACCTATTAATTTTTCTAGCCGCCGCGAGATCCCTAGCGCCTAGGCTACCTATTCTAGGGAGTCTATCCTAGCTATAGAGGCCGTAGAGAGGATTCGCTCTATCCCCCCCTATCCGTCTTACGCTACTAATAGATCTCGTAAGAGGTCTACTATTTCTCCCTCTAAGTCGCCTCGTAAGAGGGTATATATTCCCTTCTAGATTATTCTAGATCGTATTAGCTAACTTTAGACCTAGTTACTACGCTCTAGCGCTTAAGGCTCTTCCCTCTAGGCTCTAACGGATCGGGTTATTACTCTAGAGGCTAAGGTCGTCGTCCTCCGCTACTATATTATATAGTTAGAGAGGACTATACTAGAGGTTAGGACGGATAATAAGATAGAGGAGTAGCTCTATGGTTCTAGCTCTATAGGTTTAGCTCTATGCCTAGCTCTATATATTCTAGATCTACTATAGATAGTACGCGCCGGCTCTGTTTACCTAGCTTTTATCCGTTTTAGTCCTTTTTAGACCATTTAGATACCCATCGGCTAGTTTCTAGTAATTTAATTCTTAACTTAACGATATTATGTGTGCGCTCGCTTAGCTTATAACTATTAGTTTCTATATTCTAATTTTCCTTAAGTTACCTAAGTGTGGGCACCGCATATAAATTGGTTTATCTCTATGAATTCTATTAGAGCACCTAAACCAGTGGCCTAGTAGTTATCGGTTTAGGTACTCTAACTTTTTATGTTTCGTGTTAAGAGTTTAATTCTATGGTAGGGTACCTTTTTTTAGGTTCTTAGTCCCATGTTTTTCTCGTGTATAATGGTCTATATTAGTCTATTCTAGACTCTTCTATATTATTCTATTATGGTATATCGCGTCGCGTTCCTAAAATGGTTATTTACGCTTTCTTCGCGTCTAGTAACCGTATAATACTTAAATTATAGGGCTGCTATATAGAGTTTTCCTAGTGCGCGTCTAGATTTCCTAGTTTAGTACTTCGTTCTCTATAGTATCCTTCTTCTTTTTACGACGACCGCGACGTTACTATACTTATATTAATAATACGCTATTCTATATCTTTTACTTATACGTAGCCATTATAGAACTTAAGATATATACTACTAGTTCCTAGGTATCCTCGTCCTTAGTATAGTTCTTCTAACGGATTCTATATTTCTAAATACCGTCTTTATCGATCCTATGTTTAATAATATAGTCCACTTTAAACACGTCTAGTCTATCTTAGGGTATAATAGAGTGTAACTATACGTTCGTACGGCTATACATGTTAGGTCGAAATCTTTCGAGTAGTAAGACGTGGAACACGTTATAGATTCTTATATCGCTTCCTAAGTCGAGCTCATAGACTCTTATACTAATACGATGTTTGATTCGGAAGGGACCAGCCATTTTATAATCGAGCTTCTTATTTACTCGCGATATTTATATATTATAGACGTTAAGAAGGACCTTATCGCCCTCCTCGTACGTCTAATCCTTAGCTAACCTATTATAGTACTTCGTATACGAGTCGTTTACTTATTAGATTATAGCGTGATAGTTACGTACGGTTTCAAAGATTTTAATTACTAATTCCTAAGCGTGGACGTTCACGTCTATTATTTAATTAAATTAGACCGTCTAAGGCTTAAAACCTATCCTTAGACTACGTCCGAGGTTCGCCTAGAAAGGTATAATACCTATCGTACTATAACGACTATTATTATATATAAACTCTACTATGCTTAGTAGGGAGGCGTAGTTATCCTACTCGAAATTATAGAATACACGTAGGTAGGCCTCGAGCATCTAGTTCTATCGCTCTATCTAGCTATCCGTCTAAGGATAAAATACTATAGACATGTTTCTATTTATACTTACTATTTCGTAGAATAACGTCTAGAATTTAGATATGAAGATACTTCCTCGGTCCGTAACGATCCTTTTTAGTATACTATGGACCTTAATAATCTTATTCTAGAATACCTACGCTAGTTCTTTAGATGTAATCGTCTTCTATACCGGGATGTACCTAGATATCTTTATAAGTCTATCCACGATAATAAGAATAGAATTATAACTTATTCTAAGTATCTCGCTTAGAGATAAGTTAACTATAAAGTCTATAGTAACGTCTTCCTATATAAAGAGGGGGGCTAAAAGAGGCTATAAATTCCTATATAGCTTATGCCTAGGGGCCTTCGTTCTTTAATAAATTAGATAAGTAGCTATCTATTCTTTAACGTACTTAGGTATATCTTCCTAAAAATAGTACTAATAAATTAAGCTTAGGGTACGTATATATCTAAAGTATTCTACTAGGTTAGTATTATAGTATCGGCTAACTATGTTAAATCGCGCGTTACCCGTTAGTATATAGTACTTTCTATTATAGTAAAGTAAGCCGTCCACGAAGGTCCACTTATAGTCTACTTTAGTCTATAATAACCTATCTTACTATATTTTACGTAACTTTAAAACTATCGGGTCTATCTTCTATAGATCCATGATTAACTAGGCGAGGTTAATTAGATATTCACGCCGGGCATTATCGCCCTTCCCGATAGCGCTAATAAACGGCCTACTAGGGACTTCGGTACCGCGTCTTTAGTTACCGGCTTCGGTCTTAGAGATTTAATTACTAGTATCGATGTTAGCATCTCGCTAATCGCCTAATAACTTAAAATCTAACCTCGTCCTTAAGAGTTAGGCCTATAGCTACTCTAGGACCCTATGGCTACTATAATTCTAGACGCCTTCTTTATAGTTAGGTCTTCTTAATATTCTATTAGCTAGATTTATACTTCTAGATTAATAGTAGATTATAAAGTGAAAGTTCGTAAGCTACTTAGCCTATTAGACCTATCGACGGTTTAAAACCGTCGTGCTTATAAACCCCTTTAAGTTATAGTAATTAGTTAGTAACTCGACGTTATATATAGTACCTTTAAGATAATATCGCTACTATTTAAACGACTCTAC